>NW_027526203.1:117244986-117844986 GCF_048455015.1 Haemaphysalis longicornis | reverse complement strand
GTACTTAAAGTCACGTGCTTTGTTGTTCGTATTGCAATGTATCTTGATGGTACATAGGGCAGACAAGGCGCTGCCCTAACAGGCGGTGGTGGGAGCATGCAGCATTGCTGACGACTGGAACAGAAAGCGATTTGGTGCTCCACTCTAAGACTCAATGCACGCCAGTTGGCTTCATGACAGAATTTGATGACGATAGTGCTGAAGTTGTATGGCCCAAAACGGGAACGAGAAATCTTTGAGGCCTATGTGATACAGATGGGAGACAGATGCCCTATAGATTACTGAATGATTAGCGTGAAATGTGCAGCAGCAGTAATTGCTTTTTACACGTTGTGTAAACCAGTGCCACATGAGTATTTTGTTTACTTTGTAATCACTCTCAGAGGGAAATGAAGCTTCGTTGATGAAGCTCTTTCCTTTCCCTATCCTTTCATGGAGCCATGCGTGACATTTGACCAAAATTTCCACGATGAAGTCCCAGCTAGCCAGCATAGCCACCTTCATTCAGTTCACTGTTTTGATACATTATTTAAGCACAAAACCCTGGGACGTCTGCCATTATTGACTCATAAGAAACCCTTGATGCCCGCCACACTCACCACCACCACTTCCACAACTTCGTGAAAAACAGATGCAAGCATAGCCATGACAGGTTCCACCATGCTTCCCAGTAACCATGTCGCCTCTATCAAGAAGGATGCATCACACCTCAAATACACTACGACGCATAAAAGGCTGGCGATCATCTACCTCATCTGGACATCAAACCGTATTAAACTACAAGAGAATGAGGCGGCACGCACTGCTGCCCTCAAATTTACTAACCAGGGATTCGTAGAAAGCAGAAAAGACCCGCCAGATTCCCTCACCGACCTCCAAGTCCAAAGCCGTTGTTCAGATGTTAACAAACCCACACATACTACAGCACAACATGTTAAGAAACCCACACATACTACAACACAACATATTACCCAACACGTGCCTCTATGAATGCCCACCCTGCAAAGGAAGGAAGGAGATAGCACAGGGAACGCAGAGAGGTTAACCATCCAATCAACCGCAGCCAATGCTTATCAATGATTTCAAGTAAATGCGTCAAACTTGCATTGAACATCTTACGGTATTTTTAACTTTCACTCATAAAATTGTTTGTATAAACTTATTAATACACTTATACTGAAGTGACCAGGCAGTATGTTTGAAGGTGTGTCAACATGCACAACTTAGAATACTTTGCGAACAGTTTTTGATATTCGATTTGCAGCTCTGTTTCAAATATTTGAAATTTAGAAATAATAGAGCAACGGAGTAGAGCAACGAATAGAGTAGAGCAACGAAGGTGAAGTGCAGCACTACCAGAGCAAAATATATAATCTACAATAGCTATCCTGTACATATAATGGCACGAGTAAGAAATCAAGTGTCATTGCTGGCTTTCTGGTAAGGTCTCACCAGGAACTAGCATGCCCAGCCTCCTTTCAATGATTGAGGGAAGGGGGACTGCTGCCAATCATATTAAATATACTTACCCTGGTATTCTCTGTTTTAGATGCAAAGCATCTCTTAGTCGACCCTCCATTGTCCGGCGTCCGCACCTCTCGTTGATTGATTGATTGTAGGCTTTAACGCGCCGACGCAACGCAGGCGATGAGGCGCGCCGTAGTGGAGGGCTCCGGATTAATTTTGACCACCTGGGGATCTTTATCGTGAGCCGAAATCCGTCCGCACCTCTCCTCCACTCCACAACAGCTGTGATAACGCCGCTCTCTCTCCCCTCTTCCTCTCCACACCACCTGTGTGCTAGCGCGCGCTGCTCCTCCTCTCCCATCTGCACACCAGCTGTCCAATCATGCGCATGCGCACTGCTCCTCCCCTCCACTCCCTCTGCTCTGCACATAAACCCGTCCGCGCTCCGCTCAGTTGCTTTTTCGGTACTGCGCCGTCCGATGACTGCAAATGGACGCCAACGATTCCGTCACCGAACTGGCGGGCACACCTTCAACTAGCGCCAGCCAGCACATTGTCAGAACCGCGAGCACTTCCGAAGACAAGGCTGCAAAGAGGAGAGCTGGCGACGCCGAACGTAAACGGCAGCGTCGAGCAGCGGATTCTTCGCTTCGAGAACGAGAAGCCGCATTGAAACGCCAGGCGAGTAGCTGATCCAGATGGCGTTCGGCAACGTGACAACGCTTGGAAACGCCAGCGTCGAACAGCGGATTCCTCGCTTCGAGAACGAGAAGCCGCAAAACGTTCCCCACTACTCGAAAAATAAAGAAGACATTTAATACTCTACTACACGTGTTTTTACTCTAATAACCAATTAACACGCTACTACTCCACGGCTTCGCATCCCCTCAGGGTTCCCACGTGGGAAGATGGAGTAATTTTTTCCTCCACTCAAGCCTCCAGTGAAGGAGATCCTTGAAATCGATTTCCCCATGCGTAAGCATTGCGGAATCTTCCCCTCAGCCTCGTGGAGGGAGGATTCTGCAATTTTGTGCATGGGCAAATCTATTTGAAGGATCTCCTCCACTGGAGGCTCGAGTGGAGGAAAAACTGAGAATACCAGGGTTAATATGCTTACTGTGCTCAGAGTATTTTTAGTAACCCATATTTCTCCATGGCAATGTATGCAAAATTCTTGCTGCACTGCTTTGCATGTCTATTTTTTATTTTGTCTGTTACATTAAATTTTTTGCATGTCAAGAACAAGTACCTGAGCAGAGATGTGTCTAGTTCTGACTGCCTAAGCTGTCTTTTTTTATGTAGTTATGTTTTATAGACTATACAAATACCAAAGCAAAGACAGTATGATTTTAAAATATTCAATTCGCATCCAGCTTTTACTATTCGTATTCAAAAATATTTTATTCTGTTCACAGCCAAGTTTACCTTCTTGTACTCAATTCACAGACACAAAGTTGATAATCACACACCTCTAAATATATATACAAAAGGTAAGTTCTCCTTGTACCGACAAAAAACACTCAGCTGCAATTGCGATAACTGCTGGAGAGAGAAAACTGACAAGCAAAACCTCATCTATGACTATTTCAGTTTTAAGCTGTAGTGGTACTTTTGTGATGTTTGGCAAGCAATAACGTATTTGCAGTAAGATTGCTGCAGACAAGTCCTCAATCATGCTAAACAGAGAAGAAATGGACTTGAAAGCATTGCACATCATAAGATCTGTTGCTAAAAGTACCAACTGAAGTAAAATATTCTTCTGCGGCATATGACAGTACACATCAAGGACATATTGAGTGAACTGTTCGGCATCTGTTGAATGCATGGCATTATACCAGCTTGAACGTGCCCCAGAAGGGATAATTTTAAAAACGGTAACTTGGGAGGGCCCACATAAAGAAAAATGCTTGACACCAGGGCTAAGCGCAACTAGGTTCCATTTTCTCATTCACTACTTCAGGCCTTGATGTATATTATTAAGGCTTGGTTCCTACGTCTGGTAACAACGACAACAACAAGAAAAACCTTTGTCCTGTGCTGAGCGCTACCTCCCACCGGGCTGCATGTCCTACTATCAGCTGGCTTAAGGTTTCAGACCAACGAAGTGATTAGCAGACAGATTATTCAGCATGGTAGTTACTACAACTTCGCAATGGTGAACACTACCTGAGTGCCTCACGACTCCGAACACAGAATTATACCTTACGTGGCACAGGTTAACTCCGTTATACTGGGTTGAAAATACAGCCGTGTGGTCAACGTAGCAGTCCGGTGCGAAGTAAATTATGCGCGCACAATCGTTTGCAGTGGCTAGCTTGGTTATGATGGGAGAGTAGTCATGCGCCGTCCCAGTGCCCTCGTGTGACCGGCGTTGCTGCCTCTCGCCACGGCACGTAGGCGACGAAACGCCCAGCGGCCTCAACACAGCGCTCTAATAAAACACAGCGCAGAAGTTCGTCGGGGACGTACTCATCACGGTCGTAAATCGAGGCGGCAGAACTGGTGCAGAGCGCCCGCGGTCACCTTGTACTACGCGCAAATTAGGCAGTCGCACACACTCAGCGTCCCAGTCACACGCTGCACACCACCGCGAGTGCTCTCCAGAAGTTCTTCTAGACCGGCCTCATCACAATCGCAAGCCAAACACGTACGCACCGCTGCAACGGCAGACAAAAATCACGACGAGAAGAGCGGAGCGAGGTAAACGCACAACAGCTGCCATTTTTCTTAAACCATGACGTGACATTCGGCATAAAAAGTCGCTTTCTTTGTTTTTTGATGTCTAGTTGGCGCATGCGCAGTAAGGCTCGTCCACCGTTCCTGAACGTCCCGTCAAACCATGGAGTAAAGAAAAGTATTCTTTCCTCAATCGGTCAAACTTTCGGGCGCACGATGTTGACGTAGACCTCTGGCGGAGATGTTATCTGGCGGTCAGGTCGCACAATAAAATAGCAAATTGATAAATAAGCTAACTTTACTAATAGTTATGCGATAAAACGTAGTAATTTGTATAATACTGAGAGCAAACAACCGTACAAAAGACGCGAAGAAACGAGCAACTATGGGAGCAAGGCAGTTTACGCCAAATGTAGCGAAGGGTTTTGTGCCTGCCAAGTATGCATACTAACTTTTTTAATGTCCCAAAAACAGTTTTAGTTGTTTCTGTATTAAATATAGGTACTTTTGTGAGAATAGGCATTATTTGTTTTATTTGAGTAAAATGTAGTTGAACTGGTCGCCACAAGGCTGAGTCCGGGGTACTCGAGCCACACTGCTCGTCGCATTGGTTTACGCGCGTGTTGCGGCGATATGTGTTGTGGGGGCGGCGCCTTGGCGCGATCCCTTCTAGACTGGAAGGTGTTGCTCGGAGGCTCGGAACGCTTCGGCACCCCTCGCCGCGACTCTCTCCTCGAACCCTCCCCACCGCCGAACGCCCACCGGCCGCGCGACCTGGGGACTCCGGCGCCCGAGAGATGGCGCTGGCGGACACGGAGCAGCGGGCAGCGATGTGAAGGAGCGGGCGGTGGTGGGGAAGAACCGGGCACGGGACTGGGACTCGGGACGCTGAGGGTTTTGCTGGTGTGTGCGTGTGTATGCCCGGACGGGCGACAGCGAGGTGAAGGATGTAAGTAAAGAGTTTCTCTTT
This sequence comes from Haemaphysalis longicornis, assembly GCF_048455015.1. Lineage (NCBI taxonomy): Eukaryota > Metazoa > Arthropoda > Arachnida > Ixodida > Ixodidae > Haemaphysalis > Haemaphysalis longicornis. Next base: position 117,839,873 of record NW_027526203.1, on the reverse strand, counting down.
ACTCAACCGCAGTGTGCCTCGTTTCTTGCCATGCCGTAGAAAGCAGGCCCACAGTGTTTACTCGCCCTCTCTGACGTCGTCGGTCGGTGTAAAGGCAGCGCCTTAATGTACGTCGCCGCAGGCGTACATCATTGCGCGAGTACTACGTCGATTTTACGCGTGCATGTGGCTGGGCCTTAAGGGTAGCACTCGCTTATTGCGATTTACGGGGGCGAACAAGTCATTCACTCCGGTGCAAGCCGAGAGAGTTTTTTTTTTTTTTTTAAAGCGCGCACTCTACATACGCGGCGGGGTTTGAACCGCCGCTGTGATAATTCCATTAGAGCAAGCAAACTTCCAATCACAAGAGCACGACGTCAAATTTAACGCGAAGCTTACCGACTGCAACACACACACAGCTCCGACCGCCGGCCTGGCTGTAAGACTTCGGGCAGGCAGCGCTACGTGAGGGAGAAAAACACGTGTTCTCTCACCCTCAAATTACTGTCCACAGAAGAGCCGAACCATAGTAGGCCGACGCCCTTCTTGCCGCTATAATGTAAACAAGGAGATAAGAGACATGCGACTACGCCGAACCTGCAATAACCATCGCAACCGCCACCGGCGCCATGCATGGCAGCTTGCGAATGTCGGCATGCCTCAAATTATACCGTACATTTATAGTTCTTTCTGGGTTATTACAAGTTAATGTGCAAAGAAAGATTTTATGTGTTTCTGTGACAGCTTGTGTGCGCTGTTCTCGTTCAGTTGTTCGTAACGTGACTCGTGGAACATCCACTCAGTCGCCGCTGACGCCATCTCGGCTGGGCGACTGATGGCTTCATTTTTTTATTACTTACGTGATTATGTTTGAGGAACTGCTAGAGACTGGTACATTCGTTTTGTGCGGATGCCAATCCATCTATTTAAATCCAACTCGGTTTGGTCTTCAGTGTCCCATTAAGTGAGTTGATATAACCAATTTCGCAAAGAAATAATTTTCTCGCACGCCAAATTGCATGGGTATTGCGCTGACAAAACGCAATATGAGCATACTTTGGAAGGCGTGCGCTCGTGCAGCATTGAGCAGATCAGTGCTGAATGTTCACTTGATAGCCAGACTGTGAGGCAGATTAGGGACACAGTGTAACACCGACCAGCTCTATTTGAACGAAAGCCCATCAATGGTAATTCCACTGGGCATGGACTCCAGCGTTTCAACTTTTATACGCTGGCTACGCGTCCCGTGGAACATCCCACAACGGCAGCCCTCGCTCCCCATCAGTGAGTCCGCCAAAAAGAGACGGACCGAAAGGAACAATTACACAGTACTAAAGTGGATTCCAGAACGCGGTGCCGTTTGATACCAAAGAGGGGAAGCACGTTTCAAAGGCAACTGCAGTATATATAACGCGGCTTTTGATGAAGCTTCCCGAGGAAGTCGAATCAAACTCGGGTCACATGACCAAGGGTCGAGATGAAGAGCTCGAATCTGTATTTTGATTTGTTCAGAGGTCAGAGGCCAGCAACACTAGCGGGATTAATAAAATTCGGCAAATTCACATAACCTTGCAGAACGACTTACAGTCCTTAACAAAGCGTGTGGAAGAATTGGAATCGAGAATGAAATCGGCAACGCTATCGGGCGCTGCCGTGACTACTAGCGAAGTTTTTGTAGCGTAAGCTACACTGGCCATGGTTGAGCAGTTTCGCGTGTGCCGTGAAGGGCCGTTCTGCACAACAAGCGCGAGGAGCATTAGATTGGTTTGTATAGGATCGGATCGGATTGGATGGGCTCGGCTTGGATTGGATTAAATTGGATTGTGTTGGAGTGAAATCCAATCCAATTGGAGTACGGGTGTGTAGAGAATTGGGTCTGCACATTCACCGATCCGCGCATTCCGGAGGAGTGACGTCATAGCCGCGGCAGACGCAGTGGCGCCGGCGCGTGCCCAGCTGTGCGCCTTCGTTGCGCACTAGCCAAGTCTGACGGTGCGCCGGAGCCGCTTGATAGCCGTTTCCCGTGGCTCCTGGAGAGCCGTGCTGCGCATGCACGATGAGCAGTGACTGGAATGGACTGGACTGGACTGTATTGGATTAAATTGGATTGAATTGGATTGAATTGGATTGGAAATCGTTTTAGCAGAAGTAAGCATAATCAGCTAATCCTAGACAACCAGGAAAGCTAGGAATAACCGGCCGAAAACTTAGCTCACGCTACGTATAACCCGAGCTCAGCCACTGCTAATTTTTTCTAAAGTTCCAGATAATGTTCAGTTAGAAAACCGCTCCCGCAGGTCGAACGTCATTTTCTTTGGCTTTAACTTTAGCTAATGCATTTAACAGTTTCTTTATTGCGCAATCTGACATTGGTAATGTCCCAGGAGTTTCAAGTTTCGAAAAATACTTACCTGAAATCAATACCCCTCATTCCCTGTTTTTGAACCGACTACTGCTGTAGAAGTAGTTTCCTGTATCAATAGTCTAAAGCACACGCACTCAATATACATTAATGGATTTCAGATCAGACCTATAAAGTATGTTTTAGATTTAATATGCCCAGTTATTACACGCATAAATAATTTGATGTTACTGACTGGCGAGTTCCCTAAGGCGATGCAAGTAGCACGTGTAGCACCAGTGTTCACGACTGGAGGAAGAAACGTTATTAATAATTATCGCCCTATTTCAATATTGGCAATCTTTTCAGAAGGTATAGAGAAAATATTACATATTAGGGTTACGTCTTATTTTAGCAAGCATGAGTTCCGCTGTGATTTTCAACATGGATTCAGAAAGCACCGTTCCACTGATACTGCACTTCTAAAGCAAAACGAAACCATTCTTGATGCTTTTAATCGTAAACAATTAGCAATAGGCATTTGTATAAACTTTTCAAAAGCATACGACCTCATAAATCACTCAATCCTTCTGTCCAAATTATATATATATGGGGTGAGACGAATAGCCTACAATTTATTTAAAACATATCTTGCGCAGAGAACACAATATGTACATGTAAATGGGTTTAAATCTGCTATACAAACTGTTAAAGCTTGTGTACCCCAAGGGAGTATTTTAGGGCCACTTTTGTTCTTTATTTATATTAATGATATTGTCAATTGTACTAATAGTGCAACTTTTGAGTCTTACGCTGACGATAATAGAGTTTTTGCTACAGCCAAATCGGAAGAAGGATTGGAGGTACAAAGAAATAAAATACTGCTTGACTTAGAGTTGGGCAGGCGCGAACCACCTTCGCATAAAGACGAAAAAAACTAAGGTTGTCCTGTATTCCCCTAAAGGAAAACAAGTAGCTCCAATAAGTGTAAACTTAGGCAGCACGCTGATAGAGATTGTCGATTCTGTAAAAATCCTCGGAGTGATTTTTTCAAAACATTTAACGTGGAACGAGCACATTCAGTATGTACAACCAAAAGCGTCATCTGCTGTTGGCATTATGGCTCGAATGAGGCATATTTCTTCTGTAAAAGTGAAGATTCTATTGTACAACTCCTTAGTATTCTCGTTGTTTTCTTACTGCTGCCTTGTGTAGTGGAAGACGGGCGTGTCTAATTTGACAAAGCTACATCTGTTACAAAAAAGAGCTGTTCGCTACATAGCTAACGTTCACTTCTTCATACCACTAAAAACCTTTTTTTGAAGTACGACATCCTTTCAGTGTACTCTTTGTATAATTATAGGCTGTTGGTAATCTACAAACGATTTGTACAGTGTAATGAAAACGTCTTAACCTTGCTAGCTCCACTGCGACAAAACACCCATGTTCTACAAATACGTCACATGGAGAGGTGGATAGTGCCGACGCCACACCCTTACTATGTTGAACAATCTTTACAGTACACATTGCCTGTTCTGTTAAATAAGCTAGTTAAAGAAAACTTTGACCCCATATGTAATGCAAACCTTAACATTTGATGGTTTTGTGAGCACAGTTGTGATTTTTGTACTTTTTTGTGTTGTTGTAGTTGTTTATGGGGTCGTTGTTGTTGTTTTCTTTAAGTGAAAGAACCTCACTTTCTGTGTTATTGCGTAACGTAGTAGTGTGCAATATGTTCTTGAAATTGTGCGTGTAACCTAAGCTCTCTCCGCTAATTTGTCAACGAATAGGGGGTCGGGGAACCGTCAACCTGTTCAAACCGCTTTTTGTCTCGCCTCCTCTTGTAAAAAAAAGGAAATAAAGATAGAATGAATGAATGAATGAAAACAAGTTTGAAGCATGGGATGAGTCTGAGCGCCTAGTAAGAGACTTTTGCACCAGTAAGCTAGAACTAACTGTATGTACTGTATACTCAGGGCGCACCGCATAGGCCGCTCTCCCCTGACAAGCGAAGGCCAATTATAGCTAAGTTGTACAGCGACACAGAAGTAGAAAATATGATGAGCCGCGGCTGCAAATTGAAAAGCACGACATTTAATATTTCTCTTGACTATTCTCACGCTGTGCTCGATAAATGCTGGAAACGTCTGCATTTTTCCGAGACGATAAAAAAAGACGGTGATCGGGTCTGCGTATCCTTTGATAAGCTTCTTGTTAACACTGAGAGATACACTTCGGATTCGAACGGCGAGTGCGCAGTCCGCGTCTTGCAGCTCAACATGTATTGAAACAAATAAATAAATAAATAAATAAATAAATAAATAAATAAATAAATAAATAAATAAATAAATAAATAAAAATAAATAAATAAATAACTGAATGAATGAATGAATGAATGAATGAATGAATGAATGAATAAATAAATAAATAAATAAGTGAATGAATGAATGAATGAATGAATGAATGAATGAATGAATGAATGAATTCTATTTCTGTACCTTTATTTGAAAAAAAAAATAGAAGACATTTTTTTGGACAAAAATGAATGTCGCGCGTGACCGGTTTATATGCTGTTTTCACGCGGTCGCGGGTTCGATTCCCTGAGGCGAAGAGCAAAATAGCCTGTTTGTACGAGATATCGGCGCATGTTAAAGATCCCCAGGTGGTCAAAATTAATCCGGAGTCCTCCACTACGACATGCCTCATCGCCTGGGTTGCGTCGGCGCGTCACCATCAATCAAATTATATGCTGTTTTCTGTGCCGTCATGAGCAAGTTTCCTTGAGTATTGTTTTACGTATACCATTGAAATTATGCTGCGTACCCAGCGTGAGTGCAAAGAAAAAAAACTTTGCCCTAGTATTGTTTAGGTAAAACTTCGTTTTGCTAAACTTTTTCTACTTATGTCCCGGTGTTTACCTTTTTCGTGGTATATATCTATTATGGTTGTACTGGTTTGTTGTGCTTTGTCATTGCTTTATACACCAACAATTGCGTTGATATAGTTTCCCTTACTTTACCGTTTGGTTTGTTTCGTGTTTATAATTTGATTCCCTGGTTGTTGAATGTGCTTCGCTAGTGCTGCGGCCGTTGTACTACATCAGGGACGGGGCCTCGTCAGGCGGCCCGATCTGGCGGAATCAATCGGGCTCGATCAAACGGGCTCAAACGCCTTTTGACCCGTTTACTTCGGCAGAAGATTTAAAATTATACTTTTTTGGACGGTGTACATGTATTCTGCCTAAATAGGCAAACAAACATGTTACAAGCCATTCAGCAGGCACAAACCAGTGACGCTTTCGTTCGCACCCTGCAACTAACCGGCCATGGTCTTCTAATGCGCAGCAGAGTTCCACGGTGATTTAAAGTTCTTTTTTTGTTTACTGACATTAGGAGTGCCACGTCAAAAATCGGGGCGCATTCATCACTGATCGATTCATGTTCGTCTTCTGTAATCGCACTAACTGAAACTTGGCTGAATGAAACTTTCCCCGACAATATTATTCTTGTGGGTAACTTCGAATTTAACTATTTTTCTGTGACTGGGAACATCGTAGAGTCGATGGTGCGGTTCTAGCGGTCAAAAAGGAATTGCTGTATCGATTCCAATTACTTCATCTCTTGAGTGTGACGGGTGTCATTGAAGTGTGACATATCTAGTGTCATTATTGGTATTAGATGCGACTGCATCTCATTCACTCGCCTTGTCCATGCAGCGTCGGCGTTGTTGTCTAGTGAATTTGACAATGAATAAGCCGGATGCCACGTTTTCTGTTTGGCAGTGGAATTGCACAGACTTTACCCGCACCCGCAAGTGCTCTAACCTGCAGTTACTTCTTTCCACAGAACAAAAAGCTCCTCTTGCGATAGCATTACAAAAACCCGGACAGAACGTCAAGTTGACAGGCTATCAGGTCTTACAATCCAAGGATAACCCATACACTGCGGTATTGGTCCAACGTACCCATTCCCGGGGAACGTTTACAATTTGACAGTATTGATATCCCACATGATTTAGTTGTCCTCTACCCCCCCCCCCCCCCCAAACGGAAAGCCTCCGACACTATTCACATGCCTTCAGTTGGTACCCCTCAAGGAGCAGTCCTCTCTCCCCTCCTTTTTAATCTGGCTCTTCTTAATCTCCCTAAACGCTTAGCTCAAATCCCACACCTTAAACAGTTTGTATGCCGATGACATCACTCTGTGGTGCGCCGGAGGTAGTGATGCACAAACTGAGGGGGCGCTTCAGGCAGACACAGACGTCGTAGTCGCGGAAGCGGCACTCGCCGGTCTTGAGTGCTCCTCTACTAAGTCGGAGCTCATGACCCTCCCTGCTCCCCACCGGTCATGCTACACTCCGTACATAGCGATCGAAATTCAGAATAATTCCGTGCCAAGTTTCTCTATACTTAAAGTACTGGGCTTGATCATACAACGCAACAGAGCCAACACCCGATACATCTCCCAGCTCACCTCTCATGTCAATCAAACTATGGGCTTCATACGTCGCATAACAGCCCGCAACAAGGGAATGACCGAATTTGAGCGTCTCCGACTAATTCATGCCTTCGTGATAAGTCGCATCACATACTCTCTCCAATACCTAAATCCGACTAAAAGAGAACTGCATAAAGTAAATTGCCTCATACGAAAAATCTACAAAACGGGGCTTCTAATCCCTCAAAGCACTTCCACTCCACTGCCCAACTGGAACGCCTAGGCATGTACAACACAGCTGAAGAGCTCATGGAAGCCCACTCTGTGATTCAACTTTCCCTCCTTTCTACCACCCCTGCAGGTAGATCTATCTTAGATTCGCTCGGGCTTCATGCACCGACATTTACTGACGAGAGAGTACGCATTCTTCCCGACTTACACAATCTCCTACTCGTTTGGCCAATTCCCCGTAATATGCACCCGGAGCACAATGTTAAACGCCGGGAACATCGTGCATGCCTGCTCACCCGTAAATACCCCATGGGCCCGACCACCGCATATGTGGACGCCGCTAGTTATCGCCTACACAATGCTTATGCAGTCACCGCACTGCTCGACCCTAAAGCACCCCCTTACCAATCACTAACTATCGTAACGCGCTCCCCTGCCACTACGGAAGAGGCGGCCATTGCACTTGCGCTCACTCACCGGCCTACACCAACAATTGTTATTTCTGATTCGAAAACGGCCATTCGAAATTTTGCCCGTGGTAACATTTCCCCGCAAGCTCTCAAAATTCTTCTTCGAAATCCTCCCACCTCCCACGCGGAGCTGATTTGGACTCCAGCCCATGCGGGGCTGGAAGGTAATGAAGCGGCTAACCTTGCAGCTCGAGAGCTAACCGTCCGAGCTGGACCAAGTCGCACCCCTTCCCATGGAGCCCAATCAGCCCGTGACAGCCTGTTAACTTTCCAGGAAATTACCTGCCACTACTGCCTCTCTCGCCGGCGCTACCCTCCACCCCACTGGTCGCTTTATATCGCAGAGGAACGATACTGGCGCCTTATACAAACCAATACCCTCCCTTGTCGCGCCAGACTACATGCAATTTATCCCTCAATATTTCCTTCTCCCCAATGCCCCGACTGCGGAGCCACCGAAACAGTCTCTCATATCATTTGGCAATGCCCCCACAACTCATTCCCTCTCATCTCTTCTGAAGAGCACTGGGAGGCGGCGTTACGCAGCTCGGACCCTCACGTCCAGCAAGGACTTGCTGAACGAGCAGCTCAGGTCACCGGCACCCTCCAAGCGCTGGTCACCACTCGTCGTTAGCCCAACTAGTGCTCAAATAAAGTGTTTTCTCTCTCTCGTCCGCCCCTCCCCCATTCTCCTCGCCGCGCGAGCTGCGCTCTCCACCGCTCACCCCCTCTTCTCTCCGATGCCCCTCTCTCGTCCACACCCCTCCCCCTACACTATAAAAAAACAATAGTTAGCGGCGCCGTTTCGACCCCACGACCCTGTGGGCGGAACGCGAGGTACATGGTGCTCCTCCCACTGCGCCACAAAACCGAGACAGAATCAAATGCTACGAACGCGCCTTATATCCTTGACTCATTCAAACTACGTCAAGAAGCTACTGATACAACGCATGATGGGGCAATGATTAACACTTGCAATAAAAGAAAAGAAGCTTCCTCTTACAGCAACAATGATGGAGTAAAGGTCGTTGCGACAGCGAAGCCCCAAACATACCGCTTAGAGAGATTGACCAAGATTGGCCAATAAAACATAATAATAATCATAAAACATAACAATCATACGCGTTCCCGACACGTTTCACGCGATTTAAGAATCAGTCCAACGGAAACACCAAGTGAACCCCACGATGCGTCGCATCTAGACAGGGTTCCCCTCGCGGGGAGGTGGGAGCAATTTTTTCTTTATCGCCCCCGAAAATGAATACATTGTTCGCTAATGAATTTCGTCAACTGTTGAGTGAAATATGTACGCGCTTTCCAAATTCTGAGGTCCTAGCGTTTAGCCACTTCGATTTCCCGGTCATTAATTGGTCAACGTTATCTTTAATCGCTAGCGATTCTGAAGTTCATGCATTCCTTGAATGTTGCCTGTATTTCGCTCTGGTTCAGCTAATGACCAAGCCCACAAGACAATCCGCCACCTCAGCCAACATTGTCGATCTATTCCTCTGATCTAACTAATCTGCTGACACCATCACACCTGATGGGCTCTCTGAGCATTGCATCATCACGGGAAATCTAAGGAATTCACCTCATAAAAAACAAAAAAAAAACAAATAAGGTGTTACAACAGAGCGAACTTTGATTGTATTAGCCAAGAGTTAGCCATTTCAACTGCAGAGCATTTCAGTAACTCACGATGTCGCCCGCGTTGACGTCCGTAGTCCGCACCGTCGTTGTCCCTACTATATAAAAAATACTATCTGGCGCCCGGTTTCGATCCCTCGACCCTGCGGGCGGAACGCAATGTACATGGTGCTCTACCCACTGCGCCACAAAGCCGACACAGAATGGGAAGCTACGAACGCGCCTTACATCGTTGACTCATTCAAATTACTGCTGACGAGCGCTCTCTCGTCAGAAGTTGCCACAAGTGCAACAACATTAACGTAACGCAAACTACTTAACGTCGTGCGCCCCCGGAAATGCTCTGCATTGGATCGTGCCCCTCGCGAGGGGGGCGTTTTCTAACGGAATGCTACCGAACGTCTAGGGGGCACGTGGCGCATTCTGGTGGCCAGTTTCCATACCCCCCGCACGGGGCACCTTGAGCAATCTTGGTGACGGTACTCGCGATACCGCGGATCCCGAGCCCCCAAACATAAGCTGGATCCAACCGTGGCGATGTGTTTATAGGTGGAGAGTTAGAAACCACGAACGGTGGCCGTCGGAGCTCAGGTCAAGCTCCGGCGAATGGGCTCCCTGCCTGTCTACCAGGCAGGGAGCTCCGGGACTTCTTTGACTACCAGGGTAAGGTCAAAGAAGCAAGTACCCCCGTCTCCCTGCTTTCCAATGTATCGTATGGCATTTTCCAACCCCCCCCCCCCCCCCCCCCCCCCCCAGACATGATCGGCCCCCGAAAAGGGGCCGCACCGAAGTTCCTTTTCCTCCTTTGCAATCGATCTCTCCCCCAAAGCCTGATAATTTTTCGCGGTTTTTGATCATAGAATCTGTTGACAAGACAAAGCCCATCACTTCCCAGTCTGTGTTTCTAATGTCCAAATTTCTTGAAAGCCTTATCGGAAAGTCGTACAAGGCTAAGAAACTCACAACGGGAGAAGTTTTGGTAGAAGTAGAAAACAAACAACAATCCTCTAACCTCCTCAAGCAAACGCGCATGGTAGATGTTGACATCAAGATCACGCCCCATCGCAGCCTCAATAGCTGCCAGGGCGTGATCTCTGATCGGGATCTAATGAATGAGACTGAAGCAGATCTGCTCGAGGGCCTCCGAGATCAGGGCGTCACAGCAGTTAGGCGAATCACCATACGCCGGAATGATGAAATAATTCCTACCATTTTAGCGTCTCGACTGTGGCCAGTTGGTTCATTCTGATCTTAAACAACAGCGCAAAAGACAAGGACTAAGAAAGAAGCACAGACAAGCGCTGACAAACAACTGGGCGTAATTTATTGCTGCTCGCTTATAAATACGCTTGTCACACATAAAAATACACAAAAAACAGAAGATTTACACAACCATAAGAAAACGTAATCACGTCTTGTCATATCTACAACCACACGTTTACCCATTAAGGTAATTTATCTCTTTTTGCGTTAAAGCCACCGACGGCTTGCTGACACATTTTTCTTTCTTCACCACAATCTCGAACGCTTCATGAATCTCCCTCGTGTCTGTATCTCTGTACCGCTTCAAAATGGCGCAGTCATCCAGAAAGGGCACACAGCCGCATGATGTGCAATGAAGAGCGAGGTTGCTTCCCGTGCGTGTTTTCATCGAGTTGGCGTGTTCACGCAGCCGGTCATTCACGCATCTTCCAGTTTGCCCGATGTACGATCTACCGCAACGAAGGGGAATGTCGTAAACGACTTCTTTGGTGCACTCCGTGAAGCGAGTGGCATGATTAGTGGTGCACGTTCTTCGATCTTCATTATGTGACTCAGCATTCACTTTGCCACACAAGTTACTCAACTTGTTTTTTGCTGAGAAGACCACATTCACGCCCGCCCGGTTTCCTACTTTCTTGAGGCGATGCGATACGCCATGAATATACGGTATAACTGCGACCTTCTTCTTGACTAGCTCCGGCTCTTTCTGCCTACGAGTCCTTCGTCCAGTAAAGTCGGCTCGGGGCCTGTCCGCTACCGCCGTCAGACATGGTTCGGAAAACCGGCCGCCCCCAACCGCCTCACTTGGGTATAAAAACTTGTTGGAGCCTGGTGGGGGCACGAACGAATCAGGGCGCTTCTTAGTGCAGTCATGGCGATACCCCTCTTCACCAATTTCGAATGCGCCGACGAAAATGGGAGCAAACGTTTTTGGGAACGCGCTTCGTACCTCCAGCACACGTGGTCTTCTGCGAACAGGAGACTCTGATCCAAAAACCTGAGGCGCCCTCCTTCAGGGAGTTCCTTCGTGAGGGTAAACACATCCAAGACCGAAGCAAATATCCCATATATCCGCTCCACCTGTGCCGCCTGGTCGTCACCCTGTTTGTACACCACCAAAAAATCATCCACGAAGCGGAACACCTTCACGACGTCTGATTCCTTGAGGGCCTCATCCATTCTTCGATCAAAGCGGGCCAACAAGAGGTTGCTGAGTGCGGGTGCCAGGCATGAACCGATGCACACCCCATCCTTCTGGATGAATACTTCATTATCGAACTTCACTATCGTGGACTGTAGGTAAAATGACAACATGCTGACGAAGTCATCCGCACTGATGCCAACAGAATTCTGGAACCCAATGGTTCCGCCCTCGTCAATTTCATCCTTGAACGCATCGAGAAGCAGCGTTTGTGGCATCGAATAATAAAGATCCTTCACGTCCACCGAGAAGGCGCTTAGACCTTCCTGGTTTTCCTGGTCGAAAAATTCGGATACCGCCAGCGCTCTTTTTACAAGAAAGGGGTCCACGATTAGGATGAGGGGCAAGCCTTTTTGCAGGTACCTTCCCATTACGTTTTGCCACGACCGTTTTTCAAAAACAATCACCCGAAGAGGACAGCCGTCTTTTTGGGTCTTCGCTGAAAAGAATGCGCACAAGCTGAGTCCACTTGCCGACTTGACTGACTTTGTTAGGCTGTCCAGTCCCAAACTTTCACAAAGGTTGATTGCCTTCTTTTTTAGCTTCTCTGGCTTCCTTCTCTCCTCCTTTCGGAAATTTTCTTCCATCGCTTCACGGGTTTTGCGTTTATACTCTTGAGCTGGCATCACCGCAAAGCCTCCTTCCTTGTCTGACATCAGTAGTCTCAAGTCCGCCCTCCTCAGTGACTCCACCACCTGTCGGGTGCGTATAGTAGACCCTCCCTGCAAGGACTGAGGAAGGCCATCAACCCCCTCAAGGACGCATCTGCTGAAATCTTCAGAGCTAGCTTCCGCAGCTACCCTTCTGACAAGCGACAGGAGTTCAGGCTTGTCCAGTTTTGGCTGAGTGCAGAACTTCGGACCTAACTGCAACACTTTTTCTACTTCTCTTGGCACTACAGGGTTCCCAATGTGATGAATGGCCTGACCTGAAGTTCTAGATTTTCTCCGCTTAGGCAGGAAGGCAATCATCTTACCCCAGATAAACTCCGAGATCTGTGCCGCAGTCTTAAGCTCTGCCTGGAACCGCTGGTGGCCTTTGCTGGGTGGTCCTTCTTGGTGGCACCTCGTGCGAAGACTGTCCTTGCACAGCTGGATCTGCCTCCAGGCTTCCGACCTCAAGGCGCGGCAGACCGGGCGGGCGTGAATGTGGTCTTCTCAGCAAAAAACAAGTTGGGTAACTTGTGTGGCAAAGTGAATGCTGAGTCACATAATGAAGATCGAAGAACGTGCACCACTAATCATGCCACTCGCTTCACGGAGTGCACCAAAGAAGTCGTTTACGACATTCCCCTTCGTTGCGGTAGATCGTACATCGGGCAAACTGGAAGATGCGTGAATGACCGGCTGCGTGAACACGCCAACTCGATGAAAACACGCACGGGAAGCAACCTCGCTCTTCATTGCACATCATGCGGCTGTGTGCCCTTTCTGGATGACTGCGCCATTTTGAAGCGGTACAGAGATACAGACACGAGGGAGATTCACGAGGTGTTCGAGATTGCGGTGAAGAAAGAAAAATGTGTCAGCAAGCCGTCAGTGGCTTTAACGCAAAAAGAGATAAATTACCTGAATGGGTAAACGTGTGGTTGTAGATATGACAAGACGTGATTACGTTTTCTTATGGTTGTGTAAATCTTCTGTTTTTTGTGTATTTTTATGTGTGACAAGCGTATTTATAAGCGAGCAGCAATAAATTACGCTCAGTTGTTTGTAAGCGCTTGTCTGTGCTTCTTTCTTAGTCCTTGTCTTTTGCGCTGTTGTTTAAGAACAGAATGAACCAACTGGCCCCAGTCGAGACGCTAATTCAGTTCATTTCATGCCAAAGGGGCGCTGTTTTTTCGTCCTTCTTCCTAAATTTCTCTTGTTGCGTAAGCTTATTAATAGTGGCAACATGCCGTGCCAGGCTGTATACCTTTGCTATCACTCAAGACTACGTCCCTCCGGAGGTGTTGTATCTCGTCGGACCACTTCCGCCGTCCAGTAGGCTGAACCTGAGCGTCTGCCGCGCCTTGAGGTCAGAAGCCTGGAGGCAGATCCAGCTGTGCAAGGACAGTCTTCGCACGAGGTGCCACCAAGAAGGACCACCCAGCAAAGGCCACCAGCGGTTCCAGGCAGAGCTCAAGACTGCAGCACAGATCTCGGAGTTTATCTGGGGTAAGATGATTGCCTTCCCGCCTAAGCAGAGAAAATCTACAACTTCAGGTCAGGCCATTCATCACATTGGGAACCCTGTAGTGCCAAGAGAAGTAGAAAAAGTGTTGCAGTTAGGTCTGAAGTTCTGCACTCAGCCAAAACTGGACAAGCCTGAACTCCTGTCGCTTGTCAGAAGGGTAGCTGCGAAAGCTAGCTCTGAAGATTTCGGCAGATGCGTCCTTGAGGGGGTTGATGGCCTTCCTCAGTCCTTGCAGGGAGGGTCTACTATACGCACCTGACAGGTGGTGGAGTCACTGAGGAGGGCGGACTTGAGACTACTGATGTCAGACAAGGAAGGAGGCTTTGCGGTGATGCCAGCTCAAGAGTATAAACGCAAAACCCGTGAAGCGATGGAAGAAAATTTCCGAAAGGAGGAGAGAAGGAAGCCAGAGAAGCTAAAAAAGAAGGCAATCAACCTTTGTGAAAGTTTGGGACTGGACAGCCTAACAAAGTCAGTCAAGTCGGCAAGTGGACTCAGCTTGTGCGCATTCTTTTCAGCGAAGACCCAAAAAGACGGCTGTCCTCTTCGGGTGATTGTTTTTGAAAAACGGTCGTGGCAAAACGTAATGGGAAGGTACCTGCAAAAAGGCTTGCCCCTCATCCCAATCGTGGACCCCTTTCTTGTAAAAAGAGCGCTGGCGGTATCCGAATTTTTCGACCAGGAAAACCAGGAAGGTCTAAGCGCCTTCTCGGTGGACGTGAAGGATCTTTATTATTCGATGCCACAAACGCTGCTTCTCGATGCGGTCAAGGATGAAATTGACGAGGGCGGAACCATTGGGTTCCAGAATTCTGTTGGCATCAGTGCGGATGACTTCGTCAGCATGTTGTCATTTTACCTACAGTCCACGATAGTGAAGTTCGATAATGAAGTATTCATCCAGAAGGATGGGGTGTGCATCGGTTCATGCCTGGCACCCGCACTCAGCAACCTCTTGTTGGCCCGCTTTGATCGAAGACTGGGTGAGGCCCTCAAGGAATCAGACGTCGTGAAGGTGTTCCGCTTCGTGGATGATTTTTTGGTGGTGTATACACAGGGTGACGACCAGGCGGCACACGTGGAGCGGATATATGAGATATTTGCTTCGGTCTTGGATGTGTTTACCCTCACGAAGGAACTCCCTGAAGGAGGACGCCTCAGGTTTCTGGATCAGAGTCTCCTGTTTGCAGAAGACCACGTGTGCTGGAGGTACGAAGCGCGTTCCCAAAAAAGTTTGCTCCCATTTTCGTCGGCGCATTCGAAATTGGTGAAGAGTGGTATCGCCATGACTGCACTAAGAAGCGCCTTGATTCGCTCGTGCCCCCACCAGGCTCCAACAAGTTTTTATACCCAAGTGAAGCGGTTGGGGGCGGCAGGTTTTCCGAACCAATGCCTGACGGCGGTAGCGGAAAGGCTCCTAGCCGAGTTTACTGGACGAAGGACTCGTAGGCAGAAAGAGCCGGAGCTAGTCAAGAAGAAGGTCGCAGTTATACCGTATACTCATGGCGTATCGCATCGCCTCAAGAAAGTAGGAAACCGGGCGAGCGTGAATGTGGTCTTCTCAGCAAAAAACCAGTTGGTTAACTTGTGTGGCAAAGTAAATGCTGAGTCACATAATGAAGATCGAAGAACGTGCACCACTAATCATGCCACTCGCTTCACGGAGTGCACCAAAGAAGTCGTTTACGACATTCCCCTTCGTTGCAGTAGATCGTACATCGGGCAAAGTGGAAGATGCGTGAATGACCGGCTGCGTGAACACGCCAACTCGATGAAAACACGCACGGGAAGCAACCTCGCTCTTCATTGCACATCATGCGGCTGTGTGCCCTTTCTGGATGACTGCGCCATTTTGAAGCGGTACAGAGATACAGACACGAGGGAGATTCACGAGGTGTTCGAGATTGCGGTGAAGAAAGAAAAATGTGTCAGCAAGCCGTCGGTGGCTTTAACGCAAAAAGAGATAAATTACCTTAATGGGTAAACGTGTGATTGTATATATGACAAGACGTGATTACGTTTTCTTATGGTTGTGTAAATCTTCTGTTTTTTGTGTATTTTTATGTGTGACAAGCGTATTTATAAGCGAGCAGCAATAAATTACGCTCAGTTGTTTGTCAGCGCTTGTCTGTGCTTCTTTCTTAGTCCTTGTCTTTTGCGCTGTTGTTTAAGATTTTAATTCCCACCAAGCACATAATCTTGACACTTGACCGCTCTAACCTTCCTGAGTCGGTCAACGCAGGTTCCTTGAGATGTCCAATCCGACCCTACGTGCCGAACCCACGCCGCTGTTTCAAGTGTCAGCGGTTTGGGCATGGCACAACCTCTTGTCGTGGTAAATTGACGTGCGGAAAATGTGCAGCACTTGATCATGTAACTGACAATTGTAAATCCGAGAACTTCACCTGTGCGAATTGCCAGGGCCTATTCTAGGAGCTGTGAAAAGTTCAAACAGGAAAAACAGATAATTGCCTTGAAAGTCAACGAAAACATCACCTTCCCAGAGGCGCGGAAGAGGTTCGCCTCTTTCCCCCTGGGGAGGTACGCCGACGCAGCTCGCCGGGGGGCGGAGCGGCGTCTGGTTTCGGCGGAGACCCAGTACCGCGAGTCGGACTTGGTCCCGCCCCCGCCCCCCCTGGGTTGCCTCTTGCAGCCCAACCAGCCTCTGCACCGCTCGCTCACCCAACAGCGGTTGTGGTGGCAACCTCTTCCGTCGGGACCGGTGCCGCTCCCGTCCCTGCCTCCCCATCCTCCAGTGCGTTGGAGGGTGCCATGGACACCACGGCCCCCGCACCGGCTCCCACCGCCACCGCACCGCCCGTGCCACTTCTGGTGCCTCCGATACCTGCGGCGGTGGCGGGTCAAACGAAGGGCCCCCGAAGGGGGGCCAAGTGCGGGGGGCCCGGTTCGACGGGCACACCCAGGACATCAGACGACGAGATGGACGTCGTGCCGTTCTTGCCTGCAACACAGCGCAAGGAGCGGCCTCCGACGTCGAAGCCTACAGACAGGCCCCCTAAAAAGCCCAATCCAAGAGTCACAGCCCCGAAAGACGACACATGAACATACACACTCCAGTAGCTCTCACACTAAACATTGGGAAGAGAAAACATAGTTCATTGGAACTGCAGAGGCCTTCTGAATAATCTTGACGATGTATACGAAATACTGCATACCAATCAGTCAAGTGTAATGTGTGTTCAGAAAACACATTTGAATTCTAAAAACACAAACTTCTTGAATAGTTACCTGGTACACAGGAAAGACAGGGATGGCTGCACACATTCTTCTGGCGGTGTGGCCATAATCGTCCGGAAATGCTTAGCATGCCACCCTGTCACTTTAAACACTGTCCTTGAGGCTGTGGCAATTCGAACAATAATATTTAATAGGTTGATAACGGTATGCTCCATATACATTCTTCCTGATGTTGCACTTTCAAGCTCTGACTTCGGGGCACTGGTTGACCAGCTGTCCGAACCATACATTCTTACAGGCGACCTTAATGCTCACAACTCTCTTTGGGGCTCTTCTCGCACGGATGCCCGAAGTCGCCTGATAGAGAAATTTCTTACATCTTCAGGAGCATGCCTTTTCAACAATAAACAGCTTACATACCATAACATAGGACACAACACATACTCATATCTTGACTTGGCGATTAGCTCTGCAGTTCTCTTTCCTCTTCTCGAGTGGGGTGTGGGCACTGACCCATATGGCAGTGACCACTTCCCCACCTCACTAACATACATAGGTAAATGCCCATGCAGTCCATCTTCCCATAATAGGTTCAATGAAGCACGAGCTAACTGGAATACATTTACAGAGACATTCAAACTACACCACACATCCATGGGACACCTACACGTTAAGAAGCTACCCAACTGCTCACGCGCACATCCTCGACGCCGCCGAAAAGTCCATTCCCCACGCCTCTGGTGCCCCGCGGAACCAGCGGAGGCCGTGTTGGAATGAGGACTGTTGGCGGGCGCGAGAGGCCCACAACAAGGCGTGGGGTATCCTTCGTCGGTACCCCACGTCGGGAAACCTCCTCTTGTTCAAACGGGCCAAGGCATACGGAAAACGTCTGCGCCGTGAGGCAAAACGAGAGAGTTGGCGTACATTCATAACATCAATAAACTCCTACACAGACACACGGAAAGTATGGACACGTATACGGAAACTCAAAGGACAACAGACACACAGCCTGCCCCTGGTCAGTACAACAGGGGACACTCTGGAAGACCAGGCTGACACACTCGCACAACACTTCCAACACGTGTCCAGTTCAGCACACTACACGAACACTTTCCTGAAACATAAAGCCTCTTGTAAAAAGAAGTCCCTACACGACAACAACAAATCACAGACTTCTTACAACTCCCTGTTTTCACTACATGAGCTGAGGGCTGCTCTGAGCACGTGTAAACCCTCAGCTCCAGGCCCAGACAACATCACATACACAATGATACAACACCTGCACGCAGACACTCTTCTAACACTCTTACACCTATATAACAAGATTTGGCTTTCGGGGCACATTCCAAACTCTTGGAAGGAGGCTATAGTTGTAGCTTTCCTGAAGGAGGGAAAGGACCCGTGCGCCCCCTCAAGTTACCGTCTTATTGCCCTGACGAGCTGCCTGCGCAAGCTCTTCGAGAAGATGATAAATCGCAGGCTCGTGTACTTCCTTGAGTACAACGGTCTTCTCGAGAGCTGCCAGGCAGGCTTCAGGGCGGGGCGATCCACGAATGATCAACTCGTAGCTCTTGAATCGTATATTAAGGATGCCTTCGTGCATAAACAGTATGTCTTAACTGTGTTTTTCGACCTCGAGAAGGCCTACGACACCGCTTGGCGCTACGGGATCCTCAGTGACCTGAAGTCTTTCGGTGTTTCGGGCCATATGCTCAACACTCTGGCTAGTTATCTGTCCCACAGAATGTTTCGCGTGAGAGTTGGTAGCGCACTGTCAAGGATTCATGTGCAAGAAAACGGCGTGCCCCAAGGTGGAGTTC
Organism: Haemaphysalis longicornis; assembly: GCF_048455015.1. Lineage (NCBI taxonomy): Eukaryota > Metazoa > Arthropoda > Arachnida > Ixodida > Ixodidae > Haemaphysalis > Haemaphysalis longicornis. The sequence continues at coordinate 117,821,112 of NW_027526203.1, read as the reverse complement.
TAAGCTGTACTCTTTTTATAATTAAAATGAACTCTCTTGGGAAGGCATTGCCACCTACCATTTCTAACTCTATGTATGTAGACGACGTACAGATATATTTTAAATCTTGTAATATGTCAATCTGCGAACGTCAGGTCCAGCTTGGTGTTAAAAACTTGCCAGCTGGGCAGACAAGAATGGTTTTAAACTCAATCCAGGAAAAAGTTCCTGTGTTGTGTTCTCCAAAAAGCGCGGGATCCATCCGGACCCAGATATTACTCTGAATGGCGTTTCAATTCCTGTTAAAAAGGGGCACAAGTTTTTAGGCATAATATTCGATAACAAGCTAACATTTGTCCCACACTTGAAACGTCTTAAGAAAAAATGCCTAAAAACTATGAATATTCTCAAAGTTCTCTCCCACCAGTCATATGGTGCAGACAGGCAACTCCTTCTGCGGGTTTATAGCGCCCTAGTGGGATCCCGCTTGCACTACGGTAGTGTTGTATATGGGTGCGCAACAAAAACGGCACTAAAAATGCTGGACCCGGTGCTGCATTTAGGGCTACGCCTCGCATGCGGTGCTTTTCGCACTAGCCCTGTCCAAAGTCTCTATGTAGAATGCAATAAATGGTCCCTAGATCACCAGAGGGCGTACATGGACGTTTTACATGCCTCAAAAATCATGTCTATGACAAATCATCCTTTTACTCCGACCATTAATGATGCATCCTCACAGCAACTCTTTTTAAATCGTCCATCAATATCCATGCCGTTTCATCTAAGAGTGCGAGAAGGAGTTTCTGAGCTAGAAGTCTCGTTTTCAGGCATTCACAAGACGCCCATCATTGATTGAATTCCACCGTGGCATCTCCGCCCTCTGTCATGTGACCTGTCTTTTATGCAGTTTAGCAAGAACAGGTCACCAAGGATTGCGATTCTGCAGCATTTCTTGTTTGTGCAGCATAATTACCGCTGTGAAGAGTTTTCAGCGATGCTTCCAAGACTGCATCTGCTGTGGCTTGTGCTGCGCATGGGCCAAACTTTAACGTCAGTAAAACAATGAACCTTTGTAGCAGTATATTCACAGCGGAAGCATACGGTATTTTAATGGTAATAAATCACATAATAAAACATCAAATCGTAAAATCCATCGTGTACACGGACTCTCTTAGCGTTGTACAAGCACTTGCATCATGAAAGCATTCTAAAAACTTTGTCATCAATCATGTTTTTAAGGCTATCATGTCTGCAATGCATCAGACCTTCAAATAACTTTCTGTTGGGTTCCAGGGCACTCTGGAATTGCCGGGAACGAAACCGCAGATCGAATGGCCACTGCAGCTACACTCTTGAATACAATGGACATAGCAACAGTGCCATATACAGACATGAAGCCACATATCAGACACCAACTTCGCAACAGATGGCAAACACACTGGAGTGAACAAACAGATAACAAGTTACACGTTATAAAACCACGCTTGGGACCATACACCACTGACACACGCAACCGATACACAGAAGTTGCCCTTGCTAGGCTACGGATAGGGCACACACATGTCACACACTCGTATCTCCTCACGGGGTCTTCAAGACCCCAGTGTGGCAGGTGTGGAGAGGCCCTATCTGTAGTTCACATACTCATTCAATGCAACGCACTTCACACAACACGACGCAAACACTTCCCACAGCTATACAGACTACACGTCCCACTACACCCAGCGTTTTTCCTCTCTGACGATCCCATGTTTTCTATCAAGTGCGTTTTTAAATATTTAGAAGAAGTTCAATTTTTAGACCTCATTTCCTACCACGCGTGATCACTCCCTGGCCCTATTCACCAGCCATGCTCATTGTCGTTTTGTGATTTTACTTTCGTTTTTGCCGACTTTTCGTAGTGTTTAAGGTTTCACCCCGCATATATGACTATCGTCTTGGCGCTCTTTGCCCCAGTTGGCCTTGCGCCTTAAACATCCAACCATCATCATCAGTTTCCATACCACATTTCCTCAAGTGCCTTTCAGTAGGTGCGCTCGAATCGCGGCGCGGTAATTGAATTTCAGTCGTGCGCCGCACTCTCCATGAAATACCCAGATGGGTGTTTCTCTTTCTCTATCTTAATTAGCATCTCTACTTTCATTTTTTCAACAAGATTAGGTCATCTGCTTTGTTCGATTCAAACGTTGGATCGCAGCGAAACGGTGGCGCACGTCATACAAGCACGCCGACACAAATAATTGTTAAATTTTGAATTATTGTAAAAATTGTTTTATTGGTTATTATTTATTCTTATTTTTCGAAACAAAAAAAATGTAGTTTTCTAACGCGGCTAATGTTTTTATATTACTCTAGGTTTATATAAAACGTTTAAATAAAAAAATTGTATTTATAACGAAAAAATTGTTTACTTGTGTTAATTTTTATAATCGTTTGTTATGGGCGCGCACATAGAGTTTCTCAATATAAGCTAGTGAGAAACACTGTGGGCGCGTATTCTTGGCGCCTAAAACTGCCGGTGCTCCTAGAAACGCTCCTAGACGATTTTTTTCAGGGAGCACCGGACAAACTCCAGACATGTCTAACTGAGATTTTGGTGCTTGTCTGTTATAGGTGCAACACATATGGCACTTTCCACTTCTGTCTTATGAATGTGCACTAAGGTTACTGCGCATCAGATGTGCAAATAGAAAGTTACTCCGGTCGAGGAACGTAATTAAATGACTGGCGTTAGAAACCGCGTGGAAACGGACAAGACATAGGCCTTTAACGAAGGCTGATTTAATATAACAGTTTATTTAAAATACCTTACAGGCCACTTTCCAGGGCATTTAGTAAGGGGGTTACAAAAGTGAAGCTGTGGGAATCATACAGCACAAATTTGCGAGTAACAAACCACAGCAGAACACGTACTGACTACGACGTTCGAAATTCAAAATTTCTGGGAAGACGATAACAAGAAAAAAATAAAAGCCAACAGCGTAGTCACACAGGAAATCTACGCACAAGAATTACAAGGTATTTGTGAATGAGTCGAGAAAACGTATTTCTGAAAAGAGTCCACGTTACATAGATGAAACGTGACAAATATTCGTGTAGAAATTCTTCTGAAAATATATTTTAGAGCGTGAATGTTTCTTACGCACGTGATTAGGCTCCGTGTTATTTTCTGTGCTTTTCCCTTATGCGTATTTCTAACCACTGCAACTGATCTGTGCGTCTCGTATTTATATTTGGCTACCTTTGGTTGATTCTTTTATCTACTACCCTTATTGTGTTTGGCATACCTTGTAATTCCTGTGCGTAGATTTCCTGTGTGACTACGCTGTTGGCTTTTATTTTTTTCTTGTTATCGTCTTCCCAGAAAATTTGAATTTCGAACGTCGTAGTCAGTACGTGTTCTGCTGTGGTTTGTTACTGGCAAATTTGTGCTGTATGATCCCCACAGCTTCACTTTTGTAACCCCCTTACTAAATTCCCTGGAAAGTGGCCTGTAAGGTATTTTAAATAAACTGTTATATTAAATCAGCCTTCATTAAAGGCCTATGTTTTGTCCCTTTCCACGCGGTTTCTAACGCAAGTCATTTAATTACGTTCCTCGACCGGAGTAACTTTCTTTTATATTGTAACGTAGTATTTTGGTTACATACTGCCGCTACTGTAGCATGAAGATCGGAAGGAAAAAGTCGAGACGTCGAAGAGGTTTTAAAGTTAACTTGTTTACTTTACAGATGACCTTGGTGACATTTAGCACATATGAATTAGAATGAATACACTTGTTACATAGATTAGAAAGACAGTCAAAGATTCAGAGTACTTAGCGGGACATAGTTGGCGGGCGAATGGCTCCCGGCGGGAGGGCACGACGACGAGCGGCAGAGTGCGGCTCTCCTGGTGTTGCTCTCCCTCAATCGCCAGAGGGGCCGCGTTATATTTGCTTTGGGGGGACGCATTGGGGGAAAAAGCGCATCCTAGCGTGTGCGGACCGGGTGGAAAAAGGCTAAGGCACACCCGCAGCCAATCAGGAAGACGCTTCTAAGCTCCAATCAGACATGTCCCCGCCAAAGTGAAAAGGACCAAAAACATCACACACAGAAGACACAAGTTCAAGCTCGAAGGCGCCCGTTTCTGGCAAAAGAATTACTGGGGAGAATAAAGTAAAGGTATACAAACTCGAAAAGGAGAAAAGACAGGCGGCCGTTTGAACGAGACCGAGGGTCGGAGAACATAACGGCCCGCGTAGGCGCGCAAAAACGGGGGGTCGGAGACGCCAGTGCGTGCGGTAACAGAAGACGAGGCGAGGGTTCGCTTCCCCCAACAGCCGTCGTCTCCCGGTCGGCCGACGGGCAGACACACACTCGGCAACACGTTTCTTAGAAAAGCGGGGCCTCGGTGGCCAAAGAGGGATGCTAAAAAATTGAAAAAAGCAAATGGAACCGGGGCTTCGCGACAATATAGTAGGGACAACGACAGTGCGGACTACGGACGTCAACGCGGGTGACATCGGGAGTTACTGAAATGCTCTGCATTTAGAACATGAAGCACACAGAAGAACCGAATAGTCGCAGGGCAATAATCGGGTCAGAAATAACCATCCACTTGTTCTAAGTTGCGCCGCACAGAAGCTTTCGCGCTATTAGCCGCGTTAGCCGCATAAAGCGGGACCGAGGCGGTCGCATTTCGAGACCCAGGCGCCCGTGATCAGGTTCATTTTCCCGTACCTTCCATCGTGACTGCAAAAAGCGCGCTGAACGGGAGCTTCTGGTAATCTACGCACATTATGCTCTGTCGGCTCTCGGAAGGCCCGAGCGCCCATTCGTGCGTGCACCTGTAGACCACTGCTGGCGTCTCCACGAAGGCTGCCTCCCAAGCCCCCCTCGTAACTCTCTCCAGAGGTTCGCATCAGCGCGTTTATACGCGACTGCATGCGTGTATAGCGCACGCCTACTACACAAAAGCACAGCCGCACGCGCGAACCTTTGACCCGACGTGCCGCGACCGGCCGAGTTTCAGGCGCCCTCAGAATAGCATGCGCGTACCTGCGTCGCTTTTACACGCATCAGACTCGCACGCTGCAGAAGCTATTGCAGAGCGCCCTTTAGTGGCTGCTCCCTTCTCTCTTCTCCGATAGGAACGGTGATGCTGCCCGTATCGAAGAAGCACTTTGCGGCTCGTTTTCAAGGTCGGATGTAATTACGCCTCCGTGGCTTCTGCGGCCGTGTCAAGTGGGCCGTTTTTGTTAATTCTCGCCACTCCCTGGACGAGCGGCCCCGGAGCACCCGACGTTGGCCGTGGCTAGCACGCGAGTGCGGGCCCAGCGATGCCAGTGCGTAGAATGCGGCCAGGTCTCCCTTCGGCAGTTTTTTGCTTTCGTTCCGGTGTTTGGGAAGATGCCGCCGCTTCCTGCCGTGTATCTGCAGTCAGGTGGGCGCCTTCGCGGCGGCCCGCACAACTGTCGAGCTATTTTCTTTGTCTCCTTGTTGCCTGACCACTGCGCGCGCAGCGTTCGGTATCATGGTCGGCCGCGTATGAGCGGGAGCAGTGTAATGGTCCACAGCGCTTGAGAGGGGGTAAAACCGTCAGCCTCCAGAAAAACGAAATAACGCGGGCTCACGCGAGGGCTTCTTCTGGAAGACCGGCGGCTACTGTAACGATTACGCGTAGCCGTCCGGCCAGAGGACAGACAGAGAAATGTAACGTGCATCTGAACGCTCGCTTCCGGTCTTTTCCAAGCGCTGTCTCAAAGAACCTGACCACATAGGGAAGGAACACGCGTGTTATCACTACTACGCGAAAGGACAAGAAATAAGAAGAAAAAATGAAGACAAAAGGCGCGCATAATCCTGGAATTACGTGAAAGGAGAAACTGCGCGGGTACGCGTGTGCTGCACATGCATTGCCGACGGTCGCGCGAAGGGAGCCGGCAATATCGATAGTCATTTGGCCGCTTTGCTTCCACCCGCCACCTTTCACCCAGTGTTGTGCCGCCCGCGCCTTCCGATTTGCTGTGTTTGCCTCGGACTGAACTGGAGCGGTCTTTCCTTTGAGGCGGGCCGCTCGCGAGACTTCCGCGCTTCTCTATTCCGCGCGACCTTCCGTCTTTGGCCCGCCGCCGCTTGCCGTTTCGCTTTGTGCTACGTGGCGGTGCCTGCCGCCAGTGGCGTGCGTGAGCGCCCACCCTTCGTGTTGACCCGAGATTAGCTTCCGCTGGACCTCATCAGGATCGTTGCTGCCCCTGCAGCCTCTGAATATTTCATTCAGGGTCGTTCGAAAGGACCGCTTTCCGTACCGCCGTGCCTACTAAGGGAGTATTTCATGGTACCGGATTTTGTTGTACGTGCTTCTCAGTCGGATCGACTGTCCTTTCTTTTCACCTGTTTAAATTGGTTTCAGCTATTCTTGGCTGTGCCTCTCTGTGTTGCGACTGGTAGGCGTTGGGGGATTCTCGGTACACGTATGTGTTCAATTGCCCTGTGCAGCACTTTGGGTTCGCGAAAAACGTTAGGGAGAGACGTTTAACAACGATGACGGATAACATTCTACAGCATAAGCTTGAAGCTAGCTCGCCAGTACGGCGAGATGCTGGTAATTCTTAACGTCGCACTTCTCTGAGCTATTAGAGTAGGCAACTCTGGAAAGCAGTTACAGGGAGGGCTTATGATCTAACCTATGTGTGTATAAAATCTCTGACGAACGTGCATTTTCCTTCACTGGAAAGTTATTTCTTCTCTCAAGCAGTCGGAGACACTGGGGAAGTCACCTGGTTCAGCAAGTTTCTTGCATAGCTTTTCATTGCTGGCTCCCGAAAACCCAAGGAGACACGCGCTCTTTCATATATATATACGCAAAAGCGCGTGACCGCTTGGATTTTCACGGTTCAACCTACCAGCATATATACTGCAGTATATACGTGTAGACATGAGAGTAAAATTCTTGCTTCCGATAAACGTCATCCCGGCGAATTCTTGTTCTTCTGAAGTCCTAGCGATACGTATCTTCAAAAGGCTTGGCGGCTAAGCTTCCTATAGTTACGGTTGTTCGTTTTCGGGTTTTATATTTCCATAAAACGGGGGGGGGGTAAAAATGGGGTGCTATTTTTCAAACTGATCATCGGGAAGAAATAGTTTTTTTTTTTGCAAAAACATTCCGAAATTCGTGTTTTTTCTGGTGAAATCAACAGATGTAGTAATAATACACTCGGTTCATTTTATCAGATGCTTCTTAAATTTGACGCGTTAAAATTTGTGTTTGTTTTGAGTTGGTACCCGGGGGAAAATCAGGATATTCTAGAAAATATTGTTCGGAATTTCGCATTTGCTTGAAAATGAATCAATAATGATGGCAGTATAGAACATTGATAACAGGCTCCAAGAAACGAATCCTTTTATTCACGAAAACCTGGTCATCGACTTTTTACACGCCCTTGTTTACAAATATTACCATCCGCATGCGCCGCATGTCGGTCTCCATTCGACACCGGTCTCATCATGGAACGTGCCGCAGCCGGGAGGAAATCTTCTTGACATTCCAGCTCCCATTAGCGGGATACGGCCCGTTCGTCATATGGCGTTTCGTCATAGGCCGGTTCGTGATAGGCCGTTTGGTCACATAGGATCATTCGTCAAAGGCCCGTTCGACAAATGGGTAAGTTCGCCATAGGTGCGCAAAACGAATGTCCACGTGTTTTTCTTTTTGAACGCGTGTGGGTCTCAGCGCAGTAGATAGATGGTTCGACTGAAAAGAGAAAAACGAGGCACATGTTTTGTTTCTTTTTCTCTCTTTTCGGCCGCACATATAGGAAAGTCCAGCAAAGAATGCAAGCCAGAGTGGGCAAGTAGGGTGGCCTGGGTTGATCAAGAATATAGATACGAGTCCAACAACCCTAGACAGAAAAGTGAGGCAGGAACGTAGCCTAATAAATTTCTTGGAAGATGGGCCACAGAGAAGAACCCGCGCCCCTCTTTTCAGTGTTGCGGCCGGTTTAGACAGGCCGCAACACCGGTGTTGCGGCACGCCTGTTATCCTCCATGGTAACAGGCCTATTCGTCACAGCCGACTCATCATGGGAAATTTGGTGAAAGAGGCATCCGGTTCTAAGTGCTCCCGTAATAGGTAAAGTGATAGGACCGACCTTCTCGTTCTTGCAAATTTCGTCTGGAAGTTTAATTTTGGGCGGATGTCGAGAAGGATGAGGGGTGTTAGTGGCTTCAACTCTGATAATTCATACCAGGTTGACCCTTTCGCAGTTGGTGGGGTGGCCTTCCCTTTTGCTTTTTTGCCGGTGATGGCTGAAATTATTCTTTGGTTTAACACGCTGTCTATTGCTTACCTTACTTCTCCTTCCAAAGAAATGTGTCGCACGGGCAGGGAAAGATATATTACAAAACCTCTTAACTCCACATCGCTGAAAAAGGATTGCGAGAATCGTGGCGTTTGAGAGAACAACCTGTGCAAATTAGTTCTTGTTACACTTTCTTACTCAGCAACCATTATGAAACGTACAAATGGTAATGAGTGATGCCTTAACCACTGACGTCTAAAACCACACCGCAAATTTTGTTTTACCATTCCTATGATGAACTTTCCTAAGCGACTAAATGTCCTATGACGAATGTTCCTATGTGACGAAACGGAGTTACGAACCGGCCTATGACGAAACGCCATGTGACAAACAGGCCTACACAACAGGGTCAGTGGAGCACTTGCCAGAATGTAGTAGCGAGCGGTAGTCATACCAATACTCAAGAGTTCGAAAGCTGTGTTTGTGGAGCTTGCTTCCAGCAAGTACTGATTGAGAACGGCGGACCGCGCACGCACAATTGTGCAGATCGCTTCTTTGAAAAGGTTTGATCGGGAAGAAATCGAGTTTAACCCGATTATTCTGAAACATGTTCGGGGTGTGAAAATCGGGTAAAACTGGGTTTTACCCCAAAACAAACAACCATACCCACAGTTAACCCCTTGCGCGGACACCTTAAAACTCACGCACGGCGATCCATGCATGTTTATTTGTAGGGGTGGACCACGAAACAAACCGAACGTGTTTTGCCTGTCTCAAAATCCCTCTCTCAAAATAAACTGGCCATTTCCCCTCGTGTTCAAAATGCCCCCTCCCGTATGCACATGTTAGCAATTTGTCCTCTCTCGTATCCCCACAACCTCCTCGTTCTCCTCAGCGAAAACGAAGGTTGGGTCGGCTTTTGTTGCTGCCAAGACGAGCAAAGGGGCAGTGGCTTCAATGCGTGCGCAGAGACGTACAATGAGTGCTCCGTGCTATAACACGTGGGCGGGGTGGGGGGAGAGGATCAGTTTCACTGATGAGGCGTCCCTGCCTTTCGCTCCATCTTAAGACGCGGAAACACCGGAAACACAGGCGTCAAAGAGGGTCGTACACATGAAGTACCGTAGCGACGAAATAATTACCATAATAAAGGAGGAGTTATAACAAGCAGATCATACCACGCCATTTCCACATTAAGGGTGGGATCCCGCATAATGGGGAACAGGAATGACTTGAACGGAAGGATCCGCTCTAAAAGTTTCACCTGCGTCATGGTGAGACTGCGTCATGGTGAGGCGATGGTCGAGTGGTAAAACACTCGTCTCGTAAGCGGGAGGTACCAGGCTTTCTTTCCCACCGGTTTCTTTACAGGGTACAAGCGTCCCCGTACCGCAGCTTGTCTCGACGTTGGAATAAACGCTTGGAGCTTGACCACAGGCAGCCGTGGGAGGCGGTGTGGGAGGTCTCTCGACCCCTTCGCGCGGGGTCAGGAACCTCTGGGCACCCACCAGTCAAAATGGTACAAGCGCCCCCTGTACTTCCTTGGCAGGGGATAAAGGGGTTTGGACCCGCTCTTTACCACTGCGGAATACGTGGGAGGCTGCTGCTACGCGACTTCAGCCGCTGGCCACCCACCAGTTTGAAAGTGGGAACAGGCGCCTACCTCGGGGGTTCCTGGAAACCGTAATACCACGCCGTACCGTATCATTTGGTTACAAGAAAGTGGTAGGTACTTCGGTACCGCTGGGCACCAACCAGTACAAAAATTGGTACAAGCTCCATGAACAGGGGATCCTGTGCTTGGGAAGCTACCCGACTTTGTCTGGAAATGCCCCAGTGGAAGGGGTCGTAAATTTTGCCACCGCAGCGGTGGCTCAGAGGTACAGCACTCGCCTCGTATGCGGAAGGTACTGGGTTCGAATCCTGGTGCCGCCGGGCACCCACCGGTTTCTTTAATGGGTACAGGCATCCCGGTTCGAGTGCGGACCCTTGAAAGGGGAATCCACGTCTAGAAAGCTGCCTTTACCCTATAGAGGTACCCCTGACCCTTGTCCATCTGGCGGGGCCCCCGGCCATCATGCCGCGTTGCGCCATTGCCGGGGCTGAAAGAGTCTGGCGGCATGTCCTGCCACAGGCGGTTGCGAGTTGAGCGTCCATCGTGGCTGTGAAGGCACCATGTGAATTCGTGTTCCTTGGTGGCGCTGGGCACCTACCAGCAAAATAGGTACAAGCGACTCCCCGGCCTGGCGCTCGGCCCTTGTGTGGGACTACAACGCTTGGGAAGTTCACCCGGCTTGCACGGGAAATCGCCCCTATGGAATGGTGCGGCTGCAAAAACGCAGGAACTTTTTTTTTTATTGGAGCAAGGAGGGCGTGTGCCGTACGATGGTGAGAAGGTATGCAAGCAAGGGGAATGAAGAATATTTACAAAAATGATGTAAACAAGCTCTTTACCCATCAGAGAACCATAAAACGCGTGGAAAAAAAAAAGAAATTGGGACCAAAAATTTCGTTAAATAAACAAACTCGCTGTGCAGACAAACTTTGCTCTTATTTATCTATGTTTATATTTATCTTGCTCTTACTTATCTACAGTTATTTATCTATGATGAGCAGGCTGGAAATTCACCGATAATATGTGCATGTTAAAAGGGGAAAGAACAGGGTAAAAATCAACGAAGTACACAATAAGCATTTAGAATTTTTTTACTGAAGTGAGCACACAGACAAACTACATACAGAAAATGTTTACAAATTGTTGTGAAGCAGATTATCCATAGTTTCCGGCACGCCCATCTTGGGAAATTTTTTGTCACGGTGGGTGGGCGTTCCTTCTGCTTTCGGAATTGCTGTGTTGCTTGCCTCCGTGTTCTCCTCAGTTAATCCAAAGAAATGCAGTTGCTCATGACCCTCATGATAGTTTTTTTGTAGGCATATCGGACAGTACCTGGCCTGCCATGCGCCCACGTGTGTTTAAGGACCTAGCAATGAGCCCGTATTTAGGCCGCGTCGTCAACGTGTAGATTCCATGCTATTATAGAAAACCTAACAATCCCTTTTCTTTACCTGGCCTAATACCTCAGCTACAGTAGGGTCTGAATGTCGTTTGAACCAAATGTCATTTGACTCAAATGGTGCGTTTCGAATTCCATTCGGAATCCGCCGTGCTACACTACAATTTCGGTGGCATTTGAAAGCTTTCACAATTGCTCGCCGTGCTGTAGTGGCGTTGTTGTCGCCCCGTTCCGTTTTCCTACAATATTACAACAATCAAATTTAGGAGCAGTCTAAGGCAGTAAAACGATATCAGATTACAAGAGACACCCGTTTTAACTCTAATGTGGTAGCTATTTGCGCAGTTTAATTTTTTTTTTGCAACTGACGCACTGGTTTTGGAGCATGAAAATTAAATATGTTGATTTCCTATTTTAAGTAAATGAACAGTGAACAAAGAAAAATATTTTGTTTGTTTTACGTGAGGAAGTATTATATGTTGTATTGTCGATCGAATGCGCTGCGTGCGAGAGTGCTAGAAATGGCATTTGAAATCCCAAATGTCTCTCTCGGCGCTCATTTGGCTCGAGTGTCATTTGAGCCAAATGGCATTTCAAAACATTGTGCTCTCAGGGCTCATTTGGCTCGAATGTCATTTGAGCCAAATGGCATTTCAAAACATTGTGTAGACGCACAACTTGGCATTTGATTCAAATGACATATGGTTGAAATGACATTCGGATGCTAGTGTAGCAGGGGTATTACTCTGATGACCCCGCCAGACCGAAGCATTTAGATTTTACCCCAAAGACAGACACTTTATTCCTCTGCTGCAATTCTTTTTTCTTTACTTGTAGGCAGGGAGGCACGACCGCCTTTTCCCCCCAGGCGGTCCCAGCTCGCACAATAGAGAGTTTCAGCACAGCGAGCTCTGTCCGCTAACGCTACGGCGGCGGGTAGAGCGGTCCAGCTGGGCAGGCGCAAAAATCCGTTCCAGTAAGGGAGAATTACTTCCTCGAGCCAGCCTTCGGCATGCCCGCGCATTCCTCCGCATACTCCTCAACCTGCTTACCCTCCCCGCGCGCGCATGCGCAGTAGGGTCCGCTATCCGGCCGCCGTAGCGTGAGCTTCCACTAGCCGCTATGATAAAACTCTCTTCTAAAAAGGCAGCTCCCCTCTGCGGGGGCGCGCTGTTCACTACAATGTAGCCTCCACAGTGCTGCACATCTACCTTGTGGTATGAACTATAGGATAAGGCTTTCGCGGCAGGGGGAGGCTCAACACAAGGGAAGAAAGACAGGGATTGCGGACAGTGAGATTTTCAGACAAGGTGGAAGCGGGGCGGGAAATCTTCGACCGGGGAAAGCGACCCGGGGAGGCGTGCTACACCCATTTGTAGTGGGTACATAGGCGTCTTGTTCCGCTTTGGCGGATTTTGGCGCTTTGGTGAAAGGGGAAAAATGAAATGATTACTGCACAAGTTTTTTGATCGTTCTCATCAATCTTATAAACAGCGAACTTCGCGGGAAAGAGGAGGGAGGAGGAGCAGGAGAAGGAGGAAAAGAAGAAGAAGAAGAAGGATAAGAAGAAGAATAATAATAACAATGAGAAGTATAAAATAAGAATAAGAATAAAAATAAGAAGAATAAGAATAAGAATAAGAATTAGAATAAGAGTAAGATTAAGAATAGTAAGAGTAATAATAATAATAATAATAATAATAATAATAATAAGAAGAAGAAGAAGAAGAAGAAGAAGAAGAAATAGGAGGAGCAGGAGAAGCAGGAGGAAAATCTTTACTCGGCTGAATAAAGGTTCAATTGAAATTCAAAGACCCACTTGATGAACCGTATGGGTAAGAGATTTACACTTCGTTTATTTGACGTTCGTTTGACGGTTTACTACTTGCTAAAAAGTTCGCCCTGTTAAAGGCAATGTGCCGCACGATAAACAATTCCTCCCAGGGCACCCCGAAGGCCTTTGAAGAGGCATTACTGGAACCAAATTTATAGCAATCACGGTGGATATTTTCACACGTCGCCTAATTTTTCCATTGTTAATTTTTTTTTCAGCAATTTAGCTTCAATAAATTTTTGCATCTTAATTTCGGGTAGACAACCAGAGATATTACAAAGAAGCAAACCTAAAGTCCATTAGCGAAATTAAAAAATAACGCGAATAAATGAAAGAAAAAAAATTGAGCAACCGTTGTAGAGCACGCAATAAGAAGTGGGCGATACGACACAGCGTATAATATTTTTGTGATTTTTGCATTCCGAAAATAACATATATGCTGTGGTCCTCCCTGTTTGTTTTTGATGATCAAGCTGATGGTGATGATTGTTGGATTTTGTTGGCGCAAGGCCAGCTAGGGCAAAGAGAGCCAACAGAGGTGATTAACACAAAAAGTAGGCACTAAAACCTGTAAGCCAGACAAATAGTAAAATCAATTAAAGGGAATGGTGATGGCTGGTGTTTGATGGGGACTGCGCAAAACAAAACTGCTGTACCCATCATGAACCTATGTATACCAAGAAGCCCAACCCGCAGTTTTTCCTAACAGCGGGTGTATAGGGCCAGTTTTTGATTATGCATGATAAGAAAGGAGGTTTAGAAATTTTACTTCTGACAAATACTTATGAACACGTTTTACGGAAACCATCGCGTCGTCACCCATAAACAACGATGGTTGGAATGAGATGTGTCCTCTGTAGAGTTCGGAAAAACGTAGAGTTGGGAAAAGTGCCGTGCATGTGGTTAGCATGTGGACTACCGATAGGGCCTCTCCACACCTGAGACACAGTGGTCTTTAAGGTGAAGATCACGCAGTGTGTGAGACAAAAACAAAGGAACGGTTCGTCACAGTTCTTATAAATATTACACCATGGCGCGCCTAACATCGCACGCATAATCCCAGGGAAAGTCTTTAAAATATGAGCCTCACAGTGCGGGACTTTTCTATACGCCGCATGCTGCCAAGTCGCGCTATGCGGAAAAGAATTGCAGCGCATTGTCTACTTTGACAATGCCGAATATTCTGCGACGCTCACGAATCGCCGAATAATTTCACAAATTACGATGTTACGAACTGCGGCCCTTCGTCTATGCGGGTACCTCAGAGCGCATGAAAGCAGCTTCCGCAGACGGCAGCTGCCCCGGTTCTGATGATGATGATTAGAGGCTCTCCCTTTGAATCGGGGCGTCTGTTGTCAGCAACTGACTTGCCTGTTTTATTCTACTGACTTGCGTACTCCTACCTTTCAGCGATGATCAGCGCCACGGCCGAAGCCGTGGCAGAATGGGAAACTAACGCCGTCACTGGCGGAGAGGCGCATACATACGGCTGGCCGGGCCTTCTTTCATCGAGCGGGCGTGCCTCAGCTATCCCTATCTCTCCCTTCATGCTATGACAGGTACCTGGCCAATCTTGTCGCAAGAGTTGCTGAGTATAGTCTTCAATGTCCATGTCAAGCCGGGCAAGGCGATGACGCAAGTTGTGATTTAGTTTATACGAGCGGAGTCGTTGTCGCAGACTGGTCTTTTCCTCCCACATGTGAAGAAGCCATGCGTCTGCTTGGCGCAGGTCTGCCTCTGCGGGTATGCATTTGGTGGTTGCGTCAGCGTCTAGACGGAGTTTCTCCGCCCATGCCTCAATAAGGACTATCTCTGCCGCTCCTGGGTCGATTTCTATGTTAGTGAGTACTTCCCGAATTTCCCGGAACGCGTCCCAGTCGACCAGTCCAGGCAGTTTTCCAAATTTACGCGTAACGTCTTCGAAAACGATTGCTCTACAGTTTCAGGTCTTTGAAATTGGCAGTGTCAGGATGATAAATGAAGTAAAATCACCCAAACACCTACGAAAGACAGTCGGGGTTAGTATCGTGAAGCATTCGCTAGGCAAAAACGATACGTGTTGCATTAACCATGAGGTCTACAGAACTTTTTTTTCGGAAGAGCAGAATTAGTGCGTCCTTGACTAGGCAGGGTATAAAAGTTGTATAGCGTGGTATCTGCCTGCCTGCCTGCGTCTGCGTGCCTGCCTGCCTGCCTGCCTGCCTGCCTGCCTGCCTGCGTCTCAGTACCTACCGAACTCCCCGGCTGTTCAAAAGCCACACTTGGATGTTGAAACTTTTCTCCTGCCCCATAATCACTTCTGTGTCTCCTCTACGTGCCTTTGTCTGAACCGGCCATCATAAGTTCTCTAAAGATGGAATCAACAAAAATGATGGCGGAAGACAGCCCGACTGCAGCATTAACCGCGGTATGAAAACATCGCTGAAAAAATGCAGGGTTCACTTTTTTGAAGCATCGAAACTGAATGGCCTATCCCTGCCGGTGAACAGACAAATTAGACGAATCGAATACCGAGACGCCAGACGTGACTTGGAAATGTTATCCGTGCGGTAGCATCGGGAAATTCAGAAAGCCATGCTTGCATTTCTTAAGGCGCCAGAACTCACCACATTTTTCGGAGAAACTAGTACGCTAGGCGGTGCTTTTGGCCTAATTCCCTTTTTGATCGCAATAACAGGCAATTTAGGTGCCGTGTGGTGATGAAGACACACGGGATTTTCTAATAGTTATGAACAATGGCGTTTATATGCTTAAATATTCTTTCTAACAAACGGCAGCAAGATCTCTACCTACAATGAGCTGTTTCTGATGCTTCAGTTTCTAGACATGCTTCGCCTTTAAAAACGTTCTGGTCACGATGTTTTATAATACTTCGCCTCACCACCAGTGTCCTTAGTTTTCCTAGTGATTATTTTTTGGTATAATTCTGTGAACTCCCTTTGGGACTTCCTTCCTGCGACATTTTACAACTGCATTTCGGGCTGTTTTATTTTTGTTAGTATGCTATGCCAGAAGAGGACATACAATTTATTGTCCCTCACACGTGAAGTTGTTAAGAGGCGATTTGCTTGTAGTGGCAATTTGGAGCCTGTACCGTTCTTCTTCTGGCTGACGTTACGAACTGTGGTTACCTACTCGTCTTTTTCTATAGCGCCAAGTCGCGTGCATAAGGGTGTGGTTCCCGGCAATCTCCAGCAATATGACAAATCGCTAGCAGTCTGAGAGACTGAGATATTTTAGCAAACGTAAGATACATGTAAAACACATCATAATGCCGAAACAGAACAAGGTGTGCAGTGTTCTGCAAGTAAATAGAATCAAGATTTACTGCGAAAATTATCGTGAGTAGAGAGCGGGAAAATTCGAGGACGGAACTTTAGGCAAGAAAAAGCAACGTTTTAGGCGCCTATAATAGGCGCCCGAAAAGGGCCTTTTATGTATATATACACGACAAAAACAATCGTTAGGCATATATAGCATCAATTTACATTTACAATTTACATTTACAGCGGGCAAATCTTGTGAGAAAGTAATTTTATTTTCGAAAAGTGGGCTAGCCAATTATCGCCATTTCAACAGGTTTACGTGAAATGTAGGATCATTCGACACTATAAAAAATGCTATAAAAGATGACAGACAAATACAATCTCAAAATTTTATAATTTGAAGCTAGATGTGCCTTCTTTCAGTTGATATTTGTGTGCAAAAAAGAACGACCAATGTCCACTGAAGTTGGCGGGGCACGGCTGTACTTCAGAACGTTCGATGATCTAATTCCCCCTAGAATATCGGAATATTTGCCACCCATTGCTTTTGTCAGTTAGTTTAGCATAGGGAAATCGGGAATTTTTGACTGAAACAGCTTTATTCTTCGGAATGGCACTGTCTGCCCCAACCCGTCTTTCGGCGATGACGCGGACCTTACCGGGACCTCAGCATTTCGAGTGAGAGTGGCGACCTGGCTCGAATGCGAGAGCGCTGAATACTTTCTGCTAACAATGTGAACTAAGCGCTGGAATGTGCCAATTGTCACGTTCAAGTGAACGTGGCGTAGATAATCTGGGCTGTGACGACCCTGTCGCTGCAAAGCTGTTCTAACACCGCAGTGTTTGTTGTAGTAGTAGTTTCCTGCCATTGCCCGGATAACATCGGGCTCTTGAGGAAGATGAACAACCGGTAACTGCTCCTTCAAAACCCTAACGCACGTCAACGAACGTTTTCTTTACTGCATCCATTTATTCGTTGACAGAACAGGATGAACTTCTCCC
This sequence comes from Haemaphysalis longicornis, assembly GCF_048455015.1. NCBI lineage: Eukaryota > Metazoa > Arthropoda > Arachnida > Ixodida > Ixodidae > Haemaphysalis > Haemaphysalis longicornis. Next base: position 117,803,736 of record NW_027526203.1, on the reverse strand, counting down.
CACTTCACAACACATATGTAGATCCCATGGACAGCACGGTAAAGAGCAATAATTCATGATAAAAGAAAACTTAGTCGTCGCGTCCAGCACTAGTGGATGACCAGCGAAGCTGCTGGGAATAAGTCTTTTACATACCGATTAACAACATTACACTGCACGCAAGAATATTTACAACTAACCCTTAGAGCTGGGTTGCAAACGCTTTTGAATGTTTACCTGGCACGGCAGCTGATGGATGTTGCGACCAGACTGCTCAAAAAGAGTCGAGATGCGCATTCCAAAACCGACATCTCTCGTTCCTGTCTTGACGGCCGGTGTTGTTCCAGGGATCGGCGGCTGGTTGTGCACGTGTTCGTAGCGTCAGTTTGAAACTTTCATGTTGCAGATAGTCACGTGGCTTTTTGTGTCGTGTACGTTCTCTTTTTTTGTTTGCTTTTATTGGAAGAGCAATGAGAAGGGAAGTTTGGCAAAAGTTTTCGCCGTTGACCCGCGCACACAGCGATACAATAGAGAGTTTTAGTATAGCGGGCGCTAGCGTTTAGCGCGCGCAAAACATTGCGCTTGCGCGCCGCAAACGTTTCTCGCCAAACACGTTTTTAGTTTAGCGTCCGCTAATAGCGTTTCAACTGGATGCACGTGCATGAAGGCTGGGCTGCTTAGAATAGTTGCCAGCGCCATCTAGGAAGTAAAAATATAACTATAATTTAACGAGCCAACTATCCAGCCGATACGAGCGCGAGCCAAGCCAAAGCCTAGCCGGCGACGGGACGACGGAATAGACCCTATGCAAAATGCGCCCCGCCATCTCACGTCGACTCCGGTAACTAGGTCCGCCATTTTGGTACGGTCGTTTGAAACCGAAACCAATTAGCAAAACATAGAAGGTGGGCATTGACCGCTCTTGGTGATGGACTACAATGCCGGAGCATTGCTTCGTGCCGCAGAGCACGCAATGCAGAATTACCGGTTCAAATGGAGAAAAGGTACGTGAAGTTCCACGCTTTTGAACGAACTTTGTGACGCGAACTGTGCCGGCGCGAGCAACCTTTGTGACACGCTGGGCGCGGTGCGCTTGGAGCGAATATTTGTCGTTGGTTCGATAAGCGCGGGGTTCCGTAGTCGGTCCGTATGAAAAATACAGCTGCGTTGGAGTTCTCTTGTCCAGCCTTTGTATTCTAAATGAAGCCTGAGCGTGCGCCGCCTATTCACGCGACTGACAGCGGCGCTCGACCGGGAAAACAGTACCACACGTTGCCAAAATTAGGCTGTTTCTTTACTCGTCCTTGTGGCTCTGCGCCCGCTTCATTTCATTGTTAAATGGTACCGCTTAGCCCCTACACAGCCTTTATCTTACCTAGGGCTGTAAAGAAACTTTTCTTGCCGCACTACGCCGTCGAAATTTCCTCTGTGGCGGGCGCGCACGGTATGGGAGTGTGTTGTTGGTTTCTTTACGTTGCATTTAGCCGCGCGTCGTTGCAAAAGTGGCGAACGCTGTTTTATGATGATCTAACGGTGGAAAATTCGAGCTTTTGCACTTGGTTCCCGGTTTGCTGGGCTGAAAGGTTTGTTGTTACGTCAAGTTAACTTAGTGCCCGTTGTCATTCCAGCAACGATGTATTTACTGTCGAATATTTTGCGACTAAAATACACACTGACTCCTCTATTTGTCACACGCTGCACGCATGCCTCCGACGTAATGATGGTGGCCATTGATGTAGGTAGCTGAGACAATTTTCAAGTTTTATTCAAAAAGAAAACGGCCACAGTTGCATCAGGCTGCCGCGTATCGGCTTGAGAGCTTTTGCGTTTTTTGTATCCACAGCGAAAATCCCAGTAAATTAAACTACTTCGCTGATTTATAGCGCGTGCAGTATAGCAAACTGTGGATATAAATGGAACAAAAAGAAGCATTCGTGCACCCCTGCATGTCGCGGTCTAGTAAACACGATGTTGCCCATCCTCTGCGTGCTCTGCGTGCTCCTGAATGCTTGCTGGTAGCTCATAGGTGGCCCTTCAGGTGCCATGCCAGTCCTTGTTTCTGTCACTGGCGGGGGGGGGGGGGGGGGGGGGGGAGGAGCGGGAGGCCAGCACAACTGGGGCAAAAAACTAATTCCCAAGGCTACCAAGTTTTCTCCCAAGCGCCAGCACGGCACTTTGTTGCTGCTCGCATTGCTCCTGTACTCGACGTGCATCGAACAGACGCATTGGCGAGGGAAGGGAGGGGCCATTTTATCGCGGGCTTCTCCAGTCAATGTATTGGACACTCGCTGGCTTGATGCCCTGCTGTCTGGGACGTCCCACTGTTGTGGCAGCTCAGTGCACGCAAGCTTTGGTGGCGCCTCTTAAAACCTTCGGCTTGCAAGAGGGCGAGTAGGTGCACAGCAGCCAGGATGCGACTCCATGCTCCACTGCAACCCGCCGGGCACTCGCACGATGCCTCCCCAATCGCCCCACTGTCCGTCTCAAAGGTGAGGCACACAACTTAGGGCCGGCCACTTTTCTTCTGGGAGCGAAAGCTGCTGCTGAGCACATGGATGAGGCCCAACCTGCAAGAACAGAGAGAGTATCAGTAAATAACACTCAGTGAAGAACAGGACTGGTCCGCTACAGTTTATGGTAAAGGGACAGAGCAGAAAGAAGTGGCCGCAAGGAACAGACTCAAAATGACCAGATTTTGTGTCTTCCTTAACACTGTTGCAAGGGAAATAATCTAAACCTCAAACAGCAATGATGTCACAATTGTTTGTCAAGTTCGAGCGTGCAGGTATCTCTGCATGCTTTGTTAATGCATTTTTCAAGAGAAGGAAGTTTAACATTTAAAAACCTCAGCGTGGGTAATGATACCAGTACCCGCATAATCGTGTTCGTCATAACTTAAGCAAGCAATCATATGATTATCTGGAACTCACTTCCAGAATCTTTCGAGATAAACAGGTAAACATTCGGGCTATACGGATGACCTATCGAATTAAAAAAAATCTTCTAGTTCAGTGAGTTCGAGCTAACGAGGTTTTACTGTATTATCTATTCGTGCACACCAAAAACATGCGCTTTAGAAACAAACACAACCACCCCACCGCCAAAAAAGGAGAAGAAAGACACACAAACAGATTTTTGCGCAGAACATGCGCAATAAATAATGAAAACACACAAAAAAAGAAAATTCAAGGCGTATGTGCGCTTTTGTAGTTGACTTCGCCGCAAAGCACGATTGCTTTGCGGCAAACGCGCGGGCGGACGACCGTCACGGAAAACGGCCGCAACCTTTCCGTAAACATCTTCGCCAAAACTTATCCCGTAAATTCGATGTACAGCATTTGAAAATACCTAATCCAGCCACTAGCGGTGCGGTCTGGCGATTGTCGCTTTCCTCTTTCAGGGTTACTGCAACAGAGTCGCCGCTACGCATTTGCATGGTAAACAACGGCGAACAAAGTGCTATACAAATGCTCATACCGGTTAACTCGCGTCAAGTAAAAAACAAAGAAGGATTTACTTACTGCGAGTCGCACGTGTTTGTCCGCACCGATGAAGGCGAGCAATGCGCCTCGGTGGCTAGGCGGCATGCCCTGCTCCGCTGCCGCTCGGATGGGTCTTTGGCGCGGCACCCCGAGTGGTGTGAGTCTTCGGACACAGTCGGCAGCGCAGACAAGTCCTTCGTTCACAATCCGCGGTCGGGAGCCGGAAAACGCCGTCCAGTTTGAGCCATACCGCGTTACCGTCACCTGCTCTTCCACAGTAAACAATACGAGACTTCCCGATCGGCGCCCGTACCAATATGGCCGACGGTCTCGTTTACATCAGTGTTGCTAGATCACCAAGCAATTTCGCATAGGGTCTATTTGCTCATTCACGTTGCTCGGTGGTGCCTCACTATGCCGCAAAGTATCTTGTGCGACAGGCGCTATCTGTCAATTCTGTCGTCAGAAGAAATAGATGAATTGTGCTTGTGGTGGACAGGGCGACAGCTCGTGCGACGGGATTTATTTGAGGGTGATAATTTGGACGAGTATTTTCGGCTCAAGGCCGAACGGCATATGATCAGGTACCGTTCAAAAACCGGTCTGCTTGACTTCGCCGCCATCGATCCGGTTGTGTTTAGACAACAGTTCAGGTTCGCCAAGGACGACTTCGACGACCTGTACTGCAACCTGCGTGTACCAGAGGTTGTGACGAGTGCGCAGGGAGTGCGAGTGCCCGGGCGTGAGGCTCTGTGCATCTTACTGAGGAGGCTCGCTTACCCGAACCGTTGGTGCGACCTGGAGCCGATTTTCGGCCGCCACACCTCCGTGATGTCTAGTGTGACGAGCCTGCTCTTGACGGACATTGCGGGCAGATTCAGGCACCTCCTCGACGATATGAACAACCACAGTTGGCTGTCTGCCGAAGGTCTCGAGTGCTTGTCGCAAGTGAGTATTCAGATACTTTCGCTTATACTTTTAACGAAACATACCTGTACAACGATCTCTATGTCACTTTTACTGTTTGTTTGACTAACGTTTTATGTGTCACAGGATATTGTGGCCGTGGTTATTTTACATGCAGACTTACGAAATTAGTTATTGCTACTTTTGCCGAAAGCCTCCACAGAACTTTCGGTACTGCAATGCAACCCGCGATTTTTCTCTTGATCTTTAATAGCAGTAAATGTCATTGCAGGCGGTGGAGGACAAGGGGGCCCCTCTCCCAAACTGCTGGGGCTTCATTGACGGAACTGCGCGGCCAATAGCTCGGCCGAAGAAAAATCAGAAGGAGTACTTCTCTGGGCACAAGAGGTGCCATTGCCTGAAATATCAGGCCATCATGTGCCCGAATGGTATCGTGTGCCAACTCGATGGACCCTATCCGGGGAGACGCCATGACTCAGGTGAACATCAGCTATAGTTTGTGAATGAGTTTAATTGTATCAGGTGGCTCATTTTGCTACTGCACCTAAACAAAATACTTACTACAGCATTAAAGCGAATCAGTGCTTTTTAAAGGAAGAACAGCCCTGCCCCATTATTTGTCCCTTTGAGTTTGGTATAATATACCAATATATTCCCGCATTGTCGTTGCGCAAGTAATGTCATGTGAACATCCTCATTCCTCAGGATGATAGTGTTACTCCTATCGTACTTATCTTCATTGCCCGTTGGGCTGACCTAAGTTTTCCTACAAGGCATTCAGTAAGGTTTCACTTCTCTGCCCCATAAAGCAGTAGGCATTTGTTGTCTTTCCAGTGGTAGGTGACAGCGGTTCAGTTAGCCCTCCCAATTATCTAAATCAGTTACAACTGCCTTGAATTGCCAGAAGCCCCCCCCCCCCCCCCTTTTTTTTTTTTTTTTTTCCTGTTTCACGAAGTATGCACCTTGTTCTGGCCGGCTGATCAGCCTACATATCGGTTCGAAATAGACACAGCTTAAAGTGTAGCATGTTTAACTGAACAGAGCTTACAGAATCATGCAGAGCCATAAAAATTGCCCTAAAAAAGAAATTTCGCTCTTGAAAGTGTACTGTTTCAATTCTCTTATCGAAATCATGGTGATGCTTGGCTGTTACTCGTTTCCTTAAGAATCGTAAATTCAAAGACTAAATCGTTAAACATTTCGCTTCGTGCGTATTTTTTGAACGCCTTTTTTCCCCAGGTATCCTGAGGGACTGCGGTGCCTATGAAAAGCTTCAGCGGCTGATGGAGGGCAAGGAAAAGGGGTACGCTATTTATGGCGATCCAGCGTACCCGTTGCTGCCGCTGCTCATGAAGCCGTATGGTGGGGCTCACATAACTTCTTCCCAGCAAACATTCAACATGAAAATGAGCCAAGTGCGTCAAGCCGTTGAATGGGGCTTTGGAAAGGTCATAGCCGAGTTTGCGTTTTTAGACTTTAAGAAAAATCAGAAGCTGCTTCGCCAGCAGGTTTCACAAATGTACAGAGTGAGCACCTTGCTCAGCAACTGCCACACGTGCCTGTATGGCAGCCAGGTTTCCCAATACTTTGACCTGGAGCCACCTTGCCTAAGACATTACCTTCAGGTTAATGAGCCGTGAAATGCCACAGGGTTTGAAGAATCCTGCTTCAACATTCAGACTTTTATTTCTTCAGATTAGAGATTACATCAAGAATCTTCAAGAAATTAACCTGCTGATTCTCCAGCAACTGCTGATGACGGTCCCTCTCTTCGGCACTACGTCGTTCTCTCTCTCGCTCAAGTGCCTGGCGGTCCTCTTCCAGTGCCAGCCGCCTTTCTTCTAGCGCCAGACGCCTTTCTTCCAGCTTGAGCTCCCTTTCCTTCAACTCTTTTTCGATGTGCATTCGCTTCTGCAGATACTCCATATCTGCGTCTTTTTTACGTTTTCCTGCAGTTGAAATGAACATTGTTTGGAACTGAAAAATTGCCGAGAACCACCCTTTTTAATGAAAAAAAGAGAACATTAAGCCTGCACTCCTCCTCCCCCCTCCTGCCCAAAAAACTGTATGAACAGATACAGCCCTCAGCCATTTTTTCGTGCTTGTGTTCGCCTCCCTAGCTGCAAAATAATGAACAAAATGATGAGCAAAACAATGAACAAAATGAGCAGCGTGGCTGGCACCACAATGTAATGCCGTATCCTTGCCTGCACCACTTTTCTTCTCCACGTTGATGTCTAACACACTGCTTCCAAACACATATTTGCCTCTCACTAATTGTGTATCAGTGCGTTATGTCTTTCTGTTCATTTGGTTTTTTTTTTGTTGTTGTTGTTGTTTGTGTACTTGGTGTGTACCTCGGTTCTGTTTCAAAAATGTACATTGCGTGTAAATAAAGCATATTGAACGCTAACCAGAGTCTCTAATTTTGTTCGGCAAAATTGTACCCTATTTTTACAGTGTGCAGAACTTTACAGTGAGTTATTTCTGTGTGGTACTGTCACCCGTTTCCTTAAATTAGGGTGCACTGCCAGAAGATATGGGGAGTCGACTCATGAGAGCCAACAAACCCCACCGAATCCACAGGGCACAGGTGACAACGGGGGTGGCCGTCTGATGTGCGGTTTTCGCCGAACAGAGCGGCAAGAATGAGCAAGAGCCTTGAACGGAAAACAGCACAAAGACTTATATTCAGACAGGCAAGTTACAAACACAAGCACGAGGTAACGGATCGATAATTACAGGCAACTTAGATGGAATTCAAACACAAGAAACAGTCCAATTCGACAAAATGATACAAACAGGAGCGTTAACAAATGAATATTACGAATCGGAGCAGTTAACTAAAAGAAAATGAACAGTTCGATGCATATGAGAGACAGAGTCCCAGCATATTCACCGACCGGGCCGGACGATGCACCGCTGTCGGAGGCGATTCGGCTACCTGGGAAGCGTGGCTTCGCTGTAGGCCAGGCCGTCCGAGACGATCACGGTCATTCGAGGCCCGGGAGCACGTTGGAGTCCTCCAGGGCGCGGGTCGCCGATGGTGTGATGTACAAACTGGCAGGTGCCGTTGTCAATCACGACGTCCAAACGTAGCTGGTTTGCTGAGGCGCGGCTTCTCTTTTTATAACCGTGCCAGCGCGGAGGAGGAGAGCACAACACGCAACGCGCCCGCCGCCGTCAGCGAAATAACTTCCCTCTTCTCCATTCTAGAATGATCGACGCTCTTTAGCACTGGCAAGGCCACGCGCACCTCCTCGAAAGTACTGGAAGCTTCGACGAAACCGGAGCGCCGGAGGTTTTATTTTTGTTGTTTTTCTCGCCGGCGAGCCGGCGAGTGATCGTGTTACCGTCCGTTCGTTCGAGAAAGCTCCATATTGTCTAGGGGCGAATGGAACCGAACTGAATGAATCGAACGACTGTAAGAAGAATTAGGCGCTGTACAATAAAATGAAAAATTTATACGATACTTTTAGACGTCGTACGCTCGAGTTTGTGACAGGTACCCATTCAAGATGCTCGGCAATTTGAGAAAGAAGTATGAACATCATTATGCACGGGTTCAGCTTGTGAAACTTGAGTACACAAATAAAAGCACACCTTTGCAGGGGTCGTTCTGCGACGCATTGTGACTGCCACCATGGGGCAGCTGCGCTGCAGCTGTTGACGTTCCACCACTGGTGGATGTCGACAGTTGCCCCACAGGTGACCCATTTGTGCCAAACGTGTCTGCCTCCTCAGGTATTTCGTCACCTGCTGCAATGGCAGTGAGCAGCTGTGATGCTGGCGATGGCGTATCGCTCAGTGGGGAGTAGTCGCAGACTGGAAAATAATAACACAGAGAAAACTGATTAGTTTATGTACTCAACGTACACGCATCAATATTGCAATATTTTAAACAATGCTCAAATGCTATTCAAAAGCAGTGCCTATGTTGGCACCACATTCTGTGAAAATATTACCCCTTAAAATGTAGGTTTATAAAATGAAAACACAGCCCGAAAGTTCCTATGTGAAAATGAAAGATGCAAATGTTAAAGTTCATCACACAGGCTTGCTGGAAATATGCACCACAATACCTTCTGCAGCATTTAAGACTGGTTCTCTGTAAAAGTCTGCCTGTTGTGTGTACAGCAGAGGTGCAGAAAAATTGCACAAGAAAGCTACACAGTGCTCGCATAAGTAATGCTTGGTGTTGGGCCAGTTTGCGTAACAGCTTAAAAATGGTTAATTGCGCTGGGTGCTGCTCGCAAAAAAAAAAAAACGGACACAAAAAACAGCGCACTTTGTATTGACTGCACTCCTTTAAAAAGACAGTGGCATAAAATAACACCCCAAATATTTACCACGGGGGGGGGGGGGGGGGGGGGGGGGGAATACGGCTAATGTGGGGCACTCGAATGAACACATTTGAAATAGCACACTACTTACATGAGCTGTTTGGATCCAAATCCTGCACAGCATCCAGTGTGCACGCAGCTGTTGCCGCATCACGTGCTGAATGCGCCGCAGCCCGCTGTGAGGCCACCGTAGCAGCAGCAGTCTGCTGGCGAGCAGCATTTCGCACCCGAAACTTGTAATTATACTCCCGGGCGAGATCGATCAGCTCCTGCAGCAAGTGCTCCTTTTCCTCATACTGCTCCTCGGTTCCCGATCTAAAAAAATGACGTTCACATAATTGCAGCCAATCCCGCGTGCACCTAATTTCCATTGCTCAAGTTCGTGCGCGCAACTTACTTTCGAAGGTTGGCCCTGTCATTTGCCGAGTACTGGGCCAGCAGCAGATCACATCGGTCCCTCACCGATCGGGCGGAAAATACTTTGCCGGTGACCTCCTTCAGCACACCAGCCACGGCTTCCCACTTGGAGGCATCCCGAAATGGGTTTAGCAGCAACACCTGCCTCAGCAGCGCGAGGTCATCACCCAAATGAAAACGTGCACGCGCGGATCCATTTCGCCCGGTGGCCATGTTGCTGAGAAGCCGGGGATGGCCGTCTCGCACGTCTCGCGCGTCTCGCGAGACCGACGCAAGCCCCGCACGGCCCGCAAACCGCCGCCCGCTAACTCCCCAGAATTGCGTGCGTCCGCAACACGCAAACCCGCCTTTTGCGGACAGCGCATGCGCACTAGTGCGCGCGCAAGGAATAGCGCGCGCTAAACGCTAGCTCCCGCTATACTAAAACTCTCTAATAACTTACAACAAAAGCGCCCGTGCGGACACTCGGCGGCGACGATGGTCGTGGTGTCGCTGCGTTCGGGCTTCTGGCGGCCTAGTTAAGTGCTTTGTGGGTAACCTCAGGACGAGGTGGCTGCGGTTCGAGCACGGGATTCTGCTTCTCGGCGTGTCTGGCATGGCGCGTTGGTTCTGCTCGCAAACAGCGTGCGACAAACGCTCAGGTGGCGGGCTACTGAAGCAAGAGCAGTATTAGCATGCACACCAAAAACTAAAACTGGCATATACAACCCAAAAAGGGCATTCTTTGACGCTAAACAGTCCATATAGGCACGAACCTCAAAACAGGCTCCTAAAGGCACAATAACGTATTGCTTAATTCGTCCTCCTTCCCTTAGTTCATGCTTATATATTAAGATAGGCTTGGTACTGACTCCACAAAAAATACGCATTTTGCCTTAAGTTTCGGTCTCTAGTTATAAGACTCTTGAAGATATGGAATACGAAAAAATTGGCAGTCACAGTTGCGCATTGTTGCTGTTAAGCAGTTTTATTTCCACTATACATAATTTTGCTCCCCAACTTGAGGGTTCTGAGTGCGCGTGCGCTTTCATGTGTGCCTGCGTGCTTGCGCACGGGCGTGTATGTGCGCGTGCTTTTGGTGCGCGTTTGCAAAATAATTGCAAATAGGGTCGAAAATCGCTATAACGAACACTGATACAGCGAATTGTCGGCTATATTGATCTAAATACAAAATTTAGCTGGTCGCGTTCCATTTTAGCGACACTTATCCTTCTCAAAACAAAACCGAAAGCGCGAGAGCGGCAAGTCATATCGCCTGAAACGAAGAAATATTTGTTTCACGCGAGGCTCTACGCTCGACAGCTAGCTTGAAAAAGCAAATTTAAAAAAAAAATTACAAGACTCATTTTGTTAATAGTTCGTAAAAACTACTACAGAGCCCTTTGGTTCATGGACGCCAGACGAAGATCACACCCTTCAAATAAATAAGAACGTCGGCCTGTTTTGGCAAACGAACTTTGTGCTGCTGTAATTTGCATGTTCCAGTAGATTTAGTTTGAGTTGCCACAATTACACTGGCAAAGACTACCTCGTTTTTGGCGGGTTCGAAGCTTAGGATAATGCGTTTTAGTATCTAGGATATTTGCGGGAGCCAGATTTTCGATTTGTTAGAACCAATCTTTTTCTCCACCGTTACAATGAATATCGTGTATAACGAACTATTTTACTGGCCAGATACTGCTTCTTTATAACGAGGTTCGACTGTACTTCCGACAATCAAATGAGCCTCATAGTTTGGAGTCGAGACTTGAGAACGGCACGACAATTTTAGGATAGCAACTCATTCACAAATTCGTTGTTGGGATAATAAGAAGAAAAACCTACGCCTTGCACATAAAGGGGTAGTGAATAGCATCTGGTGCATCGTGTATATTGAATGTGAATTGAGCTTTATCAGCTTGAAAATTGTGTCATAAATACTGCACATACCATGTACGCAGCATATGCAACTATACACAGTAGACTCCGGTTAAGACGAATTCGGTTGGAAGAACTAGACCTTGGCTCTTTTGTAGCGTCCACAATGCAAAAACCTTCGTTTAAAACGAATTTCCGAAAATTCGAGCAAATTTTGACGGTCTCTTCACGGTCGTCTTAACGGGAGTCTACTGTGCATACATCACTTGACCAAATGTATCTACGTTGTATTTCTGGGGCTGCTTCGGATTCAATAAATTTGTCCGAAACGTCGCTGCGGTTCATACTTGGGAAAGTTGGCGCGGGCTCACTCAAACTCACTCACAATTTTTTTTTCTAATAACCACTCACTCAAACTTAGACTCAATGCTGAGCAGCACATCGGCGCTTACTCAAACTCAAACTCACATTGAGCGCAAAACTCAGAACTCACTCGGACTCAAAACTCAAAATGTACTCAGAACTCAAAATGCACTCAAACTCAAAAAGGACTCAAAACTCACATGTACTCAGACCTCAAAATGTACTCAAAACTCAATATGTACTCAAACTCAAAATGTACTCAAACTCAAAAGGTACGCAGAACTCAAAATGGACTCAAAACTCAATATGTACACAAACTCACAATGTACTCAAACTCAAAATGTACTCAGAACTCAAAATGAACTCAAACTCAAAATGTACTCAGAACTCAAAATGGACTCAAATTCAAAATGGACTCAGAACTCAAAATGGACTCAAACTCAAAATGTACTCAAACTCAAAATGCACTCAAATTCAAAATGGGCTCAAAACTCAAAATGTACTCAAAACGAACTCAGAACTCGAAATGGGCTGAGAACTCAAAATGAATTGAGAACTCAAATGGCCTCACAACTCTCTCGTGCTAGGAATTTACTGTGGCTCAGATGGACTCTGATTTCATTAGCATTCAGTGTTGTCAAATTCACGCGTGGTAAAAATATTACGGGTGCAAATTCGTGAGCTCAAACTCTTGCATTCAGCACGACATGACACCGTAGCTCCTGTGAGGTCGGAAACAATTTTCGTTGCAGATTTATTACAGCTATACCTGCTGCCCATGATGACTAGCGCTGGTTGCAAGCAATTGTACGTATATATTGGATACCAAACTTTTGATGTAGGCTCCGTGTTCGTGTTTATGACAGAGGAGGTCTAGACTCGATGGTGTGCTGGGTCCCTGGGTCGAAACAAGCAAGATTGGGCGAGAGGATGTGCGCTCACTGCTCCGTTCAATGATGTCGAAGCTGTTTAGTGTTACGGTTGCGTGCATTCTTGCTCTGCGTCCTGAAAAAATGCCTTGCGTCACAGCGAACTGTCCCCGCGAATCTCTGAAGCGCGAGCCGTTCATAGATATGCCTTTGCTTTTTTAATGCGTAGCATTCTTTGCGAGTACCCCCCTCTCCCTACCCCCCCCCCCCCCCAGGATCGTGTAACGCCCTGCATTTACACAAAAAGGCAGATATCACAGAAGTTCAACATGTAATAATTATAAAAGCGTAAATGTAGAGAATTGATCAAACTAAATGTTAAAAAACTAAAAAACATAATAATAAAAAAAATATCGGAAATGGCGAACCGTGTAACACGGGAGTCATGTAAGGTCTCAGATTGGGTTAAAATTCAGAGAGATGTGGTGCTAAAGAATGTGGGGTACAAATTGAGGGTCTCGAGGAGGGAAATCACGTGGGACAAACAGAAAAGTGCCTCGTTGTTTGCTGAGGCACTTGTATGAGTTTTTATTAGCATTTGCTAGGTGGGATGAGCTCTCGTAGCTCGGCTCAGCACCACGCTATCGTTGTAAGCAATTACCGCCACCGTACCCAGCTGTTAATTTCCAGCATGCATGCGTGTGCGTGTGCGTGTGCGATTGCGAGTGCGAGTGCCAGTGCGAGTGCGAGTGCGAGTGCGAGTGCGAGTGCGAGTGCGAGTGCGTGCGTGCGTGCGTGTATGCGTGTGTGTGTGTTGCGTCAATCATCTGTTCTTTCATTGTGTTTGAGATGTAGTCGTTGGAGAACTGCAGAGCCCGAGTTAATTCTCTTCCCTTACATTGACATTGTCCTCATGTGCTAGTTTTGATATCTTGTGCTGATTTCTCATTGTAATAAAATCAGTTCGAACGCACACGCAAACTGCGCTTGCTTATTTTTCTGAAGTGTTTTCCTTCTGTCGCAATGTCTGTTTATGTCTTGATGGCTCTGTTGCCTCTCTGTCTCCTACACTCTAGCAAGGAGTTAATGTCTCACATGTAATTGGCCAATTCTGGATTCGAGTGCACGTTGGTACACTGTGGAAAGGAAATTACGGACACGAAACGCGGCCGCAAGGCTTATTCATAAACAAATGTGAAATTCGTCTTTCTGATGAGCTCTGATGCCCCCTGTTACCTATGGTCATCCACAATTTCCACAACACCTAATGTGTCGAAGGATTTGCTTGTTTGTTGGGAAACGGGGAAATGAAGGAAGTAACGTTTGAATGGCAGCTATTAGCAGATAGTTTTTGAGTCTGGTGATTTAAGTTAGAGAGCTTGGCATGGCTTTTGTTCTTACCCCATGCCATCCTGCCTCGATGATTCAGCAATTAAACGCCAATATTTTATTACTATATACCGCATTGATGGACATCTCTGGACAGGCCTTCGAATGTATATAGCACAACTGCCTTACGGGTTGGCAGGGAATTTTGGTTAAACCCTACCCAGCAATTAAAGAAAGATACCATTTGCTATATCCTCATAACTATAATTAGAAAGCATTTTATATCTGTCCCACGTGATCCCCCTCGACGAGACCTTTAATTTGATACCCCACGCAACTTAGCTGGACCATATGGAATTCATACCAGTCAAACTAAACATGACTCTCATGACTGTAACCAGGACGCATTATTTAAATGTCCGACGTGATTCCCCTAACTGAAACCTTCAATTTGACACCCCACATGCTGTAGCGGCCTCACCTTGAATTAAACCCAATCTATGACTCATAATGACTATCTCATGATTAGAACCACGAAGCCTTTTTTATTTGTACCACGTGATTCCCCACGCCAAGACCGTAAATTTGACACCCTACCAGCCCTATGGGTCACTTCGAATTTTAAACCAATATAAGACTCGCCATGACTATCTCACGATTATAACCAGGAAGCATTTTTGTATTTCTCCCACGTGATTCCGCTCATCAAGACCAATAATTTGATACCCATCACATCCTAGCGGAATCAATTTGAATGTTAAACCAATCAATGACTTACCATGACTATCTCATGATATAGCCATACCGAATTTTTGTCCCACGTGATTTCCCTCATCGGAACCTTCAATTTGATGCCCCGCACACCCAGGGGTGTCATTGTGAATTTTAAACTAATTTATGACCCACCTTGAGTATATCATGATGCACGTGATTACCCTCATCGAGACCTTTAATTTGATACGCCACACGCCCTAGCGCAATGAACTTAAATTTTAACCGAATCTATGACTAACCATCTCTACGTCATTATATAACCATAACCAATTTTGTTCCGAATGATTCCCCACATCGAGACCTTGAATTTGATTCCCCAGATGCCCTCACACCGTCATTTTAAATTTTAGCCCAATCTATCACACATTATGACTGCCTGATGACTACAATCAGGAAGCATTTTTTTATTTACCCCGCGTGATTCCGTTAATCTGGACATTTCATTTGATACCTTACACGCCTTAGCGTCATCAGTTTGGCATTTCACCCAATCTAATGCGGTCATTACTCTATCTAAACGGGCCTTGCCCAGTCAGTTCAGCTAATTCATTTGAAACAGCAGAAGGGACAGCCCCCGCCCCCTTTTCCCCCGGCTCTCACCTCTTCCTTTGTGACCCCTAGTATATCAAGCCGTTAACAGTAGCAGGCGAACAACAAGCAAGCAAGCGCCACAGTGTGCTTTCCCACCACCCTTTCCCACGCTCTTAGTGGATCCGTCAGGAGGAAAAGTTAAGACAACCCTTTTTAAATGCAGAGCATTTGTATCACTAACGATCTACCCGTGCGTCGGCGTCCGCAGCAGCCAGCCTCCCCCTACACTATAAAAAGAAATAACAGTTACCGGCGCCTGGTTTCGATCCCACGACCCTGCGGGCGGAACGCAAGGTACATGGTGCTTTACCCACTGCGCCACAAAAGCGACACAGAATCAAAGGCTACGAACGCGCCTTATATCCTTGACTCATTCAAACTACGTCAAGAAGCTGTTGATACAACGCATTCACTACCTGTGGGCGGAACGCGAGGTACATGGTGCTCTTCCCACTGCGCCACAAAACCGACACAGAATCAAAGGCTACTAAGCGCCTTATATCCTTGACTCATTCAAACTACGTCGTCAGCGGCGTGCGTTGGCGACTCAGCGGCGTGCTAGCGGCGTGATAGCTGCGTGGTGTACACGTGATAGCACCAACCCCCCAAACACTAAACGTTAACGCAATACACCCACACCCTATGCGACGCATTTACTCGAGTCCCCCTCGCGGGGAGATGGGCCCATTTTTATGACCTCACCAGTCAATTATCACTCACGCGCCAGCCGCGAAAACTTGGTATACAGCAAGTACTTAGGGTCATGAAAATTCAACAAGAACGTAAAAAAAATCAAACACCCCCTCCCTCCCAACCGATCACGCGGATCGCGAATGGTGCTGTTCCCGCAGGTAACCTGAATTCCGAGCCCACAGCGACGCATGAAACTTAACAGCCAACCATAGCTGCCTGCTACTCATAGGCTGCTACTCATAGGCTACTCATATGTACTCAGAACTCAAAATGTACTCAAAACTCAATATGTACTCAAACTCAAAATGTACTCAAACTCAAAATGTACTCAGAAGTCAAAATGGACTCAAACTCAAAATGTACTCAGAACTCAAAATGGACTAAAACTCAAAATGTACTCAGAACTCAAAATGGACTCAAACTCAAAATGTACTCAGAACTCAAAATGGACTCAAACTCAAAATGTACCCAGAACTCAAAATGGACTCAAACTCAAAATGTACCCAGTACTCAAAATGTACTCAGAACTCAAAATGGACTCATAATTCACTAAGTCTCAGGCGTACTCAAACTCAATCGGACTCAAACTCAGTCGGGCTCACTCGTCTCAAACTCACTCATGCTCAAACTCACCATGCCCCACTAGCCTCGCGCTCACTCAAACTCAAACTCACGCGTAAGTTTGAGTCCAAATGAGTCTGAGTGAGTGGACTCATGAGTGAGTTCGCCGACCTCTGCTGCGGTTATACCTCCATCAATGGGCACAAACCTGGACGAGTGAAAGGAGTGACTACAAGGACGCGACCATAAATTGTGTGTGTCGCATACTGGGCACCTTGGCACCGCTCGTATACAAACGGAAAAACTAAACAGTTCAATGCTTACTTTTGAAAGTTGGGGAGTGGGGTAGGACCAGAGCCACGTAGTTCCAAAATAAGTTAGTTCTTTGCAGGAAGACGATCTGTCAATGTCATTGATAGATCGTCTTGCGGGCACACCCTTCGAAAGCGCGTGCCCGTGCAGCCTACGCTGTCCTCTAAAGAAAACTCGCGATAGGTTGAGTGGTACGGTGATGATGGGTGTCGCCAGAAGAAAAGACGGTATAGCTGGTCCTGCACATGTTTTGTCCACATCCATTGCAGCCAATTTTGATGCCGAGGGGCCTACTCTCAGTTAGCAGGGCAAATCACGCTCTTTGTGGGGTAAATCCTTAGGCGCACTCGCATTCTCGGCCAGTAGGGAAACTGATGTAATAAACAGGACTAGTTGTTGCTTCAGACTTGGCAGCGTTGGGCGCAAAAGTAGGCAGAGGCAACAAAAAGACAAAAAGTGTCATTGTCGTCTCTTTTTTTCGTCCCTGTCTACTTCTGCGCTCTACTCTGGGATATATTGATACTAAGCGAACGCTTGTTGCTCTTACCAATTTCCCCTCTCTCTCCCCATCGGAAAGTTTTTGCTTTCCTGAAGACAATAGAACCTATACTTTTGGGGGGGCGATGCATGACCCAGCTTTCAAGGTTGCGCTTCGGAGCTCTGGACCTAAATTCGTTGATTTCATTTATTTAATTTATTGCATCCTTAAAGGCCCGAAAGCACCGAAGCAGCGAAGCTATACCCGGCTAATGAGACACGCAGTAGTGGAGACTCAGGATCAATTTAGTCCACCTGGGGATATTTAACATGCGCCGAAATGTCGGCACATGGAGTTTTGGTTTTTTGCCTATGACAGACAACCAGCCGGCATCGAGCTCGCGGCCATGGGTTCATCAGCATAACGCCTTAACCACTGGGCCACCGCGGCGCGTACTTTTCTAGTAATAAGTGGGCACGTGGAAGAAACGCTTCCCAGTTCCTGGTGTCACCTACCAAACGAAGCGTTGGGCGGCCATGGTACGCACACGCAAACGCTGAAAAATATGCTTGCAGACGAAACAACAGTCGTACTGGGTGAAGCTTTCTTTTGCCTGATTCTTAGAAAGCAATCGTCAAACAAAGCGACTTTGGTGTTCAAGCGCATACTTTTATAAATAACTACGCGTATATAAGCACAAGAACAGATCAACTACAACCGGAATTGCGGTAGGACAAATGAGGCGAACCATCGTTGAAGGATTCAGAGAGCTATATTCACATTATTTAAAATGCGGCCATGAGTGAGTCCACGCCGGCCGCGTGGACTCACTCATGGCCTTTGTCGTCATAAGGTCGAACCACAGCGTCATGTTTCACTGGCCCCTTCATCGTCATCTTGTAACATTTCCCCCTCGTCGAAGCCGACCATTTCGGGTGAGGCCGCAGTAAATGTACAGGTGCACTGAGAATGCGAGATGAGAGGGAAAGAAAGAGTGAAGTGCTTGCCACCATGAATGATGATCAGCTCGACGAACACTGCCTCCGGAACAGCACTGCCCGCCGACGCCATGGAGCAACGTCCAAAGCCCTTGGACACGCGCCAGAGATCTGGGCAAGTGAACGGCCTTGTCGTCGTCTCGTTCGCCGCTGCTGATCACGTCGGCCGGGCCGACGTGATCCACGAGCCTCGAGGCGGTCGCTTCAGGAGCCGACACGGGGCGAATCTTGGGTCAGGTAGGGGATGAACCCGCACACTCCTCCAAATATGTTGCGGGCAGCAGGGCGAATGAGGCGAAGCGTGGTTGAAGGATGAAGGGAAATTTACGTTATTTACAATGCGGCACTCAATGAGTCCAAGCAGGCCGCGGGTACCCGCCGCTTCTTTGTCGTCATTGGCTGGAGCCGCAGCGTTATGTTTCACTGGTCCTTTCTTCATCATCTTGTAACAATATGAACAAACACTCCAAAGAACTTCGAATATGCTTCAAAAGTAAATCCTAGTTCAGACGCGCAGCATTTGCCCGAGAACAAACTCTGAAAATGCAGTGGCCTAAATATGACATATGCCTGTCTGTGGGGAAAGATTCCGCCGTCCTAAGTTCGAACGCATGCGTGCGTCGATCTGTATGGGGCTCGGTCGATACCACTGTGGTGTGGTGCTTAAAACCAGACATTAGGGCAGATGAAAAGGTCATAGTACAATTTAAGACAATGATAGAACGGCCTAAACATTTAAAGAGTGCCAATTCTAACAACCTTCTAACACACCTCCATTCGCAACAAAACTTCACGAAGATATTTTGGCGGCTTCTTTTCGCGACCACCGATAGGCAGGCGTCATTAGAGGCTTGCCCCAGTGTGTGAGCAGGGCTGGTGAGCAGCCTACCACAGCGCATGTGACTGCAGTTGCGCCGCCTGTGCGTAGGGTGAGGGCCGCAGCCGGCCATCGCAGTGCACGAGAAGCCAGTCAAGTGGGAAGCCAGCAGCATCGTTGCCCTTCGCAGGGCTCAGGGATGGCCCTGGAGAGCAGCCGAATTGCGCGGGTAATCCGCGCTATAAATCTTCCAAGACAAACAATTTTGCCTTAAGTCTCGCCGGCGGCTCAAACGTGACAGGAGGCACTGAACGTGTCTCTCTGGGGCTGCTCTTGAGGGTCTGCTATTTTATCGCCTTGCTTTACCAGCAAACAGGCTTGGGGTAGCGTTGGCTGTTCGTACAGCCTGCCCAGAAATAAAAATTATAATAAAAACGTCCTCCAAACGCAATAAATAAAGCAAATGCAGAGGGAAGACACGCAATGACTTGTTTGCTCAGAGCGTTTCACGAGCCCCATAGATTCCTTACTTAGGTCCCCAAGCGAGTTCCCTAGTTCATCTGTGTGCTTACTGGAAACCTTCAAAAAGCAAGAACCAAGGTACCGTCATTTTTTTCTCACACACGGCAACTTTTACGGCGCAGGGCTAAGCAACGGGGGCTTCGGGCTTCATGAGCCTAGCGTCAGGTTTTGCGCGAAAAAGCTAGCGGCAGACCTCTGGGTGGGAACAGTTCGGAAGGCCCGCCGACGACCACCGCGAGACTGGGCGGCAAACAACAAGGCGTTCCTCCCTGCCCTCCCTCCTTATCGCACGTGTCATCTACCAACGCGCGGGCGGTTCAGTGCCGTCGTGTGCCTAAGGTGCATTCCAAGCGACAGGTACGTACAATGGAACCCGGGACTTTTTCCCCCGTCGCTTTAGAAGCGCGCGCACTCACTTAAAAGCGAACGACCGTATAGTAGCTTGTTAGCGCATCCGTCGGTGTACCAAAGTGAGCTCCTATGACCACTGCGTCTTAGCTAACATACAAAAGCAGGGCGCCAAAAAAGAAACAGTGAGAGGAGGAGGAGGAATGAACGTTTGATCGAGCAGTCGGTGTTGTTAGGTTGACCGCCACGTGGGGGACCTCCTTAGTACAGGAAGCCCTGGGGCTTGTGGCCTGTCTCGCCCGGTCTACCAGATGTTGGTGATCCGGGATGGAGCTGGTCAACCGACCCTCCCACTGCTCAAATTAGGGGTGGGGATTTGGGGCAAGGGATGGTGTCAGAATTTGCAAGTGTGTGTGTATAATTCGGACGTATTTAGTGTAATAAAGTACCATGTGGAAATGTGTTAGCCTTGAGCTGTCTGTAGATAACTGCCTCTTCGCGAGACAGGTTCAGATGTGGAAGCGGAAATGTCCTTCGTCCCAAGCGGTAGTGCGCCAGGATGTCAAAAAACCTTTGGGGAGGTATTTCTCGTGTTGGGCTTTTATGGCAGTACTGACTGATATCCCAGAAGAAGGCGCCCGGACTGTGTGAGCTCGAGCTGTGGCATGATCAGCCTCATTCCCTTCCAGGGATGAATGAGTCGGTGTCCATTAGATGATTACATCGGGTAAATCAAATTGGGTCCATAGGATTCTTGCTGCTGTTGATGAAGTGCCCCCAATAGGGAAGTTTCGACACGCTGTCTGGGAGTCTGTTATGATGGTAACATGTTCTTTGCCAACGGTAGCTGCAAGGGCAGTGGGTGATTCTTAGGTGGCGTCGATGTCCTTGGTAGGTGTAGACGCAGAAGCTAGCTCCAGACCCTGATTATTGACTATGCTAATGGCGTGGGATGATTGACTGGTGTATAGTGATGCGTCTGCGTACCTAATGTCAGGCCGTTTCACGTATGCAGTTCGAAGAGCTTGAACTCTGGCGTTGCGTCGTGCTTTGTTGTGGAGCGGATGCATATTTATTGGTACCGGGGCGACAGTGATCTTCTCTCTAACATGTAGAGGAATGCGTTCTTTAGCGCTGTTGTCTTTCGGGACTTCGTAACCCAGTATTCTTAGAGTGTGCCTTCCCGTCTTGATGAGTTTTAGGCGTTCCAACGGGCTAATTTTGTGGCCTCCATCCAATCGCTCCCAAGTTTTGTGCAGGCTTATTTGCAGTAATTGGCCTGTAGAAGCAGTGAGTGGCAAACTGAGAGAAAACTTGTAGGTTTTTTGTATCATGATATTAACTGTTTCTTTTTCGTTATTTTTTAGGACTAGATATGGCGTTCCATACGAAATTTTAGTCGTTATTAAGCATTGAACGATTTTACTGGTAACCTTGTTTTTTGTGAGCCAAGTCGGTGATTTTCGATACGGCGGATGAGATGTATAACTAGATAAATTGGAGTTTGCAAGTAACGGAGCGTTGCCATGCCCGCTTCGTCTAGCTGTAGCGTAAGTCCCAGTAGGTGAAGAGCTTTGACCTTTAGGATTGGAGCGTTCGTTTTTTTTAAGTTCCATATCAGGAAATGGCGCTGGCGGTCGACCTATCGTTCGTTTTTTCCTGGAGTGTTCCTTTTGGTGGTATCGGGAATTTGTGTCTTCTGAGATTTTCGGTGCCAATTGTCTCACTGCGATCTGTCAAGAAGTTTCGCACAAAGTTGTATGTCCGCATGCAGCAGTGGGTTGACTGTAGGCCTTCTAATATAGTATGGTGTGTGACATTATCGAAGGCCCCTTTGAGGTCAAGGGCTAAAATGCCGCTTTTGTGTTGGCTGCTTAGATTGTCCAGGGTGTCTTCTTCGATTTGTAGGAGTATATCTTGAATAGAGAGGTGCTAGTGGAAGCCTACATGTTGTGAGGCCTGTGATCATTGCCTTCGAGGTAAGGGGCAAGCCTATTGTGCACCATATGTTCGTATAACTTGCCTACGCGTGATGTATGGAAAACGTGACCCAGGTTTACGAAATTTATGGGTTTCCCAGGCTTGGGCATGCTTCCAGAAAGCGGGTACTTGACCATATTGCCATTGCTCGTTGATGTTGTAGATTTTAACGAGGCATGGTACAGCCAAACCTCGTTATATCGAACAGTGCGCGAACCGTGAAATAGTTCGATATAACCGAAATTCGATATATAAAATTGGATCAAAAACGCGTCAAAATGCAGCGCGATTCAATCACTAAAAAGGCAACGACAAGAATGACTACTCACATGAAGCGTTAAAGTGAACTATTTATTCCCAGGGGAAAAAAACTGCAGCAGCGTTGACTGTTTCCTCGAGATGACCATCACTACGCCGCACGCGGCTGACACAGCGCCTTGCAAACACAGTCACGTAACTGCGCGAACAGTGTCCACTAGTTTAAACCACGCACGACGCTGAAGAGTTCGTTAAGGCGTTGAGGCTTGAGCTTATCGACTGAAACAAAGGAAGGCGATGACTGAAGCTGATGAACAACGACTGAACCAACTGGTGAACCGGCTGAGCCTGAGTCAGCCAACTGCGTATGCCGCCTAGCCTGAATGGCGCTACCGGCGCCTCAGGCATGCGTTTGAGTCGCAAACGCCTGCTGCGCCACCGCTATTCTTGCCTGCGTTGCGGGAAGGCCTGCCGCCTGTCTCCGGAGCGCGCGCTTTCGGCCGGCGCTGAGTTCGATATATCCATTTCTTAACCGACCGAGTTCGATACAGAAAATTAAAAATGCATGTAATTCTTTTAAAAAACTGACAATGGCTCGATATAAGCAATAATTCGATATACCCGTGTTCGATATAACGAGGTTCGACTGTATAGTTATAAAGGGCTGCAGTGTTTGTTTCCCACTCAGTCATAGTCAGGAGAAAGTGTTTTTTTTTTCTTGAGTGCTTGCATTTTTTACTCGCTGAACGCAAGGACAGTCGACACGAAAGCTGTTTCCACGCCTCTGTTTGAGAGCAACTCGTTAAATCTGTCCCCACGAGCCTGTAAGCAGGCTTGTGTACTGTACTTTTTAAAAGAACACAGACAGACCAACATCCTCGAGGGGGCCGCGATAACGAGTCGGGCTGGAAGGGACATGCGAAATAGAGTTTGAAAAGCAGCAGCGGATTTCATATAATGAGCTTGCTGTAAACTGAGTTCCGCCTTCATTCTTGTTCTCGTTCTTCGTATAAGCATGCAGTAAAATTGATCTCGCGTTTTGCGCCCATATATCCTTCTCGAGGGTCGCGCATAAGAAGGATTCTTTGCTGGTGGTCGCCGCGGAAGCTTTCAACTGAGGTGGGAGATGAGACAGGCACGTGCTTAGTTGTTTCACACGTAAAGCTCACGGCGACACGGGACACGGCGGCGCGCTCAATGTTACTAGTAAATTTCAGGACTTTCTTTACTTCAGGGACGAGGCAGACTTCGATGTCGAAACTATGTAGAGTTTACGTACATGCACATTTACAGAGCATATACGAGACAACAGAAGTCGCCGCAGTGGGGCTTAGAAACCGGCCCCGCGGGTTCCTACACGGACCTGCAGTGAGTTGGATAGCAAAAGACACCCTTGCACTCGATGGGTGCAGCATAATTACGCTCTGCGAGGGAAGGGGAAACGTTAAAGAAAACGGGAAACAGCACAGCATTCATTCTGCGCTAGCCGAGTCCACTGACGCATACGCACGGGGAGTATGCCACCCAAGGTGGTTTCATGAAAGCAAGCCGCAAGGCGCCCTTCTTGTCGCTTACGCCGGCCGCTGCATCGGAGCAGCGAAATTGTCCCCAGCCCCATTTGGAGGATAACGAGGTCCCCAATCGGCGTCACGGTGGGCACAGGCAGTGTATTGACGTCTGCGCTCGGACCCCCACCACCCACACCAGAGGGGATTATCCGTGCGCCGCTCTACTCGTTTCCGCGAGCAGATTGCGTGCAGGTGGCTTAATTGGCGGCGGCCCGTCCCCGGGTGTGCGCCAGGGGAAGAGGGGCTGCGGCACGATGACCTCCTCGCTCGAACATTACAGCTCCCACGCAAGATACCCTTAATCGCCCCAGATTAAACGGATTAGCACACACACGCACACACACACACACTCAAAGGTTTGCGCCTTGCGGCCGGGAAGTCAGAGACACACACAAAACATTGCGAGCAGCAGATTCAGCTACGTACGCACCCCGCAGTAAAACAAGTCCATAAAACAGAGTTACACACACACACGCCCACACGCACACGCGCACGCACACACGCACACAAGTACACACCCACCCACACACACACACACACACACACACACACACACACACACACACACACACACACCAGTGTTGCGGAGTTACAAGTCCGGAATTGGAATGAATCCGGAATCATTCCACATTTTCGCGACCCCGGAATTGAATGGGAATGGAATGACGACAATACTTGAAGGAATGGAATGGGAATTGAATTATGCACATTTTGCCCAGAATGGAATGGGAATAGAATTACATTTATTTTTTTCCCAAAATAACGCGCACTTTTCCTTCTACGCACTGTTTTTTGTTAAAATATGCAAAAATACGCAAAAGATCCCACCAGCCCAAGTTCAAACATTAGTAAGCCGGAGCCTTGAATTTAACAATAACTCAGTATTGTTAAAATCGATTGGCTGATTACACGCACGGCATATTTATAAGCAGCGATTCTACGACAATATATGTCCTTAACTACAGCGCTGCTACGAAGTTCGTCGCGATTCTCTGCCTAATAAACGCGGCTCTAAGCCGTTGGTATCCGTTGTGAGGAACTACTGCGGTGGCATCCCCCCCTATCTCTCCCACCAACTTCGCCTCGTGATTTTTTAAAAAACCTTGGCGGCGCCTTCGCCCCGGCTGTGAGCTGTCTCCCCACGCTTCACGTTTGTTTTTTGCGTCCGGAACCGTCGGTGATCGCATCCTACCTCGCCGTCATAGGGGTAGCTGATATATGAAATTTCGCCGTTCACTGCGAAATTTCGTATATCAGCTTACGCCCCATCTCCCTTCGCGCTCCCCCCTCCTCCCCCAGGACGTTTTGCAATACTGGCCCTCCTGTCTAGACACTCGGACGCCTTCGCCCGAAGCAGCGTCTATGAAGGCCTAAAATATTGGTTCGAGAATCCACCCGAAACAGCAGAGCCCATGTGATAGGAACTGCGGTCACGCCTGCGCCTGCAAGCTGCACCTGCAAGCTTTGTTCCTAAACGGTTCCGACCTAACGGAAAGCGAACGCTAGCCACTTTCCCTTGCTTTCCCGACTCGCAAGGACAGTTTCCGTCGTAAATGTGACGTCAGCTGACGTGGAACGCGTGTTTTCCACGGCATCTCTTTTAGTGACAGACAGCGAAGCGAAAGCAGCTCTCAAACACCTCTTTTAAGCAGCTCGTTTGTCAAGCGCAACACACAGGCAGATTGCAACTGTATTAGTTTACTTTTTTGTGTTTTTAGGACTGATCGTTGAAGCAGCCGTCATTTATACTTCGTGTTTTCAAAACTGAACGGTGAAGCGCCCATTTGGCCCACACCATTTTGTTACGTAAGTTTGATGCATGAAACCATAATAAACTTTTTTTTCGACCTTTCACGGCAGCTTGAGACCTTTATTGCAGCATATAAAATTCACGAGGAGGCCTAATTGCGCTGCTGATCACGAGGTCGCGGTTCGATTCCCGGCCGCGGCGGCCGCTTTCCTGATGGAGGCGAAAAGCAAAAACGCCCGTGTGTACAAGATTTCGATCTAAGGTGGTCAAAATTAATCCGGAGCCCTTCACTACGGCGCGCCTCATTGCCTGCGTGGCGTCGGCGCTTTAAACCCTACAATATATCAACGAGGACACCTACGCACTTTTTTCTGGCGTAGGGATTTCCACAACACTAGACTGATCGGCTGCCGAACGTGTCCTTCTATTATTATCGTTATCATTTTTCTTTACATCTTTTCTTTCGGTTGATCACCCAGACCAGAGGACACTTTGGTTAACCTTCATTGCTACTCCACTGCATGCAACTCCTCAAGTTAGTTATACAGGCCTCAGTTATACAATTAGTTACTCAGGCCTTGGACTCAGTTTTGCTCAGTCCAAGGCCGCAACAGTCCTTCTTCAGTTAGCTAGAGCCAAAGTTTGCGTGGTGCTAAAGTGGGAACAATCTCCCAATTTCTAAAAGAAAAAAATCCAGACGCACATTAGTATACGGACCAATGTACGATCCCAGTATACACTAACGAGAGAAAAAAGAATTCTCCCTGCGCATTGCTTCTCATCGAGACACCCATACAAAGGTCGTGCATACTCTAAGCACAGCCTGAACTTTCGCTCATGCGCAGTGGATGATACCTGACGCACGTAACTAAGCTTTTCGGCAAGGGCGACATTGCATACCTGCTCACACGCAAACACAGGAAGTTCTGAACCTATCCTAGATTTCAAGGGACGCTTGACATGCGTGAGTGCTGACGACCTGTGTGGCCCGAGATCCGTATTTGGTAGGACAAAGGCAAAGGCAGGACAAGGTGCTCGAGCGGTAATTCTTCCAACTCATACCATCAGATCCGGAGGTTCTGTTCCTCGTTAACAAAACTATTACTTCTAACCATGCTCACGACCGCTCCGTACGCGTGTTAACTCCTTAAGGAATATAATGTCTTCTTCAACCATACTTTTGTCAGCACAAAAATAGAACATGCCGTCACATTAGCATTAACATATTCACACTTAAACAATATTAAAGCATCACAACTCGTAAAGATGTGCTGACCATGCAAATACTATTATAACTACCTGAATAATAACTACCTGGAAATACTATAATAACTATAATAACTAATATTTTAGCAGTTCTTAACGCGTGTAATAGCATCAGCTTAATGGTGGGTTCATTGGTAACTTGATAATCACCCGATAAAACGTTGAGAAATTAGAGGAATGGAATTGAACTGCCCGGCAATTCCGGGAGTGGGAATGGGCGATGTCCCGGCATTCCGAGGAATTGAAAGGAATGGAATTTAGGCAACTTGTAATTCCCCGGAATGGAATTGGAATGGAATGGGGATGCCTATTCCGCAACACTGACACACACACACACACACACACACACACACACACACACACGCACACACACACACACACACACCCACACACACACACACCCACGCACACACGCACACACACACACACACGCACACACACACACACACACACACACACACACACACACACACACACACACACACACACACACACACACACACACACACACACACACACACACACACAACACTAGCCGTGGACAAAACGGTAAAGGATGACCTTACCTTGTAGTGCAACAGAAGCGTCCGCTCAAGAAATGTTCAGTACGTCTGCATCTGACCGTCATTCGGTGATGCGCCAGCACTAAAAAAAATGGTGGCGTCCGTGGCTTGATCGGTAGAGCGTCGCGCTGCGGCCGCGAAGTCCGCGGATCGAAACCTGGCTCCGGATGCTGTTTTTCTTTATAGAGGAGCACTGCGGACGCCGCCGCCGCCGGCGGTGGATGGTTTGGGGTCGCTTATAAAGTGTATTCACACTTAAAAACAGCCAATTGGCCAGAATTGAGTTTATCCGGTTTTTTTTTTGCTCGCATTGCCAGGTCAACGTCAGCATCCCGTGACGAATGCTCTAACACATGTTACATCATGCGAGGCACACAAAGTGCACATAGGCACATACACACAGCCCTACGGAGACTGGAACCCGGGTCTTCTACAACACATGAAGAGGCGGGTACCATAACCACTGCTCCACGACCCACGGGTTGCTGGGGAGTGCAAACATGGGCTTACAAGTATTCTGCATGCTGTTGCGCGTCAAGCAGGAGTCTTAAATAACACATTCCGCTGTGAGTGACTTTCTTTAGACCACCGTTTTCGAATCACTCCACCAAAGAGGCATAATACTACGGTTGGGAGGGCTTTAAGTACATTGTTACGAGCAGAAACCTTTTGTCATGCTGTGTGCCCTTTTCAACAGTATGATGCGCCATGCGGTGATTTATTCCATCGATGCAAACGGAATTGATAACAGTTCTTCTGCCTTGTAACCAAAAGTATTCTTGGCCATTCGCGGAAAGTGCCTCCTATGACAATGCATGCAAATAACTAGCACGTAAGGCACACTGTCGTGGTGAACTAAGAGCTGTCTGGTCACGAGTGGCAAGTATACCAAGCATGAAATGGTGTACTGAATTTTTTCTGCTCGTCGTAGCTCTTCTGATGGTGATGTTACATGCCTTCACCTTTATTATTGTAAGAGGGGGCGGTAGTAAATTACGTCTCTGGTAATGTAAAGAACCAATAATAAATTACTCATTCTATATAACATTGTGTCGCGACGCCTGCAGAATTGCCGTGTCGCCTGAAGAATTGGTGATCGCGAACACACAAAGAATATCTTAGCGTTTTCTCGCGCAGACCGGAAAGGCGCTCGGCCGTGTAACTTGTAACCCCCTGCATTTCCAGAAAAATGCAGTTTTCGCGGAAGTTCCACCTTTAATCGTTATAATATCGTAAAGATCATTTGTCGAACTAAATTTTGAGAAACCAAAAAAAAAAAAACAGTATAACACCCTGCATTTCCACAATAATGCAGATTTTGCGGAAACTTGGAATTTTTATCATAGCGTAGATCGAGACAATTCACCGAACATAACATTGAAAAACCAAAAACCAAGAAAAATATAAAAAATACGAAAAATGGTGAGCCGTGTAACGCCCTTCATTTACAAAAAATGCAGATTTGGCGCCAGTAACACCTGTGATCGTTATAATAGTGTAAATGGAGATAATTTGACGGACAGGACTTAGAAAATTCAATAAATTTGGCTCTAAAAGACTCACACTCAAGAGAAGCGCCATAAGAATGCTGAGCATTAGTAGACAATTCTCTTAATTTTTGCAATTTTTTAAGTGGCCTCATTTAACTCGCGCTCCAGTTATTAACGAGTTATTGTACGCGGAAGCGCAAAGTCGCGGTTGAGCATTTTCAACATTTTCAAGGTCGTTCACCAAAACCATAGCACTTGGTAATGAATGCACACTTGTGCATCTGAAGTTTAGACCGTATAAAACATTGCCACCAATAAATGTGTTACAATGGCTGCAATTGCACTAACACATTTGTGACTTGTGCACTTCTGGAACACCTTCATGACCTCAGTTATCATGCAATGAGGTTTTACCTTTATAATCTCAGTGTTTTGCCACCTGATCTATCAGGCCTCAATGCAGATACCACGAATTAAAAAAAACTCCCTATATTTATAATGCCATGTTACAAGCAAAGCTGTAAAGCAAATATCTGTATACATTAAACCTATCCGGATCTTGAAGTGATAGTCTACTCATACAAGCTTCGGGCATGAGCAGAGAGCTGTGTTGGGTATGTAAATTTTAAGTATTTTGTCATTTTCGAATTCATGAGCATGCACAAGTGTGAGATTAAAATTACATGAATGACACCATGTCGACGGAACGATGTTTTCTTTTTATTTGATATCAAAAATACAAATACGAACACGAAATACTTATACTAAAATAACAAATACAAATATTACCAGATTGCCCTTATGGAACACACAAATGAAAATATTCTTTTGTGGAATAGCAAATAAGGACCTGTCAAGATAAAATTATTCTTTCCTTTATGGAATTTTCAGCAGCTTGCTGAACAGGGAGGAAACTCATCTTTTTTGCTGGCTGCTGACTGTATAAAGCCCAATGTTTGGCCTAAAGCTGACGGGTATACCTCATGTCCTAATGTAATATACTACCAAACAAAGAAAAAGTACTTTCTCCGGGCTTCAATTATGGTCCAGGTGATGTGAGGTGACTGTGAGAGGGAAAGAGGTTCCCAGCCTGCACCACATATGTATCGCAGGGAGAGAAAGGGAAGACGGGGGGTAGAAATACACCACTTCCGATGATGTAGAAGGCCTTTGTAGAATCCCCCCCAGCAGTCTTTGGCCCGGGAGGTGCTGCTTCGGGGATTTCGTCGCACTGTAATGGAAACAGCGTTGTAAACATCTCAAAAACCTCGAGTTACGGGTAGCATTCTGTTGTGTTGGCACTGCGTGAATAAAAGAAAAGGTAGTTAAAAAAGTGACCAGGTACAAAATTGTGGCGTTATTTATCGGCGGTAAAACAGTATAGCCTGAAGGAGCGCAGCAGAAGTATCACCAACACCTTAGCAGATATGTGAACATATCATAAATCAGGCATGTGCATCGCGGTAGTTTAGGCAATTATTTCTTTCTTTCTGCTTTATATTCAAAAGCTCTCCAAAAGGACGTTTCTTCATATACATAGGAAGGCCGAGCGCTTTTTCAGTGCGAAGGCGTGCGAGAAAACTTTGGCATAATTTTATTTGACGCTGGCACGTCAATTGGACGTCGTAAAAAACCCTTTTCGCTGTTACACGCGGAGGGTAATGTGCCCTAGTTTCTTTTTATGAAACAATTTCCACCAATAGTATGGGGCAAAACATTTTATGAAAGATCGAATAAAACTGCTAGCAATATCTTTTGCTAAAGCATAGGTAAACTGCGCGCACCGACCAAAAGCCAACGCATCTGTAACCATGGCCTTGTATAACCCCTTTACAGGAGGCTGAGTAACAACATTAGAAGCCACCGCTTTGAGCAACCTCCACGCCGGCGCCGCGCCGCGTTTGCCATTGCATCATGTTTCTGCAAACCGCGTATTGACACTACAGACAGACGACAGCTGCGCCGAACACGACAAGATGGAGGCTGGTGTTACTCATGAATGTTGCTTCATGTGAAAACTTTACCACTTAAACGCACCGTAAGAAAGTTTCCAAATCGCCACAGGATCCAGACTACTCAACAGGCAAGAAAATTCACTAGCCGAAACGACGACGCGAAACTGGTTAAGAAAAAACGTTATAACTAACTTTTTGCTACTCTTACCGAAAATGGCAAGCAGTGGCCATAGAATATTGAAAAATACAAAATTCAAACTGGTTTTTATGTGGTTTGACCTTGAAAATGGGACGTGTGTAAAAATGCAAATTCTTTATGTCACCGCGGTATACTCATTACGGCAACGGAAGTACCCCACATGTGCAAGCGTTTTCGTTTTCCTCCTGGATCCCAAAACGGCCGCCGCACTGGGAACCCGAATCCTCTCTGTAAGAACGTCAAATTTACCTTACGATCACGGGTATCGGAGAACGGTTTTGGCGCGGGCTTCTTACGACGACGCAAAAGGCATAATTTCGTGGTCCTTGCTATATTGTCTGCAAACACAAATTCTTAAAGTCTGCGCTCCCCCACCCCTCGAAAAAAAAAAGAAATCCAGGGACTTACCTATCCGCTCGTGTTCAACCGGGCTATGCCCGTAATACACACACCAGCCGGCTTGACATGGCGCCGCTGCTTGGCTTGCGTTCCCAGTGGCCGGTGTAACAGGGTCGGTGTAACAGGGGAAGCAACTGCATTCGCAGTTGCTTCTCCTGTTACACTGATTTCGATGCACACATTTGATGTCAGCGGAAGCGAACGTGGTCAAGTGTGAACGCTCGGAACTGAGTATGAACTATACAGAGCATGAGTCAAAGCGCGGGACCCCAACTTGCTCCGCGCTGAAGTTACTCCATACTGCGCACGCGCGCTAAAGACAAATCACCGGACCACAACTCGCCACGCACGATCTTTTTTCCACTCCTACTGCGCATGTGTGCGCAAGTTTTTTTTTTTTATGTTTTTCGGCTGTCGCCGTGTCGTCCGGCGCGTGTCGTCGGCCGCCGCAAAGGAAGGTTGCGGGCCATTGTGTGAAGGGGAATACGCGCATGCGCCGCAAGCCACACATATCGCTCGGAGCGTGACGATTGCCCCCCTCTTTTTATTTATTTCCTGGCGTCAGGCTGTCCGCTAGTATATAGCCGTGACACGGGTCGTTGGCGCAGCATATAAGCATGCTGTAACCGCCTGAGGTTTTGTCACGGAAAAGAAGTCTGTCAGGGCCTCTTATATCACGGTATTGAGGCTGCCAACCGCATATAAATAGGACGCTATCCGGGACGCGACTAAGAGTGTGGGGAATGATTCCTTCTTCTGTGGGGCCCATATGCATGCCGCGCGGCCTGTGTTCTGTCCACCCGCTGAAACTGGGTAGGTAGAGAGGGCCTGGAGAGTAGCATCTCCCATTGCTTTTATGGATAGTTTACGGAAAGAGAGGAGGGTGCTCAGGGCTAAAGTCGCACACCCCGTTTACGGGGCGGGGTGTTCCTACTTCTGAGAAAAATTTACATTCAGCGTCGCAGCGTTTCGGGTGCATTAAGTGAATACACGTAGGCTGTGGGAAGTAGCCCGGATTGTATGAGCCGTAGGGTAGTTTGTTGTTCTCTTTGAAGGTCAGGGTAAGGCGAAGGTACGGTCTGCCTCAGAAGGCGATAATGCTGGATTATCTCCCCGGACGTGACAAGCGGGTGACTGTCCTCGTGCAGCTCCATAGCACGGAAGGTAAAAGCGCAGGCTTGTTGGGTGGGCCTATTTGTTGCCCTCCATTGAAGCGTTAGCGGGTGTCCAGAGGAGCTGAATGGAACCGTTTGGGGAGTGGTTTTTTAGTAGGCACAGTGCAGGTCAGGACACCCAACCCGACTGGTAATTCCAGTAGGCTTGCTGGGAATCGGTGACTACCCTCCGAACCCATGGTTGCGTGAGAGCCAGGGTGAAGGCTGCCTCTTCTGCTGCCGTCCTTTGTTCGGTCCTAAGGGAGGTACACGCATGGAGGCTGGTTCTGGAGGTAGCCACGATGATGGCGTGCTTCTGCCCTCGATGTTTGGAGAAGTGTGTGTAGATAACTGCATGAGCCCCACCGAGGGTGGTGTTCAGCGCTTGAGCCCGTGCTTTTCGGTGACCCTCGTCATGTGAGGGGTTCATATTTTTAAGCAAAGGGAGCATCTTTAGTTTTAGTCACCAAGAGTCTAGGAGTACGTCAAGCGGAGTGACATTCTGGGCTGCCCAGCCAATCCGGTGAAGCATGCGGTTACCCACCGCAGTTCTGAGTCGGACCATCTGGTTAGAAAGATGGCCTTCTATGAGCTCTTTCACCGTGTTGTGGAGCCCGTGCTAAGCAGCCTCAGTGTGGACGCACTCATGAGAAGACCAATGGCATGCTCAACCGCCTTTCTAATCATTATATAAAGCATCTCAATGTTTTCCTCGTCGAGAAGAAGACAGGGGGTTGACGTAAGTGACTCTCGAGAGGACGAAAGCTTCAATTAATCGAAAGCTACCAGTTCCTTTAGGCCTCGCGTCTTGGTGGCAACTCGCCTGATCATGTGTATGATTTGATTAATGCTGTTTTTAGGCGCTACAAGGAGACGTCACTCTTGGTGTTATCCTCGAGATGTAGGTCCAGGTCCTTGATGCTGGGGCTTGGACGGATGGCCTGGTCATCAAGGAGTATTTGAATGTATTCCTTTATTTGGCGTGAGGGCGGACGAGAAGAAGCTGGGATTTTTTTCTTTTTCGTGAACACTAGAAGCCACAGGCTTTAGCACAACGGCGTACTAAAAGTGAGATTCCATGGATTGGTGTGAGCTTCCTTTAATTTTTGTAACTCTTGGCACATGAACGAGGTGCGCACAGGGCCGCTAGACGGGCGTGAGTGGTCGTGTGACGCTTTCACGTGGCATTCAGCGAGAAGGCAGGGGGTAAACCTGTGGATGTGCTTGGTGAGTACACCATTTTGTCTTCCCGTGTTCGCGTGGGCTCGTAGCTAAATGGATAAGACAACGGGCTCTCGCTTTGTTAGTCTATTAGTTCCAGGTTCGATTCCCGGCGGTGCCCGTAAATTCTTTTATTTGTTCGCTGGAGTTATCTGGTGACACCAACGGCCGCGAAAGAACCCTTGGGGGGTAGAGGTAGAAAGCTTTGCCCTAAAAAAGGAGAAAAAGAAAACAGTTAGCGGCAGCAATGACCACCGGGATGCGATGGCTGATCGCACCGCGCACACGCGCGCACACCAACTTGGAGATGGGGATGCGCAGTCCAGTTGCCGCTTGCAGTTCCCCAACCCGGCGCGAGCACCGCTATCCGAACGAACGTTAATGATTACATTACAATGATGAGCACGTTTAGCTTCGCAGTGACGGAGTGAGGTGGTGAAACGATCAGTAGACTAGTCGAGGCTTTCGGA
Organism: Haemaphysalis longicornis; assembly: GCF_048455015.1. NCBI lineage: Eukaryota > Metazoa > Arthropoda > Arachnida > Ixodida > Ixodidae > Haemaphysalis > Haemaphysalis longicornis. Next base: position 117,769,803 of record NW_027526203.1, on the reverse strand, counting down.
GCCCTATCTGTCGAAACGCCAAAGCTCCGATTTTGCCAAATAGCGAATGGCCCAAAAGTGCTCTCCTCCTTTAATTGGGTGTGAGGTTTGCGTCCATTAGTAGAAGTGCCCCACGCGCGGCTTAAATTGTCGCTCAGCTTTGTCGCGTGTGGATTTGTCGGGGGCATGTTTACGCAGGCCTGTGCGCGACAGATCTGCGCCTACCGTAAAGGTAGGTGCGTTGCCGTGGCCCAGCTTGATCTCAACAGGGGCTTCTTCCACGGCGGCATTCTATACGGCATAGCGGGGGCTGCTACTGTCTCTACCCCTTTCCCACCAAAACGGTCGGAGCTGCTTTTACCCACAACGTGGCCAGTCGAGCGTCGCCTCCGCCCACGCCACGTGCCCCACGAGGGGCGTGTCGGCCTGGGAGACCTTTTGACGGCTTGTGGCGCTCGGCGGCGTGGTCGTGGGAGTACGGGCAATATGCGGAGACACAGACGGTGGCACTGGCTCCCTGATCCGACTGTATCAAACCCGCCCTCGCTCATCAGCAGCACCTCTCGTTGGGTCAGTGAACTCACATACGCTCGACACGTAGTTGCCCGTGACATCTTGCGGGGTTGTAGTAACAAATGGTCTCAGAACAAATGGTCCCCGAACAAATGACACCGGAACTTATGGTCCCGAAACTTATGGTCTCGGAACAAATCGTCTCAACTGTAAACTAGGAACAAATGATCCCGGAAATTATGGTCCCGGAACAAATGGTACCGGAACAAATGGTCCCATGCACCTCTTCAGGCAAAATGATTCTATAAAACTTCACGTGAGTTCTCTGTTCAATGTTTTTGTATCTTGCTAGAGTGCAGTTTACAATTTATTTAGTTTTTCAATTTTTGTTTTCTTTGTTTTTTCAGATTCCGATAAACCGGCGATCTCAATTTACGCTATTATAACGATTATACACGGTATTTCAACCAACCATGCATTACACAACTGACCCGTTTGGGGAATTTTTGTATTCGTATTTCCGCCGTTTTTCTCCGGCCTTTTTTATTTTTGTCTACGGGTTTTTTATATGTTGAAGACGAATATTCTTATTTATTACTTCTCTCTCTCTTCCGTTATTGGTTTTTTGTAATGTTTTCATTTTTTCTGTTTTCGATTTGTGGTTTATCCAAGTATCATTATTTCAATTATCTGCCTTGTCACTATATAGCAAATGAATGTGCTAATTGCAAACACAGAGGGAAAAAGCCACGTGGGAAACATGCGGCTCCATCCATGGTTTACAGAATACCTAGAGGCATGCCTCAGAAAGAAGCGCCTTTAGTTCCGTGTGAGCAAGCACTTCACGGGCGCGTGCGTAGTGAGTCCTCTGCCCCGTCCCTTCTCCTCGAAAGTTTTCTCAGTCACCGCAACTATTTCTGTTTCTAATTATGGATTTCCACGCACGGCCAGATTACACGCTCCCTTCTTCCCAGACCCGTCCGTCCTGTGTGTGGTGTCTTTTTCACGCAAAGCCAGTGTTTATTCACCAAGATACACCAACTCGCCCAACAACAAGTTCTTCCGTTCAAGATAGTTTGTGAGTCCGGCCGTGTTCCAGGAAGCCACACCTGTCGCGGGACGCCGCTAGTGAGCGAGGTACGTGACTGGCACAGTCTCGAGACATGCGGACGTCTGATCGCGAGCATCGGCAGAGCCGATGGTCAAGACAGGCTGTCGCGACAGTCAGCCCCATTGCCAATTTCTTCTGAAGAGGGCAATGAGGGCCATCTCAAGCAAAGAAATATGCTAGCGAAGCGGGTGCACTTAGAGCCACTAAATAAGAAAATTATGGCAGCCCGTTATTGTATTCGCTTGAAACACCGGCCAAGGGCTGCCCAGTATACACTGATTTTGATTGAAATGTCTGCCACTGGTTTGCCTGGTATTCGGAATAACAAAAAAAGGCGAGGAAAGGAAGCACGCGAGGACATACGTGTGCTAGAAAAAAAATGTATACCGCATTTCACTCAAGTAAATTCAGCCTTAGGAAATAATATATCAGCCTTAGCAAACTATATATCAGCCTTAGCAAATTATATATCAACAGATGCAAAACACATTGTGCACAAATACAAGCATAAATACATTCACCCCCTTCCTTCTCTCATACAGGCGCTCATGCATCGGTGCAGTAGTGGTGGGACCATTTTTTCCTAGTTTGAAGTTGGGTCCATTTGTTTCGGGACCAGTTATTCCGCGACCGCCCCCGGCCGAGTCTGCCTGTTCCAAGGCATTCGTGTCGCGGTTGAACCCTCCCCTCGGGGCGAGCGGTTCAGGCACGGAGTCGGCGACGACAAGGGGTCTCTTTGCCACGTCGGAAACATCCTCAGATGACCCCCCATCGCAAGAACCTGCCTGACTCCCGAGCGCAGATTTCCTTTGATGCTTTTCCAAACGCGCCCTTGCGACTTCAACTTGTTTCTTAGCAGCCTGAAGTTTTCTCTCCCACAGAGCTCCCAACAGAACATCGCTCTAGATTTAGCTAACCTAGCCCGGAACAAACAACCGTTATCAGTATCCCTTTCGTACAGCAGTAGTCGCGCGCGGGTAGAAGGGGCAAGGGGAGAAACTTTTCCGTTGCGATAACCCAGTGCGAAGAATATAGCTTCCAAACGGCGCTCGCGACGCACCGCTGTTCGGCTGGTGAAGATCGTACCGCTTCCCTTCGCTTTCTCCCGACACTCCTCGGTGAGACTTGGAGACGATCCTGGTGAACTATAACTGCAGGCTCGAGCGGTAGGCGTGATCCCAGGAAGGAACGGTCAGGACTCGCTCCTTGAATGGTGCTCCTCTCGTTCTCGTTGTCCTCGTAGGTGGACTCGGGCGTGCGGTGATTCCTGTTCTGCCGACTGCGCCAGTAAATTTCAGGACTTCTTCAGGAATGCGCCGCAGTGTCTCGTGTCGCCGTGAGGGGCGAAGCAGAGTCCGATGTCCAAAATATGTACAGTTTATGTACAGGAATATTTACAGAGTATATACAAGACAACAGAGGTAGCCCGCAGTGAGGCTCAGAAGGAGCATTGCGTGTTGCTTCAATACTTTGGCGGCGCGGTTGAACAAACCAATAGCGACGGGTATATCGTATTTTTTCTAAATACTGAATCAAGGTAAGAGGGTCTTTTTTATCGTACTTTCAAGATTTTTGCAAAGGAAACCAGCGCGAACGCATTAAAAACAAAAACTCCATCCAGCTACAGCTTTATTTGGATAGTCACCTAGGAAAAGGCAAATCATGGCATCCGCGATCAGCTGCTGGCGCGGTGCCGGAAGGCCATAAGCAAATTTGGGGGCTTCGCATCGGGTTCTACAAATGGCGCCGCAAGCCTTAGCTTACGCTCGAAAAACGCAGTACTAAGCTATCTCAAGGTGCGTCGCTACAAGCGTGCGCTCCGCTTTACGCCGAGCAATACACTAACGCCCGGAACGGCTAACTAAATCTGTCTTGTGTCGCCCGCTACGCGGTCGTAAAAGCGCGCAATTCGGGAGCTCGCGGCCGTAAATCCAAGCGCAGTGAACAAGCCCACCAAGGCGCGCTGAGGTGGCATCTTGGAAAGCTGCCCTGCTACACCGAGAACCGACAGCGGGAGGCAGCTAGGAGGGGACACAAAACACTTCCGAAGGAGACGTCTCAATCGCGGACTCGGTTAACGAGCCGGGTGCGGGGTACGTATATTTGTGGAAATACAGCGTCTTTTTTGATGTGCGGCCATGTGGACCTCTGCGCATGCGCGGCTCAACTCCTGCACGCGCGCCCCTCCACGTACGTGCGTCGATATTTGTCTTCGTGCACGGCCCCCTGCCCGTGTCTGTTTGTCTGCCTGTCTGTCTGTATGTCTGTCTGAGAAAGAGGGAGATGTGCGACATACATACATGCAGGTTGGCGCGTACAAGGGGGGTGGCGAACAAAACTCTCATAGGTTCCAATGTGTTAGAAGAAAAAGAACAAAAACGCCACCGCACATGCAATTTTCCTCCTCAACGCGGGTGCACCAGAACTAGAGTGTGGGAGGCAATTAATTAGTAGCCAGGGAAACCGTAAGAGAGGCTGGGAAACAAAATAGAGACACAATATCTAGGTAGTTGTGATAAGTGTAATGAAGAGCTAATTTTAGTTCCAGCCTGCGCTGTGAAACGTTACAAACTTTAGAAAAAGTAAACTGCCCGTGTATGAACGTTGCGAACTGTGGCAACATACATCCTTGGGAACGTTACAAAGTCCAGAAAAGTGGACTCCAGAAGTGGTTCAGGGGTTTATCCTGAATTTAGATTTTGGGTGGTGGTCGAAGTCCTCCGTACGGGAGGACTTCGGTAACTCCCTGGGCTGGGTGCTCGTCGTTGTCGAAGTCCTCCTACGGGGGTTGTTGGGGGATGTTAGGGTTGTGTGTATATATCCCTGGGGAGGGTGATCGAGGTTGAGAAATCTTTTATGGGGGTATCGAAATACTCCTCAGGGTGTGTTGGTGGGGATGTATAAATCCCTGTGCAGCCCGTTTATAAACGTTGTAAACCGTGCTGCATCGCCACTTCTTCCTCAACGCTACAACCTCGATCTTATTCATGAAACGAAAACTAAGGGAGGGTATACAAGGCATAAACTGAGGGCATAAGCAGACATTTAATAAAAAAAATTCAGTGCCCTTCCACTCTGTGAAGAAAGATGCCCAGGAAAGCTGTGGTGCCCAGCATCAACATGAGCGACAGTATGCTTTGACCAGGTCATAGTCAGAGTCCAAGGGATGCACTAAGCAAAACACGTTTGCCGGTAACTTGCGATAGAGCATCCTTCCTGGCTAATTACCTGAATGAAACTTTGACGAACTCGAGTTTATTCCAGTGAACAAACAAGGGACTTTCCATTTATCTCCCCTAGAAGCCCAAGTATTCACGGCAGACGAGAATTCCACGATGTTTATAACGTCACTGGGAACTACGTAATTCAGAAAAGTAAATAAGACTCAGTGTAATGTTAGTCCTCTTAGCGGCTAATTGTCATGTATTTTGTAATTTGTTCCCGGATAGTTTGAATGAAACCAGAGTTGCCGCCACTTTCTTTAACGATACTCTCTCCGAAGATGGACGTGCTTCACTATGCAACCATCAATGTGTGAAAGCCATCTCACGAAAACCAAGCTTAAAACGATTCCAGTAAAGTCGACTTCACTACTAAACATAGCTGCATTGCTCAGAAGACATCTTCGCAAGGAAACTATAATCCGTTATAAATGAAATGTGAAGGTCGCAAAACATTTTTAAAAATTTTTATGACAAGAATTACAAACGGGCCCTGTCCAAGAATGTTCATAAACAGTAGTGCCCTTCCACTCTGTGAAGAGTGATGACCTGCGCAGCTGGACGCAGTCCACGGAGTTCATGAAACAAAACTCGTTTGTTCGTAATTTGCGATTCCCACAGCTGCATGTCCGTGCCTCCTCCCTCATCTTTCCACTCCCAACTTATGCTATCCGGACGTGTAAGTTGACTTGTGTATGACTCCGCACTTGATTTGAACGGTCTGTCGTCCGAGATGTGGCGAGGGAGGGACCCGAAGGTTCCTTGTACATCGATGGGAAAGTTCAGAATCTGGCGTCGGATGCCGTACTGACCGCGGCCGTGAGAGAGATGCCTTATGCACATAAACGCAAGACCACGTTCAGGGCAGGGAGATGACACGGGCGCAGCAGGAATACTCAGCCGAAGGTGGTCGCGTAATTGGGCATGTCACCCTTTAGTAGGGACTCCTTGCAGGGACACGTTCCGCACACCATTAACTCCTTAGCATTTGAAGCCCTTTGCGGGAAGTTTGCGGCGAGCACCCGAAGCGCGGCCCCCTTCCAATCCGAATATTTCATGCTTCCAATTTTTCGGACGTCGTTGTCGAACCAGACTCTATCGAACACTTCACAACTTCGAACACTTCTTGGAAATCACGTTTGAATTTTGAATGCGCACCTTTGAATGCGTTGTCCCGCATGGCGGCGCGGTAACAGCGCATTCTCGCGGCGTTGTCGGTATTGCGTTATTGTGCATCGCCTTGACGGCTCAACCTTCGGCGCTTTGCTTCAGCTTGCCGTTCCTGGTCGGTTCGTGATTCTCTGCGGCGACATTGATTCTCCCTTCGGCATTCGTGGCCAGCTATGTTCCTCCAGAGAGCGAACGAGTCGTGGCCGCACCATGGCGTGCAGGTTCTGCACACCATGAATTATTCAACGGTGGAAGCCCTTTGCGGGAATCGTTTGACCAGAACCCGAAGCGCCACCTCCTTCCGTCCGAATATTTATCGTTTCCGATTTTGATGACGTGGTTATCGAACCAGAGTGTATCGCACACTTTGAAACGGCCGCCGAAAGGGTGATCGATGAAATCGCGTTTTAAATCAAGTAAATGGCGCTGCATGTTCGAATTCGAGCGTGACGTAACGTGAGCCCTGCACTGCCGTTGGACCCTCATCGGAGGCTGCGGATATAAAATCCACGCAACGACGGACCACCGATCACTTGGCAGCAGCGGCGGCGGCAAGATAGAGCATGCTCAGAAAACGCATTCTTCGTACATGCAGGTGAGTTAATGTACCCTTTTTTTTGCCCTCGAAATACTTTTTTGCTGCCCCTGCTGCTGCCACTGCCACAGTGTATTGTCTGAAGTCTTGACTGAAGTGTGTTGACGATGTCTAAAGAGTGGATCGCTCTTTTCGATGAATTCAAGCTTGGTTTTAGGGCAGAGTTGAAGGAGTTTAAAGACAGCTTTGATCGTGATTTCCGAAAAGAAATGCGCGACATCAAGGCTAGCTTGGCACAAATCAATAAGGCATATGAGGAGTTGGTTGCCGAGAATCGGCTCTTGAAAGAAACAAACGCCAGGCTTGAAACGCAGAGTAGTGACCTGTCTCAACAGGTCAAGGAGCACGAGGGCAGGCTTGTTCAACTTGAGCAGCACTCCCACGTTGCTAACCTAGAGATTAAGGGAGTGCCCTTCCGTAAGGAAGAAGATCTTACGGAAGTAATAGCTAGAATTGGTGAAGCTATTCAAGAACCCGTAACACCGGCCGACATCGAAGTTGTCCATCGAGTTCCCACAGCTAAAAGCCCTACTGTGAAGAACATCGTCGTGCAGTTTGCCAGCCGCAAAAAACGGGACGTGTTCCTTGAAAAGGCTCGCCCGGTCAGACTTACCAGCAGCGATCTCGGGTTTGATACACAGGCCCCGGTCTTCATTAATGAGCATTTGTGCGCACCCTTGAAACGACTCCTAGGTCAAGCAATCGTTCGTAAGCGCGAAGTTAATGGGAAGTACGTGTGGGTGCGCAATGGCAAGATCTTTGCTCGGCACTCTGACGGGGCACCTTGCATCAAGATTGTTCGCAGTGAGGACATCACCACAATGTCTGCGCATGCGTGAGTTAATGCGCGTCAAGGGCTATTTCTTGCAGTCCTTATCATTTTTTGGAGCGACGCTAACTGCGCTCGCCGTAGTATATTTTTGTTTGCGCAACAAAAAATGCGGACTTTTATCTTGTGCTGCCACACACGCTTGCAACTCCGACGTTATCCTATTTGGCTTTGTCTCTTTTAGAAATTAATCGCTTGCGTTCTTGCACGCCTGCAATTGCCTGGGAATAATCTTCACTTCGCTGCCCTTACCGCTGTTACGTCTGTATGTTCCTTCTTGGCTGCTGTAGATTATTATGATCGGGTCATGCCAACCGACATTCGTTGCAATGCGAAGGCCAGCAGTATTGCTGCTGTTCATTTCAACATCCGATCAATGTGAAACAAGCACGATCAAATTCAAAGTTTTTTAGGTAACTTTGCGATGTCAATTGATTGTATTTTATTCACCGAAACATGGTGTCAGAACGAAGTCTACCTACTAACATTGCCATCGTACGCCTGTTTTTTTTTTGAACAGGCCGTCCCGCGGAGGTGGTGTAGCTATTTATGTTAATTCTTCTTTGCACTGTACAGTCCTGAGAGAATTTTCAGTTATCACTGACGACTGCGAAGTGCTTGTGCTACAACACAACACCTTCATTTATTATGTAATGTATCGGACCCCTAATGGAAACCATGACACATTTTTCAAATTTTTAAATACGTTTCTACATTACTGCTCACAAAATAAGTATACATTACTGCTTGGCGGAGATTTCAATATTAATTTAGGTGAAATGACCACCCATTCGGTAGAATTTACCGCGGCAATTGAATCCAACGGATTCACAAACGTTATCACTTCTCCAACGAGGATCACAGTTTATTCATCAAGCACTATTGACTTGTTTATTATTTTGATAGCACAGTGACATCGTCAGGCACAATTTCCTCCGAACTCAGCGATCATTGTCCGATATTCATTACTATAGAAACTTCTAATTTTACCCCAGCTCAAAGTAGATGCGCAAAGGTCCGATCAATTACCGATAGGAAACTAGAATCTTTCAGGCAAATGATATATGAAACATCGTGGACACAATGTCTTAACTCTCGTTCAGTCGATGATGCTTACAATGCTTTTGTTGATAAGTTTAAAAAGGTTTACGATATTTGTTTCCCATTATCAGAAAGTAAACCGCACAAAAAACTTAAAAAGCCATGGGTTTCGCCTAGCCTTTTGAGAATGATTAAAAAGAAAGACCATCTGTACCATAGCTTTCTAATAAGCAGAGATACTAGTGACTACGTTGTGTTTAAGAAGTTTAGGAATAAATTAAATAATAAATTACGGAAGGCGAAGCGTGACTACTACTCTTAAATTTTCACAGTAAATAGGAAGGACCCTAAGCTAGTTTGGCGTTCAATAAATGAGGTGATCAACAAAAGAAACGTAAGAAGTGACATTGGAGAACTAATTATTGATGGGTCACCAACATCAGGCGTGCCATTGGCTGATTGCTTTAATAATTTTTTTACTGAGAGTATAAGAACAAACTATAACAAAAATGCATGTTCTAGGATTTCAAATAAAAGAACTGGCTCAATATTCCCGAGCCCCACAGATTCAAAGGAAGTTTTCGCTGTCATCACGTCATTAAGAAATAATTTCAGCACTGACATTGAAGGCATTACAATTAAGCCCGTAAAATTTGTTGCGGACCTACTTTCATTACCACTTTGTCATATCCCTAACGTTTCACTAGAATCGTCGGTCTTTCCTGCACGAATGAAACTATTTCCCACTAAAAACAGCGCAGGGACGAGGACGGAAGAAGTGACAAACTAGAGCGCTGACGAACAACTGAATTACGATTTATTACACGACATTAAATACACAGAAAACCAGTGGCTCCAAGCATGCGCCCGTTCAAGGATAAGATATAACAATCAGACTTGGTGTCAAGCTAGCTATCTGGTACAAGTCATGTTCAACTGGCTAGATATGCCACCTCTCTTTCCAAAAGGGCAATTGATGGCGTGCTCACGCATTGATCCCCCCTAATGCCAATCAACGAAGCCTCCAATATTTCCCGTGAGCGAGCGTCTCGATAGCGTTTCAAAACGCGCGTTTCATTTAACTTTGGATGGCAACTACGGTTTCTGCATTTCTTGCAATGTATTTCAAGATTGCTGCCCGTTCCTGTGCGCATGTTGTAGGCATGCTCTCTAAGGCGATCTTTTAGGCATCTACCAGTCTGGCCTATGTAAACTCGTCCGCATGAAAGTGGGATTTCGTACACCACTTTGTCTGCACATTTCGCAAACTGGGTTTCATGCTTCTTTTCACATACGGCTCTTGGGCTGTCATTGCCGTTTACCTTCGCGCACAAAGACGCCAGTTTGTGGGGCGCTGAAAAAATCGTCCTTACTCCTGCCTTATCCCCAATCTTCTTCTAAAGGCGTGATACCCCGTGGACGTAGGGTATGACGTTTAAGCAGCCCTTGGAAGTTTCTTCTTGTGGCTGGTTTTTTGTGAAGTTAGTGTTCACCCTTTTTAGAACATTCTCGGCGGAGCTGCGCAACATAGGGACCGGGTATCCTGCTTCCCTGAGTCTCTTGATTTGGGCGCCTAAGCTCTTAGTCATGGTGTGCGAACAGGACCGTACTACTGAGTTCGTTATAGCCGCAACAGCAATGCCACGTTTTACCACTTTTGAGTGGGCCGCGTTGAAGGGCAGTACGCCTTTTTGCTATCTTGGAGCGTATTCCCAGCAGACATGAGGCACGTCGAAAGTCATTTCTAGGTCGAGAAACCTCAACTTCCCACCTTCTGGCCTCTCACTTGTCAGGTCGAACTTCGTCGGAAGTGTCGAAACACGCTCAAGATCTCCGCTTCTTGCTTCGAAAGGTCACCATGTACTTCAAACTCAACCAGGAAGTCATCGACGTAGCGAAATACCTTTACGACGGCCGAATTCTGGAGGGCGGTTTGCAGGCGCCTGTAGAAGACCGCCAGCAGCAGGTCACTGAGTACTGGAGCAATGGACGAGCCAATGCACACCCCTTTCTTTTGAATGTACAGCTTGTCGTTGTGAGCGACGAATGTGGAGCGCAAGTAGAAAGCCAAACCTTCCAGGAATGCTTCTGTGCTGATGCCGCATTCACTCTGGAACCTGGTGTTCCCGAAACAATCGATGGCTTCAATCACAGCATCCAAGACCAAGGCATGAGGAAGGGAGTAATACATATCCTTGAGATCCACCGATAACCCGCTCAGATTATCTGAGGGTTGCCACTCAAGGAAGCTTGAGATGGCTCTGGGGCTGCGTACCAAGAGAGGGTCCTCTACCGGTAGTCTCGACAGGGAAGATTGGAGGAATCGCCCAAAAGCGTTTTGCCACGTACCTCTTTCAGGGACTATGACCCTAACCGGGCAAGTCTCCTTGTGAGTCTTGGCGCTGAAGAAGCACTTCAGGTGTGAACCTTTGCTCTTTTGGATTGTGGTAGCCAGCCTGCTCAACTCGTGAGTCTCGCAGAACCGGATGGCATCCTTTTTTGCTCTTACAGGCGTTTCTCCTGACAAAACACCGAAGTTTTCCGCAATCGCTTGATCCGCCATTTCTTCATACTCCTTAGTACCTGCTACAGTGAAGCCTCCTAGCTTGTCCGAGAGAAGTAGCTTCAAATTTGCGTCCTGCAAGCTTTTCACCACGTCGCGCTTCTTGCTGCAACGACGTGCGCTCTCAGGTGGCAGTATGCTGACTCCTTTCAAAATGCAGCGTTCTTTTTCTTCGCTGTTGGCTTTTTCTGCGGTGCTTCTCATCAATTCTGGTTTTTCCAGGTGCGGCTGTAGGCAGTATTTCGGTCCGAGCTCCAGGGTCTTTTCTACTCCTCGGGGCAGAGCTTCAATCCCCAGTAGATGAATCATCTGCTTTCCTCTTTTGCAGCGCTCTTTCCTTGGAAGACCGGCCAGCATTCCCTTCCAGACAAGCTCTGTGACAGCTGAGGCCACACGCATGTCCGTTCGTACGAGGGCTGACACTTGGCCAGTAAGGGCCGACTGCGAGTGTGCGACCTGTAGGCAGGACTGAAGAAAGCGAACTTGCCACTGAGCCTCCGGGCGAAGGATGCGGCAAATCCTGGCGCTGTGGCTCGCCGAGGGCGGCAGAAGTCCGGTCGTGGCTGTGACTTCAGGAGGGACGTAGGAATTTCTGATGGCAAAGGCGAACATGCGTGCCGGGCACGTAGCTTGGACGATGAGGGTGGCACACCAACACGGATTTTGTATGATGAAGGCAGAAACACAAGGAGACAGGCCCATTGTAGAAGATTGGGGATAAGGCAGGAGTAAGGACGGTTTTTTCAGCGCCCAGCAAACTGGCGTCTTTGTGCGCCAAGGTAAACGGCAATGACAGCCCAAGAACCGTATGTGAAAAGAAGCATGAAACCCAGTTTGTGAAATGTGCAGACAAAGTGGTGTACGAAATCCCACTTTCATTCGGACGAGTTTACATAGGCCAGACTGGTAGATGCCTGAATGATCGCCTTAGAGAGCATGCCTACAACATGCGCACAGGAACGGGCAGCAATCTTGCAATACATTGCAAGAAATGCAAGAAACGTGCTTGCCATCCAAAGTTAAATGAAACGCGCGTTTTGAAACGCTATGGAGACGCTCGCTCGCGGGAAATATTGGAGGCTTCATTGATTGGCATTAGCGGGGAGCAATGCGTGAGCACGCCATCAACTGCCCTTTTGGAAAGAGAGGTGGCATATCTACCCAGTTGAACATCACTTGTACCAGATAGCTAGCTTGACACCAAGTCTGAATGTTATATCTTATCCTTGAACGGGCGCATGCTTGCAGCCACTGGTTTTGTGTGTATTTAATGTCGTGTAATAAATCGTACTTCAGTTGTTCGTCAGCGCTCTAGTTTGTCACTTCTTCCGTCCTCGTCCCTGCGCTGTTTTTAGTGTGAATAATGTGTACCCAACTAGCCAAACGTCAAGCCTTATTAAAAAAAAAGAATGAAACTAGCAAAAGTTAGTCCTTTTCAAGTCAGGCTCAAAAGACGTCATGAGCAATTATCGCCCAATCTCTATTCTCCCTGTTTTATCTAAAGTGTTAGAAAAAATCCTACTTGCACGTTTGCAAATCTTCTTTGATGCAAATCAGTTAATTTCACAATCTCAATTCGGTTTCCGTAAGGGTTTCTCTACAGAATCGGCTTTGTTATACCAAAAGAAATTTTATTACAGAACATAGAAAACAATCTTTTAACATTAGGAGTCTTTGTGGACTTCAGTAAGGCCTTTGATTGTTTAAACCATGATATTCTCTTAGATAAATTAAACAAGTACGGAGTGAGAGGCACGACACTCCAAATTTTCAGTTCATACCTTAAAGATCGTCAAAAAATAGTGTATATCGATGGTTTTTCTTTATCCAAACGTTACCTAAAATGCGGTGTTCCTCAGGGCAGTATATTGGGACCTTTTCTTTTTAATGTTTACATTAATGACCTGGTAACAATTTCTAAAGAAACGCAATTTGTAATTTACGCTGACGACACCTCCCTATTTATCTCTGGTTCTACATTTTCAGACATATTTAAGAAAGCAAATGAAATTCTAAAATGCCTTTTAAATTGGTCTAACATGAACAATCTAAAAATAAATACGAATAAGTCGAAAGCTGTCCTTTTCCGCCCAATAAATCGGCGCGTAGAAACAAATTTATTTATTAACCTTGGTAACAATATTAATGAGGTGGTTAGCCACCATAAAATACTGGGCGTTATATTTGACAAGCACCTTCGATGGATTCAACACACTAATTACGTAGCCATATGTTTGTCAAAAGCTGTAGGAGCCCTTTTTCGGTGTCATGGTATTCTTCCGGTAAACATAAAAAAACAGATATACGATTCATTATTTCTATGTCATATTACATATTGTCATCTTGTTTGGGTACAGCCTCACACACAAACATGAATACAATTGTAGGCCTGGAAAAGAAAGCGATTCGCGGGTTCGATTCCCGGCCGCGGCGGCCGCTTTTCTGATGGAGGCGAAAAGCAAAAACGCCCGTGTGTACGAGATTTCGGCGCACGATAAAGATCCCCAGGTGGTCAAAATTAATCCGGAGCCCTCCACTACGGCGCGCCTCATCGCCTGCGTTGCGTCGGCGCGTTAGACCCTACAATCAATCAATCAAAAGAAAGCGATTCGCATCGTTGCGGGCGAACAGTACTGTGCTCATACTAAACCACTCTTCATTCGCTTCAAATGTCTACCCGTTCACATGATGCTGCAGTACATTATTGTTTCATTGTTCACTTCTAAAGCCTCACTCCGCACCACTTTCCTAATGAAAATGTCAGCATTGCAAGAACGCATACCGGCCGCGAACACTCGAAACACAGAAAAGTGGCTTGTTCCCAGAACGCGCACAAAGTACGGCCAAGAAATGTTAAAATATATAATACCCTACACCCTGAACAGTAATATAACTTTTTTTATGGTCCCAAAATAAATAAGCTTGATTTAATTGACAATTTTTAAGCAGAATTTCTGAAGGGTACAAGATAGCAGCGAGTTCTCACGTGGCGTGCTAAACTGCTTTACTTTTATTTGTCCAAAAAGACCTGTCGGATTTGCCTTTGAGTTCCATATATGTGCGTGCGTGTTTTTTTCTTCTTTTTTTATGTTGTTCACAGCGTTTTGTGAACGTCTGGTTCTTCCGTTTTTTTGTTGTTGTTGTTACTTCTTTACAAAGCGTACCAAGCTTTTTTGTCATTTGTTTTCCCCGAAAGTAAGTTGTAATAAATTGTCGTTTTCCCTGCAGGTATGCTTGCGTGCATTGAACTTTTGTGCACATGTCATACACCTGTATCCGTGTTTATGCCGGTGTGTATATGATCACGGTTGTTGAAATTTTTTTGCGTGTACATGTGTTTATACTATGTAAGTGTACTGTGGTGTTATATTTACGTTTGTGCGTATGAAATTATTTCTGTTAGTTTGTTGTTGTTCTTGATCACACCATTTTTGGGAACATTTTTTTTTTCTTCTCTCTATCTCCTTTCCTATTTTTTCGAGCATGCAAGTGTCTTGTGTGCTGCCGCTGCCACCTTGTGTGTAGGGCCTCAGGCCTCGTCAAGCTGCTGAATGAGCAGCTTTTTGTCTGAGGTCCGTTTTTCCACTGAGGAAAATAAAAAAAAACATTTCTGATTCTGATTCTGATGTTCTCGGGTACCGACTTGTGTTGTTTTTGCGTCCATGCGCACTACTGCGCGTGCCGATGCTTCTTGAATTGCCACTATTATTCTAGGGGTGTACGAATATTCGAAAAATTCGAATATTACTCGAATATTAAATATGTCATATTCGTATTCGCTTCGAAAAATATGTATTCGAAACAGTTCGAATATTTGAAAGGGTTCGAATAATCGGCTATTATCGAATATTTGGATAGATTTGAAGAGCGGGACACGGCTTTCAACTTCGAAAAAAATGACAAGACATCGTTTTTTTTTAAAAGCAACATATTCGGTTTTATGTTTTATATCCTGCGCGTTTCCAAAGTTTTGCCGCCGAAAACCATCGCAAAGTGGCATAAAAAATACTTTTGCTAGCCGCAGTGACAAAATGTCAGCGCAAAAGGGCGAAAAAACGGTAATTTTTGGAGAGCTATATCTTCGCAACAAAGCCACCTGGCGCGGCCATTTTGGTACCATTGGATCGGCCAAGCGATCCACTTTCCGATCCTGGCCACCTATTTTATCTTCGTTCATTCACAGGCGCACGAACGGCAGAAAAAGACAGACGTACAAACGAAGCCAGAAATATATTCTGAAGAGCGAATGGCCTTCCCGTCGGCGCGCGCTGAAACGGCCCTCCTGATTGGGCATCGCCGCGGCAATGCAAGATGTCGGCCGCCTGAACTGCATAGTACGCGTTTCAGAGTTCATTTTCGCTGCGTTGCTCAGCCAAGTTGCTGTTCAGTCATTCTATATGCTGGGGTATTCAACGCGGGCATTATCAAAATGGGAATACCTGAGATTACAAGCCAGATTACGAGAAGTTGCGTGGCTCGAAATGCAGAGGTCATCCGGCGCTTCGTTGTGCGCGTGATTTTACCCCAAAGGATGAAACGCGGTGTGCGCGCTTGTGATAGCGGTTCGTGAAGGTAACTTCTCGTCTGAATTGCGATGCTTACACGCTAAAACGGCCGTCGTGTCAAAAGCTGCGGCGCGCACGGCGTAGACGCTGCGCATTGGAGCATCGCCTCACTGCGCAACCGGGTGCGATTGAACGCCAGTAGTTGCAATGAATTCCTGTGACTTAGATTTAATCTTAAAAGCGACCTGAAGAGCTATTTCAGGGTTAACCAAAGTATGACATGTTGCGGTATACGAGCGCCGCGATGCAGGTGATCCGTATCGCTTTCTTGAGCAACGTTTCCCATGCACTTCGAGTAATCATGCAAGCAGGTCAGAGTCAGGAATAAAAATGTGTTGAAGGCGTTAAAAATGTACCTTACTTTCGTAGCATATAAGAAATTGAATTTTTTTAGGGAATTTATTAATACCAATGCGTTAAAAATGTACCTTACTGTCGTAGCATTCAACAAATTGAATTTTTTAGGGAAACTATTATGACCAATATATACATCTATAGTTTAGTGCATATATATTGGTTGTGCTGGGAGGAATATTGGATGCCCTGAATGTCAAGAGTACTAAAAAATGTGCATGCATTGAAGTTGGAGTTATGCAGAATATTATACCAAGCTTCAAAGTAGCTCGTTTGTATCCTTGTGGTATGTAAACATATGGCACTGAACACCTGCACGTACGAGTACGAAGTTGCTGTTCCAGGCAAAACTACAAAGCATAAAGAAGTCACAACCCAGTTTTTAAATTGAAGTGAAAAAACGAGTGCTTCAATTGTCGCCATGGTCACAACACTGCAGAAGGAAGTTGTCCAGTGGACTACAGCCAACCAGCTAACCTACTTTGCATTGAAAGCTATCTCCTCCTGTTTGGTCGGCAAACTGGGCTCTATACCCTTCACAAAGGAGCTGAAAATGATGTTTTATGGAAGGAAAACGGATGCAAAAGGCACTCCAATTTTAAGGAAAGGAATCCCAGAAGCCCCGTGTTCAAAAGGACACGAAAGGCTACAACCATAGCGACTTTTCATGAATGATCTCTATGTTGCAACCTCGGAAGCCGTTTTCTCAAAACTTTTTTTTTTGCCATGTACGTCATTTGTTCCAGTGATTTTTTTCGTGACCGCTAGGTTATTTTGATGCCATTCTTTGCGTTACATTCCTTGATGAACAGCTGCGGTCGTGACACTCAGGTTTACTCAGATTCAGGGCACTCAAGTTCAGGTTTCCTTTTTGTGAATTTTTTATTCAAATAGTTGTTTATGGTGTATATGTCTTTTTTAAATTCACATCGAAAAAACTAAAAACTAAAAAAAGTTGTGTTTTGATAAAAAAATATAAAAATCTGACGGTCACAACCTAGTCCATTCATTTGGGAATGCAAAACACTTCGAACAAGTTTTCTATCATGTTTTATAGGACGCTCAAGCTCGGTGCAGAGTGAAGAGAAATAAAATTTTATAAATAAAAATTTTCAAAATATTACTTTCAAATTTTTATGGTGCTATCACACAAGTATTTCCAGTTGCTGTGCCAGTTGTCATCCAAATGTACAAAGAAATAAAAAAGTTCTGTTTGAAAGCCACGTCCCCCACTCTTAATTATTCGATATTCGATTCGATATTCGTCGGCTCATTCGGCTCATCGTCGGCTCATTCACAAGCTTACGAAATTGAACATTGACCCTACTGTTATCACACGGATAAAAGAATTTCTTTCTAACAGAATGCAATTCACATCAGTTAACAATCACAGCTCATCTCTAGTCCCCGTAACATCTGGTGTACCACAGGGAAGCGTACTTAGGCCTCCACTTTTTCTAATATATATTAATGATCTACCAGACGGCGTTAAATCTATTATTAGACTTTTTGCGGACGACTGCGTAATATATCGTAATATTCATTATAACTGCGATCATGACATTCTCCAGTCCGACCTAAACGTTGTAAACACATGGTGTTCCACCTGGCTAATGCCCCTCAACCTTGCTAAAACAAAATTAATGTCTTTCACTAATCAGGCTTTCCGCCCATCAACATCTTACATCTTAAACAACAATCATGTGGAACAGGCTTCTTCCTACAAATACCTTGGCGTTCACCTAACCACTAACTTGAGGTGGAATGATCACATTAACCATATTCTCGCATCTGCAAATCGTTCTCTTGGCTTTCTGAAACATAACCTCAAACATGCTCCTGCACACTTGCGCAAGCTGGCATACACAACACTAATACGTCCTAAAATAGAGTACGTTTCAGCCATATGGGATCCTCATCAAACATATTTAATAACTGATTTGGAAGCACTGCAAAACCATGCTGCGCGCTTCATTTATTCGGATTATTCACGTCACACCAGTGTAACAGCATTAAAAAATCGCGCCGGGCTTGAAGCCTTCTCTCACCGTCGTTTTGTATCTCGTTTAACAGTATTTCACGAGCTTTACTATCATGCGTCTTTTCATAATGATTTCATGTGTGAACCTTCAGCCATCTTCCCGCGTCGTGATCATCCACACAAGGTGAAACGCATCACGTGTCGTTCACTCGCATTTGCTCAATCATTCATACCTCGAACGGCAATAGACTGGAATAATCTGTCATCACACATTGTCATCGAAACAAATGTGTCGAAATTTTCAGATGCCCTAAACAAGAGGGTGCAGACCTAACGCCTTTTCATGCCCCGTTTGTACATTTGTTTTCCTCGTTATTGCTTTTTTTCCCATTTGTACATTTGTACATTTGTTTTCCTCGTTATTGCTTATTTTTTTCCGCATGCTAGAACACGTGTTGTGACGTATCAATTTTGATACGGTGCTCCCAGAACTACTTTTTTTCCCTTCCTCTGCGAATGTTCCTTTTATTACGCGATGCACTGTCCTTTTCCTTTGCTCTTTTGTTCTTGTGTTTTGTTTTGATGAAATTTTGATTTATCGTTTCACTATTGTGTTTAGATGTATACCCTATGTAATACCCTCCACCGGAGGGCCTTTAGGGTTGTTTTGAAATAAATAAATAAATAGATATTCGGAGCTAGATATTCGTATTCGATTCATATTCGAAATAATTGATATTAGCACACCCCTATATTATTCCAATTATCGAACAACACGCGCCCGTCCCTATGCGAGTTAAAAGCAGTTGCTGGCAACGGCGCTAGTACAACTATCAGCCGATTGGTCAACTCGTTAATGATGCATCGGTGGTGGCAAAAAACCCTTTGTGAAATACGGGACGGCGGTGGTAAGAAAGAGCACCGCAGAGACACCGAGTAAATCGGCTTCACCGAAATGAAAACTGGGGTGGTTAGACATATACTGCTTCGCCGCAAAAATCAAAAAAGACGTTTGGGCTCCCGTTCGGGAGTCTTGTTCACAATGAGAAGTGGGTGCGAAAGTGTTCCGGTTATGTTAACTTTAAGGTGTTTCGCTGGCAACGTGCGTGCACGTGTGGAAAGTATCCGCCACGGCGATTAAGTAGCCAGCGCTGCCGTACGGCAGAGACACGCGTGAATCGCGGCACCAGACTACAATGGTCCCAGAACCACGTCGCCCTTCTCCACGAGCATTCCAAGCGGAACTCGGAACCTATCTAGTGGAACGTTCCGGGGCCGTTGCCGTTTCATTTTTTGCGAATTCCGCCAGGTAGCGCGGGCAACAGCAGGCGAAAGTGCTCTGTGGTCCGGATTGTCAGGAATTCAAGATAAAGCTGTGAGGTCCAATTCTTCGCTCTTTCGATTATTTTTCATTGGCCCAGTCTATTTTATGTCGAGTTGCTTCTGCGTGTCGGCGAGAGCGCTAGAAGACCGGTTTTATTGCGTAGCATTCCTTCCCAGGTGCCACCATAGCCACGACCCTGTAACGCGCTGCTTTCCCAGAATAATGCAGATTTTGTGAAAGTTCCACGTTTAATCCTGATAATAGTGTAAATGGGGATTATTGGCTGAACAAAAATTTTGAAAAACTAAAAAATCAGAAAAATATTTAAAAAATTACGGAAAATGACGAACCGTATAAGCGCTGCATTTCCCCAATAATCCAGATTTCGCGCAAGTTCCACGTGTAATCGTTCTAATAGCGCAAATGGAGATGACTTGTGGAACGAAATTTGAAAAAACTACAAAAAATATTAAAAATATCAAAAATTACGGAAAATGGCGAACCGTGTAACCCCCTTCATTTCCACAATAATGCAGATTTCACGAAAGTTACACCTGCAATCGTTATAATAGCGCAAATGGATATAAGTGGTCGAACGAAATTTTGGAAAACTAAAAAACATGAAAAATCTGAAAATTACGGGAAATAACGAAGCGTATAGGGGCCCGAAAGTGGGACAGGTGGCGCTGCTGGCGTCGTTCAACAGCGCCACCCGCGGAAGAAAATCGCATAAATGGACTTGACACGCCCTGGAATGTGCATCTAGTACACGCGTGTTTCCGTGTTGCTTAAAAGTGCAACCGCTCGTTACCCTGATATGACACGCACATTTTCTTTGTCACAATTATGTGCGGGCGACGCTCGCTAATTTTATTATTACCTAATTTAGGTTGAATAATAATTAGTCATTGGTTGGGTTAAAGTCAAATTGATGTCACTAGGGCTTGGGAGGTATGAAGTTAAACGTCTCGATGAGGCGAATCACGTGGGACAAATTAAAAATTCCTTCCTGGTTATAGCCATAGCTGGGTTAAATGTCAAAGTGATGCATCTAGGCCTTGTGAGGTATCAAATTTAAGGTCTCGATGACGTTGGACAAATTAATCTTGCTTCCTGGTAAAAGTCATGAGATAGTAAGGTGAGTCACGAATTCGGTTAAAAGTCAAATTGATGTCACTGGGGCTTGTGAGGTATTAAATTAAAGGTCTCGATGAGGGGAATCACGGGTACAAATTTAAAATCGCTTACTAGTTATAGTCTTGAGATAGTCACGTGAGTCACAGATTGGGTTAAAAACCAAATTGATGCCACTAGGGCTTCTAAGGTATCGAAATAAAGGTCTCAGTGAGTGGAATCACGCGGGACAAATTAAAAATCGCCTTCTAGTTATAGTCATGAGATAACCACGTGTGTCATATATTCGGTTAAAATTCAAACTTATGCCACTAGGGCTTGTGAGGTATAAACCTAAAAGGTCTCGATGGGGGGAATCACGTGGGAAAAATGAAAAATCGGCTCCTAGCTATAGTCATGAGATAGTCACGTGAGTCATAGAGTGGGCTAGAAGTCGAATTGATGCCACTAGGGCTTGTGAGGTAAAAAATTAAAGGTCTCGATGAGGGCAATCACGCGGGACAAATTAAAAGAAGCTTCCTGGTTATAGTTATGAGATAGTCACGTTAGTCATGAATTCGGTTAAAAGTCAAATTGATGTCACTGGGGCTTGTGAGGGATCAAATTAAAGGACTCGATGAGGGGAATCACGGGGTACAAATTAAAATCACTTCCTAGTTATTGTCTTGAGATAGCCACGTGAGTCATTGATTGATTGATGCCACTAGGGCTTCTGAGGTATGTCATTAAAGGTCTCGATGACGGAAATAAGGTGGGTCGAATTAAAATTGCTTCCTGGTTATGGTCATGAGATAGTCACGTGAGTCATGGATTTCGTTAAATTCAAACTTGGGCTTGTGAGGTATCAAATTAAAGGTCTCGATGAGGGGAATCACGAGGGATAAATTAAACCTCGCGTCCTAGTTGTAGTCATGAGATAGTCGTGTGAATCATAGGGTGGGTTAAAAGTCAACGTTATGCTACTATGGCTTGTGAAGTACCAAATTAGAGGTCTCGATGAGGGGAATCACTTGGGAAAAATTAGAAATCGCTTCCTAGTTACGGTCATGAGATAGTCACGTGAGTCATAGATTGGGTTAAAAGTGAAACTGAGGGTTGTGAGGTATCAAATTAAATGTCTCGTTGAGGGGAATCACGGAGGACAAATTAAAAATTGCTTCCTAGTTATAGTCATGAGATAATGCAGTGAGTCGTAGATTGGGTGAAATGTCAGTGGGGTGCCACTAGGGCTTGGGAGAGATCAAATTAAAGGTCTCGTTCTAGAACGTTTTCATACAAACTATTTTTGGAAAGACAACAAAGGAAAATTTTTAAATAAAATTAGAAAGATCACCGGTTTAGGTGACATCAGTAGACATCACAAGACGAGACAAGTCCACGAAAAATTCGTGTCAGGGTAGAGCGCACATTGTGGACGAGATTTTCTTTTTATAAAGTACTTGTTTGTCTTTCTTTATTTTAAAAACAACATGACAGGGAAATATTTTTAGTGACAGTTTTTAGAAGCCGTATTCTTTGGTGTATTAGTGAACTTTCTTCACTGTTGACGCGCCACAGGCCACTCAATTCGCCGCTAAATGAGCTCCCGAACCTCTGTTAGACGCTAAATATCATTCGCCTCGAATGTCCTTCGGTGTTGTCGTGTAGCGCTGAATTATTGACGTTTAGAGCAAATGTCATTCGCTCTAAACATAATTTTATCTTTCGTCTTGGAGTTGTACCAGATATGCTACGCAGTTTCGATCGTAATATCATAATATTGCCCATAAAATAAAATAATAATGATGAGGTGAAGAATTTCTGGGGCAGCCGCTGGTGTACCCTAGGTAATGCGGCCTTCGCCGAACACCCCGTGCCAATACATGGCTTGCACAACGTTAGCGCTGGCCACTTGCATAATGTAGTTGTCCCACGCGGGGCGCGATGGTAAAGTAACACAAGGGCGAGGAGGGAACTCAGTGAGAGCCTCACATGTGTTGCTCTCAGTCCACCCCGGAAAATATTTCTACGGGGTTCTTTCTAAATACGGGCTGACTTTTCTCAGCCACTGCAAAAAAAGTTAGTCGGGTTTGGATGGGTTAGTTGTGTTTGGAACAGTGGAATGAAATGAGCCTTAAAGCTAAGGTATCTGATGGGATACAAGATGTCTAGCGGAGCGGTAGAAAAATGATCGTCAGAATGATAACCATGACCACTTCTTTGTCGACGCCTCGAATTCATACGGTTTTTGAATGAAAGTGCGCGGATGAGTATTCATGTTCTGGAAACGCGCATGTGACAA
The DNA here is from genome assembly GCF_048455015.1 of Haemaphysalis longicornis. NCBI lineage: Eukaryota > Metazoa > Arthropoda > Arachnida > Ixodida > Ixodidae > Haemaphysalis > Haemaphysalis longicornis. Next base: position 117,747,142 of record NW_027526203.1, on the reverse strand, counting down.
TAATTGATATATTACCTTTGCATAAATGCAAGTAGGGGACCATCAGCCTGTTTTACATGGTGCGAATTTACAATCGAATTCGCAGCAGCGGCGTCGCTAGTGCGGCAAAATGTCGTTTTGGTGCACAAGCTAAAACAATCCAAGTGATCCATTTTAGTTGCTGCAGAAGCTACAAAATAGGTCGTTTTACTGCTCGAGCACTGTCGCGAATGCAAATTCGCAAGTAAATTCACACCATGCATAACGGGATATATGCTATTAAAATATCATCGAGAAACTCTTAGGAGAGTTCCCATCCATCCGGCGTATTGCTAGAACTGTGGAGGTATTCGCGTTTCTTTTCACGCGATCGGGCGCCGCTAGTATTGACGTTGTAGCAATGGTGGCGTGGCGAAGCACCGACCAATCGAAGACCTACGTCACAGCAATTCAAACCACTGTCCACAGGTTCAGAGGCACAGTTGGAGAAGGCGAAGCGAGAAGCGACTTAAGGAGAACCAAAGGGAGAATGGGCTCAAAATATAATAAAAAGTGAACACTCCTAAGATGGCGTTACCGGTTGCACGAAAGAGGTGGTCACAGCCTCTCCTAAATTTTCTTACCTTCGTTGTCGAATAGTTTACAAATGGTAGCGCCAGTATTCAGATAGTTATGAATAGTTGTACCGAGACGACACAAACAGGTATTGGGATTCATGTGTGTCCATTCATTCATTGCACTATATATATAGTAAGAAGCATAATAAAAGTAAAGTTCTGTTGCGTTAAAATAGTAACCCTGCGAAACATCTTGCAGGGCGCATTATGGCGCTGTTGCGCCGCGCATTCCCGAAGAAAAGGGTGACGCTGCCACGAGTATTCTTGGTGACAGTCATCCTGGACGGCGCATCACGTGACTGAGGCGTTACTCGTTCCGTCGGTGGCTTGCAACATACTCTCTAGAGCATGAAGTCGTTTATACCAAATTTCACTACAGGAAAGTCTGGCACTCCAATCAGGTGCTGTCTTGGGACTGCTGGAAAATGTTACATTTTTACTTCACCTGCCTTTCAAAGTCCTGTGCTCCGTGATTGACAACTCTCTTTTCCCGACGCTGGCTCGAGCCTCTTTTCCTCCTAACAGCACGACGCTCCCTATGCACTGCTTTGGAGCAAGCACTGCTTGCTTTCTTGAGACGCTGTGTGTTGCTTTTTTCGGGCTGTTGTTAATTCGCGGAAAATAGCCATAGAAAGAAGAGCTCTGAACAGATTGAAAGAACGCAGGTAAATTGGATCGAATTGAGCAAACTGCGACTAGATCCATGATGGAGAGGGCGAGTGGAGGGGACCTGTGGGGGCAGATGAAAGGTGGTTTTACAAGCAGGGTGACAGAAGACTACTGTCTTTCGATGACATTTGCAGCAAAGGAAGCAGATACAGGGCCTTTTTTTGTATTATTTCAGTTCAAAATTCAAATTATGGGAGTTTAACTTGCCGCGGCTGTACACCTGGGCCTTGAGGGCTCTGGATTACTTTTGATCACCTGGGGACCTTTAACGCGCGACGAAACCTTGACATACGATCGTCTTATGTTTCTTCGCCATATGGAAAGCACCCATCGCGGCCGGAATCAAACCCGCGTCCTTGGGCTCAGCAGCATAACTGAGCCACTGCAGCGGGTGGTATTTTCCGTTACGGCCGTCAGACTGATAGGGGATGTAAACCTGCTTCCGAAGCGCGCTGGTTCGTCATGTGTATATTTGTTTACTGCCGTAAAAACGTAAAGCGCCATAGATATGTTTACCATCCCGGTACAAACAGTAAGGAGTAAATAGTAAGTGATAGTATTGTGGTGGTGCTTCGTTGCTCCACATGTCATATCAGCCACGAGTAAAAAAGTAGCAATAAAGAAGCAAAACAAACGAATGAATTTAATTTATATGCAAAACACAAGCGTTAATTCAAATGGCAAGGAGATGGCACGTCAGTAGACTTGTAACTTTCCATCAAATAGTGAAGGGCGTGAAAAAAAAATTCTGTTCGTGTTTTTTAAAAATATCGAAAAAAAACACGATTCCGAACATATCAAGAGCTCGACATGCTTTTAAATGCCTGCTGAAGAGCTTTTCAAAAAATTTGTAGGGGGCATTCCTTTATAGTTTTCTTGACAGTGAATTCAGAAAAGATGTTTATTTCTTGTGAAAATACACCCAAACAGCCTTTTTTCCGTGAAAGCAAACGACCCCTGCCCGGGGTGCGATCAGAGCACTGACTACCTTTCGCGATCGGGCAGTGGTAGATAGCGTCCTATTCGGAAGCCCCGGAGCTGCGGTGACAACTCGGCCCGCAGAGCTCATTCTGTTCCCATTGAGATACGGGCCATAAAGTCCCTAGGGAAATGGAAGACGCACTAAATCTTTCCTTATAATAGATGAGCTTGAAGGAAACATATACTGAACAAGTCTGCTCGAGGCGAGCTTTAAAAAGGGGTTTTCCCCGAACGACTCATGGCCAACTTTGGATTTTGGGATGCAGGGATTTTGTGCAGATATGGATCGTCGCTTTCACTACCAGCGCGAACACACCAGCGCAAACACAGATCACCGTAAAGCACAGAGTTCAAGCCAACGTCATTTGTGAGCGTAGAGGCCTCAAAAAGTTAGCCAAGGCGAGTAAAGACTGCAAAGACTGAACTTCGAAAACTTTCTTCTCGGTCAAAACCCACAAAGCTGACAACCCGTTCTTAGTCTTAGTCGAGGGCAAAGGCACATGGCAACGGACGCTCGCCACCTACCTTCAGGCAAAGTTCTCCTTGCTACCAGTCGACGACCCCTTCCTGATAAGGAACTCTGGAGAAGTGGTAGAATTCCTTAAGACATGTCCGCCTGTGACCTGTGCATCGATCGATATTAATGATCTGTATTACAGCATACCCCAGAACGAATCAATCAGCGCCGTCGAAGAAGCGATTGACACCTACGGAGCTATTAAGTTCCAAAAATGGGTATGTTTTTTGTTAAGGATTTCTTACGATTGCTGGAGTTATACTTGAAATCCTCGAACATCGATTTTGAGGGGGATTTGTATGTGCAAGATGACGGCATTTCCATTGGTTCGGTCAGTGAAAAACTGCTCCAGTCTCATCACAGGAGGAACCAGGAACAAAGAAAGGATGTAACAGAGAAATATACACCGGAAGCTATGTCATACATCCATGGAATATCATACAGGTTAAAAAAGCTGGCAGAAAAGAATGATGTCAGAGTGGTTTTCTCTGCCGCCTTCAAAGCTAAAAGGCATGTGCACAAAAGTGAACGGCTGAGAGGAAAGCAAAGAAGAATGCGGCGTGAAACACAGGGAGAAATTTGTTGATTGTCAGACGCGTGTAGTATACACAATACCGTCCGCGTGTGGGAAAGCTTATATCGGACAAAGCGGAAGGTGCGTCAATGAACGCGTGAGAGAACACCGATTCGCAGGTCAGCAAACACCGGCCACGAGCAACCTGTCACTCCATTGCAAAACTTGCAAACCGCGCGAGAGCACACCGCAGTTTCAGAAAACGCACATTCTGGCACGCCCTAAAGATAGGATTACGCGCGAGCCCATAGAAGCATATCACATAATCACAGAAGAGGAAGGGTGCGTTAGTACTCCGTCAATACTGCTCACTGGTGAGGAGCGAAGATTCATTCGGAGAGAGCCACCATGATAAGAAAGATAAGATACAGCAAGCAGTCACTCCCACATTTTTCCTGCCAGTGTTCTATGTATTGTTGTCAGCTGAGAAGATATATTTCTGCACCTTCATGGTTTGGTTTTTGGTTTTATTGGTTTTACTGCGCAAGCGCAAATGCCGCCCATGTGTGTATATTTAGGTGTCCCCCATTTCCGTCGTATTTTTAAATAAACTGTTGCAAACTTGCGCCTCGTCCTTGTCCTGTTAGTGTCCTTTCGTCGGTATACTTAGCGCAATTGAACATGAAGCACCACCAACTAGCCCCATTCTACGTCCTTTTGAACACATTCATAGCACAATTTTTCAAAACGCGGTCAGCCCTTTTCTCGCATGTGTAACGTTTTTTCCACATTCGGGCGGGCGATAACAAGCACTTGGGCATCACTGACTTTCATCCAAATCTATGACTCACATCACTATCTGATGACTATAACCAGGAAACAATATTTGATTTGTCGAACGTGATTCCCCTCATCGAGACCTTTAATTTGATACCTCACAAGCCCTAGTGGCATCAATTTGACTTTTAACTCATTTGACTCACGTGACTATGATGACTTTTACCAGGAAGCAATTTTAATTTGTCCCACGTGATTCCCCTCAACGATACCTTTAATTTGATACCTCACAAGCGGTAGTGGCATCAATTTGACTTTTAACCAAATCCATGACTAACGTGGCTATCTCATGACTATAACTAGGAAGTCATTTCTAATTTGTTCCACGTGATTCCCCTCATCGATACCTTTACTTGATACCTCAGAAGCCCCAGTGGCATCACTTTGAATTTTACCCAATTGGTGAATCACGTGACTATGTCAAGCAATTTTTAATTTGTCGCACGGGATTCGCCTCATCAAGACCTATAAATAGATACCCCACAAGCCCTAGTGGCATCACACTAAATTTTAACCGAACACATGACTCACGTGACTATCTCATCAGTATAACCCGGAAGCAATTTTTAAGTTGCCTCACGTGATTTCCCTCATCGAGTCCTGTAATTTGATACCTCACAAGCCCCAGTGACATCCCTTTGACTTTTAACCGTATCCATCACTGACGTAACTATCTCGTGGCACAAACTAGGAAGCAATTTTATTTCGTCCCACGTGATTCCGCTCATCGAGACCTTTAATTCGATACCTCACAAGCCCCAGTGACATCAATTTCACTTTTCACCGAATCCATGACTAACCTGACTATTTCATGACTATAACCAAGAAGCAATTTTTAATTTGTCGTACGGGATTCCCCTCATCAAGACCTTTAATTTGATGCCTCACCAGCCCTAGTGGCATCACATTGAATTTTAACCGAATCCATGACTCACGTGACTATCTCATGACTATTACCAGGAAGCGATTTTTAATTTGTCCCACGTAATTCCCCTCATCAAGACCTGTGATTTGATACCTCACAAGCCCTAGTGGCATCAATAGGACTTTTACCCAATCTATGACTCACGTGACTATCATGACTATAACTAGGAAGCGATTTTTTATTTGTACCCTGTGATTCCCTTGATCGACACCTTTAATTTGATACCTCAGAAGCCCCAGTGACCTCAATTGGACTTTTAACCGAATCCATGACTAACGTGTCTATCTCATGACTATAACCAGGAAGCAATTTTATTATGTCCCACGTGATTCCCCTCATCGAGACCTTTAATTTCATACCTCACAAGGCCTATCGGCATCAATTTGACTTTTAGTCCAATCTATGGCTTACGTGACTATAAAATTTTTAATTTGTCCCACAGATGCCCCTCATCAAACCCTAGTGGCATCAATTTGACTTTTAACCCAATCTATTACTCACGCAACTATCTCATGACTATAACTAAGAAGCGATTTTTAATTTCTCCCACGCGACTTCCCTCATCGAGACCTTTAATTTGATACCTCACAAGCCCCACTGGTACACTGACTTCTAACCCTATCTTTGACTAATCAATAATTGATTAATTAACCTAAATTAGGTAATAAATAACGTTCAGGCCCTACTGCCCACGGGAAAAACTCCGGTGACCACGCTCGCGCCAAAACAAACAAACAAAAACACGTGCCGCCAGTTGTGGGCGAGGCGGCTTCCGTCCACAACTTCTGTTTTCCGCCGCTACGGCAAAAAAGTGGCGCTAGTGTCAAGCGGCACACTCCAGGTTCCGGTCCGTATAATGGCCTGTATTTCCACCATAATGCGGATTTCGCTAAAGTTCCACGTTTAATCCTTAGGATAGCGAAAATGGAGATAATTTGTGAAACAAAATTTTGAAAAACTACAAACAAAACAAAAAAATTGGCTGTAACGAACTCCCTCGCAAGACAAGCGGCATAAGAATCCTACGCATCAGTAGGCAATTCTTTGAATTTCTGCATAATATTTTCATTTTTACGTCGCAGATGTGCTGCTTGAGCCTCTGCGGAAATATGCCTGTCTCACCGACATAGCTGCGGTGGCAGTCTGCGCAGGGAATGCTGTGCATAACGCCTGGGAATTTTCCTTTCCCAGGCGTTATGTACACCATAGCTTCGATCGCAGTCTGCGCAGGGAATGCTGTACCTAACGCCTGGGCATTTTTCTTTCACACGCCGCGGTGGCTCAGTGGCTAAGGCGTTGCGCTGCTGAGCACAAGGTTGCGGGTTTGATTCCCGACTGCACCGGCCGCTTTTCTGATGGAGGCGAAAAGCAAAAACGCCTGTGTTCGATATTTCGGCGCACGTTAAAGATCCCCACGTGGTGAAAACTAATCCGGAGGCCTCCGTCGGTGCGTTAAACCCTACAATTAATCGAATCAATTTTTCTTTCGTTAGCTTGTCCTTCACGCTCACAAGGGTGTGTCACAACTTTTGTGTAGGCACGTGCGCTACCTGTACACTGTATGGGCGTAAAACACGCGCCAAGAGCTCGCTAATTCCAGGTACTTACGGTATCGGAGCACGATGCTTAGGACGCGTGTGGCCGGACAGAGGAGGACGTCCTAGCTGACGTTCCACGGAGCGCAGAAATTAGTCAGTGTAGCCACTTGCAGAGAGGTCCCGATGCACGTGCTGTATGCCGGCAGCGACATCTTCGGGTTTCTTAGAAACCCTCGTCGTAGGGCTTACAAGCGAGTTTATTCCAGGCCGTTTGCGGGAGGAAGGGCTCACAGACTTAAAGTGCAGGTAGCGATCCGTGTGGATGCTGTTTCTGCACACACTGTACGTCAGGTATTTTCCTTCTCGCTTTACCAGGACGTTAAGGAATGGAAGCTGGCCGTGCTGCTCCTCCTCTACGGTAAACTTGATTGCGTCATTCGTGCTGTTCAGGTGCCTGGTAAACGCAGTCAGGGCCTCCTCCTTTATTACGCTGATGCAGTCACTACGTAACGTAGAAAGGTTTTTTTGGCGCAGCACGGAACGAATTGAATGCACGTTGCTCAAGCCACTCCATCGTAAGGTTTGCTGCAGTAAAGCGCTCACGCAGTACCGTGTACCTGCCTGTAAAAGGTGCGCTCGAAAGGGAAGTATGTGTTCCCGAGGCTAAACCTCAGGAGCCGCCACAAATCTTGGACTTCAATAGGCGTGCGCTTTGGCAAAGTTTCGGCCCTTTTGAGGGCTTGGACCCAAGCGTCAACTGCCAAGACCGTTGGTATACTCGTGCACAAGGACTGGAAGGGCAGTATTTCGGTTCTGTTTCACCTTTTTTTGCAATTCCGCGCCCTATAAAACTTGTTATGGTGACGTCTATAAGCAAAGAGTACGTTTATATCACTTAAAAAGCAGGTGGGTCTTCGCGGAGTAGTCTAACACCAACAAGAGCTACCCGGGGACCCGGTGCCGCGCGCTTCGCCCCCGCTCTTCCGGGCGTCGACGACGTCAGTAGCATATCACTACTGTCACCTCCAAATACGTCAGGCACAAGTAAATTCTACTGTCGCCTCGTTTAGACATGATACTGGCACAGTGAGAGGTTGGATTGGTTTTGCTGGCGGACAACGAATGCGGCTTTGTTTCGAATATATACGACGCAGAAAAATATTGTTACCTGGCGGCGGCAGGACACAGGAAATGAAACATGGAAGATGCGAACGATGTATTTACACTCTGTACACGATGTCGGCCATGAGAGAGCTCGCACAGCCGGGTCTTCTTCCTCTCTGGAGATTGGAACGATATCTCTCTTCTTTCCGTGACACATCCTCCTCGTCGAAAGCGACCGTCCTGGGGCGGTATTCCCGTGTTTTGTCCCTTTTGTGTCCCTTTCAAAAGTGTCCCTTTTGAGCGAGCCCTGATTGGCTAAAAGCGAACACCCGGATGTGACGCCATGCAAGCACGGCGGAGCTATGAGCCGTGCTACTCGGAGCAGACGATTTGGAGCAGACGATTTTTCGTCGCAGTTCTCTCGCGGAACAATAAACACATAAAAGATACTCTGATACGGTTTCACTTCTTTAAAATGTGTTTGCAAGAACAGTTACGCTATTTGAATGAAAGGCCCACTGCTTAACCGGAAGTACGTCATGATGAAAGGGACGCAAAAGGGACGTTTTCGAAAGGGACAGTTACGAGAATACCGCCCCTGGTTGAGGCCGTCGGAAACGTACGATGCGGTGACAATGCGCTATGAGAGGAAACGTGGAAGAGTCCTCGACGCCACGGATCAGGATGATGGTCTTGGTGAGAACTGATCCGCCGACACAGTGAGATAACGTCCAAAGGCCTTGTACACGCGCCGGAGTTCTGGGCAGGGGAACGGCGTCGTCTTCTGTGTAGGTCACGGCGGGTCACGTCGGTTGGTCTTGGCAGGTCATAGGCAGGGGACAGGGGCTGGGGAATGGTGCGTCCATTGCTCATCGGAACTGGGGCGGGCCTACGCGATCCAAGACCCATGAGTGATGTTCAAGTAGCCGAGACGAAGCGAAGCTAGGGCGAGGATGGGGATGAACTCTGCAACCTCCACCAAAACATGTAACGTGTCGGCAGGACACAGGAAATTAACCATGGAAGATGCGAACGATGTATTACACTCTGTACACGATGTCGGCCATGAGAGAGAGAGAGAGAGAGAGAGAGAGAGAGAGAGAGAGAGAGAGAGAGAGAGAGAGAGAGAGTACTTTTGTTGCCACAAGGGCTAATTCGGGGGAGGGGTGGTTACTGAGGAAGGAAGGTCCCCGATGACTTCGGCAGCCCGGGCGACGATGGCATCTTGCACCGCTGAATCCGAGCTGCCCAACGCCCTCGCACAGTGCTCATCGCCTCGATATAGGGGGAATGGGTTGGGGGGGCGGGCATTGCCAGAGGAGGTGGTCCATGGTTTGGACCACCCCACAAGCGGGGCAGTGGGGTGAAAGTACAAACTGGGGTACATGCGGGGGAGGCGAGAGAGGCGAGGAAGGGTATACGTTTGCACTAAGCGCCATAGGCGTCCTTCGGGGTGAGAGAACGCCGGGTGTGCACAGGGCAGTAGACGGCGGAGAAGCGGTAATGAGACGTAATCTCATGGAACGAAAGGAGCCGATCTCGAGCTGACAGGGCTTCATGGAAGGGATCAAGGCTAAGACCTGCTCGGAAAGTGCTCTCTCGAGCGGCTGTGTGCTGCCTCGCTCCATCTCACACCCGTGTCGGCTGGGGTCCCCACCAGCTCGGTGGGGGAGTCAGAGGGATCCTGAAGAAGTATTTTGAGTGCTAGGGAAGAAATGCGGCTCGGGGGGAAATTTCGAATGGCCGTCTTCGAATAGGAGATTATGATCGCAGGGGAAGGCCGTATTGTTAATGCAAGATCAATGGCCGCCTCTTCCGCAGTCGCGGGGGAAGAAGTGCGAAGGGAGAGGGTGGTAAGAGGGGGACTGTTGGAACCGTTGATGATTGCGACCGCGTAGGCGTCGTGGTGCCTGTAGCTAGCCGCGTCAACATAAACAGTAGCCGGATGTACTGAGTATCGCTTCGTAAGGGCCCCCGCACGCTGCTCCCGGCGGGCTCGATTGTGCGTCGGTTTCATGTTAGGGGGAATGCGCCGAACGATGAATAGGTCATGGATATTGCTAGGGATGGCAAGAGAGGATTCTGTAGCGAAAGAAAAGTTGAGTGGAAGTCGTCGGAGGAGAGATTTATCTGTTGAGGTTGTTGCAAGGCGAGCGTACTGGCTAGCAAGATAAGCTTTGAGGAGCTCAGATGTGGTGTTGTAGACACCAAGCGATTCTGTACGAGTGGTGACAGCGCTCTGCGGAATCCTGAGCGCCGTCTTCTACACTTTTCGAATTAGGCAATCCGCCTTTTTGAGTTCCTTGGTGGACAGTGCTAGAAAAGGAAGAGAGTAAGTGATGCGACTTATGATGAAAGCCTGTATCAGCCGCGATCGCTCTGCCTCTTTGAGCCCTTCGTGGCGGGTGATGATGCGGTGGAGGGGTTAATGGTCTGATTGACTTGGGATGAGAGCTCGCGCAGCCAGGTCTTCTTCTCTGGAGATTAGACGGATATCTCTCTTCTTCTTTCCGTGACAATATGGTTTGGGGATGTGATTACCCAATGCCGGACAATAACATATGCTTTTTTATAAGAATATAGGCCATACGAAATGGTAAGTATATAACAAAGCTGTGCTTCGATAAATATGTGTGCACTCACGCCTTATAGCAAGAACCAAGGAAAGGTAATGAAACCGCGGGAAAATAAAGGCTGTGGGAAACACCGTAAGAAACAGAATAGCTCCAACGCTAATGAAAAAACCCAGTGCAGCTTCTGATACGCTAAAGACATACGTTGAAAGTTAAGCCCGGTAGGACACACCAGACCTACTAGACGCGAAATGCACTGCTATTTTGCGAGATATGGCGGGAGGAGGGAGCGGGACGCTGTACGTGCACAAATGCGGAGCGAAATCAAGCAATGAACGTTTTAGGAATCGCACACATAAATCTCGCGTTCAATTTCATTTTGTTTTGCAACTTCAACGAACAGGTGATCATTCGGCGGACGAATTTTTGGAAGTAGATAGGGTAGGCAGTTCACAAGCGATGAAAGGTGTGGTTGGAAGAAGGTGGTTTCTGATAAGGCCCTCTGATTTCAGTTTGTGCTTTATTCTGCAGTCTCCCTGTGCCATATGACGATGTTTCGACGAAGCGTTTAGTCGCGGACGTGGAATATATTCTAAGCCCGTCTCCGCGCTGCTCGCGGAGGATATATGTAGCAGGCACTCACCTCACAACAACACGACTCTTGGTCGTGTGGTGATCCCCGAGTGTAATTCTGCTTTATCCTTCGTACGTTCGTTGAATGTTCGAGAAATTGAGACACACTGGCTTGCAAACGGGGGTGATCATATTATGAGGTATGATATTGGCAAACGTAACTGGCGTGTTTTCAGGTATGAGGGCTCCGCTAGATCATGTAAGCGCACAAAACCGATTTACATCGTAGTGTATAGCCGTTGCATGAACGTCAGAGGAAACGCTGGTTACGTAGACACTGTTAGTAAATTGCAGGCGGTGTAACTACAATCAGCGCATGCATACGCCGCTTCCGCGACGCTGGCCTGTGAAACGCAATTGTCGCTTATGCAGGCCGAATGCACCACACTAAAATGGCGTCAGAAACATTTGCACTCTCGTAAAGACAACCCATTGCGAACTGAGTGACTGCTCCACATAAACATGTATTTCCAATGCCCACAAACGGTAAATCTCAGTCGTGAACATGCCGCAAAAGCAGCGGCGAAAGTGCGGAGCGGGACGGAGATTCCCGCGGCTGCTTTCAAAACGGAACGCTAGGCGGATTTCAGTGGCGCCCCTACAGGCAGTGCTGGAGGCGTATACCGTGTGCTCGCCGTAGTTTCCTGATGGATTGAAACGTTTTAGCTGCCGTAAGTGTATATAAAATGCCACAAAAACGCAAAGAAGAGTGTGTAATCATACAAATATGAAATAAAACACGCTGTTTTAAACCTAAAGAAATAGTAAAGCGCGTTCTTTTTATTGGATGTCTGCTAGAACGGTTATGGGTAATATTCTGAAGACCAAGCTGGTAGTTAACAATGATGTAAAATTTACGGAGAAACTAAATTTCAAACAATAAATTGTTTGAAAAGCTCAGGAAGCTTTTAGGCGCGTACCTATGAAAACACCGCCGCCGCGGTGTTTTCGTTCCTGTTTTCCTAACAAACCATGTGCTAGAACGTTTTCAGCGGCAAATTATCCGCTCAGCGAAGTTGTCCGGGGTTTTAACCTATGCACTGCTACTGCAAAAAAGAACTGGGAAGCGCACTCTCCGCACCACAAACTAACGTGTTTGCATTGTGGGTTTGTACTTGTTTAAGCTTGTACTGATGGTCGCTCGCCAGAACAAGTCCTCCCACTTGCTTACGATGGAGTACAGCTGTGTTAGCATGAACTAAAGGAACGAGGAGGAGCAGGAAGTGGTTGTTGGTGGTGGGGGGAAGCGGAGATAGAGGCCGATAACTGTCTGGCGTTACGCCGACACCAATTTCGCATTTGCAAGCGACGCGAGAGAAGCGAAGCGAGTTTCGGCCATTTCGACTGAAGCGGATACCTCGTAGATAAGCAATGCATAGCGGTGAAAGTAGACCTATGGAGACGCTTAAGAATCCGATAGACATGCCAAGCCAGCAGCTGTGGTCTTCCCATAAGGACATAACCGCGCCACACCGACATAAATTCCCAGACGCAGTTCTCTAAGGCTCCCGTACGGGAGCCGAAACGTCTTTCTTAGTTCTTATAAACATTCTTGGTCTGTGCTATTTTTTATTGTTGTCGTTCGTTTTCCCGACCAGAGGGGCTTCCGTCCAACCCTTGATTCCTTATATTTTTTTATGATTTTTGCGTGCGCCGAAGGTATGATACGATCCCGGTGTTTTGAGTAGGTGCGCTACGCTCGCGTGCTATGCTCGCGTGCTCGCCTGCTAGAAGTAACAATAATTTATAATAACGGCTCCCAAGTTTGTTCGCTAGAATGACCAACTGGCAGAGCTGGAAAATAGGAAATACATGCCTGAAACGTGTCAGTAATGAAGGTGAGAGCACAATTATATCTGTATAGGTAAGGTCCCCACTGACAGACTGACTGACTTATGAACGCCCAGCCGGAACTGCTATATTTCGGAAGCCAATTTCTGTCATGGCGTAGCGGCTCCCCAAGACTGGAGTTTTGGAAATTACACCCCTGAAGGGGAACAAGCGGCTAAATTGCGTTTTATGAGATTCCTGATAATGTCGCGGGCCCGCAAAGATATCCAACCAGTTCTTTGCTAGGTACATCTAAAGAAGACAAATGTCCAAAAAGAGGGCTCACTGTTGCGCCCTAAGCAACCTCGATGGGGAAATGAGGAGGTGGTGGTCAATTACAGGTCGTTACGGATTCCTCAACGGCTGTCCCGTTGGTTGATGTGTCGAACATATTTGACCTATTGAAATCCACAAAAATGATTTAAAAATTTAGCCCCACGAAGGCGCTAAAAGGGCGAGCTGGACTATTGAGAGAGAGAAAAATACCTTTAATGAAAGCGGAAGACGTCAGCCCCACTAACAGTAGGGCTTGCTACCCCAGCTGGGGGTGAATACAGTGAGATGAAAGGGGTAACAACGAACGATGGAGAGAGAGAGAGAGAGAGAGAGAGAGAGAGAGAGAGAGAGAGAGAGAGAGAGAGAGAGAAAGGGGAAGAAACAGTAAAACATCACGGTATATATCTGGAAACAGATGGCGATATACGCGATGACCCGTCAATTTTAAACATCGGTACACAAAACAGGATGCAACTGTTCATAGTGGAGATATGTACAGGTGCCGTCAAAAGTAGTTGGCGGTCTTGTAATTTTACAGCAATTTCTTCTTCCGGAAACTGCCTGGCTGTATTGAGGTGCGTTTAAAGGAGTCGTCTGCAATAGAAAAAGCTTTCTGAAAAACGGTAATAGATGTCCTAAAGCCAGTAAGACAAATATTTTGTGATATTCACAAATCATTGTTTGAATTATTTATGACCGCACCTGTAGACAAGTTTAAAATGCATATGTTCAGAGGGGGTACATGACGCCTTCCATCCCTGATTCCGCAAAAGAAGTGAAAAGAGTTTTTGTCCCACACTGCCTCGCCATGGTATTGCCAGGGTGCAAGGAAATGGGAAACTTCTAGTGCACTTCCCCGTCGAAGTCGCACAAGTGCCTTCGACGCTGTTTCCCGTCGACTAGCATATCGTGGGCAGCGGCATGAGCTGTGTTTAGTGTCCTCAATGGTAGAGCACACTGGACACAAAGGCGGATCTACTAAGCCCAGCTTCTTAGAGAAAGTTAATTCGCAGCAGGTGTAGCACGCCTTCAGTGCGGTTGGGCAGACCCTGCGGATGCCGGAAATCGCACTTGAGGTCTATCGCATGAAGAGGCGCGTCCGTTAGAGGATCCTTCCAAGCCGGCAGCTGAAGTTTAAAATGCAGCTGCCTTGCTATCCTCGTTGGAGAACTGGATTCCAATGGTGTAGAAGGATGGCAAGTTGGGCTAGTTGGTTCATAGTTACCATAATGAAATGCAGCGCGGAAAAGGACGGGACAAAAGAATAATTAACGATGACACGGCGCCGTGTCGTCGTTAATTCTTCTTTTGTCCCGTCCTTTTCCGCGTTGCATTTCATTATGGTAACTATGAACCAACTAGCCCAACTCAGCGCCGGGTCGTCGTTAATTCTTCTTTTGTCCCGTCCTTTTCCGCGCTGCATTTCATTATGGTCCAATGGTGTAGTTTAGGCTGCTGACTTCTCTGGCGGCCGTATCGGAGACAATGTTGCCCGTTATATCGGAATGACCTGGCAGCCAATGAAAGCAAATTGCATGTCCTTCGCGCACCGCATTTGTGTATGTCTTATTCAAATCCCAGTCAAGTTGGTTGCAGCAATGAGGCGGCTTATTTAGAGCTTGCAAGGCTGGCCGGGAATCGGGACGAATTGCCCATCGCCGTGCAGGGATAACAGCTGTTAGCTGAGTGGCGGTGGAAGGTGTTTTGTGGCTGAGCTTCTCTTTAACGGACCGTCCCGCTGACAGAATGCATGTGCCGATTGCCGATGCGGCCGAAGTCACAGATGCATTCGGGTACACTTGGATGTGGACGGGTGTGGATATGCTCTATGACAAATGTCAAGGCACATGCGGGAATAGACGAATTATTACCTATCCAGGTACAGTGGTACACACAGTCCTTGCTGCGTACAACCACGGTGGAAGAGCAGGTAGCTTTTCTCGGATGCAATTCGATGGCAGGACATGCTCCACTTAAGATGCAGGAGCGGCAGCCAGATGAAGGAAGCATTAATAAACATGGCGGAGGCCTGTGCGGAGGAATTCTTGTGAACGCCGAGTGCAATTTCCAAAAGTCCAGCTCGGTGTCAGCAGTCTTGCGGCTCTAAAAAGCTAGGCTTTAGGCAGTTACACTCCTAGTGGAGTGAAAAGGCCAAACAGGGGACATTAACAAGAGCCAAATTGCTGGATCTAGACGTTATATAATGTGGGATTACATTCCTGTTATGCCTTCATGGCTCAGTATGAAATGATTTTTAAAACAAATTACAGCGATAAGAGAAAAGGGATGCAGTGTTTTTTTTCTAAGAAATTTCTCACGATCGCTCAGGCCCAGCTCAGGTTTTGAATATGATTTGTTTATATTCAGGTTACCCACTCAAATGCACAAAAATTGCTTTTCAGCGTTTCCCTGTAACAGTACTTAATTGAACTGACCTAGATTATCTGTAAATAACGTGTTTATGATCATTATTCACTACGTGTTGATATTTCTAGTAACTTTTTGCTTACAAACCTTACGCACAAAAATAACCCAAAACTAAGTTAAGCAATCTGACATAACAAACGTGCAAATGAAACAGCGAGATGTTTTAAAATTACTCCCTGCCCCATCTCAATCAAGTGGAACGGCATAAGATGCGATATCAACGCCCAGCCCAATGTGCGGTACTAAAAGACTTAAAATTTCGAGGGTTCGTTGCTGTCATGACGTAGGAGATCAATAAACCTCCTTTTATGTAATTACGCACCGCTAAGGGAGCGAAAAAGGCTGATGTTCCTATTAGTAATATTTCTAATCATGTTGCAGTCCCGTTCAGATATCAAAATGGTGTCTGTTTATATAGTTAACGCTTACCAATATATAGAAAGCAATTTTCAGGGGTTTTCTAAGCAGCACCTAGTTCGGCGAATCTGGATCAAGGTCCAAATTGCGCATTTTACCGGTTCCGTAATATGTGGTAGATACACTGACATCGTCATACACCCGGCGTACCGGGGGCTTTCACCTGTATCACTTTTTCTAGTGATACGGAAAAGCTCTTTTGATTTCTACACAAATGAAATGAGAGTCTTGTGTTTACTCAAGGACAATGAGCTAAATAATTCATAGCGAAATATTTCGGACTGATTTGGCCGAGTCTTACCGTAAGGGTAAGGATTAAGTACAATATGCAATCATAGCATGTGTTCAGACGTGCATTTGGCATTGTTTTTGGTTATGTCTATTTGCTTTCCTTCACAATTGACTTTTTTTAGCATTGTCGGGCTGTGCTGTATTTTCTCCAATGCGAAGTTTTCGTGCATTTTATTGCGTTTAGACTCACTTGAGGTTAACTTTTCAGGTACAGAACGCAGAAACTGTTTATTTTGGTGTTTGTACGGTCATCAGCATAGTTTGTATAGCACAAAGACAGTTTCTGGTACCCGATGACGCCTAAAGAGGTTTCAAGAGGTGGGAATAGTGTGGCGATTTTTCATTATATTCGAACTGTTGTCACATTTTGTATTTTTGTATTGCCAAAGAATACAATAAAATCCGCCTACAGCCGGAAATTTAAACAATTATTTCGCAGAACAAACCTGGTATATGAATGTTATGGTTAAGGCGTTAGCTAGAAAATCTCCTTCCACGTCTTGCATCAAGAATCCCGAAAATAACGCAGAACACAAATTTTTAACACCTCTCGGCATGGGCGAAACTCCACAGACCATTTTCTTCGCCTTTATACATGTCACTACTGTCCAATATTGTTGTCAGTGCTACGGAATAGTGCTGTCTGAAATCGAGGCTTCGACGGACGCTCGTCTGGTCGGGAATGACACTGAAGTACATAATAAAGAATACGCTGGTTCTCTCAGAACACGTATCTCCGCAGTGATTGCTTTTGATGAATTGCGTAATTCGCAGTAATTAAGAATTAAAAAAAAATGCTCATAGGGCTCCTGGCACCGAGCCATGTATAGCGTAAAAGTGGGTTAAATCGGAACGGCTTACATTTCCAGGTGTTTGTGTTTGAGGAAAACTCCCAGTTGTCAATTGTGGTCAATATATCTTTACAAAAATCAGCGTGAACTCCGTGACGAAAAATACGAGGGTTAATGGTGGCAGAAGATGCGATACAGACAGTTGCATGCACTTGCTTATTTTTATTATTAATTCCACAGGAGTGCATCCCAAGAAAATCTGTGCATCTATACGTACTTCAAAACCACCTGGGCCGAATTGCTTGCTGTTTAATTTCTACCCCGGGTGGTCCACATTTGTAATGGAGACTGGTTTGCTTGTTAGCGAGAACCGTTTGGAACCGCATACTAGCCACTCGCGTACTTTCGACCTAATCGCCAGGTTATAAGCAGCCAACAATTTGGCAGATCCGTTCATACTACCTAAGCCAATATTTTTCGCGACTTTCGTCGATGTACGCACTCGCAACATTCACAAACCCTAAATCCACTTCTCAGGTTTTTACGGATGATACGTCATTGTCCACGGTGATAGTGTAGGTGGTCCTTCCTCTCCTTATCAGGAAGGAGGAATAACATTAGTGAACACCGAGATGATCCTTGTACCTCATAATTTGACAATTGAGTTGCTGTGATTCTGCGTCGAAATTATCGTAAGCTACACACTCATTTGAAGCTCGGCGATGCTTTGAAGACGAAGATTGAACTGTTCGTGTTGTTGACAATAGTGAAAGAAATTTAGGGAACACTTTTTTAAGAGGCTGCTGCACCGTTAGAAAAAAAAGCAACTGCCACATCCCATTTGTTGGCCTCCATAAGGTGAAACGTGCGTTGGTCGTTTAAAGCAGGAGAAATCTTTCTCTTTCGAACCAAACCAAAACACGGGCGGAAGGACTCGTCTTTGCTGCTGATTATGTTTATCTCATCGCGAGAGGCTTTGTGTGTGGTAAGTGCAATATAGGTGTTCCCTTATGTAGTTACGAGTGTGTATGAATATCTTAAGCTGCATGTTCATGCCCTACGGGGATGGCTGTCTTGGTGGCTGATTTTCGAGGAATGCATATTTATTTACCAAGCTGAGCGCCCGTCCGTTGCGATCGCAGTAATTTTTCAGCCCAACACACTGGAGGTCCATTACCTTTGCTCAAAAGCATTGTGTGCGGATAGAAAAGTTTAGATGAACCACTCTGGAACACATCGTGCGCTATGATTAATCAGGAGGATGGATATGTGTACTTTTCCCACGAATAACAGACGTAATCAACTAACAATACGCTCCACCACGCAGTGAATTTAAACACAGCACAAACACCACGCAGATAAACAGGCGGGGTTCTCAATCGCAAATACCATGGTAGCGCTCATCATTTATATATAGTTTTCACCTGTCAAATGCCGGCGCTGGGGCGAGCCGGGCCATTCCTTGAATGTTATTACGAAACTGTGCAGCATTACTTTTAAAATACCAGGCAGGGCAATTTTGGGAGGTTAGCACGGCCACAAACCTAGCTGTTTAATCCATAGCTGCAATCAAATGTTGCGCACGTATACAGGCAAGGCGCGGGGATCGCTTTCGGGGGTTCCTGCCTCCAGTGGTCTTTTTCCCGGTGCTGCGCTCATGAGCAATGTGTGCGTCCAAGTGGAGGCGCAGTCGTACGCCGGTTCCAGAGGTTGTGCTTTGAAACCATGCACAGTGGCCAAACCGCTCCAGCGTAATGGACGATATTTTGTAAGCACAACTAATACAGCCGCGTTCCGCAGTCTTTAAAAGAATATTTGCGCAAAATACACGCTACTTTGGAGCGTCTGGAACTCAGTTGTCGCAAATGGAGTTCAACAGTTGTAAACCTAGCGCGAGCCAAGTGGCCCTTAAACCATCGCCGTGTCACAGAGTGCTGCCCGGCAAGGCTCCGAAAGAGTGTACACCTGCGAAGCCTCTCCGCTCGGATCACGTGGCATGACGTCACACCTTACAATAATCCGCTGTGGTGGCTCAAGGTGATTGGGACACGATGAATAAGCTTTCGCCACAAGTCGTAGTAGAACGTTTACTCTAATAACTCTGGAAGGTGGTCACGAACGGTTAATGCCTCAGACTCGCGCTATAGTTTAGGATCGCTGTTTATACCACGCCCTGTTCGTCTCCGTGGAGACTGAGCGTGAGCGGTTGCCGAAGGAGCAAGGTTTCATCTTGCCGAAGGAGCAAGGTAACTGTGTGCTTCTCGTTTAGTCAGAGTAAACCACTCGGTCTGAGCAAGGAACCGTGAGTTTTGAGGGACTGATAGTTAATGTTGCACCTCTTTTCTACCATTTTTTTCTTATATTTTTCGAAACCGTCGCTGGACCACCTCCATTGCCACCAACAGTCGGCGACGGACGAGCGCATGGGCCGGGAAGAAAAACGGCAAGCTTCTTTCATCGCTTGGGCTCCAAAAGTCACTGATGAAGCCTGTACTATTATTCTTTTTATATAACGTTGGCAAATTGATTCCAAAGTGACGGTAAATTCATCACTGTTCTGGCTACCCAAAGTGTGCTTTCAAAATGCGTTTCACTGTCTATCAAATTGGATTACGCTTGCTAGAAACGCAGGAAAAATCCCGCGCCCAAATCATTTTAACAAATGTTGATGTAACTTTAAAAGGGGACGAAGCAGTTTCTGAAGACCCGAAAGAAGTAAAACTAACAGCCTCCTCTCGGCGATATAATGGAATCAATCAGGGCATGATAGATGGCAGAACCGCCGTAGAAGCAGCCAAAGAGAATCGAACAAAAATTGAAGGGCATGAGACAGCAGTAAAAAAAGTTTGTATACATCAGTCGAGCACACCAAGTTGCTAGCGGGAGATCGGGGCTGTCAAAACAACTTATAATATTTGAAATCTCAGCTGAACACGCGGAAAAGGCCAACATGGTATGAACAGAAAAGTGTTAGTCGCTGTTTTCAGCGGCAGCGCCCATAAAATAATGGCCGAAAGTAGGACGCGAAAACAAAAGCGTCAAAATCAGACGAGACCGATTATTATGTGACACTTCGATAATACAGGCAAGATGCAAATCATGAAAGAAAAATCTAAACGATGCTAGAATGTTACTAAAAAATATGCTCTGTCAGCGGAACTCGTGAGCGAAGATGGAAGGACTTCGCCTCCACTCGCCTCGAAGGCGGCTTGGAAGAGTTATATGGTTTTTGTATTTTACTTTAGTTTTCGAAGAACAGCTTTGTCCTAAACTGAAGTGAGACCATTTCCGATTCTAGTTTAACAAAATTTTAATATTTGTATAGATTGCGTGCACCATGTTATTGAAGAAAGAAATAAAGAAACTGGAATGCTTTGGGAAAGCACCAGCGGAAAAAAAAAGCTACGCGATTTACAACCATCTATACCAGAACTAGAGCTGTGTAAATATTCTGCCAAACATCTTGGTTTAGAAATAGGTGCACGTGTGCGTTGAGTGTTAGAAATGCTACAGCGGCGTTGGACCTTTCGGAAGGTCAGTATTTAGGAACAGCATTTGGCAACGATTCTTCAGCTACAGCGAGGTTTCCGAAATCTAGGGTGATCTGAACAATATGAAAGGCGGATTTCTTGTAATAGCACTGCCTTCACTTTCATCGGAACTATTTCCAGGACGGTGGTTCTCGCCTTTCAAAAATTAGTCCTTATTGGCACTAGCAGGGGGATTTTGGTGGTTTTGCGCTAAAGCTGATACGTTTAAATGATATAATCTCAACGCTCTTAATTTGCGCGTGTTGAATTTTGAGAGAGAAAAATCAGCGGATGTTTTTTGGGTGTTCACGATGAAAATGTCGAGGAGGAATAGTTGCCGGAGAAAAAAATGGAAAAAAAGAAAGCAAACCTCCCTCAACAAGGAGATATCAAGGCGAAAAGATCGAAATTACAGAGAGAAGGTACACTTTTCGGCACTGATTTTCTGCTCATACAGGGTCGGCACTGTTGATTTTTAATGCAGCGTGCGCCTGTGACGGTATTTCAACAACTGTGCGTGGGCTTTTCAAATTCTCTGAAAGCGCTGCGCTATCTGTCGGTTGTCCTTAAATGGTCATTGAGACCTGGAAGAGTACCACCCTCTTCGTAGCGTGCCATTTCCCAAAGATAGGAGGTCTTGCCGCCTATCCCTCGGAGCACTGGTAGTACAGCACACGAAGTGACCCAGGATTTCTGCACTCCCGCTCGTACCGCTCCAAAATATTCTACAGTGCTTTTCATAACACGTCCACTCAGTACATTCAAACTCGAGATTATACTCGAAATCCCACCTTCCATCGGTAGACAGAAAACCTTCTATACTAAATACTGACGCCGAAGGGTGTGCAACAACCGGACCTTTGTGATTTCAGGCTATTTAACCATCTTATTGTGTCGCCGGGTGCTTTGCAACATTTTACCTGTAAAAATGCGGAAGCTGAAAGCCTGGTTTGGTATCCTTACTTTGCACAGCGACTTGGTCAAATCGCCCTCGTTTCGTACTTTAGCATCGTGCACCGAGATTTGCAAGGGAGAGGGAGGTGGCTGGACCCTAGTTGCACAAACGCTGCCTATCGCTTGCATGTTGTCTGTTACGGCTGCCGTCTTCGTCGCTGCACATTTCGCTGCGCCACATGAAAGTATGGACCCCAAGCTGCAGCAAACCCGCTAGGCCGTACACACCCCTCCATGATTTTTTTAGCTCTTGTATAAGCCTGTAATATCAAACAAAAGAAGAAAAACTAAAAGACCAGGTTATGTCGAACCAATGCCCAAAGCGATTATATGTTTCTCCTTTCTCTAGTTTTCATACCTAGCCACATTGACACGTACAATTTTTAGGACATATCCTCATACACACGCGCACGAAAAGTCTATTCACTTTGCTTTTGTTCTGACGGTTGTCTTGTCTCCACAATAAGTTCTTAGCTAGACAGAACTCAGCTGCTTATATCCGGCCTGATGCACCGAAACCAGCAAGCTCTCACCACCACGTAGCGAAAATGTCGCATCAAGTACTCGAAGGAGGCTTCGTGAGTGCTTCCGAGGGGCTTAGAGAGAAGAAAGAAGCGTACTATGCGGAAATGCCGTTGAGGTGGATGGACCCGTCTGCATGTGTCCGCCCCCGGCAAGCAAACAAAAACGCCAGCGCGGATGGAGGTGACAGCGCGTTGGGGAGCGAGCGCCGAGGTTAAGCGCCGTGGACGCGCATCGAGGTCGCTCCGCATGCCCCTTGACGAGCTGCGACAACAGTGTTCGCCTCCTGCCGAGGGCTCGTGGTGAAACCCAGCCGAGCAGGCTGGGAGGGACTAGAAAAGCTGACGGACTGTCGACGACAGCTTTCCGTCACTAATCCCCGGAAGTGCGTGCATTATGGCTCTGATGGCGGTGGGGAGTGCAGTGGGTGTAGTGTGTGCCATACTTTTCTCTTTCTTTTCCTGAGCAATAATTAGTGCTGCGATCAGTTTTGTGAGTTTTCGGCCTGTTAAAACCTGCAGCGAGCAGATTCGTTCAAGCACTCGATATCGTTTTTTTTTATTTTTGCTATTTCTACAGTACAGCTCTATGCAGGGGCTTATGAGCGACAGGCGACACATTTGATCACCTGACTGGGCCCGTAGTACCGTTGCACGAGACACAGAGCAATCGCATCACTGTGAGTTCGAAATTCTACAAATATAAATAAAACAGCTCCGATACAAGGGCTCTCATCCAATGTAAAGAAGGGTAGCCATGGTATTAAAACAACGAAGAAGTGCAGAAACACTTCTAATACATGATTTGAAAAAAAAAATAAACGGCGGCAGTGAACTCTTTGCATTACCGAGATGTGTTAAAAAATAAATGTAGAAAGAAAGAAAACGCGCGCCTTCCCTGTAGCCCGGCCCTTCGGAAGAAGTTCGGGGAAGCATCGTCACCACTGAAGGCATGTCGCGGCGCGACAGCACTCGCGGAAGGGGAGACCACAATACGAAGAATCGAGAGGGGTGAGGAGGGGTAGCGAAACAAGTTCTCGGGATCGGCCGGTTCCCTCCTTACCCTTCCTTTGTTCCCTCCTGCTTTTCGTCTTTCGGTCAAAATTTGGCGGTGGCAGCGTGGCCGAGTGGCTCGTTCACATTTCACATCGGCGCTTTGCCTAGTTGAAGTTACGCGTAACTTTTTGTAAAAGCGTGCATCTTATGTCTCCGCGAAGTGTCAGCAGCAACATTTGAAGCTTCGGAAGCTGTGGTAAAAGCAAGATCAGTGGTCGGGATTTCAAGCATCTCGAAGCGACGACTAACCATGGTGCTTGGGATTAATGGCACTTTCATGCAACTGAATACGACGAATCTCGTAGGCAGTGTAATTTCGAATACGTGCGATGTGGTTCGAGAATCGACTGAACTTGCAATGACCCCTGCGTGACTGCGGCAGGTATCGTGCGTGCGTACTCTTCGAGATAGTGCAGCACCACAGAGACGTGCGCTTTTCGCCACAGGATACCCTTCCACGCCTGGCTCGGCGAATGCATTGTCAACGGATCAAGGTTCACCAAGGCAAGCATTCCAGCTAATGATTGACTTTCCATTTTAATTCTCACACGTTCTCTCACGTTTTGCTGTTTAAATAAAACAGGTTCAAGAAATATTTGTTTACTTGTGTTGTAATGGCCCTAACTAACGTAAGGAACGAATTTTCGAACGGGTATTGTCCACGCTCGTTTAATATTTTTTTTTCTATCCGGGAGAATAAATTTGCTTTCATGAGCAGACCGAGCGTCACTGACGGAACGCGATGATGAGACGCGATTTGTCCCTGCTTCAGAAGCACGGCCAAATCATCTGAAAAGTGCCCAAATGAGTCTGGCTAAATTTTGTAGTGCTATTTAGGTTTCCCTGACGGAAAGACTTCTATATTTCTTGTTCAAAGCTACGCGGGTTTGTAATTACACGGCTATTAAAGAAAATTTCACTGTAGAGTATGCAATTAAAATCAAAACATCCCCCTCGCGAGGGGCACGATCAAATGCAGAGCATTTTCGCGGGGGGCGTGCCTGCAAGTCTTATGGATTACGTATTGCTTGTTGTTGTTGTAATTGTTGTCTTCCAGCGTAGACATTGTCGATTAAGTCGATGGTGAAACGTGAAACGTGCCGTGAACCCCCTGCCGCGGCTATTACGCAACGTGGAGAGGCTACGACGCAACGTGGCGCGGCTATGACGCAACACAATCCAAAACAATCCACTTTATTCCAAGCCAAGCCAAGCGAATCCAATCCAATCGAATCCAATCCAATGCCCTTCGCGAGAGAGTGTTATAGCGCCGAAATCGCGCCACCACATGAACGGGAACCGAACGCGGCGAGAGAGGGTGTTGCGAGCGGAGAGAAGGCGAGGAGGACGCGGGGGAGAGGGCGCACCTGTGGCCGACGGTTGAATGAGTCAAGGATATAAGGTGCGTGCGTAACCTTCCATTCTGTATCGGCTCCGCGGAGCAGTCGGTAAAGTGCCGTGTACCTTGCGTTCCGCCCGCAGAGTCGTGGGATCGAAACCTTGCGCCGGAAGGTATTATTTCTTTATATAGTGTAGGGTGCGGACTACGTAGTGATGCGGACTACGGACGCCAACGCGGGTGACATCGTGAGTTACTAAAATGCTCTGCATTTAAAAAAAAAACACTAGTGGTGCAAGGCTGGAGAAACAGAAGAGCTGGCGGCCCCTCTCCCTTCGTCGTACACCCGGCTGTTGCACCTCCCATTTAATTCCGAACTTGCCGCTGAATGTTCTCCTTGAATGGCAGGCCCGGATCGTTTTGTCCGCAGTCTTTCACACCTCTCCCACAATGGACCGCGTTTGCACACGCTAGGACCTGCGGCAACTGGCTTCGCGAACTAGGCGTCTGTAGCGCGAACTTAGCGTCCCTGATCCCCAGTTAGGGCGCGAATGCACGAGAACTGACAAGAACAGCACGCGAGAGATCATGCCCAGAAACGCAACCGCATAAACGCCGGTTTCATACCGCGAGGGTCCCAGGTTAGATTACGACCATAGGAAGTGTTTTTCCCCTGGTTAGTCTCTTTCTGTTTCGTGCGGTGGTGGTCTTCTTATTAATTTTTGTTCTGCTTAATTTGGGCGGTTAGGTTACCGCTTTTTTCATTTTTTAGTTATTTTTTTCCAACCTGCATGCCTGATTAGCATGACGCATGCGTTCAGCGTCTTAGGCCTTGGCGTCTTTGCGTTTTTGCCCACGGAGATGCAACCATTGAAGGTAGCAGCATACAGCTTTGCTGTAATCTTTACCGTGCCTTACAGAAAACAGCCAGACTACAGTGGTAGTGTTTTCTACGTAGAAGACAGCCAGATGACAGTTGCAGCTCGAACGCACATACACTGCTCGAGCGCACTGCTCGCACTTACATACACTGCTACTAGCCTGCTAGGCTGATGTGTCCACGCAAGTGATTTCACTGGTATGTAGTGAGGCGTTCCAATGACAACCTGTGGACGGCAATTTGGCACGTGTCTGGTGGTTAAAATGACGGTCCTTTTAGCCTTTTTCCAACTCCCATGCAGTCACATGCACAAGCAGTGGGCCACTGTTCGAGGAAAACCGAAACTGCTTGAAAGGCTGCGCCTACGTTTGTGACAAATTCATCGAAGTTTTGTTCGAAGTGTGAGTGTCACAGGGGCGGCACGGCACGCGTCGTAATTCTGTATGACAGTAACCAAGGATCGATCGCACAACGTGAAAGAGTTCAAGGAACACAGTCGCGCTCCAAGCAGCACTAGAGAAGCCAAGGAAACGTTCAAGCCGGTGGCATGTAAGTAGCCCAGGTGCAACTTCTTATTCCGATACCAGACTCCTGTCTTGCGCGTTATCATTAGCAGTTATCATTACACTTTGAATAATTTGTTTTGATGCGGCAAAGATCGCGCTCGCTGTCATTGAAGGTGCAATAGGCTATAGCCCCACAAGACGCGCAGTGTAAAATGAAAATGCAAACAAGAGCATCCCTTTTAAAGCCACAGACAGCAGTTCTGAGCGAATTAGTTGTTCGATGATCCGAAATGATTGGAGATCACATGATCATTGTCAAAAGTATCACGCTGGAGCGCGCATTTTTATTTTGCAGTTATTCTCATCAGCAACTAATGTGATTTTCTCGTCTGTTAAGCATACACATATTCAATACGCTTGGGCATAAACGTTTGTTATTGTGGCTAATAATTGCCCCATTGTTGATTCGCTTGAAATCTTTCATTAGCCGTTATTACCTCGCGCGAACAGTATGTACCACAGCGTATTAACATAACCTCACCTAGAAGCGTTGGTCCATCGCGCTTCGACGCTCCTTGCCATTACAGGCCACACCTCGATTAATCCTATGCGATTTTAGTAAACTTAGAATCAATATTTTCTTTTGTGGCACTTTGCAAAGGACCTACTGGCTGCAATGACTTGTGTTTTGCAAATAAAGAACTGTCCACGCGAAATACGCGAAATGGCAGCGACGATACCAATACAGGAGATTAAAGAAGCAGCATAGAGACTAAATGCATGCGCTTCGGCTTCCTGTTACTTCCTATGGATCGGCGGGGATAAACAAATAGTCCGCATTTGTGCACACGGCCCACACTCTGCCACAGTTATTCCCTTTGGAGATGAACGGTTGCCTGCGAAGACTAAGGGCCGTATTTTAACCCCTACTTTGTTCCCTTTTGACTAAATGTACACCTATTTTATCTTCAGACCAAAACCGATCTGTCGTAATTGTGTCTAATCTCCGTTGATTTCCGACCTCAGACCTTGTTTGTAGGGCTTCACACAAGGTCGTCATGGATAAACGAACCAACGGTTTGGTTATCGAGTGGGACGTAGGCCAGACTAGCGTTGGCAAGGGGTCTGTTCGTTATTCAAACACAAACGGCTACACACCGCTACACCTTGCTGCACGTGCGCATAACAATCGCTTAACCCGCATGCGCCGGACATATAAAGCCCGCAACCATGAACTAAACGTTCGCAATACGGTTAGCCTGCGTTTAGATTGTAGAACACTGTAACTCCGTTAAGCGCAGAAAAAAACGCGTCGTGTGTTTTCTTTGCTGCGCTTAACGGAATTATACTGGAGTACCACCTAGCTCGCACCGATACATTGTAGAACCGCGTCCATAACTACTGCCGACACTCGAATGCAATTGAAGGCCTAATTATAATCCCTACTGCACCGTTATCTAATATAGTATTCCCCGCGGTACCACAACACTTGTGTTTTTATTCGCCATGAATACGACACAGTGGTTTCAGTCTGTGATGTTAATGGCAGTACTTGCACCCAGATGGACGCCATAGTATAAGACGCAGAAAGCTTACCGCGTATACCGGAAGCCCGGTGTGAGACACATGGCCCGCTTCTACCGAAGCGGCAGTCATCGTTCGAATCGTGACAGACAAGTTCTGGCGCTCCGAGGGCAAGAGGGTGAGGCAGGGGAGCCGTGTATGTATACGAGGCTGATCACAGAAGCGCACACATGGCTCTCGCTCGCGAGGGTGCCCGTCGACCGTCGCCTCGGCTGCTGTGCCGCCCTCCGTGACACTGCGTTCAGCCAGAAGGGACGCGGCACGTGGGGAAGCCGCCGGTTCTTCGTTGCCTCACGTGGCAGGGGGAGGGAAGGACATATACGGCTCAGCGCGCCCTTACGATCGCCGTGTGCACTCTCGTGTAAGCACTCAGGACAGAGAGAGTCGCCGTAATGTTTTGGGATGTTCTACCTGCAAAAAAAAGGGTCCCCGCAATTCATGAGTCAGCTTGTTTCCTTCCTTCTTTATCTGTGTTTCCTTCTCTCGTTTTCTATGCCAAATGAGGACGCGTTACTTCGCGGTCAGTGATGTTTATGATTGTGGGCGCCAGCTTGTGATGCTTACGACGTCCATTAAAATTTAAAAAACGATTTGGTGTTTGATTCTTCAATTCATTCAGGCCACCGACATTAAAATGTGGCCAGTATATTTCTGGTTATTTATTTTATGATCCGGGTTGTGCAAAGGGCATATTACTTTGGCAAATTTGATTGAATAAGATATAAGAAAATTATTTGACATACAAACGATAAGAATCATGACAATGGTGTATATGAGAAAGGAGCTCGTGAAGAAATTAAACCACATTACTTGATTCCGTAAAAACCGGAGAAACAAACATCGACTGACAAGAGTGGGATGCAATCAATACGCAAAGATGTTCCTTGTAGAAATAACTGATGTAAGCCCATGGCGTAACGTAATATGAGAAACACTTTTGTAAAACTTGTTCATAATGAACATGCCTCCGAGGAATCAGATTGTGGCTGCTCTACGCTGGTGTTCGTGCGGTACCGATACCTCCCAAATACTCGCCGACAGAAAAAAATGAGCTCGATGGAGGGTTCCTACACGCCACATAACATTAGTAGGCATGTTACATGCTCAACTATTGTACGTGCAGCTCTAATCAAGGTGATCGAAGGATAATGAGCTAAAGATTGTACAAGAGTATGCTCAATCAACCAATTGTGGATGATGAAGCCATGGACGTCTTGTGTGATGTTTACTGGTGCGTAAGGCAGCAATCTAATCGGCCAGACAGCGAGTACAAACTTCAACACTCCAGTTACATATAAAAAAGAAAGTAAACCAGAAGCGTGAAACTTCAGAATGGACAGCTGAAACTGCCAGCGTAGTAAATTCAAATGATTTTATAGAGAGAAAGTGAGAAGATTACGAAATCCTTGATTCGAAAGAGGGAGCACCTGGGAAAGATCATCCGGAGCAAGAATGACCAAAAGAAAACGTAAATATGCTTTATCCTATAGTGAAAATCGCACTGTCTTGAACGATTTACAGGTGTTCGGCAAGAAAACATTCTGCGAGAGTAGCATGGAGTAATAGCTGCAAGAAAAGAACAACAAATAAAATATGCGTTGACTGTTCAGCCAGAAAACGTGTTGGCGGAGGAGGGGAAGAAATGGCGTTATATCTGCAAAATGAGATAACAAAATATACGTGGACTGTTGGCAAAAAAAAAAAAAACGTTCTGGGCAGCAGAATGCAATTATATCTACTAAAAAAAGACAACAAATAAAATCAACATAGGAATTCTGATAGTAAAACCGGCGACCCAGTTTGTGTAGTAAGGTGGCAAACAAAGATTCTTTTTCTTAACAATTAGGGGTAAAAAGGCACACGTGACGGATGCCTCCACCAACAATAATCTTAGCAACAGAAGCAGCAGAGAAAAGTGAAGGAAAACCAGATACCAAACTAAGAAACTGAGTCGAGAAAGAAGTGATGTTAAGAAATGTGAACATCCAAATCTAGAGCTAACATGGACTTGTTGGAAACCAGAAGAGTGAACAAGGGCCGTGGCTTGAGGGTTGAGTTCCTCTACTCGCTGATTCTAGTCTTTCGGTCTAGGTCGGACTACTTATTTCAATATTTATATAGCCAGAGAGTCAGGCGTGTAGGTCAACAGCGTAATCTCCTTAATAAAAAATCCCAGGCCATCTCCACGAATGTGAAACCTGCGCAGGCGCGAAGCAAGCGATGCCTAAGTGTATTCAAAGATATCAAGTCTCTCCCTAGCCACACATTGCGCGCTGCTGGAGAAGCACCGGTGGGAGGAGCAATCGCGTCCTTGTTGAAGTGGTGGCGCCCTCCCTTGCGTTGACCCGGATTTAAGCAAATTTGCATGTCTCATATGTTCCAGTTTGGGATACTTCCAGGGGTCAACGCGAGCTCAGTGCAATGCCCGCGCCTCATCCTGGGGGCTCGCCTTCGGTGATCAACGAGGCCCCGGCTCCAGGTGAGTATGGGTTTTCTTGCTTCGACCGACAACCCGACCCGAAGAGCCGATGGGTAACAGCCGGAAGGAACCTGAGTGTAACAGAAATTATAACCCGTCTACAAACAGCTTCTGTTTGCCCTTGATGATTGCTGAAGCGGACAGGCAGCGTTCCACAAATCATGTTAGGTTATTTTGAACAGGTTTTATCTATTATACACATTTATTTTAATACGCGTTATGTTCTGGCCCGAGGCGTCGTAAAACAAGTGTCCGGCTGTTTTACTACCATGACTACATAAAACGACGACGACAGGCGACGCCGACAGCTCGAGTCCCTAAGGAGCTTAGCCCCTAATTGTATTTTGAACTAACTGTGTCATAAGCTTCGAATACGTAAAACCACTTTAGGAGCTTCGCCGCTTTTTCTTTCATGCATCATATTATTTCCAAATTTTTCTGAGCCAAATGACAAGTAGCCGGCAGTGCGCGAGTTGTGCACCCAATGGTTCCGTTCGTTAACTCCTTTGCATTTAGTTGAATGGGAAATACCAAACTGATCAAAGGGGAAATTTTGGTAACCATGACTGGTTTTTCCCAGTTATTGGAAACTGGGGTTGGTAGGGAACGCGAAGTCGAAATACTTTAGTTGAGCTCTCCACCTAATACAGTCGAACACGGATATATCGAACACGGATATATCGAATTATTGTCTATATCAAACTCGTAAATTATCCCCTTGAAAATTCTGTGTAAAAGTACAGGAATTCGTACGTTTATATCGAACCGCATTTTTTTCCGACATTGGGTATATCGAACGCCGCGTGAGCTGGAAGGTGCTCTTCGGCGGTCGCTGCACCCCCGATTGAGGTTGAGGAGGATGTGGAGGAATGCGCGGGCATGGCGAAGACTGGCTCGCGGAACTAATCCCCCCTACCGGAACGAATTTGCGCTTGCCCAGTCGGGCCCCGCTACCGGCCGCCGTAGCGTTAGCGGACAGAGCCCGGTATGCTAAATCTCTCTAGGCACACAAACCCGAACGCTCGGAAAATGTGACAGTGTGAGGTAGGGATGCCCCGACTGCGCATGTTCTTTTTTTTTCGGCTGCGTACGTTCCCTGGCTTGCCAAAAAATAGTTTTTTTTTCTTTCTCTCTCTCTGGGTCTGTCTTCCCCCGATATCGTCTCGGGAAAGGGAAGAGGGAACGAAGGCGCTGACGGGCTCCTCCTTCTTTTGCATTTTGCTGCTGTTGCTGCTGTTTGGCGAGTTGTCCCGCACTTTTCGGAGATCACTGTTCTCTCGGATATGACCATCGCGAGCGCTTTGTTGGAGTCCGTTCAGAGAGCCGTGAAATTGTTACCTTCAAAGTTCTTGTGGTACGTGCGCGCTGTTCTTTTTTTGCGTGCGTGTTGTGCATGGTGTGCGAAGGCGCAGCGTACTGCTGGAATTTTCTAGTTGTGCAGCCTCGAGAAGATCGAGACCAGCGTCTTTAATTTCATTTCCAGGACGAAGAAGCAGGCCAAGATCAGCGATTTTTTTTTCACGGAGTTAAAGCGTCCTGTTGCGTCATGAGTGCGGAATTAGTTGTTATTCTTGAATGTGGCGATCGGTAAGTGATCTTCCGCCATAGGTGAGGTCTCAGAGCCCATATTTTTTATATCGGATTTTTCATATATCGAACTATTTCGCGATCCCCTTGGAGTTCGATATATCCGTGTTCGACTGTATACCCATTTTGCTTAGGCCTATTGCAAGTGGCAAACACTAGGTGCATATAATGTCACCATCGTCATAATCATAATCATCATCATCATCAGTCTACTCGGGTTCAGTTCAGGACGAAGGGCCTTTCCCATTGGCCTCCAACCACTCCTGTCCTGCGCTCCTCGAGCCCACCGTTTACCCCCGAAATTCTTTATTTCATCCGTCCATCGTGTTAATGGCATTTTCATACTTTTAGACCCATCTCTTGGTATCTACTCTGTTGCCCTACTTGTTCACCAGTTGTCGCTTCGTCTCACTACATGGCGAGCCGAAGTCCATTTCGTTTTCTTTCGACTTCGTTTTCTTTCCATTTCGTTCGATATCTTCTACTCTAGTTTGCTTTCAGATTCAGGTCGCTCGTTTCCTGTCCCTGAGTGCTACTCCTAACATTACTCGTTCCATGTCCCACTGAGCCAACTCAAGTTTGCTTTCTAGTTGTTTAGCAAGGCGCCATGTTGCAGCTCCGTATGTCATAACCGGCAGTTGTAGATTTTTGTAGATTTTTCTTTTGAGGGACAGAGGTAGCTTACATTATCTTATTTGGGAGTGTTTGCCGAGTGCTCCCTAACCCATACCTATACTGCGCCTGATTCCTCTCTCGTAATTGGGGTCAGCACTAACCATCTGTCTAAGGTAGTTATATTCTTTTACTTCTTCCTGCGTTTCGTTTCCTAAGCTGAAGAGGATGTTTTTGGCATGCTTATTGCACAATACGTGACATTTATTCAAATTTATTTTCAGCCCGACGGTCCAACGGCCATGCTTTATGATTGTAGGTCCTCAAGCATTGTTTGCGGGTGTTCTGCAGTCTCCATCAGCAAGACTATGTCGTCCACAAACCTCAAATAGCTCAAGGATTCCTAGTTAATCCTTAATCCTATATTTTCCTAGTCAAGCTTTGTAAACACCCCATCTAGACATGCTGTGAATAGCTTTGGTGAGGTGGTATCTCCTTATCTTAGTCCCTCCCTTACGGGAATTGATCACTTTGCTTATGGCTTATGCTTGACATTTTATGCTTTCCACAAGCATAAACTGTAAGTAATAAAAAAGAAGGCCAGACAAGTCTAACTTATTTAAAAATGCATCGGTAACGTTTTGTTTATTATAGTGCAATTTATTCAAGAGGAAGTTTCAGTTGCTATAGTTACACCTACGTGCCGACATACTTTTTGGAGTATCTGTTCATTAACTCTTTGTGGAGTAAGGACAGAATAACGAACGTTTTGTGGAACATCGATGAATTTTAGAAGTGTTTGAAAAAGCAGGCGTTTCGAAGGGCTAAATTTTACATGGATAACCACACTGGCAGTATTGCCGGAGCGAATATGAATTCGTCAATCCGCGCACAGAAGTCCACATTTAGGTATTTTTTCGTGAGATTGCCTCTCGATTATTATTTGCTTGCTCGATAATATCAAGATGTCGAGAATGTCAGTGTATTTGTTATGGCAGTCTCCTCGATCAGAATGCAGCTACAAAGTTATTTTTTACAACTGAAGGTGGAAAAAACACCTAAAAAATGTCTAACTGCCTATTTAAGCTAATTTTTCGGAATGCAGTTGCTGAAGCCCGCATTTATTTTTTAAAAGGAATGCGAGTGAAAGAAGCGTCATATGCCCACAATACAGAAGGAAAGAAGTATCGGAAGTTTCAGGAAGCAAGCTTGTGAAGAGCGGTACAAAAGTTTCTACGCATTGTGGTGATAAGGCGGCATTTATTTAATAAAAGAATACCAGCGGAAGACGCATTATACGTCCACAATGTAGCCGGAAAGCAAGTTTGAGAAGTTCCCGGAAACCAGCCGGTGGCCGTGCGGCCCACATCGCGTGACACATGAATGATGTGATCGTTTGCTTACTTCTCGATTTAGGTTATTTTTTCTAGCCTTGACACTTAGAATTTTCTATCAAACTTTACGAGTGCGATCAGCTATAAAGCAATTGTCACCCCATTCCGTGCGACATTTTTTTTTTTTCCGACGGAGCTCATCAATCGTGAAGTGTCACCTCCCTAAAAGGCCTATACATTTTTTTTGACCGGTATTATTTTCGCGACAATTCTTAAAGAACGTGTGTGAATATCATCATTTCACATATGGCCTTCATTGTTCTCTTAGTTTCTTCTTGTGTTTGCAGTTACTTTGCGTCAGCTTGTGCTCGTGTCAGCGTAAAGAGAAGCGTATTGTTCTTTTAGTTGTGGCTGCAGCCATCTATCTACGTCAGCTTAGGCCTTCCCCACTGTCTTTGTGACACCCGCCAGTTTATACACGTTCTATAGGAAGAAGGCATGTAACCGTGGATTATCTATCTTTTGTACGTAGTTGACTCCTTTATTGCGTGAATACCACTGCGTATTTAGATACCTATTACTGGGTAGGGGCACTAGCAAAAGCTCGTAATTTTGTATGAGCCAGGGCGGGTAATTAGGATGCTTCAGCTACCTTTCTCCGCCTCTATAAGCGTAAGGTGTGCATGTTTCAAAGCCGGTTCGTATAGTTCCCGCACGTCATACAGCAAAGGTTTTCAGTTGGAGTAAATTGAGGCTTCTTACCTGCACAAAAATGGGTAATTTTTGTTCTGATTCACAGATAGTCTTGCCGCTGAGGGCGCCTACAAAAGACTGCTACGGTCGGCTGCTTTCGACGCGTTTGTTCCGCCTTGCAAGTAAACATCGAGGGAAGTTAATTAGGGTTGTTAGGGACAGCGGCAGGGCTGTTACAAAGTATTTGTTCGTTTTATAACAAATATACCCCATCCCGCCCACTCTCACTCTCTTCCTAAACGCATATGCACAAGCACACTAGGCACAGACATACACGCGCCTCTAAACATACACACGCACGCAACACCGAAAGTTGGGCGAGTTGGTAAATCATCTTGAAAGAAACACACACAGCGCGCAAAAAACAGGACGAAAGACGGAGGGATGTACAACACAAGCGCTGACTCTCAACTAGTTTTTATTAGAAACCCAAAGAATATATACACACAAGTGTACACATGCGTAGAAGAACCACATACGATTAAAGCTGTGGAAGAAAAGCCAAAAAGATTTTACTCGGTGGAAGAAAAGCCAAAAAGGGTTAAGGAGAAGGCAATGTGGCTTTTGAAGGAACTGAACTTGGATAGCTTGTCTATGTTAGTAACAAAGGCGGAAGGACTACGCCTTGATGTGTTCTTTACTATAAAGACACACAAACCGGAGCAACATTTTCGAACTACAGTTTCCGAGAGGTGAAGGTGGCAGGTAGTGGCTTCTACGTTTTTAAAGCAAAGCTTTCCACCTCTACCCCCCAAGGGTTCTTTCGCGACCGTTGGTGTCACCAGAAAACTCCCGGAAAGAAATAAAAGAATTTACTGCACCGCCAGGGATTGAACCTGGAACTAACAGAGTAACAAACCAAGAGCCCGTAGTCTTACCGATTTAGCTACGAGCCCACGCGGAGGCGGGGAAGACAAGTGATGCACTGATCAAGCACATCTACGGCTTTAACCCCTGCATTCTCGCTAAATGCTACGCGATAGCGATTAAACGAAGCACACACTAACCCATGGCGTCTCACTTCTAGTACGACGCCAATGGGCCTGTGGCTTCCAGTGTTCACGTAAAAAAATATCAGTTCCTTGTCCGCCCTCACGCCAGACGATACCTCAAGAAACACATTCAAATACTCCTTGATGGCCAGGCCATCACTCCATGCCCCAGCATCAAAATCCTGGGCCTACATCTTCAGGACAACACCAAGAGTAACATATCCTTGCAGTGCGTCAAACACAACATTAATAAATCATACACATGATCCGGCGAGTTACCACCAAGAAGCGAGGCCTCAAGGAATACGATACCTTTCGATTAGCTTTCGTCTTCTCCAGAATCACTTACGTCAACCCCCTGTCTTCTTCTCGGCAAGGAGGACATAAAGATGCTTTATATAATGATTAGAATGGCGGTTGAGCAAGCCATTTGTCTTCCCATGAGGGCGCCCAGAGAGGCTGCTTAGCACGGGGCTCTAAAAAGCTGAGAGGTGGTCATCTTTCTATCCAGAAGCTCCGAATGAGCAGAACTGCGGCGGGTTGCCGAATCTTTCACCAGATTGGCTGGGCAGCACAAAATATCACTCCGCTTGATGTACTCCTGGGCTTTTGGCGACAAGAAAAAATATGCTCCCTTTGCTTAGAAATATGAACCCCTCAGACGACGAGGGTCACCGACAAGCACGGGCTCAAGCGCTCAACACCACCCGCGGTGGGGATCATGCAGTTGTCTACACAGACGCCTCCAAACATACAGTGCAGCAGTACGTCATCATCGTGTCTACCTCCAGAACCAACCTCCTTGCTGTGCCTCACTCAAGACCGAAGACATGATGGCGCCAGAAGAGGCAGCCGTCGCCTTGGCTCTCAACCAGGGGTTTGTAAAGTAGTCACAAATTCCCAACAAGCCTAACGGAACTACCTGTCGGGTTTGGTGTCCCCACCTGCACTGCGTGTGCTAAAAACCACTCCCCAAATGGTTCCATTCAGCTCATCTGAACACCTGCTCACGCTTCCACGGAGGGCAACGAATACGCCCACCAAGCCTGCACTTTCACCCCCAGTGCTATGGAGCTGCACGAGGGCAGTCACCCGCTTGTCTCATTCAGGGACATAAACCAGAATTATCGCTATCTGAGGCAGACTCTACCTTTGGCTTACCCTGACCTTTCCATAGAAGAACAAACTACCCTACGGCTCATATAATCCGGCTCCTTCCCACACTGGACGCGTGTTCACTTAATGCATCCGAATCGCTAAGACGCTGCATGTAAATTTTGCTCATAAGTAGGAACACTCTGCCACATAATCGGGGTGTGCAACTTTAGCCCTGAGCACCTCCTCTCCTTCTGTCAACTACCTAACAAGAGCAATGGGCGATGCTGCTATCCAGCCCCTCTCTACCTACCCAGCTTCAACTGGTGGACAGGGCACATGCGGCGCGGACTGAATATGGGCTACAGTGGAGAAGGAACCACTCCCCTGGACCGCACTTTGGCCGTTCAGAAGTCCTAATAGAAGTGTTTCCTCCTCCTGCTCCTCCTCCTCCTCCTCCACCGTCTATGCAACCGATCTCATCGCCTCCGTCCGGTACGGTAAAGACAAAGAAGTGAGATCGTCTGACACCAGGTTTGAGCTTTTATTTTATAAAAAAAAGTTTCCACTGATGTGCTGCACCAATACAACTCAACCAACCACCGTTCATTCCTCATGCAATAATTTAACCTGAGCAAGAATATCTCTTTGAAGTAATACAGGGTGTGGTTAAGTACATTTCACTTCTCTCTGGTTACACGATTTGTAGAGCGACGTGAGTGAATTTATGTGATGTCGCATGGGTAATCGTTGTGGGTGCCGTTTACAGCTTTGCTTTCCAACCACATCAACCGAGTGGATTGGCGCCAATTTTTTTTTTGTAGAAGCAACTCGAAAAGTTGGGAGTTGAAGACCCCTTTAAATTAAGGAATTCGGAAGAAATTGTTCAAGAAATGTGGCTCAGAAAGTTTGAGGGGTGCACAGCTTTCAGTGTTGATGTAGTGGACTTGTATTAGTACTCCCTTCCACAACGAGAGTTAATGAAGTGCGTAGAAGAATGTATAAGAGACAGCAACGATGAGTTTGTTCCAAAATGACTGTGGTCTGACCGTAGAAGGATTTTTGGAGCTGTTGTTGTTTTATTTGCAATCGACGTTTATCAAATGGGAGCAAAAGGTGCTCCTTCAAAATGCAGGCGTCAGTATTGGTTAGAGGGTCGCACCAGTTCTTAGCAACATTTTTCTGGGGAAAGTTGATGTTAACCTGGAAAAGGTGCTTGGAGGCAAGGTAGTCCGTGTCCCAAGCCTACGTAGACGATTATTTGGTTTTTGTGCACCGGAATGAAGAATCAATGAAATGTGAAGGTATTGTAAAGGTGTTCGAAGACCACGGTATGGGACTGAAGTTCACCAAAGAGCTTCCCGCAGAAGGTAGCTTAAAGTTTCTAGATCTAGCCATAAATTTTACAGAGAACCACACATGATGGAAGTACAATCCTAGGTCGGCTAAGCCGCTTCTTAATAATTATGCGTCCGGGCATTCAAAAATAGTAAAAAGGGGCATCGCGATGTCTACCCTCGGATCAGCATTAAGAAGGTCATGCCACCATACTGTGGAAAATAGCTTTGATAATCAGATAAGCCGCCCTCAGGCAGCAGAATTTCCGAACCATGTTATAATTTAGGTGTGTCAGACCTTATTCCGAGATATTAAGCACGGAAGAAACGAGGCAAGTTGGCACACGGGGTGAAAAATGTCGGGTCAAGTTATGGTGTAGAGGTTATCTTCTCGGAAAAGAACAAAATATGCAGGCTTTATTCTATGGTGAACAAGACACGTCCAGTTGGTACTACCCAGAACACGTGCGGTGTCAATCACAGGCGAGCCGTTGTGCCTTGCAAATTAGCTGTTGTGTACCGCATTCCGCTGTCCTGCAAAAGAGTGTATGTGGGGCAGACGGGGCGGTGCCTGAATATAAGACTAGGAGAGCACGCAGGGACAACGAAAAACTCCACGTATGCAAATCTGCCCGCACATTGTAAAAAGTGTGAAACGCGTAGATGTGAACCTCTTTTCGCTGATACCGAAGTGCTCTTTCAGCATAGAAATCAGAAGGTTCGGGAGTTAGTAGAGGCCTTCTACATTAACCTTTATCAAGATGACTGCGGTAGCCAGACTTCCAGCACGCTCCACGAAAAGGAAGCAAAGATAGTTGGCCATATGCTTGCGTGAACTGTCAGTTATTCGGCACGTGCCTTTTTTGAGTTGGAGGGTGTACTTGTTATTTAATCTTTTAGCGTATTATGGTGTGAGTTGTCGCTTTCATCGTACGTGGTTCTTCTGCGCATGTGCACACTTGTGTGTATATATTCTTTAGGTTTCTAATAAAAACTAGTTGAGAGTCAGTGCTTGTGTTGTACATCCCTCCGTCTTTTGTCCTGTTTTTTGCGAGCTGTGTGTGTTTCTTTCAACACGCACGCACGCCCACAACACATACGGACACTCACATGCCCGTCCACCTCCCCCCCCCCCCTTTCTCCGTATACAGTAATACCTCGTTAACTCGAACTCGCATATCTCGAAAAATCGGCTAAGTCGAAGTTTTTCGCGGCACCGAACCATCTCCTATAAGTCCCATGTATTTATGGCCATTTATTTCGAAGTATTTTTGTGCCAAACTGCGGATATCTCGGAATTGTGACTGGGAGGGGAACGAAAATTTCGCCACCGCGGACCGTTTCACAAGATTCGCGCGATGCTGGCCAGCCCAGGTCCCTCGATTTTTTTTATCGTTTAGCCGCGCCTTCCATAAAGCTCATGTTTTCCCCTAACGTGAAGTCTGAGAATAGAGGCATATCAACTTCGTCAAGAAACCCCGTGGCAAGTCATGTGACGGTAGAGACATGCGCAGAGGTACAATGTGCAAGTGTGCCGTATACGGGGTGTGCCTTATACGGGGTGCCGTATAGGTGTGCCGTATACGGGGGAAAACCCAATGGAGAGCGCGGGTCCCTTTGGCGTTGAAAAAAATAGTATGGAGCGCAGGCGTTCCCCGGAGATCTCCTGTTGCAGCCAGCGCCACCTATACGCTTTTAAGTCAAACTTAACAGTTAATTGAAGGGTTTTATAAAGCTTTATGCTGTAAAATAAAGAAATAAGACAATTTTAGGTAATAAATAAAGATTTATTTAACAAACAAAATTTCTGAAGAGTTTTTTTTGCAAAGAACTCGATATTTTATGGCAATGCGCGCAACTTTGCTTATGTCGAAAATCCTCTTATCTCGAAATAATTCCCGCTTTTTACTAGTTCGAGTTAACGAGGTATTACTGTATATTGTAACGACGAAATTTGGCCTATAACTGCCGCTACGGTAGCATGATGATCGGTGGTGAAGATAGCGAGAAGGCTTAAAAGTTTGAAGGTTAACCCGTTTAATTTACTGGTAACATTAGCGAGCTTTAGCCGACCGTTTTTCACGGTCCGCTCCGCTCGATAGCAAGCGGGAGGGTTATTGCGCATGCGTGGCGCGCTTGGCCGCGAACGGCATTGGCTCCGGTTGCGCTGAGTGTGTCGCCGATACCGGAGCGGACCGTCGAACACGGTTAGCTAAAACTCTCTATTGATGACATTTCGCCCATACGAGCTTTATACAATACACTTTTTACATAAAGGAGAAAGACAGTCAAGAGTACTTAAGGGGACATGGCTGACTGGATCGCGGTCTCTGGATCGCAAAAGGACCCAACGAAGGGAGGCAGCGTTTGGAGAGTGAGTCCTGCGGCAGGCCGCCGTCCCCGTGGATCAGGCGGAGAGGGTTCATATTTGCTTCAAGCGGACCTGTGAAAAAACAGCGCATTCTGGCCTCATGTTTTATAGCCAATCCGGAGACGCTTGCTAACACCAATCAGCCATGTTCCCGCCAAAGACAAGTTGACCAATCACACAAAGACACAAGGTTTGAACTAGAAAACGCGCGCTTGAAGAATGTGACGTGAAGAATGTAGTTCATACAAAACACACAAAGTAAACAGTGGAAAACACAGCAAGGTCGTTTGAACTATACCGAGTTACCGGAGACCGAAATTGGCCAGTGCCGCCACCACGGGGGGTGTGGAACACCGTTGCCGCGCTGTAACCCAAGCTGGGCTGTTGGCATCCCATACCCGCCGCGTCTTCCGGTCGGTCGGCGCGCAAACACACTCCGCATGCGTTTCTCAGAAAAAGTGGGCCTTGGTGGCCGAAGAAGCAGCCTAGAAAAAGGGACAAAGCTAACTGAACTGGGGCTTCGCGACAATATATAGGTGCATGGTTTGTCTGTACTATCCTCTGCGGCCGCACTGTGACCCGAGGAAACGTTATTCACGATCACCAGGAAGAAAGCAGTTCAGATTACACCTGCGCTATTACTATAGCTTAGCATGTTGTTTTCCCTCACGGCGAGAACGGCGCTGATGACTGCATTCATCTTCCCGTCAAGACCCATAACCTATTTTGCAAACAGGCCATCAAAGCTCGGAGTTCTTATCCTAGTTCAATTGCGGCTGAATCTTAGTGTGTCCTGCTAACGAAAAAAGTAGAGTTGACACAGGAAACTTTTTTATTGCGGCAGGCGTGTACTGAGTCGCGGCGGTGATGTGCGCGCACGCGCGATATCTGATACGGCTGCACGGCCATACGTCATCTGGGAACACTCGAAGGCGCCCTGGTGCACTAATTCCGAGTCTAGAGACTAGGCAGCCACTGAGGTGTTCCGAGTCGCAGCAAGGCTGCGCCTCGTGAAATCAACGGTATGATGACTAACCCCGTGTCTCCGATGTAACAACTGGCGATGAGGATGTCCACGAAAAGTGAACCTACCCTGCCAGTGAAGATGACAACGCCTCTAGGAAAGCTTCCGGAATTTAAGCCGGACGACGGGGATTTTATCTAAAAAAATTCGAGTTGTTCGCGGCGGCCAACGACATTGCAGCAAACAAAAAGTTGTAAGTGTTCCTGTCCTCGATTGAGGGAAAGGCCTACGTTACCCGCCGAGTATTGCTGCTTCCCAAAACGCCCACCGGGTAACGTTCGGACAAGCGGCGAGTGCACCAAAGAAACGCTACCATCCAGGGTGCGTTCTTGTTGTTAGTAAACTTTATTGGCATACAAAAACAAGGAGGAAAAAGGCCCGCGTTTCCCGAGTGACCGACCAGTAGCGTTTCAACTTGCGCCAGCACCAGTCGCATAAGACAGTGGCTGACTTCATTGTAAATGTCAAGAAACTGGCAGCCAGGTGCAAATTCGCCGCTCTCCTGCAGGAGGCCCTTCGGGATGACACAATGCGATGCCGTCTTCTAGCGAAGCAGGACGGAGAGTTCACCTGGCACCAGGCATGCA
The DNA here is from genome assembly GCF_048455015.1 of Haemaphysalis longicornis. Lineage (NCBI taxonomy): Eukaryota > Metazoa > Arthropoda > Arachnida > Ixodida > Ixodidae > Haemaphysalis > Haemaphysalis longicornis. The sequence goes on along the minus strand of NW_027526203.1, from coordinate 117,705,682 downwards.
ACATAACCACGGCCATGGAAGTTGCTGCTCACGATACGTAGGAAATGATGCGACAAGGCCATGCGGAAGGTTCTTTGAACACCGCCTACGTTTCAAGTGGCATCCACTGGCAATGACAGTCAACCCGGCGCCAACCAGCGACAACTGCAAGAGGGCCAGCAGAAACCGGAGAAGCAAGACCGGGTGCGTCTCGGAACCCTCGCCGCCGGACTGACCAACGTGATTCTCAAAGGTGTGGAAGGAAACACTCACCTGTAAGTTGCCCTTTCCCCAGCAGCACTTGTTACAAATGCGACAGAAGGGGACACGTTGCCAAAATGTGCAATACGAAGGCAGTTTACCATATAGAAGAGGGGAACGCTGATAGTGATTTGCTTACGGTGTGCAATACTGAGCACCGTTCGGGAACGCCTACTATTGTTGTCACAGTGAAAATAATGGCAAGGAATTCCCGATGGAACTACATACAGGCGCCGCAGTGTCTCTCAAGTCCGTGACAGAATGCGCGAACCATTTTCCTAATGCTTGCTTCTGAGAAGAAAATATTCAGCTTGCAGCGTACGCCTGTCTCCATAAAGGGTCTCTGGATGTGGGAGTGTGTTATTATGACCAACGCTTTCACTTGCCTCTTGTTATAGCCAAAGACGATCAATGCGTTAGAATGGCTACGTTGTTCGGCTGAGATTGGCTGAGTAAAATTAAACCCAGGTGGCATCAGATCGTGCAAGTGAGGGCAATGAATGCGTCTACACCGCTCACAGAAAAATACCAAGACGTATTTGAATCCGGCTATAGAGCTATTGGGGAATTTAAAGCCAGCATTGTCGTGAAAAACTAACGCCACGCCCATTTTTGGTAAGGCGCGATCAGTGACACTCGCTTTTTGCGAGCCAGTAGAGGAACCTTTCAAAAAAAGAAAAGTCTGGAATCGTGTATCGTGTTAGGCACAGCAGCTGGGCGACCCCACCGGTTGTAAAGTCCAAGAATGACGGCGCAGAAGTCCGCATTTGCCGGGACTACCTAAATAAAGGGAATCCTGCTATTGAAGTGGACCATTATCTTCTGCCGCTGCTGGAGGATATATTTTCAACATTGCAAGGGGGCAAAGTATTTTCGGTTCTCGACCTGTCAAAAGCGTACCTACAGCTCGAGGTGGACGGGCAAGTGCAAGAGTTGCTGACGGTCAACACCCATATGTCTCGTCGGTTTCAGCGCTTGCCATACGGTGTAGCATGCGCGCCGGCTATTTTCAAGCTGTAATGGACCAGCTCCTGCACGGATTGCCAGGTGCTGCCTGCTACTTAGGGGATGTAATCATAGCAGATTAAAACTACAACCAGTGCTATGACAGAGTAGATCAGGTACTGAATCGCCTAAGCAGACACGGCATAAACGTCAACGCTGAGAAATGCAGGTTGTTTCAAAATTGCGGTGGCTATCTGGGACATGATATTGACAGGAACTGATTGTACCCAACGCCAGAAAAATGTCGGCTATTAGGATGCGCCAAAATCAGCTAATTTAACTCAACTGAGGGCATTCTTAGGCTTGGTAAACTTCTTTTCGAAAGTATTTCCTAATCTGGCCAATGTACCAGAACTACTCGACGACTTGCTACGCAAAGAGACTATACGGCACTGGTCGCGTCACTGTGAGGCTGCGTTTCACGCGTGTAAAGAGATGTTGCCTGATGAGAGTGTGCTCGCACTCTACGGTGCCACAAAATACCTCCAACTGTCATGTGATGCCTTGGAGTACGGGCTCCGTTGTGTGTTATCGCACGGGGTGAGCGGCGAAAAAAGGCCGATTGCATTTGATTCTAGGTCGCTGTAAACTTCGGAGCCCAACTATGGTCACATAGCGTTAAACAGTTGCTCAAATATCTGTACGGAAGAACATTTATCAGTATAACAGACCATCAGCCACTCACGATTCTGTTTGACCCAAAGAGGCACGGAAGTGGTGCGGGAACAGCTAGGGTGCATCGATGGATTGCAATTTTTGCAAATTATCTTTATAAGCTTAAGTACCAACCTGGAACTGCGATTAGTCATTCCGATGCATTGACGCGTCTGCCCCTTGCTGGGAGTGAGGAGCATACGGAACAAATTTTATACTTTTCGCCTGTCAGTGAGTTGCCACTTACTTCCGAAGACATGGCACGTGAAACAGAACGTGACGGGCTCCTAAGAGTTGTTCGAAACATGATATGGCATGGCTGGCTTAAACATGTGTCTCAGGAGTTGCAAACATTTTCTATACACCGTTTCGAGCTATCCGTTGATGATGGTAGTGTGGTGTCTACGAACAAAATTGTAATTCCAAAGGGCTTCCAGAATGGGGTTCTTGCTTTGTTAAACGAGCAACATACTCGTATAACCAAGATGAAAGCAGTGATGTGTTCCATGGTGTCGTGGCCAGGTATTAAAGAAGCTGTTGAGGATATCGCGCAGAAATGTTGATATGTTGAGCAGCCTAGGCCGCTGTCACCCTGGAAAGTGTGTCAAAACCCTTGGGACAGGATGCCCCTTGAATTCGCGGAAAAAGAAGGGCAAACGTTTCTTGTCGGGAATTGACTTGTTTTCAAACTGGTTGTAAGAATTCCAAACCTTTCTGAAGGCTCCTGGCATGAAGCATACGCTCACACCACCGTACCACCCGCAAACGAATGGTGTGGCGCAGCGTGTTGTTCAAACTACAAAAGAGGCACTGCTCTAGCAATTGCTGGACGGCCAAGAAAAAGTTAACACAAGAATGTTCAGCATAGAATTGATAATTTTGTGTTCCCATGCAGAAAAACGCCGCACACGTTCACGGGTGTGACGCCGGAAGAGTTGTTCCTCAGACAGAAACTGCGGACTCGCTTATCGTTGCTACGGCCAAAAGTCCCCAGCGCAATAGTCGAAAAAAATGTCACAGGGAAAGTAGCTGCTGGTGAGCGCGGATCCGCGCAGAAATCATTTGCTGCGGGTGATTGCGAGTTGGTACCTTCTGTGCGTGCGAAGTAGTGAAGTGGTTGCCTGGAAAAATCAAGCAAGCGAAATCACCCACCACGTATCTGGCGTTCGTTGGAAATAGTATATGGTTTGTGCACGCTGACCACTTGCGGCATTCCTGGATTGCACCACCTTAGGCATCCGAGGACGATTTCGCCATGCGGCGGCCCCGTGCTTCTGATTTGGAGTGTCCGTCAGGCGCAGGAAGACAGACTGGTCAATGTGCACCGCAGGGCCCTACTGCCCTTTCTTTTAGCATGAAAGAAGCCACTGTGTTGCAGGAGTACTGACGCGAATTTCTTGTGTTTTGTTTCCGAGGCTACAGGTGCCTACGTGCCCACTAACCATAGAATGGTACACTGGATTGTTGAACGCTGCATAAATTATTATTTAGAGCTTGTTTGTTCGAGTCAGTTTTGGTTTCCGTGAAGCGAACACGGAAGCAGCCACCTAGTCAGGAAGGCGCATTTGACGCCACAGTTCTCGTCGCACCATAGCTGATGTCGGTCTGGGCGCGCGTGACGTCGCGCGGGACATCAGTTTTCGGAAACTGTGACGTTATGCACAAGGCGGAAAAATGCGCGCCAAAAGCACCGCGGCCGCCTCGATACGCCACGGGAACCTTGACGTGGGCCGTTTGGCTTAAAGCGCTGATGAGGTCATGACCTTGCTGGATGGTGCGGATGGGCTTTCTTGTGCGCGCAAGGATTAAAATTGATCTAAAATATGTTCTACCGAACGGCTACAGTTTAAACTTCCGAGGGGGTATCTCCATATACAAAGGAAGCTTTTTACACAGTTATCTGCGCTTGGGAAGTTCGTGTCAGCATTCCTTTAAGAAAAACCAGGAGGAGTAGGCGCCCTCCTGATCCTTTTACCTAGCACGCCTTTTAACGCATTTTGGGAGAGAGTGTTGTATTGCCGCAGGCGTGTGCTGAGTCGCTGCCGCGGTGTGCACGCGCGCGCTATATCTAATACGGCTGCCGGCCATATGCCATCTGGGATCACTTGACGGCTCTGTTGTGTCGGCGCTGGCGCTGTGGCACGCTGATAGAGATTGAGCAGCCGCTGTGGTGAAATGTTCTTTGTTCCGAGGCAGCAAGGCTCGCCTCGTTAAATAAACGTCATGATCACTGCCACCTTGTCTCCGATATAATACAACAAAACTAACGGAACATGAAAATGTGAGTACAAAATCCCCCAAAGGAACCAAGTTTCAGTGTGAAATACCTGTCTCGTTACAAATGAAATTCTTCGTTTTGAAAAGTGTATTTGTGAGTTGGCATCGTTGGTATTTATGTGAAGACAAAACTGAGATTTTTTTTAATGAACACTTACTGAAATAATGAAGAATGTCGCCAGTGTTTCGCTTTATGTGGAGTAGGGCTCGCAAATCGGCTAAATCAGTTACAGCGTTTCCCTCTCGTGCGGGATTATTCCAATGTTGAAATTCGAAATGGTCTAAATTAGCTAGCGAGCTAATTGTTTGTAGTTATAGATAAGTTCTGTTTTTTCAAACCTGACGTCCCCACAGATTGTTGGAAAACCGCTTGGCCAAGGTTAATATTTTGGCCATTTACGGACTTGGATTTGTTAAATCGGTTCTCACTGCCTTTTTTTGGGCGCCAAACGAACTTTTAGATTTTTACAGCCGCCGTGGGTCTCTTTCGCCTCATAAAGGCAGCAGGCGATTTTGATGCTGACTATAACTTGCGTGGAGTCGCTGTGGATGCCACCTGATGACGATGATTCGCCACTGGACATGAACAGGACATGAACAGGCTCGTTAACCTCGACAGGCCTTGTATCAATTAAAACAGAATCGATCCCCTGCCCTTTCCCCACAAAAGGTTTACCCACTTTATGCATGCAGCTATTGTTTCAATACAATTGATAAGAGCTCAACAAGATGGCGTAAGGCAGAATGTATGGCATTGTAGGAGGAAAAAAATGAACCCAGTTCCACACAGTGTGAGATCTGCTGAAATATGGGAGCTGTGGTTCCCTTGTGTCGACTCGAACGACAACGGGTGCTCGCCAGAGAACGGCAGCGCTGTCGCCGCGCAAATCCTACGGTTAGTGGAAAGGAATCCGCAGGTAACTGGCAGCCATAGAGGCAATATACTGACTCTAGAGGGAAAGCGCGCCGCTGAGCCAATGCATTCGAATCGTACGACACACAGTGGCAGACATGATACATCAATTTGAAGGTTGCCAGCTGAGCCTTTGCTTACTAAAAACGGCGAAAGCGATGGGTCGTAATCTGGCAACGTGCTACTGTGGCGTTTCCGCGTCCGGCTTGCGAAGCATGCCGGGATTAACTGTAACATGGCGGCCCGCTGGCCAGGCCGATTTTGTGTGGGCGGCATCGATAGCATTGCGTTGTTTATCTGCTCTCCTGTGGGTAGGTAACCAACGTGTTTTTGGTTTAGCGTGTGACTTATATGTACTGAGACTATTTGAGCAAGATGTGGTAACGCTCAAACAACACTTGCGCGCAAGCTCGAATGCGACTGATCGCATGCCCGAGGACGACAAGGAATCAGCTGTTCCGTACTGGGGCGCACAGAAAAATGAATCTCCCTCATTATCTCTGTGCATTTTTGCGCTGTGCCGCTTTATTTGCCATTCTGTGACATTTTGCGAGTCGCTCAATGCTTTTCAAACGAAGTGAAGTGAACTGTGGCTTCAGCTGAATTTGAAACCTGTATTGACACACACACACACACACACACACACACACACACACACACACACACACATACGAAAGAAACGTTATCGCGTTCGCCGACGCTGATAATGCAGGTGAGTCGCGGCCCTTTGAAGCACAGGAATGAAAGAGCGCGGTCGATCGCAGGCCAACGGAGTGACAGAATGCATGCCAAGGAGTATGCGAAATACACTCAGCGGTGTGTCCCGTTTTCCTTTGTCTGTATTTGTCAAGTTCTAGCTGCTTTCCACCACTTCAAAGGGAAAGCTTGCGGGACTGAATGGGCAGTATTGAATGGGCAGTAATTTGCCGCACAGAGCGCACCAGAAGAGAACATTGACTTATTGTGACTGATTAAAAATGAAACCGCATTTCGTCACCTATTTTTCGTTCTACCTTCACGGACGTTTTCGCCAAAGTTCGGAGCACGGAGAGCTGTATGAAATTCCATGTATAAGACAACTGAAGTGGAACGATTCTAAAAGTTATTTTATTTCTCTTACAACGGGAACAATCGCTGGCTGCCACTCCGTAGCCTGTAGTGAACTTGCGGTAGTGAAGTTCAGATCGGAATCGCTGTTTTGGTGTTAGTTGAGAGGCAATAGAAAAGGTGCTTAACGTGAAGAAACGAATGACAGCCTCGCAAGCGCCCGGGGAGGTACTTCCTCAGCGCGTGCATCCGAGTTGTACCAGTTGTACACGTTTTGCACGCACGCAGATCTGAGCTGGAGACTGCTCACATACACTGCGGAAGTCAGGCGCAAGAGCTTCCCCACTCCCTAGAACAATTAAAGAAAATCTAAACCAAAACTGAACTACACACTTACTCTTTGTTCGCTAATTAGAGCTTAATTACACGGAAAAATTTTATATAGCTTTTTTAATTACTGAGACAATTATTGTAACCATTTTGCTGCAGTTCTTTGTTTTAGTTAAATAATTACGGAACAACTTTTTAGAGGGCTGAATACAATTGCTCTGGCAACCATGAGAATTGTATCATATCAGCGCCCACGATTCGTACGGTCTCGGAGATCGCTTTACCCTCCTGCCATGAGTGATGCGAAGATCCCTCCTCTCTCCTTCCCCTGGCGGGAGGGACAGGAACCCCTTTCGGCGAGACCACTGTTTCTTCCCTCGGTGGGCCTGGGAACCGCTTTCTACGAGGTCGCCGTTCGGAGACCACTACGCCCTCTGCATCTTCTACGATGTCGCCGGTGGCAAGACCACTGCGCGGCGGGTCTGGCAACCTGCTCCTACCCCTGCGTGACGCGCTACTTAAGCAGACTTACGAAAAGGCTCGACCTACAACAGCGCCGCTGTTAAAAAGATGGCAGTCCATGATTGAGTGCAGAGCATGTCGTCGAGTGCTGATGTCGAACTGCGAAAATTATGCTTCATGTTGAGGAATCCAGCGATGAAAGAACCCAGCAAACAAGCTGCATTCCCAGCACTAGACACGCATTGCGTGTCCTCAGCGTTGGTACGTGCTGTATGAAGGCATATTGGTCACAGGCGGCCTTTTTAACAACAAAGGGTCAGCTCTTCAGTTTGCTTGAGCACGCCATGAACACTGCAATTTTTCTGACCATCCCCGCATGGTAAGCTGCATGTGTAGGCAAATAGGCGCCGGGCAGCTAATGAACATTTGTGTGTGTGCGGGCGTGCGTTCGCGTACGCAGATGCGAGGAATCGTATGTCTGCACATGGAGTTTCACCGGTCGTTGGCACAATACGCAGCCGCAGTGCAGGCCCTCCATGTTTGGGGTGTTGGCCGCTAATGATCATTGGGTGGCACTCTAGCATGCATACTTTGGTTGGTGAGTTCATATGGGTCATCATCATCATCATCATCATCATCATCATCCTTTTTACGCCCACTGCAGGGCAAAGGCCTCTACCATTATTCTCCAATTACCTCAGTCCTGTGCCAACTGTGACCAATTTATCCCCGCAAACTTCTTAATCTCATCTGCCCATCTAACTTTCTGCCGCCCCCTGCAACGCTTGCCTTCTCTAGGGATCCACTCTGTTACCCTTAATGACCAGCGGTTATCATGCCTTCGCATTACATGCCCTGCCCACGTCCATTTCTTCTTCTTAATCTCTACTAATATGTCCTTAACACGTGTTTGTTCCCTGACCCACTCCGCTCTCTTCTTGTCCCTTAATGTTACACCTATCATTTTACGCTCCATTGCCCGCTGAGTCGTTCTCAATTTAAGTTGAACCCTCTTAGTGAGCCTCCAAGTTTCTGCCCCGTAGGTGAGTACCGGTAAGATGCAGCTGTCATACACTTTCTTCTTCAGCGACAATGGTAGGCTGCTATTCATTATCTGAGAATGCCTGCCATATGCACCCCACCCCATTCTGATCCTTCTAATTATCTCTGCCTCATGGTTTGGATCTGAGGTCACAACTTGGCCTAAGTAGATATATTCGCTTACCACTTCCACTGCCTCGCCACCTATCTCAAACCGCTGTGCTGTCCCGAGGTTATTGATCATTACTTTAGTTTTCTGCATATTAATTTTCAGGCCCACGGTTCTACTCTAGTCACCCAGTGCGGAAAGCATGCTTTGCAATTCGTCCCCGAGTTACTTAGCAAGGCAATGTCATCAGCAAACCTGAGGTTACTGAGGTATTCTCCATTAACCCTTACTCCCACCTGTTCCCAATCCAACGTTCTGAATACTTCTTGTAAACATGCTGTGAATAACATTGGAGAGATTGTGTCTCCTTGCCTGACACCCTTTCTTATAGGTATTTTACTGCTCTCCTTATGGAGGATGATGGTAGCTGTGGACGCATTGTAGATATTCTTTATTATTCTTACATAATGCTCATCTACCCCTGGTTCCGTAATGCCTGAATGACGGCTAGGTTTTCGACCGAGTCAAATGCGTTCTCATAATCTATGAAGGCTATATATAGGGGTTCAGTATACTCAGCGCACTTCTCTATCACCTGGTTGATCGTGTGAATATGGTCCATTGTTGAATAACCTTTACGGAACCCTGCTTGTTCTTTAGGTTGACTAAAATCTAAGGTTACAGAAATTCTGTTAGCGATTACCTTGGTAAGTACCTTGTAGACGACTGACAGTAAGCTGATCGGCCTGTAATTTTTCAAGTACTTCATGTCGCCTTTCTTATGAATTAGGATGATGTTCGCGTTCTTCCAAAATTCCGGTACCATTGCGGTGATTAGGCATTGCGTATACAGGTATACGTATACAGGTATTGCGTATACAGGCGTATCTCATGAACACGCCAATGAGTTCATATGGGTATACACTAACAAATTTCCGGTGTTGTTGCGGCTACTGCCAAGTGTATCTTGAATTTGAAGTGAGAGTGCTCAAAGTTTGGGTGCACGTCGTTGTGGTCCTGAGCACAGGATGTGCGAGGGGCTTGCTGCAAATTCGGAACAGCGGCCTGCTCTCTGCAGTTTTTTTGTTAAAGGGGAGGGACATTTGTGGGCGTCGCGCCAGCTTTAACTATACGAATAGCCTTTGATGCCTGAAATTCGCGCCTAATTAAGCATGATGCCTGAAATCATGCTTAATTAAGCGCGCTTAATTAAGCATGCGCGCTAGGCAACACGCGGAAGAATATTTTCACACAGAGTGACTACGAAGCAGGCTCATTTTGCGAAGTAACGAAAACGTTTGCATCCTGTCGACAATGTTTATTGTTACCAAGTTCCTTGTAAAGGCACTCGTTTGCTACTGAGGTCAGGGCTTTCTATCGATGCAAGCGATACTTTTATTCCACCGTTTACAATCCTGGCGTCGAAATAGGCTTTGTATATTTGGCGCGATGCCGTGTTCCGCGTTCCGTAATAATTAACTTGACGCGGATTGGTCAACCCTCCTTTGAATTGCCTTTTGAAAGCGATAGCGTATACGGCTGGCTGGGCGGCGTCGACGGCTAAGTTGCCGGGACTAAAAGCAGTTCTGACGCCCCCGTGACGCATTATGAGGGAGCATTTGCGACACTGTTGGATCAGATGTAAATGTAGCATAAATGAGCATAAACCCTTGATTCGGTGCCTGACAGTGGCGAGGCAAGAACTCAATACACGAAAGCAGCAAACACCAAGCTGTCACATGCGAACCACCACAAGCACATGGAGGTTATGAGCTTCTATGCAGCGGTGCCGCCGTGTGGAAGTTCCAGTGCACCGCACTTTTAGAACTACGAAGTTATATATCTCCTTCTCAAAGAAACGTGCCGAACTTCCGCGGTTCGTCCTATTCGTAAGTTCGTGGCCTGATGAACTGGCATATCCGCGCTATGTTTTATATTTGCGTGTGCATTGAGGCACGCATACTGCACGACGATTGAAGATTCTTTGGGTACCGGGAAGTGCATTTCGGGCTGGCAAAAAACGAAACAAAATGGTACTGCAGGGAGGAGTTGGGGCTGTCATCGCATCGTTGAAGCCCCGCAGTCGCGAGTCGAGTCCACAACTGAGCTCTGGAGAGCAGAGATCGTCCCCCGGCTGCCGGCCGTGTGTGCCGCGGCGTTGATGGAGAAAGCGGCTGGCACAAGCTGGCATGGCGTGTTTACACTCGGAACGGTCGGCGGTTCCGGCCTCGTTCAATGCGGCAAATTCAGGCTCCCCGTGGAGAACAGACGCATGCAACACGTGTTGTTGGACACACGCTCACTTTGGCGGCAAGGGCTGAGGAGACAAAAGAACGGGATAAACAAGAAAAGCCTCCGCCTCAGCCACGTCCCACACAGGTTTTCGGCACTTCGTTTGAAGGTTTATTCCGCGTTTTGTAAGGTCTTTTGTTTATCTCAGGTGCTCGGAAGTGCGAGAGCCCACCCTAATTTGATAATGAGGACGTAGTGCGCATGATTTGTGCGTGTTTAAAGAGCATTGGATGAACATGACGGCTTGCAGTGGTAACGGGAACTATGCTGTTAACTGATCCTATTGCAGGAGCCACAGCCAACGCTACTTATAACGAAAACTGCTATACAATACAAGTTCCAGCTGGGGTTGCTCGCTGCTGGTACGTTTTAGATGAAATAAGCCTGCAAATCACAAAATGCATAGTCTCAGCCGTGACTTGGTTGGCAGTGGTTCTAAGCCACGGATGTGCCACGGCCCCCTTTTGGACGGGCATAAGCGATAACAGATGGTGAAGGCGGGTAATGGCGAGGGGGATTTTTATATATACATGAAGTGTGAAACATGTAGCTTTATTTTACAGAAGTGCCGCATCACTTCGTTGCAGACAGTTTATCTATAGGTGGCACAGTCGCACCAAAACAGAGTTGCATATCTGCGGCACATTCAACTTGTTGCGCTACTCGCAATTTGCGTTTTTGTCAGAAAAAATATTCTCGCATTCATGCGTTGTAGAAAACTGCAACAGAAGCTTTTCAGTTATCGAATGGAGAAGGGCGATCATTCTGAGTGCCTTAAGGCAACCTAAATGCCTTCAACCCTCTCAACTCATTTTCAGCCTCGACGTGATCATGTGCAAAGCAATTCACTCCAGCTTCTTACCCTCAACAATGGTTAATGAGATTGGAATGAAAGTTAATTGACTTTACGCATTTCATTGTGTTGACAGTCAGTTGACTTTCTATAGAAATTTTGTATTGAGTTCCCATTGCAAATTGACCGACGCGTTTCAATTGAAACACAATGCTGAGTTTTAATTAAAAGTCTATTGCATATAGTCAACATGTCTGTTGAGATACAGGTGACTCTCTGTTGACTCTAAATTCAATTTCCCTGCTGAGTAACTCTTGACAAATATTAAGTGAAAGTATACTGAGAAACGTCGGTTGAGTTCCATTAGAGTCTTTGTAGACTCTCCATCCTTTCTCCTGTTGAGTTCCTGTTGAGCAATGTCAAAGGAAAACCTATTGAGCATATGCAACACAGCCTGCTTGTTTTTTTAGTTTTTTATGAAGGTATTTTACAATTTTCTAGTAAATTTCAGTTGACTGTACCAAATTGGTAATACTGAGTCTGTTTCAATAATGCAAAAATATTCCAAAAACTGGTCTCATAAAAAATGTTGCGGGGTGTCCATTTGGTAGGTGAAATCGTTAGACGTGTTTCGTAGCAAAGCTTGCTTTATTGCTCACGAAAGCATCGCCGGAAGGCTGGAGCTTCGCAGGGCCCACTTGGCTACTTGAGTGTGAGCCTTAAAATACAACAAAAAAAAAACAGACGTTTTTTTACACCAGTACAGTACGAAATGATTATTGCATCCCTTCATTATGACGCATGCTAGTCTTAGTAGCTGACTATTTTAGAAATAAGCTTGTTTGCACTTTTTGAAAAGCATGGCAAGGAGACAGCAGTTCAAAAAATGTATGAGTTTTTCTCAGGTTGTAGTGTCTTAAAGCACGCTATCCACACCAATTATTTCTATAATGGGTAGGGAGTGGAATGCTTTCACTTGTATGCCTTCCGAATTAAAGCTCCTGAAATTAGATGAACGAGTATGTTTCAAGGCAGGCAGGGGGTCACAAAATTGGCCGCATGGGTTCGTTATGGGGTCTTCCACATCTTTCCGGTCAAGAGGAAATCCACATAGACCTATCCAGACTGGTGGCGCCACTACATGACAGGAGAAACCTCAAATTACTCCAGAGGCGTATATGTCAGAAGGATCGACATTTGGGCGAGTTGGTATTGGTTGAAAATTTCGAAAAACAGCGTAAAACACATACACTAGAGGAGGAAAATCACACGACGACGCTGTACTCCCAACTAATATTATTGAAACCGCATCAGTTTAGGTTGTAGTTTTAGTTGTATTGAACCGCATCGGTTGACGTTCTAAATACTTCTGTGGTGATGCGGTTTCAATAAAATCAGTTGTACAACGACTGCTGTCATTTTCTTCCCCTAGCGTCTGTCTTTTTACGCTGTTGTTCGGAGATGATCAGCATATATGTGAACCTGTGAATTTCAAATTTCGTGAAATTTCAATGCTTGAAATATTGAAAAAAAAAAAAAAAAAAAAAACAGGTACGTATAAATATCATTTAACAGAACTTCTTTCTGAGCGAGTTGGTTCATGCTTGAATTTAAAGAAAACATGGTGCTAAACAGACATCGACGAAGACAAGATATGATATGACGACACAAGCGCCAACCTTAATCTGTTTATTCAAAGAGAATCCCGCTTAGTTATACACGACTTGTTCCCGCTTCTTTATACACCGCTTGTAAAGAAAACATTTCGCTCGGGATTACGATACTCCTTAATGCGATATTTGTGGGCAGCTGTTTAGCCGGTTTGACTGTGCAAAATATGTTGAGGCAAATAATTTCGTACGGACATATTTGTATGGTTACCGGAAACTTTTATTTGCAGTGGCTGACGAAGCGCATTCACCGGTTGCCAACTTCATTGTTCAGCACTCACTCGGGGTCCTGGCGTCGGCGGTGCTCAGCGTCCTCTCTGGCAGCTCGTATAGCTGCAGCGGCTGACGAAGCGCATGACCGGTTGCCTGACTCGCAGTTCAGCCCTCACCCCTGATGGCGGCAGTGCGCTGAGGATGCACTCACTCCCAGGTTCTGTCGACGGCAGCTATAGTGAGCCTGTGAGCCTGTGCTATAGTGAGACGTCGGCGGCGCGAAGTGCGTCTTAGGAAGGGACGGTGATGTGCGTCTTGGAAAGCGAACGAAACATAATCGTCACGCGCACGCCCCACTCACCTTTTCGCCAAGCGTCGCGCAGTCGAGCGTCTCGTGCGGGCACAGCATACTGGCCCCCTACCCCCGCGCACTTTCGGAGAAGCGGCTCGCGCCGCCACGGCGAACCACCCTCCCCTCCCAATTTTGCGAGCGTCTCCTCCTTTGCTTTTTTTTCACTCTTCGGTCTTGTCATCGTTCGCTCGGTTTCGACGACGGCGACGCCGCTAAGCACAGGAACGGGCGCCAAAGGGCTGCGCCCCACAACAAATAACAATAGCGAGTTTTAACTGACCGTTTTTCACGGTCCGCTCCGCTCCGGCAGCAAGCGGGAGCGCCATAGCGCATGCGTAGCGCGCTTGGCCGCGAACGGCATTGGCTCCGGTTGTGCTGAGGGGGCCGCCGGCACCAGAGCGGACCGTCGAAAGCGGTCAGCTCAAACTCTCTAAAATGATGGTATAGTTCAACCAGAGTCCCTCAACACTTTTCTGGTCATGAAACTCCACCGTAACGCTATGGGAGAGCTTCTTGCGCTGCTAAAAGAGGCCGCACCACGGCGCTGGCGTTGATCGAAGGGAACAGGGAAAGTGGTCGGAAGGCGTGTGGCAGGGACCGCACGCTAGCCGCGGTATCGGCAATACGCGTTCACTTTATTTCTCGTGTACCGCTAAAATGAGCTTGGTATTTTGTCAGTCCCGAAAAATCTCGTGTGGGTGGTCAGGCTGTTACTGCGTTCCTGCCTGCCTATCTGGCTAGAGAGGAAACGGCGACAAAGCTTCGCTGTGTTGCTCTCCTTTTGGCGCCGAGCTGCGCGCCAGATAGAAGCGTACCATTCCCCGGAAAACGTTAGGGAATTTAACTTTTACTTACTGCACGTCCGCGTATGTAAAAAAAATCACATCTGTTTGGCGAGTGCTTCGTGAATGGAAAGAAATAGCTCATCAATGTGTGTGCAGGCATTGTAGAGGACATACCCATCGGCAACTGAACGACTTCTGCAATTGTATGGTGTACGTTGAATTCTATGGGCACAGCCGCAGAAAAGATCGACTTTTCATGAAGCCCCTCCTGTATTTTTTTGGTTGCAAAAAGAATGAGGCTTCGAGGACAGCGGTTCGCTCGCTCATAATTCTCAGCGAGTGCAGGTGAAGCCGAGCCAGTGAGAGCTGCTGGGATTTTTTTTTTCGGCCTTGCCGTCTCTTTCTGTTTTCTTTTCCTCGGGTGGAGGGAGGGGGACGTGTTGGTTGCTTTGTAATCAAGCGCATTGCCGGACTGCAAAAAGGAGCTTTTAAAACCACAGTGTTTTTCTTTTGCGGACTTTTTGTTATTACCCGCGGACGACCTTTGTTTCGGGGATTAATAGGCCAGAAATAACCTCGCTTCATAAAAGGCCCCGTTATCATATGCCTGCAACTATGTCAACGATGTAAATGTCATATGTAAAATAAATGTGTAAACATTAGTATTTAAATGTTCGCTGTGAGCGCACGCCTAACGAGCAAACCACAAAGTCCAGAATTCTTAAAATATTGTAACGGTGAAAGTGAGCACTGGGGTTTGTAGCAATAAAGAAAAGCACTTTATTTAGAGGGCGAACTTGTGCCCGTAAGTCTCCTGTCACCGCTAGCTACAGCGTCCACCGAAACTGCTCCTTCGTCTTTCTCTTCGCCTTTTCCTCAGCTGCTGGCTTCAACGTCCTCACTTCGAATACTAAGTGTGGGTCGCTGGGTCTGCCTGGCAATGATGATAATAATGCCGTTGCATTACTCCCCCTCCCGGAAACAGCATCGACCCGATGCCGGATGGTTGTTCCTGGCTATTACAGCCTAACCAGTCTGGGAAACGTAGTAGCTGAAAAGCGCCGTCTTAGTGTGCATATACGTAAAGGCAACCAGATACGTTCAGGCAGGCTGGACTTGGTCTGAGCGAAAGTAATAGGGCTTCATGCGTGCCACATGTACGATCTCTGGGGTAAGCCGCCGTCTCGATGAGCACGCTGCTGTTGCCTTGGGTTCTACCTCGTAGTTGACATCCGATACGCGACGAAGGACTTGATAAGGGCCGAAGTATCGGCGGAGAAGCTTTTCCGAAAGCCCACGGCGACGGACGGGTGTCCACACCCAAACAAGGTCTCCAGCTACATATTCAGGATTGCGTCGACCCTGGTTGTATCTTTGGGCATCGACTGTTTGTTGCCTTAGAATGCGGAGTCGGGCAAGCTGACGAGCTTCTTCAGCGCGCTGCGTGATATCTTCAACGGCATTGTCGGCGACGTCGGTGTGATCTACGGGAAGCATAGCGTCCAGTGTAGTGGTCACCGCGCGTCCGTAAACAAGTTGAAACGGGTGAGTCGAGTTGTTTCGTGCGTAGCCGTATTATAAGCGAAGGTAGCGTAAGGTAGAATCTCGTCCCAATTCCTGTGTTCTAAATCGACGTACATGGACAACATATCGGTGATGGTCCTGTTCAGGCGCTCCGTGAGCCCGTTAGTTTGAGGGTGATATGCCGTGCTTTTACGATGCTCGCATTTTGGTGGAGCGTGCGGGTCCTTCCCCGTCCCGCCCCAGCTTCGCACCTCATCAGCCTCGGCGCAATCGTCGAGAGGGCGTGACCCGCGTCGGCAGCCCCAGCCCTGCCGCTACCAGTACTCGACGACGTCCCCCCGCCCCGTATCCCCAGCCCGTGACGAGCCGATTCAGAACCGCCATGACCCGATGACGTGACCACACGACGACGACGTATCCCCAGCCCAGTAGTCCGACGTGGTTCCGCATACCTTCGACGTTTCGTCGCTGCCTTGGCGAGGTCGTGTCGTGGGACCAGGCATCGCCTACACCATCATCACCCTATGTGGCGGCAAGGACTTCATTGTACATTGTCACCTCATCTTTCGTCCCCACCACATGTTCTACTAGCGCGGGGTCGACCGGGACGGTCGCTTTCAACCGGGGGGGCCATGTCACGAGAAGACGATGAAGAGGGCAGCTCAGCGTGGCTCTGTTATCCCAGCCTACGACGACGAAGACGATCTGTGGGTGCGCGCTGCCTGCGTGGGCTCTGGCTTTGCCGCCATGTAAATAAGCTGTAAATAGATCGTTCATCATTCTTCACCATGGTTCCTGTCGTCTCTGCTGCCGCCGTGTTAGAATATGCTCCAACTGGCGTTCCAATTCTTAAGTTGAAGTCTACATCCAACTTGTTTCCATCAGAAAAACAGAGGCACTCGGGAGAGTAATCTTTGTTTTATAGCGTTGAATAATGCCAAGGCTTTTAGCGTTTTGGTAAAGCGCATCATGACACCGCACTGCACCACAATGATGCGTCAAAGGAAGGCATTTAAGTAGCTGAGTCCGAATGGAGCCGGTAAAAAAATAATTGTCCACCCGTGCAAACGTTTCCTTTTGCACCGCGTCAATATGTCTCCCCGCCTTTTCGAGGGGGTTCAGTCCTAGCAGGTGCCAGAAAATAGTTCCGCATGTCCATCACTATATTCACCTCATTGCACGTTAAAAGAAAATGCATCGACCTTCGGCGCCTACGCCATGAAAGAACCCAGCATCACGATCAAGCCATTTAGGCTTTCATCGTGCGTGAATGTTCTCTAGGGGCGAGGAGAGCCGGATTTCCAAGGTTGAGAGCTTCAGCTTCGCAACGCTATGAGGAGCGCAGCCAAAGGTCAGGAAAGAATTTACACCATCTCGGAATACAACTCCGCCTAAAGTCGCCCACGCGTGGGGACTTATAAGAAATTTCTTAGAATCAAAGCCAGACATCAGTGTACAGTTTTGAGCGTACGTTCTGTCTCGCACGGGTTCCCAGTAATGGCTGCCATTATCAGACTTCCCTGCCAGCTTCATTTTATAGCAACAATTGATGCCAGAATTAACAACAACGGGCGCAGGTTCTGCCGCGCGCGGCTGCACGCACGGAGCAGCGGCGGCCACCCGATGTCCTCCGATCTGCGTTGGCACCCCTCGCGGTAGCCTTTGTCTCCAAACGAAACGTGAGCAGGAGTTTCATGATCAGAAAAGCATTGAAGGACTCTGTGACTCTGGTTCAAATAACAAGTGCAGCAGGGGGTGAGAATAGCTGGTATGCAAAAGTGCAACATTGGTGAAAGCATAGCAAGATAATTGCGCAGGCCTCAGGTTAACAAACCAAAGTGCACGCGCGCATTTCAGGTGCAAAGCAGACCGCAAGAGGGGAATGACAACTTCCCACTATAAACAATGCGATTACTCACCGTCTTCGATAAAGGACATTTCTTTGTCACTTAATGCTAGTTACGGCATGCTGACGCACCTTCGCCTGCTCTTTTTATGAAGACCGCCTTGATCATCTCCCTTTCCGTTTTGCTTTTGCTCTTTTTAAAGAGGTCCTCTTTTTCAGTGAAGGCGTGCACCCACACCGCTTGTAGTGGTCTGTAGGTGCTCGCCCATGTTGCTGCCGACTGCAAACCCCTGCTCCCTCACCCGTTCATTGAAGCAGCGTCCTGTTTGTCCAATACAGTAAAGCCCGCTTATATCGAACAGCGTGAGGATTGTACGATCGTTCTATATAGCAAAAATTCGATGTAGAAAGTGAAGCAAAAAAAAAAACTTACATGAGGGCAATCCTTTCGACGGAGTCACGAGCTAACGCTGAGCTATTACCACCCTGCAGTTCACTATTGATACGACACTTTCTCGGAAAGAAAAAAATCATTTATTGGGGCGGAAGAACTGCGTAAGTGTGACCTGCTTCTTCGAGCGCAACGCGTTGCTGGTGACTGCTTGGTCCACGGTATCTGAAGAGTCGGCAAGCACAAGACCACTGCCCTTAACGGTACTGCAGTATCAACGTAGCAGGGCCACAGCAGCGACGGCTTCGCTCGTGCTCGGAAGCGCTACCGAGTTCTCGGCGTATTCGACAGAGTGGAGACAAGCATGGATACAAATGAATATTGGCAAACCCAGCGAACCGGGCAAGTGCGGACAGCGAGTGGCGCGGACTTGAAGATCGGTGACACCGCAGCCCACAGCGCCCAATGTGACGCTTTCGGTGCCAACGGCATGCATGCGTTCAGCTGGCCCATTCTTCCACTGCCAGTTTGGACGCGCTCCAGCTCGCGCGGGAGTTGCAAGTGATACCCGCGCCCCCGCTGCACGCCGATGTATAGCGAGAACGCCTGACGCATGCCTAAGGAGAGCGAAAATTCGGTGCGGGAGAGTTCGATATATCCATTGTGAGCAAAATCACGTTCGAAATTAAAACTTTAATACGCATGTAATTTTTATCAGAATTGTACAAGCGTTCGATATAAGCAATATTTCGATATATCTAAGTTCGATATAAGCGGGCTTTACTGTATACGCCCTGTCGCATTTCAAGGGGATGCTGTATATGGTATTGCTGACACATTCAGTGTAGCGCGTTGCGTACAACGACGATGAAGACGACAACGACGACGTGGAGTGGGAGCCGGAGCCCCTCCTCACGTACGGGGAGGTGCTGGAGTGGTACCGGCTCGGCCGGTGCACCGCTCCGGCGCCCCACCCGGAACTAACACGACAGCTGGCAGTGCTACTACGCCAACTACAAACACAGTCAGTGATCACGCCGGCGCTCGCGCGTCACGTGTGTCCGGACGTGTACGCCAGTGACGTGTGTAGTGTGTGCGGACAACATCGCGCAACTCTGGCCCACATCTTGTGGGACTGTGCAGTGCACCCCGTGGAAGCTGCCGACCTCTACGGCCGGCTGCCGGACACCATAACGAGTGCCGTATATTCGATGAACCTGGACGCACAAACTCTAGCCGTCCAGCAGCTCGAGGCTGCTCTCGCCAGGCAGAAGCGGAGTGAGTCGCAGACGGGGGGGGAAAGGGACGAACTCCCGAGTACCTTTCGCGCACCGCTCACGCCGACGCCGGCGGAGCCTAGTCCCGAAGACGTCGTGAACGTGGGTGGGATGTGGAGGCTCTGCGCAGCCCGACCTCCCACTCCCTGCTGGTCATAAATAAAGTCTCTCTCTCTCTCTCTCTCTCTCTCTCTCTCTCTCTCTCTCTCTCTCTCTCTCTCTCTCTCTCTCTCTCTCTCTCTCTCTCTCTCTCTCTCTCTATCTCTCTCTCTCTCTCTCTCTCTCTCTTCTTTGAGCATGTCTCCAGGGGCTTCTTAGACATCATGGGGCTGACCGTAGCCAGCTTGCACGGCGAGGAAACCA
Organism: Haemaphysalis longicornis; assembly: GCF_048455015.1. Classification (NCBI taxonomy): domain Eukaryota; kingdom Metazoa; phylum Arthropoda; class Arachnida; order Ixodida; family Ixodidae; genus Haemaphysalis; species Haemaphysalis longicornis. The sequence goes on along the minus strand of NW_027526203.1, from coordinate 117,686,098 downwards.
CCCAGCCAGGTATACATATGCGTATTGTGTTTTCCGCGCCGTGGAAGCTGGATAAGGCTTGCCCATGCAAGCTGGCCAAGTTTCGCAAGCTGGCAAAGCTTTGCCCCATGCACTTCTTGAACCCTCTTTTGTCAAGCAATCATTCAAATTAGCAAGCGGATATGTTACCATTAGCAAAAAACCGCACGGGTTGCAGTCCTGTTAATGGCTTTTTTGAAGGGGCTTGAAGCAGAGGACCCACCCTCCCTCCTTCTTATTAGATCTACAATTACTCTTACTTCGCTACTGTAAAAAGGAAAATAACGAAGTGGTTGGGGTTGTTTTTTTTACTGCAAAGCAGTATACCTCTCACCAACCCATGGAATTTTCATGTCCGCGCCAGCAAAATACTAGCTCCACAAACATACATCCCAGGCTACTACTGGCTACTGGCTACACTCTGGCTACACAAATAAACTGCTGGAACCGTGAGGGATCGAACCTGGGCCCGCGTAGCAAACAGGAGTGAGAGCCCGCCGTCTTGCCAACTAAGCTACGCCCAGACGTGGAGGCGGCAGACGGTTGTTTAGATTCAGCGCCTGGGGAGGGGGAAGGCGCTCCTTGGTGGTGATGCATGAAACGGCAGTGAGGGGAAATCAGTGAGAAAGATGAAGCCAAAGATGCGGTGCCGCCCTCTTCCTCACCCTTCTCAAGACGCTAAAAGTGGCCGCCAGAATCGGCGCGCTCCAAACTGCGTAGTTTGGTGCCGGCACGTGCGACATGAAAGCAAGGAAAAAAGAACTCTCGCTTGTGCTGTTCAGGCAGGGGGTGCGTGAGCACTGCGAAGGCGGGAAATTCGAATTGCATTGTCCAAACCTCCGTTCAATTCTTCAAGGGAGGAGTGAGAAAGGGACCCGAAGAGCGTGATGAGTGGTAGCAGTGAGCGGATGCCACGTGTGTTCATTGAAGTGACGCAGCATGGGTAATCGTTGCGGGTGTAGTTTACAGCTTCGCAGTGCAACCACCTGCACAAATCAAGAGGACTGTAATTTTGGTGAGTTGGTGAACGTTCATCATCAAAAATCAGCGCGGAAAAAACACAGCACAAAAAAGGAACAAAAAGTAGACAGCACAGCGCTGCACTCAAAACTGATTTATTTTGAATAAAAACATTAGTAATATACATAAATCAGTGTCCCACGTGGCGGTAAATTATTACAAGGAATCAACAGAAACAGAAAACGCAATTACTCAACGTCTGCACATGTGTAATCTTTTTGGTTTATGCGGTCATGCAAGGGTGTCACTCAGATAAGCGTATTCCTGGTAACGCAGCACTACTGAGGGCATACTTATACATCGCTCAGCGGATCGTCTGATTTGAAAGGCCTCGTTTTATCTCGTTGTGAGTGCAGCGCTGTCCAGTCTACTTCTCGTTCCTTTTTTGCGCTGTGTTTTTTCCGCGCTGATTTTCAATGATGCACATGCACAGCATGGATCGGAGCCAATTTTTTAACACGAAAGCGTTTTATGCCTGAATGCACAAACATTTCGCTGACGTGATACACGTCACGGAAATTACGCCACTACATCGGAGCAAGCTGCCTGTAAAGGGTACACCCCTGCAGGCAGCGGTTCTTGCGGGGAAGAAACCTTTAGTACTAAAGCGTGCTTTACATGGCAAGGTTAGAAAAGAAACTGGAAGAAAGTCAAGTAGGGTTTAGCCTAACCCATATGCTGCAAGGCGAAGTGGTACAACAGCATATTCCGGCAATGTTATACGGAGACGACATTGTTCTTTTAGCTGATAACCAAACCGATATGCAACGGGTAATAAATATTAGCGGCCAGGAAGCCACCGAACTCGGGTTAAATTTCAGTGCAGAAAAATCAGAAATAATGGATTCAATGACGCTACCACTGACGTAGTGTCTATCCACCAAGGCGAATTAACTAGGGTGAAGAAATATAAATATTTCGGAGTGTGGATAAACGAAGGGGATAACTACTTAAGAACTCACGAGGAGCAACTTAAGGTTAAGGGAAAGCGAAACGCAGCTATAATGAAACATAGAGCTCTGGGGGGTATAACAAATATGAAGTAGTAAGAGGAATGTGGAAAGGAGTAATGGCTCTGGGTCTCACGTTTGTGAATGCTGTACTCTGCTTAAAATCAGACGTTTTATAAGGTCTTGAAGTAAACCAGGGAATGGTAGGACGTTTGGCCTTAGGCGCACATGGAAAAACAACTAACGCAGCAGTTCACGGAGATATGGGCTGGGCGTGGTTTGAAGTTAGAGAAGCACAGAGTAAAATATGCTTTGAGATGAGGTTGAGAGCAATGGATCAACGAAGGTGGGCAAATAAGGTTTTTAGGTACCTATACTTGAAAAGCGTGGCACGCAGTGGTTAAGAAAGACTAGAAGGCTAACGATGAAATACGGAAAGAACAGTGGAGAATCCAAAACAGCCAAGGTAACCAAAAAAGAGCCAAGGCAGATTGAAACGAATAAATGGAGGGAAAAAATGGAAGCTAAAATGTCGTTCGAGATTTACAGGGATGAGAAATTGAACATAAGAAAGGAAAATTTCTACGATAATTCCCAGGGCACTGCTTTGCTTTTTGAGGCTAGAGCAGGTTGCCAGTGAACTAAGAGTTTTGTGGGGAAGTATTCACAAAATGATGGGGTATGCGTGGTCTGGGGAAACGAAACAGAAACTATGCGGCATATAATTTTAGAATGTGAGGGTATCCATCCAAATCTACATGAAGGGAATATTGGGCTTCCAGAAGCTCTAGGATTTAAGTGTATCACAGAGGAAGTTAACTTCAAGGCTGTCGAGGGGACGAAAAGAAGATTAGAATGCTGGTGGACGAAAAGCAGAGAGGGAAATATAGCCTAGGAAAGTTACCACCTGTAACAGGAAAAAAAAGTATATTGTGCCTAATAGCTTTTTGTGCCTGCCCTAAGCAACGTTAGTATTAAACCAAGAGTCTAAAACATGGGTATATTAGTCCTTTTTGGTAAGATGACCTGTCATTACCCCGCTCCAAAAGTGAAACGAATCGCAATCATCATCATCATCAGTACGTTATACTTAGGGTTGTTTGTTTTCCGGTTTTACATTTTAACGCGAACGTGTGTCAGTAGGAATGCACCAACGTTTCACTGACGTCATATCCGTCTCGGAAATTACGCCAGTATACCTTTGCCGAAGCGACCCGCCAGCAGGACGCCGCTCACCGAGCACACCCACAAGACAGCCACCGAGCCGCAAATCTTGCTCATTTCACTGAAGATTTCACTGCACATTTCACTTGCGTGTTTTACCGACTCCTATGGCGGCGGAATTAACCACAGTTTTTTTTCTAATTTTTATATGCGGACGGGCCACTCAGGCACGCCCCCACTGCCGAGTTTTCACAGAAAGCCAGAGGAAACAGAGGGTTCCCAGGACGAAGGCACGTTCTCCGCGACGCATCCTTATTGTCTCGTTTTATCGTATTGTGGGGTTCCCCTTCTCGCGTCTGCTTTCGCGCGACAGCTTTCGGTGGACGTTGGCATCCCCGAGTTTCTTCCGACGTGGTTCTTTTGACATTTCTTTTTTTTTTTTTTGACACAGCTGTGTCAAAAAAAAACACTCTGTGTCAAAAAGGAACACTCTGTGTCAAAAAGGAACACTCAGCTAGCTGAGTGTTCCTTTGCTGTTTTATTTTCTCCCGCGGAAAGGATGCAACTAGAGTTCCTGCAGGGAGCTAAGAGTTGCGTGACCACCCGCCATCTTGTTATTCGGATTGCTGCGGGAAAGCCGCCCGTCGCGAGTGTAGGAGCCTCGCCGCCACTCTTCCGACGGCGGCCGAAGCGCGGTGGGGGCGCTTCGGTCGGCGGCGCCTTACGGCAGCTACCATAGAGTTAATACTACTGACTCTAGAGGAAAAGCTGCCCGGTCAGCCCGTGCATTAACACCGTGCTAGACGTGAGCGCAGTCATGATGCCACCCTCACAACGTTTCCCGCTGTCTTTTTGCCTACTAGAGTTGGCGGCAGTAGTAGGTATTCACCTAGCAGCCAACAAATTAAATCATGGCAGCCACCGTTGCAGTGAATGCTCCGTGTCAACTTCGTTGTGTAGAAACGTTGTGTGAAGTTCCTGTGGTAGGTAGCAAACTTGTGTGCCATACTAACGCGTTAAATGCAGTGATGAATACTCCGCAACTTAGAAGGGTAGCGCGTATATTAACGGGTACTTCCCGCGCTCGGAGAGGTCGCTTTTCCGTATGCGTCACGGGAGTTCGGTCGTCGCTTCGTTGTTGAGCCGACGTGTTTTGTCGTGCTCCTGTGTTTCGGAGGGACTTCATTTCGGCGGCGCGTTATACGCGCGGGCCGTCACCCTGGATTTGGTTGTCGCCCGGCTTTCGCTCTGCTGGTGTGGGTGGTCGAGTGCCTGCTCCTCCCTCCTCCTCCACCTCCTCCCCCCCAACCCCTCCCCCCCCCAGTACCCGTCTGTCGGCCGCGCTCCAATCCAGCGAGCTCCGAAGTGGTCGGGACCGCCGGACACTTAGCTCCTCGCCGCAGCAAGCTCGCCTCCGTGCTTCACGGTTCGAGGCTTCTCGTCTCCCGGACGCAGCATTACGCCAGTCAACAGTGCTCGTGGTGTGTTGTGTGTGACGGAATCAACCGCAGTGGAACTACTCTTCTCTACTCTTTCCCCAGCTTTCTAATATTTACTTTTTTCTCTCCTATCCTACTTCCCCTACTATTCCCGCTTCCGGACTGTGTCAAATGCAGGTGAGCTCCCGTGAGAGCTTAATAATATCTCTAGTCCATTTCTTTTCCTTCTTCCTTTGAAAAACAAATCACTTCCCCCTGATTACTTTTCTTCTCCTGCTTTTTTCCACGGTGCCTTCCCCCGTATTCGCGCATGCACTGTTTCTGCATATATTCTTTTGTATGTGGCAAAAGAGCTCATTTGATATTCAGCGCTAGTCATGTGTAGTCGTTTCTTTGTTCTCCCGTCTCTACAGCGCTATTTTAACATGTTTCACACGCCTCCAGCACCCCCCCCCCCTCCATTGTATTCGCGATCTGTTGAGGTGCTCTTTACAACTACCGTATTTACCCGATTTTAACGCGCACTTTTTTTTCCGAAAAAATAGGCCGAAAAATCGCATGCGCGTTGAATCGGATATGAAACCGAAACTACCAAAACAGCGGAAATTTCGTCCCACCCATCACCATCGCCAACGCTTTTAGCAACGATTTTTCGGACGCAGAAAGCCTAGGCGCCTAGGCTTTTCTATCGGCGTTCACACAAATCGTCAAATCGTTTCACTTGCGCGCTTGATAACAGCAATGGCAGCAGCAGCTCCCACGTGTTCAAAACGAGCGGTTGGCTGAAGCGTGCACCTCTGGAGAAGCTCTCGGGATGGTCGTGCGAGGCGTGGGCCACGATCCCATCGACCATGGTTGAACGTTCGTTCAGAAGTGTGGCATCGCGAACGCGCTTGAAGGCACCTAGGCCGAGATGTTGTGGTCAGCGGAGAGCGACGAGGAGCGAGATGAGTGAGATTATTTCGCGAAATAAATCGCCTGTTTCTCTTGCATTCGTTTGTCTGGGTCACAAAGTCCCTTGCGCGTTACAATCGGAGGTGCAAGTTTGTTCAGTTTTTTTGCCAGGAAAATCGGGTGCGCGTTAGAATCGGGGGCGCGTTAGAATCGGGTAACTAAGGTGCTTGCTTTTCTAGAGAATGGAAGTTCGAACTGTACAATGCTTCCAAGAAATGCGTGTGACTAGAAATCGTATTTGTTACTGCGCTTTATGCTAAACAAACACGCTTTTTGAGATAGTGTACGTGCCTGTCCACGAGGCCCCTGCAGCCCGTGTGTCAACTTTTGCTTTCGGTTGAAATGCTTTTAGGTAGTGGCTCCTGCATTAGCTTAGATTCAATAATTGTGAAATACCCAAGCCTAATATTACTATGTTATGTGCATCATGAAACTCACTCAAGATATTTTTTTTCTTTTTCTACATAAGCTTAGAAGATTTGGCATTGGTTGTATGTTTGGGGTGTCAGACAAGATACATTATTAATGTTGCCAGGTTGCATTAGGTCGCACTTAATCTATCTAACAGCAGCTGAAACAAAATCTTAACGAAAGACGACCAGAAACTAAAAGGGTATCATGCAAAATATGCAGTGTCATTTGGGTTGGTGGTAACTATGCTTTCAGTACTCAAAACACTAAGAATTAGTGCAAGTGGTCATGAGTATCACCGCACGGCTCTTTCCCCTTTAAACTTCTACACCACCTCTCTGAGAATGAAGAAAGAGGAAAATAATGTGGGGAAATGACTTGCTCCAGCAAAGCCATGGCAGGTTTAAAGCTTTAAAGCCAATAAGAAACAGGCCTAGAAGCCAAACAATTTTTGCAAGGGAAACCAATTTCAACATAAAAAACATTTTGCAATTGAGAAGAGCAGAAGAACGAAATAAACTCGTACAAATAGTGTCAGCATAAATGAAATGAGAGGTAGCATGAACGAGATGCAGCATGAACGAAACAAGTGCCATTCTAAGAGTCAGTTTTGCACAAGACTCTGCCAGAAAGGAGCAGCTCCACTTCAGAAAAAAAAATAATGTGTACAGTATTTACATCATGTACATAGCAAATGAGTGATATTTCACTTGTAGACAGGGTGCAGTGGAAGCAATCAAATGAATTCTCGCCTTGAAGAAGTGCATAACAGGGAAAAACACATAATGTTGCCAGCATGTAGAATCTTTCGTTTGCCAATTTCAAAGTTTTTCCTGCTTACTTTTATGCCGCTTCTTTTTTTGTCCCTGGAGTTATCTTTGTACTTGCCATTCCCAAAGCCTGCTTTTTATTTTCTCCTCAATTTCCTATCCTTTATTTATACCAGTCCTTTCTTTCCCTTTCAAGTCCCTTTTCCCCGTTTCCATGTGTAGCGCAGCCGATCGTACAGTTGGTCTCATTCTTTCCTTGAGTAACCTCCGTACCTTTCTTCCACTGTTTCTTCCTTTCCTTCAACTCGCACACTAGGTCATCTTAAACTCGCTGTTACGATTACGAACTCTCGTAAAGGCCCGGAGGGAAATTTTGATGAGAATTGCTCATAGATATGGGCCCGTGGCATTTTCTGTGTTTTTTTTTCTTGTTCTCGCAGCCAAAGAATAATGTACTATATGTGCTGTATGCATGAAAACTAATGAAGTGATATATGTGTGCAGAATTTTATTCAGTTCAGCTTGCACAGATAACTTCTCATGTCTGAAACATAAGCTGATTAAGAATAAGAGGGTGCGGCTGTCGATGCCAAATTTGTCTTTGTGTCGTTGCCGGAATTTCAACACAGAATATGTTTTTTTGTGGCAAGGAAACGATACATAGGGGCTGAAGGTATTATCATTCCCCCATTATTTTCGATGAAACTAACAATACTGGTGATGTCAACCAGGATGAGCTGAAACTTTCATAATCAGCTACAAAATTACTGGCACCCAGCTCTGCGACTTCGTAATCGTTCCTGTTGCTGTGAGCACGCTGGAATGGGAGCTTCAAAATTTGACAACGTCTGGTACGGCATCTCTGGGGTCACCGGTTTGACGGCGTAAATAGGAAGGCTGTGCTACGAGTATTGGACTGCGAGGCGGATGGTTTATTATGTCTTCTTCCTAGCGGATGCATACAGCTGAAGAAAGTCTCCAGGTGGTCCTGGATGAACCGATACGCGCAGATGTAATTGTAACAAGTAAAAAAATGACTGCTACATGTAACACATATTAAGTCTGAATACTCTACACTAGTGAATGATGATTGTTCCATGCTAAGCAATTTGATTCACCTTCTATAGTTAATATTTGGCAGCTATTTCAATATTAACCACTATAATTTAACTGATAAGGAACAATAACTAATTTATAGGTACACTCAAATTCCTTTACTTGTGAAGGGAGACATGTCTTTGGTCGACTTCGCCTTGCACAAATACACCACATGCCATCGCGACTTGAGAATGCGCGTACGTACGTTAGCGCTAGACGCTTCGAAGGCGGTTTCTATAGACAGACAGATTTCTGCCCAAAACCGCAGGCATTTCAGTCAAAACCAGGTGCGAACGGAAGCCGCGGTTTCCAATCTTTTTCAAAGGCGCACAGGGAAGGACAGAATATTTTTAACCCCCAACTAGGCTGGTGCCCAAACATCAGCGCCTAAGGTTCGCATGAATGAATTTTACTACTCCGCGCCCTCCTCTGTGCAGGTATATATGTGGGCCATATAAAACTAGAAGTACAAGTAGATGTAAAAAATGTAACTTCGCTGATCTATCAAGCATCCGTAATGTGTCATGCAAATCCTCATTAGGAGTGCGTACGGGTGCACTATATCTTATCTTTAAAAATTTTGGATTGCGTGTTTCAGTGATCTAAGGAGCATGCATCAATCGAAAACTGGTACCTTTCTGCTTCGCCTTGTCGTCCTCTAGAAAAAAATGTTATCTTGAAAATCAAATTATTATTATTATTACAATTTTTTGGTGCTTGTTTCAGTTCTCAATCAAACAAAACAGCGTTTAGTGAGAGTATTACAGCACACGTAAACAAGAACCTAGTTTTAGGCTAGACATCGCAAAATCTTTCGGGCGCTTGTTTGTTTTTAATTTACGAATAATGTACACTCAAAGGGAGCCGATCTGCCCAGCAATGTCTCACGCAACATGACATGACCGGCTGACGGGAGTTCAAATCGGCAGCAGCCACTCCCAGCCATGTAGAGAATGGTATCCTTGAAGATAAGCGGCGGCAGCTTTATTCTTATCGTCAGCAGTGTGCGGGCTGCAGCACGGGGATAGATAAGATAGTTTCTGCAAGCGTCCAAATGACACAGTAGACGACACCATAGTGTGCTAGTGGGAAGCTTTATAAATTACTTCCACATGACTTACGCAGCTCACAAAATACCGGAACTGAATTTCGTGTCTCAGCCCCTATTTGTTCTCGCTTAATATTTCAGTTATTTTTGTTCATCAAACATGAATGCGTTGAAAAGGCTTATAAAATTGTACAATACGTAGTAAATGTGCTCCTGGGTTTAGTTTAGGGGCCTGAATTTCTGCCTAATCTGCGAAAAATTGTTAATGGTATCTTCAACTACTGATTTGGCAAGAACAGCGTGGCATCATGGCGCCATTCGTGTTTAAACACTTTTCAGGACCAGCTTTACCCGCCTCGCGTCTACGCTGGCTACCTGCAATGTCTCTCACGCTGATGCTGCTGCTGTTCTAGGGCGGGGCACTGTGCCGCCCGCGTCGGCGGCTGCGGCGCAGCCGTAGTGGGGGCTTCTCTGCGTGGCATGGATAACCGGAGTGAATTCATCAGGGCGGCACGTGGAAAAGGGTCGCGCAACTGTTAAGTCCCGGCGAGGGCTATATAGAGGAACTCAAGATGCAACCACCGTTGAACTCCTTCTAGCGTGCAGAGAGTTCGCGAGCAGTATTTTTCTGCTTTCCTCCAAGAGTAAACAGGGAATCTGATACCACGCCGGTTGCGGGCGTATTCACGCCACGACAGTAGAAATAGAGAAGCTGTTCAACTCTCCAAGTACCCCGCACATTTCGTATAGTGCTCCAAATAAAATATTTCATAATTCGCACGCGCAAGTTCTTACTTCAAAACAAAACATGAAAACTTCCAGCTGTGGGCACGTGCATTGCGTGCATACTGTGTGGTCACTTGGATGCCACAGACGAAGCTCCAGATGTCCAGGTAAGGGTTTAGAAGTATAGCTGCTTCTGGAAAATTTCTCGTGTGGATGAATTACTAATGCGTAGGAACGAGATGTCTAGACTAGCAATGGAATGCATTTCTCAAGATATCATTCGGAGTAGAGGTGAAATGTACAAGTCATGAGTAAAGAACTCGTTGTGTGCTGGGGTAACTTCGGTGGGCTTCGCGGACAATTAGAAGTTGCGCCGTGCTTGAGTGACTGCCATCTTTCCCACCTGCTAAAATGCAAAACTAATGCATGGCAACGTCGTGACTTGACTATTTTTTCTGCGCACAGATATGTGACACCTCTTTAGATTCCCATTTACTTTACATATTTTGCAAGTTTTGCAGCGATGCCGCAGAATCATCCATGCTTTTCCTCCAGTCTCATTCTTTTTTGTATGACAGTGGGAATTTTTTGCTGCCGTTCAATGAGAAGGGCTGAGGTTTGGGTAACTACTATGTGTGGCAGTTATTCTCTATTGTTGTACTTTTTTGGAGACGTTCTACATCCATTTTTCCCACGCGTGCTCCGATATTACATTGCGAACCACCTGCTTTCCTTGTGGTGTTATATTGTCATAGTGGTCGGAGGCTGCATTGACGTAGAAGCTGTTGGAAGCGTTTGTTTTCTCCGGAAGACCTCCTCACTGCTCGCCGTATGCAGATCTCAACGCCGTGTTGATCAATGCTATGTTCCCTCATCCTGTCAACAGCTGAAGGTGTTTTTACATGACCAAGCCATGATGCCCTTCAACGTGTTCTGAGCAGTTTTACAAGCTAGGGCCGCCTTGAAGGAGAATCTGAAGACTTTTGTCTCGGGGTGTACATAGATCCGCCGCTTTATTCTTTTGTAGGATATGCTTTTCTTTGGAAGAAAACTTGTATTTTTAGTGTTAATGGCTTGTCAAGCATACTAACACAACGGGCACTCGTTTTACAAAGCGAGAGTAAACCTTGTTTCTTCCTCAATTTTCCCACCCAGGATGAATATTTCTCGCACAGAACGAGTAGAACCTGAGCTAGTTGGCGCATAATTAACACCTTGAGAGGTCAGCCAACATATAGTATACACAGGACAACAAAATACACTGTATTTAGTCGCTTTTTTCTTGTCCTGTGTGGAATTCCTAGGCTGACCCGCAAAGAACGTGATACCACTCTATTAAAATAATAATGCTTGAAGTCGTAACGTTAATTACTGCAGGGGTAATAGTAAATTACTTAAGGGTACGTCATATTGCGTAATCACCTGGCGTCCATTACACTGTAATGTAATTGCAGGAGAAAGACAGGTATTGATGCTTAAAGGACCAAGTGTTTCATAGTGATCACATGTCAATGGGCAGCTGCGAACGGGGCGCATAATTAGAAGCAGGTCGCATCGAAACAAGGACTATGTTTACTGAACTTTGCTACAACACTGTGATATCTCGCACCAGGTAATTGAAGAATTGCCAGATGAAGGGCCGCTGAGTAGAAATGACTTGCTAAAAACCAATTGACTTTTAAAGAAGATGCATGCTCTCAATTTATTGTCTCAAAGAAGGTTCTCAACTTTGAGGGACATACCGAAAGCTTCCAAAATGTGGCACCACGTTGTGTCCAGAGTTGAAGGCGTTGTTTGTTTCTTTTCCCTCTCTCTTTACTTGGCGGAACCCGAATCCACTCTTGCCAATGCGCCCCAAGTACCAACACCAACTGCAATTACCCCAGGGGTCCCCTTTCTTTCTGGTGAAGTATGCCAAATTATGAAAAAAAAGCAATTCGGGGGGGGGGGGGGGGGGGGTGAGACCCGCATGAAAGGCCGCAAGAAACTAACTTTGCGTCTCCACTCTTCCTACCAACGGGTGGGCGCTCGTGGGCCGCGACCACGAGTGTGTCTTTCTTGCCATGAACGCTTCTTTTTACCTCTACAGATGCAGCCATTGAAACAGCGACCTGAGGGCTATGCCCCTTGCGTTGTAACATATTTCAGCAGTGTGCGTGCGAGGTGCTGCAACTGTACATATGCGTTGGAAGCAACCATTAACTACACTAACCGCACTTGTGCGTGAGTTTTTAACGTATAAATATTCAGTTAGGGGTATACATTAAAATTCTTCTTCAAAGGTAAAAAAATCCAAACACCTCACTTAAGGACACTGGGAAATTTAAACATGCGCTCCTAACTCCCCGCTTGTAAATAACTGTGTTATCGGAGATACGGAATTAGCATGGCAGCACTGAAAAAGTTCCTACAACACTTTTCTCAGCTTTTTTTAAAATCCTCAATGACTGCATGTTGACATTGCACGTTCTCCTAAGAAAACAGCTGAGGGAATAAAACGGAAAAAGAAACCGCCCGGGTAGCAACCAAGTAAGAAGCCAAGGAAGGAAGCCTTCATTGTTAGCATAGGCTGCGCCGTCTCTATGTCTCGCGGTACAATTCTTTCTGTCTGTTTAAGTTCCGAGTGTTGGTGCGGAGCAGGCATTTTTACATCTGATGTTTTGGAGTATCTTTGTCTTCACACCAGAGAGTATTTACACATGTGTCCGCAGTTAACCGATGTGAATTTCAAAACGGGCCGTTTGGGCTACACCATTTAGGTCGGTGTTGTGCAAGCTTCTTTTTTTTACTTCTGAGGAGCCTACAGAGTGATCTAATAATGGCGTGCATTTTACACGCACGTGTAAAATGTGGAAAATGCCTGAGGCTACTTAATTATTCTTCTGCTTCCAGGACTTCAGAACGTATACAAGCTGTGTACACAAACAAAACTTTATTTCACTGAATGTAAAGGCTTTATAGCCATGGAAGCATACGGTCAGATATGCGGGCCATTACATTTGGCAGTATTCTATGTGAGTTTCCCTGAACCTTGGTGGCTGCAGCCTCTGCTCGCACCAAAATCATCGCCCAATTTGCCTTGTCCCTTAATAAAAAATAGAAGCGAATCATCGGGGGGTGATTCAAAGCTTGGCATTCTTAATCAATAAATCAATCAACCAATAAATAAATCAATCAATCAATCAATCAATCAATCAATCAATCAATCAATCAATCAATCAATCAATCAATCAACAAATCAATCAATCAATCAATCAATCAATCAATCAATCAATCAATCAATAGTTTATTAACGTGCCCGGGAACAGCCGGAGGGCCTTTGTGCTGGCGCACGGAAAAAAAGGCATGGTAAGATGCCCACAACTCACAAGTAATGCAATTAAAGGACAGCGTTAATGGCACACACACGCACGCACAAATTATACACTGATGTCGTACACCAGAATATACATGCACCGACAGAAAACACAAACGCACACATACACACAAAAACAAGTACAGTGCCTTGAGGTAAGGCATGTGACACCACGCCAGTGGTCGTCATACACAGATAATTTCAATAATATACATAAATGTTAACAAAGTTAAGTTGCACGGAAACGGAGTGGATCAAGATAGCTTATATGTACGAAAAAGAGCATGAAAGGAATGTACATGTAGAGAATACCAGACATTGAGTAAGGGGAATATATAAAAAAGAAAGTCTTGTGTTGTCATCACTTCATGCTCAAGTGACCGGATGTGAACAGAGGATAAATAAGGTCACTTAAATGACAAGCTCACAGACATGTTTGCGGAACTGTGTCGAGGAATTATTAAATATGTCTAAATATCTGTTGTACTGATTGTACATACACTGATGGCGAAACATGGGGCACAAGCCACGCAGACAGCTCGGATTATGAAATGTGTGAGGACAGCCATTTTAGGCAACATAATGACGACCTGAATTCAAATCAGGGGAAAAGCAGCTGCATCGGCGTTGTATTTATTAGAGCTAGGCATCACAATTACTCGAAAACAAGTGAATCCAGCGTTCTGAAACACGGGTTAACAATAGCAATTTCTGTGCAGTGTTGGGCATATCCAACGGCTATGCCTACTGTGAACGAAGCCTCGCGAGCGGCCCGCAAAAGGTAATGAACTAGAAGACGCACAACGCCGTGGCCAGCCGGGGAAGATTACGCTCCGGTGGGTCCCAAGGCGCCACGAACCGAAATGCGGTTAACCACGACTTCTCCACTCGGCACGTTCGGAGATTTCGGCGGGTGCACCATTGACCGCAGGTAAGCTTCTGCTACCATTCGCATTACAAATCGCCATGGACAGTCTGTGCGCGTGCGTTGGTTGGGTATCAGCGTGCTTTTGTGAAAACGCGCATTCTTCGGGCCTCGTGGGCGGCCGGCTCGTAAACCGAAGCGCGCTTCGCTATCGTTTCGTTTCCGCTGATTAATGACCTCCTCCGTGGCTATAAGAGCAGCGCGACGCGCTCCCTCTGAGCCCGAGCGCCTTGCGCGGCTTTGCGTGCACGCCTTGCGTGGCTTTATTTTTTGGCTCGGCTATCTACTCGGGCTTCTCGAAAGGAACATGGCATGGCTTGTCGTACACGTAGCACGCGAGTACCAGTTCGTCGCGTGTCTGTCCGGCTACATGTTACTGTCTGATGCATATTTATAATGCTTGGGATTACGGCGCTTTTCTTTCCCGCCTTGGGCACACCATACCTTATCATGTAGCAGGGAGGATGTGGCTCGCCCGAATTAGGCCTAATGCGTGTCTCTTCTCCAGAGGTGGTCCGGCTGAGACATCTCCGAGGAAAAGTTCGCTCTGGCGATAAAAAAATAAATAAAAGCAATGCTTGGAAAGCTTTACGTCGCCTTGTTCAACTTTTCCCGCTGGAAGCCCAGACAACTTCCGGGTTGCGCAGAGCCATTTGATACAAGTAAGACGCCTTCTAAGCTAAATGCGCGTGCAGCTGCCGCAGGGAGCGGGTGCGTCTTCAGGCGTTGTAGTTTCTTGCATCGTTGTTAGGGGCATACCTAATAGTGGCTTACCGATTGTCTTACCGATTGGCTTACCTATGGACCAGTATTTGAATTAAGAATTGCCCCAAACGTTTGGTGTACACAGATATAAAGCACCTTTGGTGTCCTCCATTTCGCCGCTCGTGCAGCTGTGTGCAAGCTAAATGAAAGCAAGCAAGCAAACAAACAAAAAAACACTCACTCACCCTTTCACTCATACACCCACATGCACAAACAGACGGAGAGACCGACCGAATGTTATTTTAATTCCTTACTGTTCACCATCAAGACTGCCACTTAACTTTCGAGATGCAGACTGGGAATAAGAATCACATAAAAGCGGTCTCGCCAAATGTCCACTTGCTGAAATGTTCACCGAGCGGGTTTTGTCGCTATTTCCCGTGTCTGTTTCCAGAGTAGCTCCCAGAACAGTAGATTATTTTTTAAACACTATGTCTTTTTGTCTAAAGCCTTTTTTAATGTGGCGATTGGCGCAACGGCAACTAGGGCCACTGTACATGCTCCTTCCTTTGTCAACATCGAAATATTCTGTTTCCTGTATTCACCGCCGTATCTCCGTGCCTGGCAATTGCATTTAACCTTACCACTTTCTTTACACTGTGGCTGCATGGCCAGAGATGCTACTCGCTAGCTCACCCCTTACCGCATGGCATATGCTTGACCACGGCCTGGCCCTCGTCATCCCATGTAACACGAAATGCAGCCAATTTTGAAGTCCCGTATTAAGAGACCACCCCACTCAGCTTGGAACAAAATGCCTCCGCCTTTCGTGCAGTCCGACGGGAAAGTGATCACAGCGAACGTGCGGCTTGCTTTGTCGTTCATGATAAGTTACGTTTCTTCCTCAGCTTTTAGTACAATCCTATTTCCCTGTCTGACAGCTTCGCTTAGAAATTTCTTGCTAATTTAAAACATTTTTTTTCTTAAGTTCTGCTCTCCTAGCATGTAGCAAAAGTTGCCTTTTGCTAGGGCGGACGAAATTAAATCACATCATAGAACGGCGGGGAAACGCAACCATATTCCTACTATTCTTGTGTGTTTCACTATCCGGCTGAATAAGCGCAAAATTGCCGCGAGACAACAAGTACGGAATAAAGGCGGACAAAACGAGATCTCAATCAGAACCTCCTGCGTTCGCGAAGAAGCTGGTGGGGCGACAAATTGAAGCGAAGAGAGCAACATCATTGATTGGTATTTGTGGGGAGGAAATGTGCAGATATTTGTAAGGAATGAAGATGGTGCTGTATTAATCCGCATGGAATGCGACTAAACCCGAACTGAAATTATTTGAAGATAATGAAAACATCACTTCCATTACTGATTGTACTATAAATTAATAAAAAAATATATCGGCGACTGAGCTGTCCGGTAGCAGATTCTTAGAAATATTGCGTGTAATCGACAGTTTGCGTAAGAAATACCCCACTGGCTTACGTTTTACAACATTGAAAGACTCTGGTTTTACCCAACGGATGTTGCGATTTCACCGTAGGTTTCAATGTTGGCATGAATTTAAAACGTTAACTTGAGTGAATTTAGCATTACTTAGCAGCCGATAAGTTATTTGTCCTGTGTAGAGGTTGAAGAAGCGGAGTAAATGTTCAGGCTATTTCAAAGAGTTTCATTGGTGCGCGAGCTTTTAGTGAGTTAATTTTCTTCAATCAGGCAAGTGACCATTAGGGGCCGGATAAAATCCCTTTTCGGCTGTTTACGAACCCTCCAGTAATAGAGTTAAAAAGTTTACACATTAACCTCACTCATTCCTTCGCAATTACTGGAGAAGAGTCGTAAAATACCCGCTTACGAGTTCAGAATTGATATCACTATGTGGAAATCGCAATGTGCAACATGCAATGGGGTGCAACATGCCACTGTTTGGCATGTCAAGAGGCCATTCTAGAGAAATACTTAATGTTAAAACTGTTCCATCGTCCCAATAATGTCGAACCTCGAAATGCTGAGATGCAATATTGTAAAAATAGTCACCTAATATAACATTCTTACATTGGCGTCATTGGGTAATCTTCAACGTACACTTAGCATGTGGAGGAGAAGTGGGTTATAAAGCATTCTAGGAATACAAATTATAGGAAACAAAATGAATATTTGGAAATGGAGACGTTATTCATGATCGAGCTATTGCGAGTGTATCAGTTGCTCATTTAAAATTCTGAGAAATATTTATTCCACCGTGAACACTAATCAAGTTAAAGCGCCGAAACTTCTGTAGTTAACCGACTGATCTGGACATTATAAAACTTTGCTATGAGAAACGTTGACCCTTAAAATGGCAGTGAAGTCCGGGTGGTTGCAATTTCCAGGTATACTTTGCGAATGAAATTGCGGCTAAAATTTCACTTGATAAAACAGGGTGCTAAATATACCTATTTCCGGAATGCCCAAAAACACGCGATTTCAAAGTGCAGCTTGTGAACTGCTGGCCCCGTCAACACGAAACATACTATCGACAGAAGATTACCCCAGCTTGGCTTCCTTAATCCTCTTCTTTAGTCAGTAAAGTCTGTTCACCATCGTTGTGGTGCCTGCGCTAAACCTTTTCATAATCATGAAGCAACTCATACAACAACACGTCTTATTGGAAGAATCCTGTTCATCTTTTGCTCAAAGCTTAAATGCACACTTTATTTAGTGTCGCTGCTCTGTAGCATCAAAGCGATGGTAGCATTTCCGGGCGCACTAATAAAGCACCTAAATTGAGACCTGATCACCATAGGCGTGCACAGGGTTCTGCATTAGGGGGGAGGAGGGGGGGGGGGGGGGGCAAGAGCGAAGTCTTACCGCAGGGTCCCCCTCCCGCCCTCGTCCTGCGCCACCCGCGGCAACTCCCGACCTCTTCCCACTAAAGACCTAATGGTCAGAAGCATTGCAAAGACGAGGAATGTTATAAAATTTTTATTTCAATGAGATGGAATTGCAACACATGCAAAATATTTTGGCGCTGAAGTTCTTACTTTCATGTGCAGCATCGGCAAGGGGAGCAAGTCCATGCGCGGATGTTGCATTGATTTCAGAACGCGCTTCCGAAAGAACTTTCATTTCCCTAAAGCACAGAAACATACGACACACCTGTCTTTTCTAAACTGCAGCTTGGTTACCGTGAGTAGCGTTCAAACGCTAGCTTTTTAAATGCATAAGAATTTATAAAGGTAATATTGTCTACTACTAAACTCTTTTTACTCGGCTATATTGCTCGGTGCTACGCACGGTATTTCCCAGGAAAAGTAAAAAGAGGACCAGCTCCGCAAAAGATGCAGAAATGAATATTAAGTGATAGCGTGTATCTCACGCCGGTCTGTTTTTGGTCCCCACCTTCCCGGGGCTGAAAATAAACAGCGTTTGGAAGGTTACACGAGGGTACTTCGGCTGCCATTATCCTGAAAACACACGTGTGGTCATAACCCTACAGGACAGGTTGGATTGAGTATGGGTATGGGGAAAATTTTGCTCCCCCCTAAGATAATTAGGAGGGCGGCCTTCCCCCCCCCCTCTCCCCCCCTGTGCGCGCGCCTATGCTGACCACATTGGACGAATCAGGGAGGTGGAAGTGTAAAATGTGTTGGAAGGTTTTGCAATCCAAAATATCCAGGTTTCATATAAGATACAATTTTGGTGTTTAATGTTAGGAATACATTATCTTAACTTTGCGTTGTAATTGAGTACATAATAACCAAATAAATGCATCCAAACGTACGTTTATCAGTGCACCATATAAAAATAGTATCAAATTGATATATTTATAATAACAGAAAATCGTTTTATCGTCCATGACATGATTTACGGGATGCTCAACACGGATTTAAAAGTGGTAGGAGCAGATTAACGCTGTTGCAACAATGTAATGATCTCGTTTTCTCCAAAGTGGAGAAAAAGATCTTTTACTCAGTTTATTGTCTAAAAAGACCGTTGACTCCATCGATCTTGGTTGGTTGCTCTTTAAATTCTGTACATTCGGTCTTATGGCACTCTAAAGAATTTTTAAAGGCTGCTTTTGCTACCTGCGGTAACGGGTTCGGGTTGCTGACAGTTTATATCAGCCGCACTAGTGTCACTAGATAAGATTATAGAGTATCGGTATTCTTCTCTCCTATTGTTCCGTGCCGCCACCATGATCATTGGCCAGTTCGTATGCCGTGACATTTGTTTACATTGCGAAGGTCCATGGGCACCGCCATTTTTGTTTATGCGTTTTCTGTTCTGCAACTGATTGGGTACGGGAGAGCAGAGTGGGCACTGCAGAAAAGCAACGATGTAGTTGTCGCTGCAAAACCCTTTTTTCTTCTACATGCACATAACCCCCCTGCTAGGCATGTTGCGGTTTCCACATTAGGAGACGGCATTTTTGGTATCAGCAACACCGGCGCTATCTTCTACTGGTGCTGTCGGCCATGGTCCACGCAATCAACTTAGCCGAGGCACCATCGTCAATCCAGTCACCGACAAACCGGAAGCATCGTCAGCGACAGCCCCATGGCGCAGGGATATATACTCCTGGTATCGCCCTTCAGCCTACAGTGGGCACAGGAGAGCAGCAACGATGTGGTCGTCGCTGAAAAACCCCTTTTTGTTCTACATGCAGGTTGGTAAGCGTTCATCGCTTTATAGCACGCATTCGAATAACGTTTGCTTGCTCCTCTTCCCGTGCTTAAATGTCTTACATGAAAGCCTGTGCGCCTGTGTCATTGTTGTGAAGGACCTGCTCCTTGCGGTGATATTGGGGAGAACTTTGGGCCTCTTGACGAGGAAACCCTTGCTCTGCATAAGGAACCACTCCACGCAATAGCCGCTCGTTAGTCTAAGTTTGACTGAAAACATGGTTATGTCATGCAGGCTATAAGAGCACTTAAGCGAAATCGGGACGGGCTCACGCAAAGAGTGACTTAAGGGGTAGAGTGAAAATTATTGAGTCTGTAGTTGAAACTTGGAACTCTACCTCCTTCATCGGATATTTTGCGTTTGGTTTGCAATGCTGTACGCATTGCAAACGCGGGAATAAATTCCCGCCTAACTATCTTGAAGATCGTTTAAGAAGAGACAACCTGTTATTCTATGATGTTCAGGACCGTCCATCAGAAACGTGGGCAGAATGGGACGCTCACATTTGAAACCTTGTTTCTTAGCACCACAACATGGTCCTTACTGAGGACGCAATTGCGCGAGCACACAGGTTAGGCACTGATGTTCCGAATAAAACACGCCCTATTATAGCTTAATTTTCGCCATTCAAGGCTAAAGAGAACATCCCCTCTTAGAAATCTAAGGTGCACACAGCAGGCGTTGATTTTTGCATGGCCACACGATAATCCCGAAAAAAATTAATAGAGTTTGGAAAAGCTATAGCGGCAAACGTATTCACTGCAGGCAGATATATTGGTAATAAACAAAAAGAAATACGTCTACTGTGCAGCTGCGGATTCCGTATGTGAAATAGACCACGTACAAAATACACCTGACCGAAACGACGACGAAAACAGCACCGCGGTCTCGATCGCAGCCCATCCCAGATCGCCATAGTTACGTTCTTCAGCCTGGCAGCAGCAATACAATGTATCCGTTTTTTCACCAATGTGCGCTGTGTGCTTAAAAATGCTTTGCTTTATGTTCAATCATCGACTTGTGTTCTGCTGACATTGCAGTTATCACTGAAACTTGGTTGTCTACAAAAATACAGAACGAAATTCTAGATTGTGAAAAGGCATACACCATATACCGATACGACCGCGATTTTCGATCAGGCGGAGGTATGATGATTGCGGTTAATAATTCCCTTGTTTACAATTCTGTTGCTACTGTATCACCTTTGGAAGCCTTTTGTGCTCGTGTTATTCTAGCTAGCCGCGAATTGCTATTGTGTCTCAGCGCTCAGCCTCCCATTTTTGCGCTCAGCCTCCCATTCATTTTTTTATCAAATCTCGAGAACAAAAAATTTAAGTGCAGTTGGTCTTCAAAGCTGTGCTTATAGACAAACTCGCAGCAATTCAGAAGCTTAGAAGCAGGAGTTTGGAAAACGTGTAGTCCTGTGCAAACAGCTGGATGCTATCTCGTGGATTAACGAAGTAGCGGGGGTGGGCGCCAGCGCTTCGTGCGACAGAGTTCCTCGCAGTACGTTCTCTCTTCATCTAGCAGGAAAAGGGCCGGGACACCACGCCTTTTCGACAAAAATAGTAGTTCTGTTCGGAGAGATTGCCTGATTCCCCAAGACTTCGGGGAGCAGTTCATCTCTGTACTATTTATGAACTTTTAGCCCAACTTCCCTTCTCTGTCGAATAAAGTCTTCGTTCTTACGTTAGGTAGGACGATATTCCGAAAGCTCACAAGCGCCCCAAACCATCATTTTTTTCTCTGCTTAAGGGCATTTCTCGCGCAAAATTAGGAGTTTCCGGGATATTATTCTCCATATTTTTAGCCGCATTTAGTACGCCCCGTTACAAGGTGCTTTAAGGTGGAGTGCACGTTTCGTGTTTTCAAAACTGGTGCTAAAGCTAATGTTAGGAACTACCTGCCTATGCAACTACATTCGGTGGCGTCTAATCTTCTTAGGAGTCTTTTGCATCACCTTTTTGTTGTAGTGTGAAAGGAATACTTAATTATGAACGGCAGGCGTATAGAGCCACGTGCTCCACAAGTACTGATCTTGTATGTTCTTTTCTGCAATGAGCATCCGAAGCGGATCGTTGGTGCAGGAAGCTCCCTACATTGTACAAATGTATGGAGCTCCATAACGCTCCATAATGTAAAGCTCCATACCTGTACAAATCTTTGATGCGGTCGTTCACCGTTTTTTAATTACGAAACTGCCGCTGAAAACATCGGCAATTTTTTGTTGGCCTTTTCATTAGTTAAGTTCGTAGCCGGTTGTAGTGCTTCGATGGTAACGGACAGCCGTCCCATTGTTAGTGTGGAATCGTACGCAAAGAAGCTGCACGTGGTCTAGAACGCACGCTGCCGTGCAGGGCTGCGGATTCGTCTGGACCTTTTGGAGATACCGAAATACACACTGCAACACCGTCAATAAACGCTTTTGATTATGAGGCTTAACGCGCCGATGCTACACAGGCGATGAGGTGGGCAGTAGTGGAGGATTCCGGAATAATTTTGACCACCTGCGGATCTTTAACGTGCGCCGAAACGATAAACGCTTTTGCTGTTTCCTCTGTATCTGGAAGAACTGAGAAGTCTGTAGTGACCGCCAGCGCAGAGCGGCACCTTGCGATTTGATTGTTGAGCATTCCCGCCTTTCGGTTACTGCTTCGCTTTTGTTGCAGTTTTCTTTAAAGTGGCTATGGTGTGCTTGTTGCGGCAAGGAAACTGTTTTTTTTGTTGCCGTGTTTGTTGCTGCAACTGAAAGGAAACCGGCCAGTTTCCGCGGTCCAATCAGAGTGACGTCTTTCAAACGGGCTAACAACTCGCATACACAGAAAGAAAGAAAAGTATTTTGAGCATTTTGAGCAAGTTTTTACGTTATCTGTTGGGCGTAGCTAAGGTTTAGTGTCCTGACTGATACCAATCCATGCCAATACGTCGTGCAGGAAAGCCAACTGTCTCTAACGATAATGATGAATGATCATGGGTGAAGTGGAAGACAAAAAACCCTTCGCGTAGCCGGAATCGAACCTTGCTCCCTCGCGTTATGAAACCGGCGTCTATCTGACTGCTCCATTTCGACACGGTCGAAGGGAACGCCAAGCAGAAGGTACTGATTCGCGCCGTACACTCTAAGCCCACAGAATAAGTATACTAGACGGGAAACTGCACCTGGGAACCCATGTCGGCGTGGAGGGCTATGGGAAGGCCACAGCGGCTGGCTTGGCATGTCTATCGGATTCTTAGGCGCCTTCTTGGGTTTGCTTTCTTCACTGCTGCTCCTGGCTCTCCGGCAGAAATGGCCAAAACTAGCTTTGCTTCGCTCGCTTCGCTTGGAAACTCAAAACTCCCTCCATTAGTTCATGCTAACAAAGCTGTGCTTTATTATAAGCAAGCAGCAGGGCTAGTACGGCCGAGCGACCATCACTACATATTTACATAGCTACAAGCCCGCCATGTGGACACGTTAGTTTGTGGAAAGGAGAGAGCGCTTCCCGGTTCCGTGTTGCAGTATCAGTGCATATGTTAATAGCGCCGGGATACCTTGACGGAGTGGTTAATTTTCCGATGCGAAAGTGTAACAGGCGGTCTGTTACGAAAACACGACCGAAATCACCGCGAAGGCGAGGTCCTCGTTTTCATAGGTACGCGCATGAACCTTTCTGATCTTTTAAATCAACGTTATATTTGAAATGTTTGCAAAATAAGAGTCTTCAATTAGTTTCTTCCAACATTTTACCTTATTGTTCGCTACAAGCTTGGTCTGCAAAATCGTAGGCATAATTTTTATGGTAGACGACTCTCAGCAATAAGAAAAAGGTTTATTTTTCATTTCCTCAGATTTAAAAGAGCGTCTTTCATTTTATGATTCCATAATTACATACTCTTCATTGTGTTTTTGAGGCATTGCATTTGAATTTACTGCCAGTAAGGTGTTTCAATCCAAGCCAATGATGAAACTAAGGCGAGGACACGGTATAATGGCGGCTTATGACGACGCAGACGGCCTTGATGTGAGCCGCATAGATACTAGCGCCAGGTTACTATGTACATCTCTATGTACACACTACATCTCTGTGTACATCTTACTATGTACACCTCTAGTGTACATAATAAGAAACCCTATGCCCGAGCCCAAACTTAGGCCTACGGAATGCACACCCGAGAGTTGCTGTGCGTATTCTATAAAAAGAGGTGTGTACCACCAGAGTAGCACTTACTCGCAGTGTGGGAATGACCAACCAAAAATTCCATCACAGGAAAGCTTCGCGTTCAACCATCGTTGTCGTTGGAAGTAGGGGTGCACGAATTTTTGTCTGAGGTTCCTTTTGACCTCCATTCTAAGTATTGAATGCGCTTGTGGACTACGTTGTGAAAGCATTTTCATTGAGGGAAAAGTAGAAAAAAGTGTTGTAGGGTGCTTACGTCCGCCGAAATAATGACACAAATGTGTTGCTTTATTTTGCCTCCATTAAAAACAATCGTCGTAGCTGGTATGGTAACCGCACCCTAAACCCACGGGGCAGTACCAAATTGTCAAATCGACAGACACCCCAACATAACTTACAGGGTGAAGTTGAGATGAATATCAGGTTCAGGTCGACCTCATATGAAGTAGCGCCATGGCTGGTCTTACCCTTGAGGAGACCGTCATGCCGGAAGAGTACAATCAGTCTGTCCCATCTATGCTAGAGGCTTTCCCTCAACATGATTTCGTTGCCGTAGAAAATTCACCATGTTCTCGAAATTGCACGAGCTTAAAGGGTCTTTATGTGCGAAGGAACCCAGGTATGTTCGCGTGTGGTACTGAAAAGGACGATGTGGCGTAGTAGTTATTTAGTCTCACTACACATGTTTCTGTTTAGTTTGCAAATTAACCTTGAGAAGGCTTCACGCCATTGTGTTTCAGTTTCACCAGTCCACGATTAGCTGCGCTAAAGCGTCCGCTTTGCTTTCAGCGTCCTCTGTTGTGTTGCTTTACGCAAGATTGTTAAAACGAGCATTTTCCAACTTGCCCAGTAATTCATGCTATCGAAGTTCGTAAACTGACCACATGTCCATCCGTCAGAAAACGCAGGTGAAATATGCGGGATACTACAACCATAAATCCAACGACTCCTTAGTCGGAGCTATAGATTTAGATAAGGCTTCAAATCTAATATAAACGGGCGAACAGCGGGCGTCCAAGCATGGGAACAGTTGCGCAGTTTCCGTCCTAAAGCCCTCCTCAGACTGTTATCCCAAACGCCACAATATTTTGAAACGTTGACGTCAGCTGACGCTTTACCGAAAGGAATTGCGTCAAGGGCTCTTGCTGCCATCTAACGCTTACTATCAGCTTGTTGCATCAGTGATGGGCACATAGCAAACTAGTAGAGATACGAGGCATTTTTTTACTCTCGGTGGCACTTAGACACGTCAATCCACTAAAACCCTACGTTTTTTTATGATCGACCAAAAACCCCCTTTTCTAGCCAACGCACTATTTTCGAAGCAAGGTGAATTAACGTTTCTCGTCGAGGTTTTTCAAAAAGTTCTACCGTACGCGAACAAAACGCAGCAGTAATAGCACCAAAGGAGAAATGGCTCAAGTTTGACACTTCTAAAACTGGTTATGAGGAGCTAAAGCAGTGTTTCGTGGAAGTGCGCATTTGCTTGAGCTTTTACAGCCTGACATGTAGCTATATCCACTTGATGATTGTACACATTTTTGCGCACTTTCGCTGAAGGGCGCACACAGACAGCCCTGCCGGCGCGCCATCGATGGCGAGACTGAGGTACCAAGCGCCGGCAACGCAGCTTGCAAAGAAGCGCTTTCTTGTGCGCGCATAGTGGATATATATATATATATATATATATATATATATATATATATATATATATATATATATATATATATATATACAGTATTTTCCAGCTATCATGCACCAAGGTTTAAAAAAAGAGCAACGGCGTATCTCGAAGAAACCCAAGTGAATATTGTTCGCATTACTGTGAAGAGGCGGAGAGTAATATTTTCGTTACTGATACTTAACTAATTATTGTCATTAATTATTTCACTCGAGAATTACTGCCGTAATCACTGAAGTGTCAATGAGGCATTTGTAGGTATCCACGAGGGCAATCTAACTGCGGTATTTTCAGCGACGAACTAATTGCGTACTCATTTATTCGGACTGATAAAGAATATATATATATATATATATATATATATATATATATATATATATATAGAAAATAAGGGTTGGCAGTCAAGAAAACCTCGGAAAGCGAAGGGGAGGTTGTGGTGGGTCATAGAAAGAGATGAAGAATTTTTTGAGTCGAAAAGAAAGTGGTGAAAAAATGCCCGCCGGGTGGGATCCGAACCCACGACCTCCAGAATACCGGTCTGGTGCGATAACCACTACATTACCAGCGGGGCTGTTTCCCCAGCACTTTCTCGGGTATTTATGTTAAGGTATGTTTGTTTCCTGCACTTGGGTGTGGTAGCCAGCGCCACTCGGGCTACTCGGGGTGAAGGAGACCTTCTTTTTAACCCTCGGGCCGTGACTCGAGTGTCTACGACATGTCGAGAGTGGTCGACCAGCTTTGAACCCTCTTAAGCTCCCTTTGGCACCAAGACTGCCAGAACAGAGGCCCTCGCTAAGCATGTAGCGAATCAGAAAATGGGAAATGAGCGGCTCCGTGAAATAAGACAGAAAATAAGGGTTGGCAGTCAAGAAAACCTCGGAAAGCGAAGGGGAGGTTGTGGTAGGTCATAGAAAGAGATGAAGAATTTTTTGAGTCGAAAAGAAAGTGGTGAAAAAATGCCCCCCGGGTGGGATCCGAACCCACGACCTCCAGAATACCAGTCTGGTGCGATAACCACTACGCTACCAGCGGGGCTGTTTCCCCAGCACTTTCTCGGGTATTTATGTTAAGGTATGTTTGTTTCCTGCACTTGGGTGTGGTAGCCAGCGCCACTCGGGCTACTCGGGGTGAAGGGGACCTTCTTTTTAACCCCCGGGACGTGACTCGAGTGTCTACGACATGTCGAGAGTGGTCGACCAGCTTTGAACCCTCTTAAGCTCCCTTTGGCACCAAGACTGCCAGAACAGAGGCCCTCGCTAAGCATGGAGCGAATCAGAAAATGGGAAATGAGGGGCTCCGTGAAATAAGACAGAAAATAAGGGTTGGCAGTCAAGAAAACCTCGGAAAGCGAAGGGGAGGTTGTGGTGGGTCATAGAAAGAGATGAAGAATTTTTTAGTCGAAAAGAAAGCGGTGAAAAAATGCCCCCCGGGTGGGATCCGAACCCACGACCTCCAGAATACCAGTCTGGTGCGATAACCACTATGCTACCAGCGGGGCTGTTTCCCCAGCACTTTCTCGGGTATTTATGTTAAGGTATGTTTGTTTCCTGCACTTGGGGGTGGTAGCCAGCGCCACTCGGACTACTCGGGGTGAAGGGGACCTTCTTTTTAACCCCCGGGCCGTGACTCGAGTGTCTACGACATGTCGAGAGTGTTCGACCAGCTTTGAACCCTCTTAAGCTCCCTTTGGCACCAAGACTGCCAGAACAGAGGCCCTCGCTAAGCATGTAGCGAATCAGAAAATGGGAAATGAGGGGCTCCGTGAAATAAGACAGAAAAAAAGGGTTGGCAGTCAAGAAAACCTCGGAAAGCGAAGGGGAGGTTGTGGTGGGTCATAGAAAGAGATGAAGAATTTTTTTGAGTCAAAAAGAAAGTGGTGAAAAAATGCCCGCCGGGTGGGATCCGAACCCACGACCTCCAGAATACCGGTCTGGTGCGATAACCACTACGCTACCAGCGGGGCTGTTTCCCCAGCACTTTCTCGGGTATTTATGTTAAGGTATGTTTGTTTCCTGCACTTGGGGGTGGTAGCCTGCGCCACTCGGACTACTCGGGGTGAAGGGGACCTTCTTTTTAACCCCCGGGTCGTGACTCGAGTGTCTACGACATGTCGAGAGCGGTCGACCAGCTTTGAACCCTCTTAAGCTCCCTTTGGCACCAAGACTGCCAGAACAGAGGCCCTCGCTAAGCATGGAGCGAATCAGAAAATGGGAAATGAGG
The DNA here is from genome assembly GCF_048455015.1 of Haemaphysalis longicornis. Lineage (NCBI taxonomy): Eukaryota > Metazoa > Arthropoda > Arachnida > Ixodida > Ixodidae > Haemaphysalis > Haemaphysalis longicornis. The sequence continues at coordinate 117,658,783 of NW_027526203.1, read as the reverse complement.
GGCTCCGTGAAATAAGACAGAAAATAAGGGTTGGCAGTCAAGAAAACCTCGGAAAGCGAAGGGGAGGTTGTGGTGGGTCATAGAAAGAGATGAAGAATTTTTTAGTCGAAAAGAAAGCGGTGAAAAAATGCCCCCCGGGTGGGATCCGAACCCACGACCTCCAGAATACCAGTCTGGTGCGATAACCACTATGCTACCAGCGGGGCTGTTTCCCCAGCACTTTCTCGGGTATTTATGTTAAGGTATGTTTGTTTCCTGCACTTGGGGGTGGTAGCCAGCGCCACTCGGACTACTCGGGGTGAAGGGGACCTTCTTTTTAACCCCCGGGCCGTGACTCGAGTGTCTACGACATGTCGAGAGTGTTCGACCAGCTTTGAACCCTCTTAAGCTCCCTTTGGCACCAAGACTGCCAGAACAGAGGCCCTCGCTAAGCATGTAGCAAATCAGAAAATGGGAAATGAGGGGCTCCGTGAAATAAGACAGAAAAAAAGGGTTGCAGTCAAGAAAACCTCGGAAAGCGAAGGGGAGGTTGTGGTGGGCCATAGAAAGAGATGAAGAATTTTTTTGAGTCAAAAAGAAAGTGGTGAAAAAATGCCCGCCGGGTGGGATCCGAACCCACGACCTCCAGAATACCGGTCTGGTGCGATAACCACTACGCTACCAGCGGGGCTGTTTCCCCAGCACTTTCTCGGGTATTTATGTTAAGGTATGTTTGTTTCCTGCACTTGGGGGTGGTAGCCTGCGCCACTCGGACTACTCGGGGTGAAGGGGACCTTCTTTTTAACCCCCGGGTCGTGACTCGAGTGTCTACGACATGTCGAGAGTGGTCGACCAGCTTTGAACCCTCTTAAGCTCCCTTTGGCACCAAGACTGCCAGAACAGAGGCCCTCTCTAAGCATGTAGCGAATCACAAAATGGGAAATGAGGGGCTCCGTGAAATAAGACAGAAAATAAGGGTTGGCAGTCAAGAAAAAGTGGTGAAAAAATGGCCCGCCGGGTGGGATCCGACCCCACGACCTCCAGAATACCGGTCTTTATTCATACGCTGTATATATATATATATATATATATATATATATATATATATATATATATATATACATAAATATACAGCGTATGAATAAAGTACAATTGGGCCGGGAAAAATGTAAAGTAAAAGAGAAGACTAAAGAGTAACGAACGAACATGGTCGTTCGTTACCCTTTAGTATTTTCTTTTACTGTATATATATATATATATATATATATATATATATATATATATATATATATATATATATATATATATATATATATATATATATATATATATATATATATATATATATATATATATATATCAGTCGTTAACACTCGCATAGTCACGTGCTAAAGCAGCGGGAAGCTCCGAGAAAGCAAAGCGATAATAAAGGCGCACCCTGCACGCCGGCGGGGGACTCATTTTCACACAATGAATGACTCTGGGCACCATTCCTGCTTCAGCAAGAGCGGAGCAAAACTTTGCACTTCTGTACTGGCAAGTCACGATTTTCCTTTTTAACACAAGCACTGAAAATGTTCACACACGCCCACACAAGAAAATTTGACATCAATTTCGTATCTCTACAGCGTTTCATGTTTAAATAACCCACATTTTGCTAAGCTTACCTGACACAAACTATTCCAGCTGGCAAGTTTGGAGATGCATGCCGTGATTGAACTGGGAACAAGAAAACGCACTACGCTAATGCATTGAACCGGGAAAAATCTACAAAATAATAGGAAAGCAGAGAGAGAGAGAGAGACGGCGCCGGCGATACTCCAGAATTTTCCCTGTTGTCATTGTACCAAAACAAGGTCTTCATTCAAGCGCCCGGCGTAGTAAACAACATGTAGAAAATTGGTTTACGTACGCCTTCCAAAGCCAGCCGCCCTTTCTGTACGCAGGCACATGCTGAAGACATACGCGAGCAATATAACGAAAGCTTTGTTCAGTGTTGACGTGTTTACTCCGCGAGACGCAGTGGGTGCGTATGCACGCAGGCTTTGAGTTGCTTCAGGAGCGAGTTCTCGATAGCCTTTCTTTGCGCTGCGCTGTTGTTCAGCTGGAGAATCCAGGTACTTTTAGTTTCTTTCCAGAATGCCTCCACTGATTATCACATTATTCACGGAGACCGAGAGAAAGTGATTTCTCCTGCGCATAACAGATCCTGTCAACAATGTGGCGGCAGAGCCGTCTTTCTTACAACAAGGCACTTGGAGTTGTGAAACGCATATGGAAGAAGTTTATTGATTATTTATAGTCGCTGAAAGACTCCAACTTGCCTGTTGTTTAGAAAAGACAAGAAGGGAAAAAAATTTTTAACGCAGTAACATTCATTCTATAGTTAATATTGCTGCGTGGAATGTATTAGAGAAATGAGCTGGCCAGACACTCGACTTGCAAAGGGCGCAATCCCCCAAAGTGGGCATGTGCCATGGTTGTGCGGCAGCCTGGCTATCCGTCGAGGAAGAAGAAGACGCTCCGGTGGACTAGCGTGTGCACGAGCTGAAGGACCTAGCTGCCTGTCCGAATTTGCCTTCCTAATTATCTGCCAATAGAGACAGATTCGTTTACTACTTGTAAATAAGCGTTGTCCTTGCTCCGCAACATCTGTGGGGGAGGTGCTACCCAAAACGGAGCTTCGGAGTGGCCGCCGCATCCCAGAACGAACGATGTTGGCTTCTGGAGCCTCTGGATCCGCGCCACCGTTCGTCATTATCTCCCACCCTCGCGAGCCCGGGTTCCTCACCGATGGCGTCGATGTTGAAGATTGGCTCAAGATGTACGAGCGCGTCAGTGGCCATAACAGGTGGGATCCGACACTCATGCTGGCCAACATAGGATATTACTTGAGGGGGACACCGCAAGTCTGGTATGAAACGACCGAGCACGACCTGACGAGCTGGGACGATTGCAAGTCCCGATTTAAGGAACTATTTGGGCAACCAGAAGGACGTCAGCTCGCGGCGAAAAAGGAACTGGCGACGCGTGCACAAACAACCACCGAGTCCTACGTGTCTTATATCCAGGACGTGCTGTCCCTCTGCATGAAGGCTGATGCCCAGATGACAGAGACCGACAAAGTAGGCCATGTGCTCAAAGGAATCGCGGATGACGCTTTTCACTTGCTGCTCTGCAAAGACTGCACAACCGTCAGCGCTGTTATCAAAGAATGTCAGAAGTTTGAGCAGGCCAAAAGCCGCCGCATCACAGCGCCGTTCACCCGACTGCCGAACACCGCTCCGACATCTTCGTGCGAGGACCCCGTACCCTCTCGCCGACAGTCCCCGTCTGACGTTGGCCGAGATGCTCCTGAGGGTCTGACGCGCGTCATACGACGCGAGCTCGAGGCAATGGCACCAGCCTCCCTATTTCAGCACGCATCTCAGAGCAGCCACCCGTCCATCCCGCTTATACAAGCCGTCGTACGTCAGGAGATCGGAAACCTGGGCATACGCTCCGTCTGCGCTGTGGACCATCCCGGCCGCCACGAGACCCCTTTCCGAACGGCAAGCCGAAATACTTATCGCACGTCCAATTACAGGAATCCAGCCGAATGGAGGACGCGGGACGACAGGCCGATCTGCTTCAACTGCCATAAGGCTGGCCATGTTGCTAGATACTGCCAAAGCCGTCCTCTTCGGCCTACCCGCCGCCCCTACCCGGATTTCCAGTACGCCAACGATGCCCCCCGTTCGTTCTCGCCTCGACGCCAGCCACACGATGCCGCCCGAATTTCGCCCTCTCGCATCGACCGCTCACTGTCCCCGCAGCGTCGCCAATCGCGCTCCCCGCCGTTTCGCCGCTCGTCCTCTCCGACCCCTTACGCCACTTCGCCGGAGAACTGAGATGCAGCGCCTGGAGGTGACGCTGCATTGACGACCAGGCCTCAAAATCCTCTACTGCCGCTACCTACAGGGAAGAATTTACTCGACGTTTATGTGGATGGCGTCCCTGTACGTGCCCTTATTGACACTGGAGCCCACATTTCTGTAATGAACTCTAATCTCCGCCGCCAACTTCGAAAAGTCCGCACCCCTGCCCCAACCAGTGTTATACGTGTTGCCGACGGACGCATGCCGGTCGTCTCTGGGCTGTGCACTGCTCGCGTAGAAATTTCCGGCCACCAAATCCCCGTCCAGTTCACTGTCCTTGAAAAGTGCCCCCACGACGTTATACTTGGTCTCGACTTTTTGTCAGGACATGCTGCCCTTATACACTGCTCCTCCGGTGTCCGCCGTTTAGAGCTGCCTCTTTTGTCAACAGCAGGCGACGAACCAGGGCCACGCTTTTATTGCGAAAGAAGCGTTCGTCTCCCGGCAAAATCCGTGACATTGGTGCCCTTGTCATCGCGGCTGCCTGTGCCTAATGGTCACTACGTCGTTTCGCCGATACGCTCAGTGCTACTCGAACGCGACGTCACTCTTCCCCACACCATAGTGACAATTACTGATAATGTGATCAGCCTCCCTTTTGTGAACTTTGGCCTGTCAACGCAAGTGCTGCCCCAGGGTATTTCGCTTGCAACCCTTTGCCCTTTGAACGGTGACCAAGTTTCCCCTCTATCGGCGGACGCGCCATCTAGCCCTTTCAACGAGACCCCTGCGGAGCCTAGGCAGGAAGACGCGCTCGTGGACATGATCGCCTCCAGACTTCCAGCAGCCGAAGCTGAAGGGCTCTACCGCCTTTTGGAGTCCTATAAAGACATATTTGACTTGGGTGACCGCCCGTTGGGCCAGGCTTCTGCTGTCAAGCACCGGATAAACACTGGAGATGCAAACCCAATCCGCAGGCGGCCGTACCGTGTGTCGCAGGCTGAACGGCTCGTGATACAGCAGGAAGTGGACAAGATGCTCGACAAAGACATCATAGAGCCTTCGTACAGCCCGTGGGCATCTCCCGTTGTACTCGTAAAAAAAAAGGATGGCACCTGGAGGTTTTGCGTTGATTACCGACACCCAAACAAGATAACAAAGAAAGACGTTTACCCCCTACCGCGCATTGACGATGCTCTTGATTGTCTCCATGGAGCCAAATATTTTTCATCAATAGACCTACGATCAGGCTATTGGCAAATTTCAGTGGACGAAAAAGATCGCAAGAAGACCGCTTTTGTGACACCCGACGGCCTTTATCAGTTTAAAGTGATGCCTTTTGGCCTCTGTAATGCGCCGGCTACTTTTGAACGAGTGATGGACTCACTTTTGCACGGGTTCAAATGGTCCATTTGCCTTTGCTATTTGGACGACGTCATTGTTTTTTCGCCCACCTTTGACAGCCACATTTCCCGCCTCTCTAAAATCCTATCAGTTTTTCGTCAGGCCGGTCTCCAGCTCAACGCCAAGAAATGTCGCTTCGGATGCCATCAGCTCACTATCCTCGGCCACGTGGTTGATTCGACGGGAGTTCGACCAGACCCCGGTAAAATAAGTGCCGTTCGCGATTTCCCTGAGCCCCGCTCACCTAAAAACGTCCTTAGCTTTATTGGTTTATGCTCCTACTTCCGCCGCTTCATCAAAAATTTTGCTACCATCGCCCGCCGTCTTACCGATCTCCTTCAGAAGAACACACCGTTTATCTGGGGCTCCGACCAAAAGCAAGCATTCTCCGCTCTGATTGGACTCTTGACCTCAACGCCGATTTTGGCTCACTTCGACCCCTCTGCTCCCACTGAAATTCGCACCGACGCTAGTGGCTACGGCATTGGAGCTGTATTGGCCCAACGGCAAGCCGGTGTTGATCGAGTGGTCGCGTACGCCAGCCGCCTCCTTTCGGCCTCGGAGCGCAATTACTCTATAACGGAGCGCGAATGCCTTGCTCTAGTGTGGGCCGTCGGCAAATTCCGCCCCTACGTGTATGGTAGGCACTTCGCAGTCGTGACTGACCATCACGCACTGTGCTGGCTCTCCTCCTTGAAAGACCCTACCGGTCGGCTTGGCCGCTGGGCGTTGCGCCTTCAAGAATACTCTTTTTCGGTTATTCACAAGTCCGGCCGCCTACATATGGATGCCGACTGTTTATCTCGAAACCCGGTCAGCCCTCCGGAATGCTCGGCGGACGACACTGACGCCTGTGTCCTAGCGGTCTCTGACTTCCTGAACATTGGCGAAGAACAGCGGCGCGACCCTTCTCTGCGCTCTATCAGTGACGGCGTTAACCTTGGTTCCGACGACCCTGCCCTCCGCTCCTTTGTTATACACGATGGAGTCTTATATCGTCGCAACCTTCGCTCGGATGGTCCTGGTAACCTGCTCGTCGTTCCGGAACACCTACGTCGGACTGTGCTGCACCAGCTTCATGACGCACCCATGGCCGGCCATCTCGGCGTGACCCGCACCTACGACCGCGTGCGACATCGTTTTTTCTGGCCAGGACTCTACCGCTCAGTGCAGCGTTACGTGCGTGAATGTGACCTGTGCCAACGCCGTAAGCTACCCTCCAAGCTACCAGCAGGCCAGCTGCAACCACTTGAAATTCCCACTGAACCATTTTTCCGGATCGGGCTAGATTTGCTCGGGCCCTTCCCCTTGTCTACTTCCGGAAACAAATGGATTGCTGTCGCTACCGAGTACGCTACCCGCTTTGCTATCACCCGTGCGCTACCCACGAGCTGTGCAACTGACGTGGCCAATTGTCTCCTCTATGATGTCATACTGACCCACGGCGCACCTCGGCAGCTTGTCACAGACCGCGGTCGAAATTTTCTGTCTCAAGTCATTGCGGACATACTTCGCTCATGTTCGATTCGCCACAAGGTGACTACAGCTTATCACCCACAAACGAATGGCCTTACTGAGCGTTTTAATAGAACCCTTACGGACATGCTTGCAATGTACGCGTCTAGTGACCACAGCGACTGGGACATTGCGCTGCCTTTCGTCACTTTCGCGTATTATTCCTCCCGTCACGACACTGCAGGCTTCTCACCCTTTTACCTTCTCTACGGGAGGGAACCGGCCATGCCGCTTGATACCATTCTGCCTCCCGCCACCCACCCGTGCACCGAATATGTCCACGAAGCCATCGCAAGAGCCGACGAAGCACGTCAGCTTGCCCGTTCCCACCTCGCCGTCTCACAAATCAGCCAGAAGAACCGATATGATGAACGTCACCACGTCGTACACTTTTCGCCAGGGTCCCTCGTCTTACTATGGTGTCCGACTCGCCGTGTGGGACTTTCTGAGAAGCTACTTTGCCGCTATGCTGGCCCTTACAAAGTACTTCGTCAAGTTACGGACGTTACATATGAAATCGTCTCCGTCGTCCCTTCCAGCTCTGAACCTCGGAGTGACATCGTCCACGTCGCCCGCCTCAAGCCGTACCACTCCCCTGATTCCCCTTCCACATAGTAGCCGCACAGCACCGAGTCGGTGCTTATCCTGCGGGGGAGCTATGCTGCGTGGAACTTATTAGAGAAATGAGCTGGCCAGACACTCGACTTGCAAAGGGCGCAATCCCCCAAAGTGGGCATGTGCTATGGTTGTGCGGCAGCCTGGCTATCCGTCGAGGAAGAAGACGACGCTCGGGTGGACTAGCGTGTGCACGAGCTGAAGGACCTAGGTGCCTGTCCGAATTTGCGTTCCTAATTATCTGCCAATAGAGACAGATTCGTTTACTACTTGTAAATAAGCGTTTTCCTTGCTCCGCAACAATATTGACATACCGTCTACATTAAAAAAAGCAGCTCCTGCAAAGGCTTCTAGTTCACTCAAACTTGGAGTGAACTTTCGGGCTAGTTGTATAGGTTGCGTTTCGGGAAAGTGCTGAAACGGGAGCGTCAGATCCCTCTATGTAAAACGCATCGTAGGGTGAGTTCATTTATGCGTGAAGAGCAGCCGAAATTTCAACTCGATATTTAAGCTCGGTTGTGCGCGGGAAGCCACCCCACGGGGTTCGGGAAGCGCGGTACTGGATGAATAAATTACACCACCCTTAAGAGTGCCCCGGAATGTTGCGTTCATGGTGACGAAAGTGAAGTTTCTTTTTGCCATTACACCAGAAAATCAGCCGCTGTAGCCGGGAATTACAAATATGTCCTCGTGCTTGGTAGCCTTATGCACTGAGCAAGCACAGTGACTGAAAGAACGTGGTTTGGGCCGAAAGGTGGCATGCAAAATTCTTATACAAGCTGGTAATATGACCACTAGTACAGTAGGAAATAGGCCATTTAGTATGCCACTCAGGTTGCCACGACCTGTAATTACGATTTCAATGCGGCCGTACATGCTGGGCTTTTAAAACTAGAAGTCAGAAGGGTGTGCTACCATTTCAATCATGTCATTCAAAGCTTACAAAACGAGGTCTTGCGACGTCAAGCATGATTCAAGCTGAGAAAAAATTTTGCCAACACTGCGCTACGGAGAGTTTGTTAGTTGAAACTGAACGCCTAAGGCCCATTGGATACACCACGCAGGTGTTAATTTCTGTGGCCGAGAAATGCCCTAGAAGACTTGATGAGAAGCCGATAGAGAACGCAGAACTATCTAGAAAGAACCAAGTACTGCTACCGTGCGTACAGTCATGGACAGTTGAAGTACGACCCGCGGAACGCACGGACGAAGATACCAGTGCCGTCACCTGGCAGCGGCCCTTGAAAAGACACGGACATGCGCAGTTGAGATGTCGTGAGCGAGGGTGCGTGTGCAACTGCGATATGTTGCCCTATCCTCGCTCGCATGCTTGCCTTGTCGCCATGACGCAAGAGAGCTGTAAGCGCTGCAAGTACTACCGCCGCCGCATCTGAAGGTGTTGGGCGTGCTGAGAGCAATGCGGCGCGTAATTGCTTCCAACTGCGGCTAGTGCTTGCGGGGGTAACGCGTCCACGCTCTCTGAAGGCATACGGTAGAGTTAATCATGCTTTCTTAAAAAAAGCCAGCCCACAGGAAGGAGAAAAAAATCCTACCGCCTAACTTCTGATGGCACCGAATTGTTTTGCGTTCGGGGTGCAGTGGCTGCGGAATTGAACAATGAGCTGGCCACCAAGAACACGCTGTTGTTTGACGCAGTCATCGGGAGTCATTTCGCAGACTCGGTGCTTGTAACAAACAAAAAATATACCACCAGAATTCGTCTCCAATGATATACAGGGTGATCAAAGTTAAGTCGACAGGCTTTTTTTAAAAAATGGGCGCTTAGAAAAATGGGCGCTTAGATTTACGCGAAGACAACCGCTACCGTGAGGTTATGCGCCCAGGGGGACACATAAATAGCAGGTAATTATTGATTTCGGAGGCTTAATTAACTAAGATTGAATTATTAACTTTTTAGTGGCTACAGTAACCAGGCAGGTTTGTATTGGAAAGTTAGACGCAATCATGTTTCAACGCAGTTTCAATTGGCAGAATTCCTCTAGCGAATCCGTAGTCCCAGATATCAAACGGCGAAGTTTAATTGCCATTCGTATGATTACACATGCAAGACAGTCTGCACCGGCGCAAAGCTCCTCATCTCCACGTCCTCCACGTACCTCTACGTCCTGTACAATACCTCGACGGTCACTCGAAATGAAATCAATTTCGTTTTCTGTCATCCCGTTAGGACCTTTCCATGTCCATTTCCTACTCTTGCGTTTTCGGAAGAATAAGTCTGTAGTTTGAGGTTAATCTGCATATCCAGCCAGTGTATCACCTCGACAAATGGGAGTGCCTATTCCAAAATATCCCACTGATTTCTTCCGACACTCTTTGCACCTACTTTTGAGTTAAAACCTCCCATTACAATTGGGAACTGTGCGGTTCCCTTATTTATTGCTGACTCAACGTCTTCGTAGAAACTCTGCACGGCCTCATCCTCGTAGCTCTCTGTTGGTGCATAGGCTTGTATTATCTTTAACTTGTATCGCTTGTTAAGCTTGATCACTACGACTCCGACCCTTTCGTTAATTATGAAGAATTCTTCCACCTTTTCTGCCATCTCCTTGTCGATCAAAATTCCTACCCTGTGCTCCTTCTTTTTATGAGGTATCCGACAGCCCAGAATATGCCCGCTAGTCAGTTCTATGATTCCTTCTCCTGTATTTTTAACCCTACTTAGCACAATAATATCCAATTTAACGTCTTCGAGTTCCTTTAATAGTACAGCTAAGCTGCCCTCGCTCGATAGGGTTCGTACGTTGAACGGTGCCAAGTTCAATTCCCAAAGATAGAAATTGCACTCAAAAGAGTTGATCTAAACAAGGCGAAAATTGTTCAGTTCACAGACGACATAGAGAACACGCGAACTGTTCTGGAGTTTCAGCAGGACATGCTACTCGATTTTGGAGATCGGAGCCGTCGAAACAATCTGATAGTTTTTGGAATTCTGGAGAGCGCGGACGAAGTTAACGACGAGCTAAGAGAAAATGTCCTGACCGGTGTTTCGAAAAGCGCCTCGGTGTCTCAGTCAAAACAATTGAAAAAATACACAGACTGAAAAAAAAAAACGTAACGGTATGACTCGACCAATAATTTTGAGATTCTTTGACTTCAATGAAAATGTTATGATGTTTAAGTACTGTACTGAATTAAATGGCAGACATTTTTCCATCGCAAACGATCTATCACAGACCACGCTGCAAAAACAACGCATAATTGTGGGAAAGTGCTAAAGAGGAAAGGGCAAGGGTCCTGAACGCTGGTGCGTGAAAAAATTGCAATAAAAAAACAAGCATTCGTGTGGGGTGACGCAAAGAATGGTAGCGTAAAGCTAGACATGAAAAGTTTGAAAGACCCGCCACAGTGGCTCAGTGGCTAAGGCGTTGCGCTGCTGAACACAAGGTCGCGGGTTCGATTCCCGGCTGCGGCGGCCGCTTTTCTGATGGAGGCGAAAAGCAAAAACGCCCGTGTGTACGAGATTTCGGCGCACGATAAAGATCCCCAGGTGGTCGAAATTAATCCGGAGCCCTCCACTACGGCGCGCCTCATCGCCTGCGTTGCGTCGGCGCGTTAAACCCGACAATCAATCAATCGAAAAGTTTGAAAGAAGGTGTATCCGATTGACGATGTGACAACGTAGCAGGGCACTTGGTATTATTCAACATCATTGCGCGAAGCCTAGCAAACAAAACTGCGGAACTGGAGCGCCTTCTTTTTGAATACAACTGGGATATAGTCATCGTTACGCAAACCTGGTTGCGAACAGAAATTAAAGACTGTGAAATCATTCCCGCCGCATAAAACATGATCACGACCGCCTTTATAAATGGCGCCCCGCGCCCATACGCCGATTACACGAGCCGAATTCGTTATTGCTTATGTGGTTGGTTTTAGTTCTTTGCGACGCAGCTGCACCGACTGGCACTGGATTTAATCCTTGTTTCTCCACTGTATACGCGTGTTGTCGGCCTGCCATCGTTGTCATTTCGTCTTTCTCGCGGTCCGTTGGGCTCAGTTTTCGCCGATTCACACTGGGAGAATTACACACAGTTAGTGAGATTGGAGGTGGGCGGAAATAAGTTTCTTAATGAAAAATCACCAGTTGGCTTGGCTGGCGAAAGCACGCCCTTGGCTGGCTTCCGCCGAACACGCACCCACCCATATATCGTCCGCAAACAACTGTCCACAGCTGCCAACGCTTTGCTAACGCGTTCCGTGGGATTCCACGCTTACGATAGCGCGCGTATATCCCAGAGAATACAACAAACAAATATTCAGCGCATTTTGTTTTCTAGCATGGAACAGAAAAAAATGAAAGGGGAGAAGCACTCTGCACGCACAGTATAATTGCGAGCGGAGAGATGGCGAGGAGGACGCGAGGGAGAGGGCGCACCTGTGGTCGATGGTTGAATGAGTCAAGAATGTAAGGCGTGTTCGTAACCTTCCATTCTGTGTCGGGTTTGTGGTGCAGTGGGTAGAGTACCATGTACCTTGCGTTCCGCCCGCAGAGTCGTTGGTTGGAAACCTGGCGCCGGTAAGTATTTTTTTTTATATAGTGTAGTGGGAGCGATGCGGACTACGGACGCCAACGCGGGTGACATCGTGAGTTACTGAAATGCTCTGCATTTAATATAGTTCATAAAAAACGACGAAGAAACCCTTGGCGCGCCGTCAATTACAATTGCTTACGACGTATAGCACGAGTAAAAATATACTGTGGTTTAGCTTTGGTTAGCCCTAGTTGATAGCGAAAGGTTCACTGCCCTGGCTAGACTCATTTTCAAGGAGTGGTTTAGCTGTGGTTTCGCAATGATATACAGACGGGGTTGCAATATATACACTGTTTATTCATCATCTTTTCCCCCTCGGCGTTGTTTAAGCTTGGCTGCTGTACGAGCGACCACAGCTGGATGTTCGTGTTCCTCCATCGCTCACGGCTCAGCGCCGCACGTGGCCTACGTGCCGTCCTTCGTTGCCCGCGCTTATCGCTGCGGCGAAGGTCTCCTCGCCTTTCTCCTCCAGGTGGCGACACGGGTCCCGCGCACGTCTCCGTTCCATCCTCGCCTATCTGTCGCCTGCCACCCCTCCCCGCCATTCGAGCGCTGCTCCGTGCCGCGTGTTTTCATACCAAAGGCGTCGCTGCACCGAGCACCCTCGTGACATGTGTGATGTCACTGCGCGCTATTCTTTTGAACGCCTGCTAAACGGACCCCGCCGTTAGGGTTCTGTGGCCTCCGTGTAGAGCATTGAGTGCTCGCGGTCACGGCTTGGTTTCGAGCCCCAGCTGGTCTATCTGTTGGGTTTTTTTGTTTCTTAACTTAACGTTTTTTTTTCTAAATTTAACTTTTTGCTAAACTCAAATTTGTGTTGTTTTTGTTAATAATACTGATTTGGTATGTTTTTGCTCTCTTTACGTTTGGGGCGCAGCAAATGATGACGTTTAGTTACTGTTCTGCATCGCGTGAACAGACATGTCACGTGAGCGCTCTGTGCAGCGAAGCGTTTGGAAATACGCCTCCTTGCCGGGCCCTCCGACGGGTTGCGACCTGGTCTCCCGCACGTCCCCGTTCCCTCCTCGCCTATCTCTCGGTGGAAGGGTGGCAAGCTGGGCTAGTTGGAAAGATATATAGATGAAACCAGTAAGAACTCAGAGACAAAAGAAGTGGAACACAAGTTGTATCAATGTGCGTTTGAGAGAGCATGATTTCTCATTAAAGGGCCCCCATCCTCCCATCTTTCTTTCCAGTGTACTAACTGCAGCGTATGTAAACCTAATTTTCCTGCCACTGACATTTTATGTAGGCACTATGAACAAACGGCCGCGAAATTATGGAACCGTTTCACATAGCTGAAAGAGGTGACAGGTGTGTCAGCAAAGCAAGCGTTTGTCTTCATCCCAAAGAGATAGCATATGTGCGTGGTCCTTGACTGTCGCCAGTGTCTATCTAGTTGCCTGATTACCGTGGCTTTTGTAAATTTTTTTCACTCATGCGCTGTACTTTTTACTGTTTTGTGTTAATTGTTTAGATTCACCTTTGTTGATATTAAACTTTATTATTAGACCAGCGGCTGCCATTGGGTTCCACTTCCATTGTCTTTGTTTAAGTTTTCGTTGGTTTCATCCAAGATGGATGCTATCTGTCCTCTGCCGCCTATCTCTCCAGCCATCGGACCGATGCTCCGTGCCGGGCGCTTTCGGAAGGTGGTGTGGTTTGAACTCTACATTTCAAGGCCAAAGCTGGTCGCCCCTCGAACACAGCCCGAGGTAGGGTAGTGTAACGTTGTCTACAAAAAACGGCACCGGCGTGCGTCACAAATTTCCAGAGCAGTCTTGGTTGACCTTGAGCTTCTGAGGCAGTGTAGCAGCAGCATGAATACTGATTCTTGAAACAGTAGCTGCAGTAAGTCTGACGCTGAGATTGTAGGTTATAGTCGACTTAGTGAGGCGGCTCTGCGAACCTCGCCACAAGAAAAGCGTTCGCGAAGGAATATGTTGAAAGGTCCTGCAATAATTCTGCATCGTACTTTCAATGAACATATCGCCCGCGATACTATTTGTTGCGTACAGCTGATCATTACCGGCAGTTGCGCGGAAAGGCCACTTGTTTTCACCGGGTTCCAATTGCTTTGCTGCGGTCGCAGTGGCTTAATCAGATATTCCGAAAATAACTGGTCCTCCCTGCAGGCATTGGCCTGGTACGCCTGCCATACCCAACTCGGCGATTTTTTGGGCTTGTAAGCCCCCCGGCGGAAATCCTACAAACATGGCGCTCCAGTTATGGTGAAAACGCCGCAGCCTCTTAAAAGGTTGATGTCGATTAGTGCTCTCTGCGCTGGAAAAACATTATTTTCCCACATTCTTAGAATGATGGCGCTACCACGCGCAAAATGGCTCTTTTGGGTGTTTATACAAGTTCAAGCCTTCAATGTGAAGTTTCCACGTGTATGATTGCGCTTCACGTCAAAAGAAAGCTCCTCGACAAAGTTACGCATGTTTAAATGGACCAAAGTGCTCGAAAATAAAGAATGCTAGTCGAGTAAGCGAAATATGGTAGGAGTGTGGTTTACTTGTGAACGTTGACGCTTGTACTATAGCAAAGAAAATGTTCTAGATTTAACCGTGAAATGTCATCGCTGACCGGTATTATAGGTAGTAACCGGTACAATCGGCATTGATTGGTACGACCGCTACATTTATGCGACCAGTCGCAGGCCTCCTTCGAGCTAGCGAAGCGGGGCTGGCGAGCTCGGGGATTAAACTTAGCCCCACCTGACGGAGCGTGCCTTCGCTACACGAAAATGTTTTGGCACCCTGGCTCCCGTTGTCGCCAGCTGCGATGGGCAGGTCGCTACCGAAAAAGCCGGTCGGTGGGGTGGTGGGTCGCAATCGCGAGGATGGGGGGTTCGGCATACACGGTGTGTTGGGGTCGCAGTCATTAAAAAAAAAAAAAAAAAACTAATGGTTGTACTAATGCCCAATAGCCCTGCTTGTGCAAGTGTCCGGTGTAAAATAGAACTGAACGGCATGTCTTGCGTTATCGGGGCAGTTTACTGCCCACCGAATTCTCCTCTTTCCTTTTTAAAATGTATCCAGGATTTTTTTTACTAAAATACTGCTGATAAAACTCGGTTAATCATCGCAGGCGATTTTAATTGACCAGGAATACGATTGGATAAATTGAAATAAACTTGAAATTTTTATGACATAGAATTTACTCATGACCATAAGCAGCGTGTTCATTGTGTAAATAGAGTAGGGCCTGCTTCAGAATCCACACTTGATCACGTATTTTTAAATAGCCGGCTGCCCGAATACCATGTCTAAATAAATGAAGGTATGTCTGATCATAAGCTGGTTTTGGTTTCTATAAAAAATTGTTGTCAAGTACCCGCCGCGGTGGCTCAGTGGCTAAGGCGTTGCGCTGCTGAGCACGAGGTCACGGGTTCGATTCCCGGCCGCGGCGGCCGCTTTTCTGATGGAGGCGAAAAGCAAAAACACCCGTGTGTACGAGATTTCGGCGCACGATAAAGATCCCCAGGTGGTCGAAATTATTCCGGAGCCCTCCACTACGGCGCGCCTCATCGCCTGCGTTGCGTCGGCGCGTTAAACCCCACTATCAATCAATCAATCAATCAATCAATCAATCAATCAATCAATCAATCAATCAATCAATCAATCAATCAATCAATCAAAACGAACTATAACTTGCAAGAATTATTCCAGTGCTGACGATGTTAGTATTCTTGATTATTTAGAAGTCTCACTGTACTCCTGCGTTGAGGCGTCTGGTATGTTATGTTAGAGGTGTCTGAATATGTTATGAAACCCATTCGAAGATATTATGAAAAATTGTTTGCAATGGTTTATAACCAATTAAGAAATAAAAACTCTGGATTAACAGAGATATTCATTTAAAATGTGAAATAAAACGCAAGATGAGAAATAAGGCGAGTGATAGATCTGATCTCAGGGATATTTCCCGTACACTCAAGCCCAAATTGTCCGCAGCTAAGGAAAAAGATTACTCAGAAACTCTGACACACCTAATTATGATTAACTGCCTACAGCGATGTTTGCGTCCCCTTTCCTGTCGCAAAATAAAGACCAATATATTTCCGTCAATGAACACATTACTATTGACGAATCGGAAAACACTCGAAGATTTAACGAATACTTCCACTCGGTGTTTACTCGTTCGGGAAAATCCTCTGTGCATTCTTGTCTCACACTCAACTCTTACAAACCACCTGACATGCCGGACATTGTCTTATCAGAACAAGGAATGCTTTCGCTTTTATTGGATCCTCTGGTAAATTAGTCAACTGGACCAGATGGTATCCCGAACAAATTTTTGAAGCGGTGTGCAGAGTGGGTGTCTAGGTACTTATTGATTATTTTCACCGCGTCAATAAATCAACGCCACATGTCTAATGACTGGCTATATATGGCTAAAGTGGGAGTAAATATGATATTGAAAACTGCAGACCTATTTGATTTACCTGCACCTGTTCTAAAAAATTTGAGCATGTACTATCTAGACGAATCTTTACCCACCTCGAAAGTTCTAAGTTAATTTTTCCAAACCAGCATGTCTTTAGGCGCAAATTGTCAACAGTAACGCAGCTCCTCCATAGAATTCATGACTTCGCTAGCGCACTGAAGAAATCAGGTCAAGTAGACGAAGTTCGCTTGGATTTACCGAAGGCATTTGATCTCGTACCACATGCTAAACTTTTAATTAAACGTACTCGCTTTGGAGTTATTAAGAACCTCGTTAATGTATGTCACCACCTTTGAAAATACGTTTTTTTTAAATGCAATGTTTGGTTTGTTACCTTTTGAGAACGCCCAAACATTCCAAACTGTTGTGCTGAAAGAATCATGTTCTTACCTTAGTTAATTCAAAACTTATACCCACTTTTCTAAGAGCTGGTGAATGGTTCTGAAATCAAAACTAGAGTAGTGAGGCAACAGAAACTGATAACACCGCCAATATCAGCAGCATATATTGAAAATGTTGTGACATTTTTAGTCTGATATGCAAAGGATTATTCAAAGACAATTTGTAAGGCTTCCTGTTTCTAACATTGCTTTAAATTTCCGTAAGTGAGATGCATGACCACACAAGCGCCGTTGTTGTTTACTATGCGCGCGCTTTATGCTCCCACTGCGAATGCTTCCGTGCTCGTCTTTTGTGTAGGTAATATTCTTATTAGAAAAGTAATAACATAGCCTGAATGTTTTAACAAAAATTTAATAAAAATTTGTATTCTTTCCAGGCTAAAAAGGCTAAACAAGCGAAATTTTCGTGACAATCGGTACACAGTGAATGGTCCAACCGAAGACCATTGGGACGTGAAGGTATCGGAGAGCGCTACAAAGCGTCGGAACTTGGAGAACAATTGTGAAGTGGCGTTGCCAGAACCTTTACTGCAACGTAATACGATTATAGGTATGCGGACCATACGATCTGTTTTTGCCCAACTGGCTTGGGCTGCCCAAGGCATCTACATGAGCCTGTCCATGCTACTTCTTGGTATTGTTGCGGCCGAGAGGGAGCACCCGATTCGAGCTCCGTCGCCTCCGACATACGTGTGGTAGAGTGGTGTGAAGCGAGTGGCCAGCCGCTGTTGCAGCCGTGAAGAAGTCCAGAAACCGTAGGCTAACGTAACTGTTTACTTCATAGCGAAAGGTGAGCCGAAGCCAAAAAACAATGCCCCTACGGGCGAGGTCAGAGTACAGGACTCGATCAGAGTGACAGCAATGGATTCACTGCTCAAACAGGAATGAAAATATAGCGCTTGGGCTGGGTCTATTTATACCCAAAAGCGGCAACGGTCAAAACAGCGTTCCCTCTAGAATGTGCACATGCCATGAACGTCACAGACACACACAACGCTCTTTCCAGAGTTCGGGAGCAGTCGGTAGCATCGGCGCACGTTGAGTCCGAGAGAGGGGAGAGAGGAGGATTCCGCTGCGATCGCGGGGCCTCTGTGTCCTTGAAGCGCGTCTGGGCCTGTTGCGTCGGCATGCCATCGAACTTTGAAACAGAGACCCAGGCTTGTCCAGGCATGAAAACTTGAGTCACCGACACGGGAGGGGGGGGGGGGGGGGGTTGCGTGAAAGGCGCACGTAGTGGCCTCGCCGCACATCCGAGGAGTGTTGAAAGAAAGCCCGACGGCGGGCCCAATCGTAACAACTTCTCCGCCGGGGGTCCGAGATCCCGATGGATAGGGTTTTCAACCGGTGTCCGGAGGGATGCTTTCGGAGAGAAGTGCTCGCCAGAGGCTCGACTCCAGGCCTGGGCTGTACAAAACCATGCTGGAGCTTCACCGGGCTGGTCACTGGACGAGTAGTGGCCCGCCAAGAACGTCTCTGGCTTAGTCAGGCAAGCAACCGAAAAACCACGAAGACACAACCGCATCGCCGGCAAGTGCCAAAAAAAAATTCATACTGAAGCTCTACCAGGCGTTAGTTGGGATAAAATACGCTAATAATTACCTACACTAGTTATATTTTAGCCCAGCAGTACTTTAGACAAGTACACAAACCTGAAAGGTGACATTTCGCCTGATTGGAAATGTCCCAGAAGAAAAGAAATGTATTGTAAAGGGCGAAACTTGCTTCAGGAAAAACAATGAAATTGAGAACGTCAGGCGTCTACAAGCCACTTCTCGCGCTGAGAGCTGCGATTTTAGCTCTCGTCATTGCCCTGAACTTTCCCCAATTTAAATCGCACCTTAGGTGCGCCTGCTCTCTGATAGCGACTGCGACCGGTCGAGAGGACATCGGTCTTCTTCCGAGACGTGTCTCTACACTCTTAGTCGCGTCCCGGATAGCGTCCTATTTATATGCGGTGGGCAGCCTCAATACCCTGATATAAGAGGCCCTGACAGACTTCTTTTCCGTGACAAAACCTCAGGTGGTTACAGCACGCTTATATGCTGCGCCAACGACCCGTGTCACGGCTATATACTAGCGGACAGCCTGACGCCAGAAAATAAATAAAAAGAGAGGGGCAATCGTGAAGCTCCGAGCGATATGTGTGGCTTGCGGCGCATGCGCGTATTCCCCCTCATACAATGGCCCGCAACGTTCCTTTGCGGCGGCCGACGACACGCGCCCGACGACGCGGCGAAAGCCGAAAAACATTAAAAAAAACCTGGCGCGCACATGCGCAGTAGGAGTGGAAAAAAGTTCGCGCGTGGCAGTTGTGGTCCGGTGATTTGTCTTTAGCGCGTAATTTCAGCGCGGAGCAAGTTGGGGTCCCGCGCTTTGACACATGCTCTGTATAGTTCATACTCAGTTCCGAGCGCTCACACTTTCTTGACCACGTTCGCTTCCGCTGACATCAAATGTGTGCACCGAAATCAGTGTAACAGGGAAAGCAACTGCAGTTGCTTCCCCTGTTACACCGACTCTGTTACACCGGCCACCGGGAACGCAAGCCAAGCAGCGGCGCCATGTCAAGCCGGCTGGTGTGTGTATTACGGGCATAGCCCGGTTGAACACGAGTGGATAGGTAAGTCCCTGGATTTCTTTTTTTACGAGGGGTGGGGGAGCGCAGACTGTAAGAATTTGTGTTTGCAGACAATGTAGCAAGGACCACGAAATTATGCCTTTTGCGTCGTCGTAAGAAGCCCGCGCCAAAACCGTTCTCCGATACCCAGGATCGTACGGTAAATTTGACGTGCTTATAGAGAGGATTCGGGTTCCCAGTGCGGCGGCCGTTTTGGGATCCAGGAGAAAAACGAAAACGCTTGCACATGTGGGGTACTTCCGTTGCCGTAATGAGTATACCGTGGTGCCATAAAGAATTTGCATTTTTACTCGCGTCCCATTGTCAACGTCAAGCCACATAAAACACAGTTTGATTTTCGCGTCGTCGTTTCGGCTAGTGAATTTTCTGGCAAGTTGAGTAGTCTGGATCCTGTGGCGATTTGGAAAGTTTCTTACGGTGCGTTTAAGTGGTAAAGTTTTCAAATGAAGCAACATTCATGAGTAACACCAGCCCCCATCTTGTTGTGTTCGGCACGGCTGTCGTCTGTCTGGAGTGTCAACTCGCGGTTTGCAGAAACATGATGCATTGGCAGCGCAAACGCGGCGCGGTGCCGGCGTGGAGGTTGCTCATAGCGGTGGCTTCTAATGTTGTTACTCAGCCTCCTGTAAAGGCGTTATACAGGAGGCTATGGTTACAGATGCGTTGGCTGTTGGTCGGTGCGCGCAGTTTACCTATGCTTTAGCAAAAGATATTGCTAGCAGTTTTATTCGACCTTTCATAAAATGTTTTGCGCCATACTATTGGTGGAAATTGTTTCATAAAAAGAAACTAGGGCACATTACCCTCCGCGTGTAACAGCGAACAGTGTTTTTTTACGACGTCCAATTGACGTGCCGGCGTCAAATAAAATTATGCCAAAGTTTTCTCGCACGCCTTTGCACTGAAAAAGCGCTCGGCCTTCCTATGTATATGAAGAAAACGTCCTTTTGGAGAGCTTTTGAATATAAAGCAGTAAGAAAGAAATAATTGCCTAAACTACAGCGATGCACTTGCCTGATTTATGATATTTTCACATATCTGCTAAGGTGTTGGTGATACTTCTGCTGCGCCCCTACAGGCTATACTGTTTTACCGCCGATAAATAACGCCACAATTTTGTACCTGGTCACTTTTTCCACTGCCGTTTCTTTTCTTCACGCAGTGCCAACACAACAGAATGCTACCCGTAACTCGAAGTTTTTGAAATGTTTACAACGCTGTTTCCATTACAGTGCGACGAAATCCCAGAAGCAGCAGCTCCCGGGCCAAAGATTGCTGGGGGGGGATTCTACAAAGGCCTTCTACATCATCGGAAGTGGTGTATTTCTACCCCCTCCTCTTCCCTTTCTCTCCCTGCGATACATATGTGGTGCAGGCTGGGAACCTCTTTCCCTCTCACAGTCACCTCAGCCCGGAGAAAGTACTTTTTCTTTGTTTGGTAATATATTACATTAGGACATGAGGTATACCCGTCAGCTTTAGGCCAAACATTGGGCTTTATACAGTCAGCAGCCTGCAAAAAAGATGAGTTTCCTCCCTGTTCAGCAAGCTGCTGAAAATTCCATAAATGAAAGAATAATTTTATCTTGACAGGTCCTTATTTGCTCTTCCACAAAAGAATATTTTCATTTGTGTGTTCCATAAGGGCAATCTGCTAATATTTGTATTTGTTATTTCAGTATAAGTATTTCGTGTTCGTATTTGTATTTTTGATATCAAATAAAAAGAAAACATCGTTCCTTCGACATGGTGTCATTCATGTCATTTTAATCTCACACTTGTGCATGCTCATGAATTCTAGAATGACAAAATACTTAAAATTTACATACCCAACTCAGCTCTCTGTTCATGTCCCAAGCTCGTATGAGTAGACTATCACTTCAAGATCCGGATAGGTTTAAGGTATACAGATATTTGCTTTACAGCTTTGCTTGTAACATGGCATTATAAATATAGGGAGTTTTTTTTTAATTCATGGTATGTGCATTGAGGCCTGATAGATCAGGTGGCAAAACACTGAGACTATAAAGGTAAAACCTCATTGCATGACAATTGAGGTCATGAACGTGTTCCAGAAGTGCACAAATCACGAATGTGTTAGTGCGATTGCAGCCATTGTAACCCATTTATTGGTGGCATTGTTTTATACGGTCTAAACTTCAGATGCACAAGTGTGCGTTCATTACCAAGTGCAATGGTTTTGGTGAACGGCCTTGAAAATGTTGAAAATGCTTAACCGCGACCATGCGCTTCCGCGTACAATAATATAACTCGTTAATAACGGAAGCGCGAGTTAAATGAGGCCACTTAAAAAAATTGCAGAAATTAAGAGAATTGTCTACTAATGCTCAGCATTCTTATGGCGCTTCTCTTGAGTGTCAGTCTTTTATAGCCAAATTTCTTGATATTTCTAAGTCCTGTCCTTCCAATTATCTCCATTTACACTATTATAACGATCACAGGTGTTACTTGCGCCAAATCTGCATTTTTTTGTAAATGAAAGGCGTTACACGGCTCACCATTTTCCGTATTTTTTATATTTTTCTTGGTTTTTCGTTTTTCAAAATTATGTTCGGCCAATTCTCTCGATCTACGCTATGATAACGATTACAAGTGGAATTTCCGCAAAATCTGCATTATTGTGGAAATGCAAGGTGTTATACTGTTCGCCAGTTTCCGTCATTTTTTTATATATTTTTTGTTTTTTGGTTTCTCAAAATTTAATTCGACCAATGATCTTTACGATATCATAACGATTAAAGATGGAACTTCCGCGAAAACTGCATTTTTTTGGAAATGCAGGGGGTTACAAGTTTCACGGCCGAGCGCCTATCCGGTCTGCGCGAGAAAACGCTAAGATATTCTTTGTGTGCTCGCGATCACCAATTCTTCAGGCGACGCAGCAATTCTGCTGGCGTCGCGACACAATGTTATATAGAATGAGTAATTTATTATTGGTTCATTACATTACCACAGACGCAATTTACTACCGCCCCCTCTTACAAAAATAAAGGTGAAGGCATGTAACCGCACCACCAGAAGAGCTACGACGAGCAGAAAAAATTTAGTACACCATTTAATGCTTGGTATACTTGCCACTCGTGACCAAACAGCTCTTATGTTCAGCACGACAGTGTGCCTTACGTGCTAGTTATTTGCATTCATTGTCATAGGAGGCACTTTCCGCCAATGGCCAAGAATACTTTTGGTTACAAGGCAGAAAAACTGTTATCAATTCCGTTTGCATCGATGGAATAAATCACCGCATGGCGCATCATACTGTTGAAACGGGCACACAGCATTACAAAAGGTTTCCACTCGTAACAATGTACTTAAAGCCCTCCAAACCGTAGTATTATGCCTCTTTAGTAGAGTGATTCGAAAACGGTGGTCTAAAGAAAGTAACTCGCAGCGGAATGTGTTATTTAAGACTCCTGCTTGACGCGCAACAGCGTGCAGAATACTTATAAGCCCATGTTTGCCCTCCCCAGCAACCCGTGGGTCGTGGAGCAGTGGTTATGATACCTGCCTCTTCATGTGTTGTAGTAGACCCAGGTTCGAATCTCCGTAGGGTTGTGTGTATGTGCCTATGTGCACTTTGTGTGTCTCGTATGATGTAACATGTGTTAGAGCATTCGTCACGGGATGCTGATGTTGACCTGGCAATGCGAGCAAAACAAAAAACCGGATAAACTCAATTCTGGCAGATTGGCTGGTTTTTTCTTCTTTTTTTGGTGGAAAGCAACAAGGCCGCTTATTTGAGGGGCCGTATGATTTGGGGGCCGCGTCGTAAGCGGGAATAGATTAGCATAACGGGCCGCGTAAAAAAATTACGGCCAGTGGCCTGCCGAACACACGGCCCGGTGTTTAGGTGGCCCGCTGGTTAGGTGGCCCGCTGGTTAGGCGTCCCTCAATACGGCCGCTTAAACGCCGGCCGCGTGTTCGGTGGGCCGCATGTTTGGCGGGCCGCTTGCGCGCGAGGCCGCCTGAACCGCCGCTTTATAAGCGGCTTTAAAATGACGCGGCGGCCCGCCTGCATGCGGGTCGTATAACCAGGAATTGACTAAGAGTGTAGCGTGCGGAGAAAACTGCCCTACTTTCCACCGCTCAAGCAAGGCGTGCGCTTTCGTTCTCGGCCCCTGCGTGGTCCACTGAGGCGCGGTGCAAAGCGAGCGTGCGGCGCTGCCACTCGGCAGGTGCGCAAGAGAGCCCTTGCCGCATTATTTTGCGACACTGTTGGCAAGCGAACATCGCAGGGTGCTTTCGCTCTCCTTTCAGGCTGTCAAGGCCAATCTATGTACGGGCGGCCCGGTCTCAGACGACGGCTCAACACCAGGCGACACCGGAATCGCTACTAGCTCAGCTGATGTTGGCCCATCGTCGGGAGCATCGGCTGGGAGTGACAAGGGCACGACGTGCTAATTAAACACCTGGTAGCTTCCAGCAGTCACTTCCTCGTCGCCCCTCGCGCTTTCGGCGACAGCGTCAGCACGCGAAGACCGAAGCGCGTTCCCGTTCTCTTTTCTCACTGCCAGGACTACACTACATCCAGGCTGCCCTGTCTCAAAAGACGCCTCAGCAGCCCGCGACACCTGAATCTCTACGAGCTCGGCTGGCCGTTGCTCAAAGTCGGTTACCTGAGCTGGTGCCAGGACGGATTCGGCTTGCTCAGTGGCGAGATCGTGATTACTCCGAACTGAACCCTGCAAACCGTTCGCTGCCCGGCGGCAGGCTTTGCCATCACGTCGCTCGTTTCCGCACTACCGTCCGAAGGAAAAACCTCCGTTTCGGCGGGCTTATGCGGCCTCTCGGTAAGCTTATTGTTTACGCATTCGTGCGAAACGTCGCTATCTCGCGAAATGTTCACGTTTCATGTTGGTAGCCGTTCCCAAGGCCTCCCGCGAAAGGTGCCATGAAGACAAAATGCAAGTTTGTGTTATTCGAAAGATTGCGTGTTTTATAGTGCCCCCAGCACTTGTCCGAATGCAAACGAAGCTTTATTCACTGATAAATTAATCAATTTAGGTAAAGATTTTGATTTACCCGCTCAATCACGCGTTTTCGTGGTCCCCAATGACATCACAGGAACCG
Source organism: Haemaphysalis longicornis (assembly GCF_048455015.1). Taxonomy (NCBI): domain Eukaryota; kingdom Metazoa; phylum Arthropoda; class Arachnida; order Ixodida; family Ixodidae; genus Haemaphysalis; species Haemaphysalis longicornis. The sequence goes on along the minus strand of NW_027526203.1, from coordinate 117,634,278 downwards.
ATCGCTCTGCAGCCTAGGGTCCCTTCATTCACGCATCCGCCGTACAGGGTGGAGACACGTATGCGCTGGCGCCGCCATTTTGGTCCACTCGCTCGCTGCCGAAACAAGTCATTGTATCAAAACCGCGCTAAAATTATCGCCGCAGCGGGGTTAACTGGCGAAGTTTGAATCATCTTATCTGTTTCGCGTTGCTGGGTCTCGTGGGAAACGAGAACAACGCGTTGTGCACGTTGACCCAACTGCAGCGGCACGGGACCGTTCAAAGGGTGTCTCCACCCTGTACGTTTGCGCTGGCACTGAGGTACTCGCGCGTTTGTTTACGTTACTGAACCTAGATGGCCTCACCATACCGTGGAATGTCGTTTTCTGCCTTCTTTTCGTTCTGGGAGAAAATTGTTTCGTGAAACATAGTGCTCGCTCGACAAATGTGAAAGGCGGACGTAGTGGCCTCGCCGCACAGCCGAGGAGTGTTGAAAGAAAGCCCGAAGGCGGGCCCAATCGTAACAGTATATATTATGCTGTATGGCCCTTCAGGGACACCAACATAAGTACAGCAGATATATTGATCGAACCAGGCTACCGCACTCCCGTAGGATGTTACACCAGTGCCCAGTAGCGCTTGAAAAGGGGCAAGCGCCAATCAAAGTGTGAGACAAAGCATATCCGCAACAAAATATGAGCAGCAAGAAAAGCCAAAAAACAGCTCGTGGTAGCTAAGGAGTACCCTAGATGTGAACCCTGTAAATCTTAACTTCCACGGTAAGATGATCAGATTTGCACAGGGATGGAAAAACTTTATTCTTATTTTTCTCGCAACGATTTTTTGCGCTTTCTTTTTGCGCGAACAGTTGTACCTTCGAAATACCTTATTATTTTTCAATAAAACTCCGCAAGTTCGCGGCTTCATTACTACGCTGTGCAATGAAGTGGGATTGTTAAAAACGGATGATAAATTTTTATTTACTCATGATTTATATCAAATAATGCAGACAAAAATGAAACATTTTCCTGTTTTCTTACGTATTTTTATTGTAACATGAGACCAAAACATCGGATGGAAAAGATCCTAGTTTGATTCACAGTACGCTTAGTTGGCTACCTCTGCACAAAAAATTTTGCAATTCCTGCAATAGATTGCAAATTTATAAGTTTTCCCGTAGCTGCCATGTTTTGGCAATAACTAGCATCAATAATATTATTGTCACATTTTTAGCTTTTAAATATCATAATACGGGGTAGTTTATAAGGTCCATGTGAAAAAAAAATTGCCGGTCAAAGTTATAAAAATGTTTGGAAAAGGTGAACATGCCTTAACTGGATTAAATCACATCTCCAAGAGATCGCAATATGTCGAGATTAATGGAGAGAAATCAACTCAGTTCGAGGTCGAGTCCGGGTACCCGGTTTGAAGTGTCCTCGGCCCTGTTTTATTTTTGTTTTGCATCAATGATCTTGCAGATAATATTGGGAAAAAGCTCACGGTTCTCCTGTTCGCGGATGATTGCTTAAGTTGTTCAAAAATATCCAGTCACAGTGGTGAAGTAACCTTGAATTCTGCATTGCAGACAATCTATTAATGGTGCACGAAATGGGACATGAAAATTAATTATGTCAAAAGAGCATTCGAAAGGATAGCAAAGAAATCTAAAACCGCACTCTCCTTAAATTTGGAGCTCGTAGGAAAGGATTTAAAGCGTTTAACTTACTTCAAGTATCTGGGAGGGGCAATTTCTGAAGATTTAAATAGGAAAACACATATAAATAAATTATGTTGTGCAGCTTAACAGAAATTGTAGTTCCTGGAATCTCAAGCTAGCAACCACGAAAGCCAAATTGACTGCCGACACAAACACTGTCCGTTCACTATTAGAATACCCCTGCGTCATATGGGACCCTTCTAAGAAATACCAAAGGGAAAAAAATTGGTAAAATTCATACGGGGGCCGCGAGATTTATTCTATCCAACTACAAGTCATCTGATTCGGTCACTGCCATGTTAAATAAACTGAACCTGCCGCCTCTCGCAAAGCAGCGCCGAGTAGCGAAATTAAAAGTTTCTTTTTTTAGTACACCGTAACTACTTTGACTTTAATAGAGAGCAATAGTCACCGTAACCAATTATTGTCTATGATGACTCGTTTAAATACATTTAAACACTTATTCCTTCACAATACAATTGAAGACTGGAACAAGCTGCCGCTAGAAATTATAAATCAGGCACTTTAGGAAACTGCAAATCCTTTATAAACTACACCGAAGCCGGTAGTGCTGCCTCTTCTCGATGATTAGCCTATAGTCAGGGCCGGGCCTAGACCGAAGCTATCTGTCATAACCAGTTTGGCTTAATTACGCTTGTGAAAGGGTTGCTTATTGTTTTTGTACCCCTACACTTCGTACGCTAGCATTTTGTACCTCCGCACAGAGTGGTCGTGTACTATACCTGTGCCGTATACTGTACCGCATACTGTACCGCACACGTTCTGCGTATCTCTCGTGTCTGAGGCGGCAGTTACTACCTCCATGTTCTCTGTTCCAACCTGTACCGGCCCCTGGGTTAACAGTATAACTAAATAAATAAATGAATTCGGGAAGCCTGAGTGCACTAGGCGGAAATGCACTTATATGGGCCCGTTTCACAGACTTCAAACTAACAGGTCTCGAAGTTCGATGATCTACTAGAAAGCAAATCTCGAAACCGTTACTACTAATTCACGTAAGTCAAGCCATTTCGTAAAACTCCTGTAGGTCGTGCGTCAGGCAGGCGGTCTCACAGAAGCCGGTTCCCAGGCCCACCGATAGAAGGCGCAATGGTCTCGCAGGGCACATTTCGTTCCCTCCCGCTGGAGGTGGAAGAGGGGAGGGAGCCTCCCCGCTCGGACATTTACCTCCTGGTGCCTTCCCGCTAGCCGTAGAATTTGTGCGGCAATGGCGCTGCCGTTCTCGAGCGAGCGCCCGCTGACGTTCGAGCTGGCACGAGAGAACCGCAGCTCCGCTGTTTCAGCAAATTTCACACTGGGCGGAACTGGGTTTAATTTTTTGATAACAGAATATTATTATGTGCACTCCATAGAATTCTTGCCATTTTTCTCAGCTGTTGCAGATACGAGCGGTACTCAGATGTTACAGCTATCAGTGTAGTTCCACACTAGGCCCTTGTCGTCACCCCCAACAACATTTCTGTTTCCATTCTTATACTTGACAATCGATGCACTTAGATCGACAGAACTGACAATCAATACATTATGTATGGATAGTGAGATAAAAAGGGAAGTACATAATTCTCTACGAAAACGTTTATTTAATAAAAAAATCTCGCGCCAATCCACACCGTGAATGTGGTTGGAAAGCGAAGCTGTAAACGGCACCCATAACGATTACTCATGCGACGTCACTTAAAATCACTCACATCGCTCTACAAATAGTAAAACCAGAGAGAAGTGAAATCCACTTAACCACACCATTTATTACTTCAAAGAGATATTCTTGGTAAAGTTAAATCAATGCATGATGCATGAACGGTGTTTGGTTGAGTTGTATTGGTGTAGCAAGAGTGGAAACTTTTTTTTATAAAATAAAAGTAAGCTCCAACCCGGTGTTAGACGATCTGACTTCTCCGTCTCTGCACCGCGGACGGGGGCGACGAGACTTGCGGCTGAGAAGGAGGAGGAAGAAATACTTCTGTTAAGATTTCTGAACGGCCCAGAGTGCAGCCTTGGGAAGTGATTCCTTCTTCTGTGGGGCCCATATGCAGTCCGTGCGGCCTGTGTTCTGTCCACCCGCTGAAGCTGGGTAGGTAGAGAGGGCCTGAACAGCAGCATCTCCCATTGCTCTTGTTGGGTAGTTGACGGAAAGAGAAGAGGGTGCTCAGGGCTAAAGTCGCACACCCCGATTACGGGGCGGAGTATTCCTACTTCTGAGAAAAATTTACATTCAGCGTCGTAGCTATTCGGATGCATTACGTGAAGACGCGTAGGCTGTGGGAAGGAACCCGGATTGTATGAGCCGTAGGGTAGTTTGTTGTTCTCTGGAAAGCTCAGGGTAAGGCGAAGGTACGGTCTGTCTCAGAAGGCGATAATGCTGGGTTATCTCTCTGGACGTGACAAGCGGGTGACTGTCCTCGTGCACCTCCATAGCACGGGAGGTAAAAGCGCAGGCTTGTTGGGTGGGCGTATTTGTTGCCCTACATTGAAGCGTGAGGTGGTGTCCAGATGAGCTAAATGGAACCGTTTCGGGAGTGGTTTTTTAGCACGCGCAGTGCAGGTCAGGACACCCAACCCAACTGGTAATTCCAGTAAGCTTGCTGTGAATCGGTGACTACCCTCCGAACCCCTGGTTGAGTGAGAGCCAAGGTGATGGCTGCCTCTTCTGCTGCCGTCATTTGTTGGGTCCTAAGCGAGGTACACGCACGGAGGTTGGTTCTGGAGGTAGCCACGATGATGGCGTGTTGGTGCCCTCGATGTTAGGAGAAGACTGTGTAGATAACTGCATGAGCCCCACCGAGGGTGGTGTTTAGCGCTTGAGCCCGTGCTTTTCGTTGACCCTCGTCATGTGAGGGGTTCATATTTCTAAGCAAAGGGAGCATCTTTAGTTTTAGTCGCCAAGAGTCTGGGAGTACGTCAAGCGGAGTGACATTCTGGGCTGCCCAGCCAATCTGGTGAAGCATGCGGTTACCCACCGCAGTTCTGAGTCGGACCTTCTGGTTAGAATGATGGCCTTCTATCAGCTCTTCCACCGTGTTGTGGAGCCCGTGCTAAGCAGCCTCAGTGTGGACGCACTCATGAGAAGACCAATGGCCTGCTCAACCGCCTTTCTAATCATTATATAAAGCATCTCCATGATTTCCTCGACGAGAAGAAGATAGGGGTTTGTCGTAAGTAACTCTCGAGAGGACAAAAGCTTCAAGTAATCGAAAGGTACCGGATCCTTTAGGGCTCGCTTCTTGGTGGCAACTCGTCTGATCACGTGTATGATTAGATTAATGCTGTTTTTGAGGCGGTGCAAGGAGACGTCACTCTTGGTGTTGGCCTGGAAATGTAGGACCAGGATCTTGATGCTGGGGTTTGGAGTGATGGCCTGGTCATCAAGGATTATTGGAATGTATTCCTTGATTTGGCGTGAGGGCGGACGACAAGGAGCTGTGATTTTTTACGTGAACGCTGGAGGCCACAGGCTTTAGCACATTGGCGTACTAGAAGTGAGATGCCATGCATTGGTGTGAGCTTCCTTTAATTTTTGTAACTCTTAGGACATGAGCAAGGTGCGCACAGGGCCCCTAGACGGGCGTGAGTGGTCGTGTGACGCTTTCACGTGGCATTCAGCGAGAAGGCAGGGGGTAAACCCGTAGATGTGCTTGGTGAGTACACCATTTGTCTTCCCGTGTTGGCGTGGGCTCGTAGCTGAATCGGTAAGGCAACGGGCTCTCGCTTTGTGAGTCTATTAGTTCCAGGTTCGATTCCCGGCGGTGCCAGTAAATTCTTTTATTTGTTCGCTGGAGTTTTCTGGTGACACCAACGGTCGCGAAAGAACCCTTGGGGGGTAGAGGTAGAAAGCTTTGCTTTAAAAAAAGCACCGGAATGGGGAAATACAAGACCATAAACTAGCAGAGGATCAGTTTGAGCGGTAAAAATGCAAAAGACGACGAGGGGATCTGGGCACTTTCTACCTAAAGGTGATCAAGTATAACCGCCAAAAGAATGCGGTTCTCATGTTCTACTCAGTAAAAAGTTGCCACGCGGCCAAATAACAAAGATAAATGCGAGGAAAAAATATTCGACGGAATTTAAATGTGAGGACATTGAAGGAGATTTTTGGACAGATACATTTTCGTTAACGGAACGGCGGCCGTATGATACTCCGTGCGGTAGTGTTTTGAATCGACTTCAAATACGCTTCATGCCGATGGCAGAATACTGGAAGGTTTTCTAACGCCTACGTGATTGAAGGAGTTACAACAGGAAGACTGGATCCAGAATACGTAATGTTAAAACGAGTAATGTTTAGTATAATCACTTCCACTTCTCTGTTCCGAATATGTTACGTCCTAACATTTCACGTTATTTCAGGAAGAAGAATACCGAAACATTTAAATGAAATTATGCAGCACCCTTAGTATTGTTTGCAATATCATAAACAAATATGCGTTTAAAAGTGGATAAGAATATAACGTTCTTAGGTTTCTCTAAATGTGTTTGCGTAGTCAATGTGCTGCGTAATCTGGAAAACTTGGTAGACAGGCTTAAGAAGTGATTACGTAATTTGGTTCAGCTAAGGAAGCGAAAACTGCAAATGCCGAGCTATTTACGTTTCAGTCCGTCTTCCCTTCTTATTAAACGTTCCCCGTAAAGTATGCCTCCCACAAAGTATATATGCAAATGAAGGAAAGCCAAGGTCTTAACTTATACCAAAAGAAATTTAAGTTCTATAACACCAATACTCGTCCGTGTTGATGCTTGTAAACACCGCACCGGAGGCACATGCCCTTTCCGAGCGACGTTCTGCACGTACCAAGCAGCGGCAGATCCGGCCGCCACCGTTGGCTGCGAGCGGCAATGCAATCAGCGCCACTGTATATCCTCGCTGCCTTTCGGAAAGTGTTACGCCCGGTCTAACTAGAGCGACGATTAAACATATCAGACTAGCGGTAGTGCCCGGAGATGCCCCGGTTGGCCACTATCTAATTACAGAAATGGATATAACACTTATTAAGTTATCTCTTACTTGTCATAATTAGGTAGTTTACCGTGAAGTTATAGACAATTAGGAACTCCTGACTGCTTTCATTACATGGGATCCTCCCGGAGGCGTGTGGTTATAGGCACTGGCTGGAACTAGCGCTTTATTTCACAGTTCTATAATAATTAACGTGGGCTCCTGCGGGAGGCGTGTGGCTGCAGAAATTCCCAACAGATGGTGACCGCGATGCAACGCGGGAAAATTGAATTGAATTTTATTTCGAGAGGAGACTAATTTAAAAATCCCGCTTGTTTGTTAATACGCTTAAGGGGCAAATGTCCTCAAACCAGTTTTTGGACTATTTTATGGGCGACATATATAAGGAAAAACGAATTGGATATATGAACGGGATGAATAGTCTTTGAGAAAGTCGCAAAAGCAGCTACTTTACCGACAACCCTTATTCTCCCTAATGAATGGTCGTTATTGAGAAATATTCTAAAACCGTTTTTCCACATTTGTATTGGTTTCCTATATCAACAAAACCTTCTTCGATATCTCGACGGGCCTGCGATAAAAAAGAAAATTTGTGGAACAATCCTTTAGCACTTTGCATTTTCTCAGGGGCGTACTTTTTGAAATATAGCAATATTGTGATCCTACACCCAAATACGAATGTGGTTTGAAATTTGAAGTTTCTATAGCGGGAAGCTTGGCTTGGCGTTCACATGAAATGCTAAGCTTTTTCGATCCGTCATGGATGCCAATTTAGGAAATCTGTTCCGGCCTTCTAGCAGCGTCTCAGTGCTGAATGCGTAATGTTGGTTTTGTGCATTTGTATGAGGAACATTTATTAGGAAAACCAATTGGATAAAGCAATCGGTGAAACTTCTATGGGAGAATTCTTAAGGACACCCATTTCGTTCCGAAATGCAGGATCGCCGCAATATTGTTGTATAGGACGAAACCCTACAATTTCTTTTTAGGTATTCTTAAGGGCTACATATATCAGCAAAATGCACTTCAATATGGGAACGGGTGAGCGAGATAATCACCAATTTAGGAAAACAAAATTTCCCTTTTTTCCTTGGTGAGGAGCGTAATTTCGAAAAATACCCCCTCAGTGGCCCCTGCGCCATGACAGAAGTGTACTCCCGAAATTTCAAGCCTTTAGGTCTAGCAGTTTTGCCTCGCCGTTGACGAGTCAGTCAGTGAGTCAGTCAGTCGGGAACTTCTTGTCATAGGCATAGATAGGGCGGCGAGGACAGCGTGAACCCACCCTCAAGCACAGCTCCTTAGTTCCGGGCGGCGCTCCTACGCGGCGCAGCGATGCAGTTTCGCCTAAGGTCAGTTTCGCCACCGCTCCCGGGTTCCGTTTACTTCTGCGAAGACGTGTACACCTGCGGATAAGCCCAGTGAAAGACGAGACCGAGAGAACGTAACCCTAGTTGAGCTCGGGTTCCGACACATATCCTACCGATAGGAGAAGCGGCGGCAACAAAACATCCAGTGTCGCATTTGATTAGGGCATTCAGTTGGCTGCTGCAGTATCTGCTACACCTTAAACCTTTTCTTTCCCTGCCTTCCAACACCGGCCCCTCCCTTGGAGCCATGGCAGCATCCAATATCAAACGCGTATTCACTCACTCATCTCAGTATGCCTGAGCTCCTAAATTATTATGGGCGTCCTTTCCAATATCACATTTCATCCACACACCGCAGAATTAATAATTATTATTTCTAAGGCGTTTTGACTAATTGTTGCAGTCTGCCAACATCGAAGCGGTTCGTACAATTTGAGCATAAAATTGGGGACCGGGCTGCGACATTGCTCGACGAAAGCACGACGTTCTGGCGAGGTACACAGAACTCTTTAAATTTCGTACGACATGCGTCGTTACTTAGAGTTCTTACACGGCACGCTTACCGTTAGTCATTCAAATTTAATATGGGGAGCCCGCCGAGGGCGGCTCTTAGGAATGTAGCTTTGGGTCTCCCATAGGTTGCTTTGATCTTCGGTTGTAGCCGCAGGGTTTCACTGACAAACAAAATTATTTAAAGTGTTTAGGCAGAAAAGTGACGCTAAATGTCTCATGAGATGGCATTTGTGAGATTTTACGACGGATGAGATTTTCTCCAAGCGCCTGCAAGGCGGGAGAGCTCCCCTGCTAGGCTGTCATCCAGGCAAGGAGAAATTCGGTATAAAGCTGGGGCCGTGTCGCCATCTAGGGAGCACCTGCAGCACCACTAGACCATCGAGATCTCACCGCGGCCTGTGGCGCTCATACGGGAGCAGCGACACCCGCGGCATGACTCGAGGCAGCAGCGAGTGGAAAGGGACTGACGCGAGTGATGTAAACGTAGCGGCGGAGTGAATAAAATAGGCTAGGCGTGACTGGGGGAGCCTCCACGAGCCAACCTTCAGTGGCGCCTGTCCCTCGCCCGAATCTGGCGGAGATGGCTCAAGAGAGCCTCTCGGCCCTACGCGTGACCTGTGATGCTTTCCCGTTGTACTTTCATGTCTGAGCTATCGTGGTTCGAGGTTGTGCGTGCATTCCGGTATTCGGCGCTTGCTTCCTATTTTATGCACATGCGGCCCAGTAGTTTAGGCACGTTTGTTCATATCGAGCACATAAAACGACTAAGAGAAAAATCCTAGCCCAAGTAGCGCGTCTGTGAAAGGGGCCCACTAGTGTCACTAGATAAAATTACCTAGCGCCACTAGGGCCCGCAACACCGAACTGGCCGACACAGAACAGTTTTAGTGGCAGCGCTTAACCGAAGCGGACGAGCTTCGCTGTTTGTTTCGCCGATCGGTTTCGCTGCGGGATACTGCGTCCGCACAAAAGGCATTATTTGCACAGAGCTCCATCGCGGGCACTCCGGCGCACGACCTCCTGCTGCTCACTTCCGTGTCATCACAGCGGCCACTTCACCCTTCTCCGCAACACTAAGAGCGGTTATTTGGCCATGCGCACCTGCTGACGCCGGTGTTCTAGTTCCGGACTTGCGCTAGTTAAGAACCACGTTTGAGACTCCGGTGAGAGGCGCCTCTATCAGGCAAAACTTGAAGACGCACGACTGAAATACAATTCACAACGCTCTGTCTCATGGCATGGTCACGTGTTGGGTTACGTTTGTACTTTTTAACTAGGCTTGAAATCTGTCGCGTGCTGACTTCTCCTAAAAATGTTTACTTTCTCCACGGACGTAGCAACGCCAGGTCAGTGGCAATGCTGGGGCTCCCCGTTCAGCCCGTCCGCCGTGGCCCGCCCTGGAAGCCGCCACTACACGCGTTCCATTCCCTCCGGTGGTAATGAAAGACCGGTTAATGCAAAGCTTCAGTCCTTAGCCTTTAGCCTTTCTGAGGAACTTGGGCGGCAAGTAGCACCATTACTAAGTGAAATGCGCGCAGTGGAGGAGAACAGGCCAGGTCACGAGGGAGTGGCTGAACGGCGAGATCATGGCACATCTATCGGCTTGACATGATAGCTTTCGATCGCACGCAAAGCTTTTTTCTGCAGCAGTAAGAGCTCGCGATAGTTCCAATCAGTTGTAGTGCCCCAGACCAATAAAAAGTACAACAATTTGGAATAGGAGGGGGCATAACACATTGCCAACTTCACCCAATGAGGCAATAGGTTTGCGATTCTGTAGAAACACCCAATTGTGTTGCTGAATTCATTTATGAGCTTTCATACATGAGCATTCCAGGAGTGGTTTTCATTGAACCAACCACCAAGAAATGTGATTTGTGGAACTTGTACTTTTGTGTTTAGGAACTTGACATTTATACCTTTCTGAATATTGACTTTATCCGGCGTAAAGATAACAAAGCAAGTTTGTGGCAAGTTTCAACTCTTTTTGGTATTTTTTAGCGGCATAGCTAGCGTGTTTATGTAACAGTTGACCTTTATTTCGAGTTCTGTAGCAAACGTGGCAGTAAAAAATGCAGTGGTATCGTCTGCATACATGATAAGATTCGGTGATTCAGGTATTTTATGAATGTCATTTCTGTATATGACGCATAAAAGTTGCTCCAGAAGAGGAACTTGCGGAACACCTTGGTTGATAACAAAATTACCTTGAAGGGCATCGTTAACACGTGCGTACTGCGTTCGGTTGTTTAAATAGCTACACAATGATTTCAAAAATACGCCTGTGACACCGTAATTCTCAGGCTTTTTTTGAATAATATCGTGCTGTACTCAAGCAAAAGGGTTTGCGAAAGACCAAGAATAGGCCGAGAGTGTATCTGTGGCCTTGAATGTTTTCTACCCGCCGCGGTAGCTCAGTATCACGCGGTTGGCACGTCGGCAGGTTGCGTACTGTTTATCAGACAAATCATGGGCCTAAATATTGAGCAAGTGACTTCTAGCACGGACGGACGCCTAGCTGTCTGTGATTTTGTGGTGTCTGAGTGTAAGTGGCGTGTCTTGCGCTTGTACGCTCCAACAAAGTTGCGGGATTGGAAAGATTTCTTCGACACTGTGGTGCCTTACTGCAACAGTGAACGAAGTGTCGTCATGTTAGGTGATTTCAATTGTGTATGTGCATCACACGACAAGACAAACGCTACACCGTTCACAGACGCAAGCACCGAAACGTTACTCTCTCTCGTAAATGAATGTGGGCTTGACGACGTAGGAGAAACTGTAAGTGGAGGAGTTGAGTTTACTCATTTTCAAGGATATAGTCACTCCAGGCTTGATCGAGCGTACGTTTCATTGGAAATTGTACCAGAATGCAGAGATTATGATGTGCGTCCGGTCCCATTCAGTGACCATTGTTTGGTCGCCTTTTCCATAGGAAGCAAGAAAACGTAACCGAAAAAAGTCAGATGGGAACAATTGAAATTAAACTCTACGCTATTAAGCGACGACGTCTTTGTAAAATACGTGCAGAGTGCATTGAAGGAAGAAATCAAAAAAGGAAGATATGGGGTCAAATAGGAGCTGTTCAAGCAAAACATAAAGATGAAAGTGCTAGAACGACCAACATTGCTGAAGCATGAAAAGGACAAGGACGAAAGAATTTTGTGCAACAATTTGCAGGCGCTCGTACATCTTGAATGTACGCAGCCGGGAGCCTTTAGGGATGACATCTGCGCGATAAAGAAAAAACTAAAAGTGATCGACACAGAGCGATATCGTGGGGCGCTCGTAAGATAAAGAGTAGAACACATTATCGCGGGAGAACAGCCAACGAAGCGAGCATTAGGAACAGAATGAAGCCAAGCTCGCCGCAATGTTACAAATGAGATACAATATAAAGATACGTACGTCACAGAAACTGAAGATATCGAGCATGCCTTTTACGAGTACTACAGCGCCCTTTTCACTCAAAGCACCGTTAACGCTGAAAAATTCAAGAAGGAGTTTCTTCCCTTGATGCCAGTGTTAGAAGCAGATAGTAAAGAATTTTTAGAACAGCCGATAACAGTTAACGACGTAGAAAAGGCTATAGAACACTTAAACCCTGGTAAGTCTTCCGGTGCCAGATGGCTTGACGGGAGCGTTTTATAAGAAATTTAGGACTGAATGTTCACCTTTGTTAGCAAATGTTTTCAATGAGGCTCTAGAGCTTAGGACCCTTCCTCCGTCATTTTTAAATTCACATACCGTACTTATCCACAAAACTGAAGATGTCACCAAACTTAAACAGGTTACTAGTTACCGTCCCATATGCTTAGCAAACGTGGATTGTAAACTTTTCATGAAAATACTAGCAAGAAGGATGCCGACAGTAATAACAGAATTAGTAGGGCCCCACAAAACACGCGGAATAAAGGGAAGAAATATATTTTCTAACACACAGAAGGCACGATGTGTCCTAGAGTTTTGTGATGTCACGGGAGGAGGCGTTGCCGATATCCAGTTGGATTTAGAAAAAGCATTTGATAGTGTGCCACATGACCTCCTGTTCCTCATTTTAGAGAATATTAATGTATGATCTGTGATTCTTGAAAGAGTACGCATGGCGTACAACAGGCGTACGGCAAGCCAGATTATAAACAAGCATGTCGGTAAGCGAATACAAGTGGAACGATCTGTGAGGCAGGGATTCCCCTTAAGCCCGATTTTGTTCTGTATATGTATTGAGTGTTTTTGTTTAAGTGGGATTAAGAGTGAGAACATCAAGGTTTCCTACTCCATGCGGCTGAAGTTAGAATATTGGCTTACGCGGATGATGTTGCTGTTTTTTCTACAAATTACGAGAGTGTATTTGAGGTTGTACAAGTGGTCAAACGTTTCTGTGAAGCCAGTGGCAGTTCAGTCAACTGGGGTAAATATTTAGGGTTTTGGCGTGGTAACTGGCCTGCAACTCCAGGTATATTCGCCAACATGCCGTGGGTAACTAGCCCTGTTAAACACCTGGGAGTGCCGCTGTTGTACTATCAGGACCGCGAGCCGTATTGGCGAGAGCGAGCTGCTATGCCTCGCGATAAGGCTGACAGTAGAAAGGGTGGGGACTGTCTGTTTTCGCGCGTGCCACTGTTTGCAATATATTTCTTGCCAGCAAGCTTTGGTATGTAGTGTTGCATTGTTGAAGAGTAAACGTGCAGAAGATTCACCAGGTGTTTGCCGTGTTCGTGTGGGGTTCAACGTGGGAAAGAATAAGCAGAACAAATCTTTTTCGGCCGGTCCGAGAACGCGGTCTCGGGTTAACTGATCTGTTTTTAAGGCAACTGGTTAATAGGTTTCTTTTTCTTAGAGATGTCACAGACCCTTTTTCTCGGAAGGTCTGTCAATTGAGGCTTGGAAGAGTATGTCGTAACCACCGATTATTTGAACGGTGGAGTGAAGGGCTATTTCAAAGAAATGGTCTTGTCTTTCCATTTCCTCGCCGCACGTTTCTCTTTGCATTATTTGAGTACAGTCACGAGGAAAAGGCACTACACAGATATTGTAGACATAGTGCTGCCTATACCATTGTACCGAAGCATGTACACCCTGGGGATCGAGCGGAACGTTTTGAAAAGGGTAAAAAATGTGCTTGTTCCTTCTGGCGTGAAAAACTTCTTTTTCAAAATGCACACGGCTACACTTGAGGTAAAGACATCGATGAAGCAGAAACCATTGTTTGTCCCATGGGGACCATACTTTTTTGTATGTAAAAAACCGGAGACGATCGAACACGTTTTTTTAGACTGTTGGGGGGCCGTATTCTTTTGGGATATTTTGCAACGTACAATAAAAAAGGAATTTCCGCTGGATCGTAAGGGTATAAGGTTCCTCTCTGTAAAAAATGAGGATGGAATTCCGCATGACACCATCATGCTGTTACGACTGCACAGCATATGGCGGAACAGATTGGCGGTAAGGTACAGTGACGTTCGTGTGAGAAGAATACCGGAATATTTGAAAGAGTCGGTACATCTTTTTGTAGAAATGTATAATGTGCGAGAGGCTGAACCTGAGTGTATAACTATTTTCGAAGAGCTGTTCAAATTGAAAGAGTATTGCAGCACCACCGTCAGTCTAAGCCAGACTGACGTATTTTATCAATTGACAGTTCTGCGCGCTTTGTTTTACTCACATGTAAAAAGGCAATAAAAAAAAAGCCGCGGTAGCTCAGTGGCTAAGGCGTCCTGCTGCTGCGCACGAGGACACGGGTTCGGTTCGCGGCCGCGGCGGCCCCTTCTGATGGAGGCTGAAAGCCAAAACGCCTTTGTGTGCGACATTTCGGCGCACGATAAAAATCCCAAGCTGGTCAAAATTAATCCGGAGCCTTTTACTACGGCGCATATCATCGCCTGCGTTGCGTCGGCGTGTTAAACTTTACAATCAATCAATCAAATATTTTCTGCAATCTTGTTTTTTAAGGTAAGTAATGCTTGTTCTTTACTTCTGCCCTTAAGGAATCCGTACTGTGAATTAGATAAAACTTCAAATATCATCAAAAATTCTTCCAGCTTGGCCTTGATTGCACAATAAAACAATTTTGATGGAATCGGGAGTACATATGTTGGCCTATAGTTAGTAAGCTCAGTTTTATCTCCTAACTTTTATATTTGAGTTACCCGACATGTTTTCGCCGATCTATAAACGGCCCTGTTTCAAACTTACGGTTGATAATATAGCACAATTCTTCGCATATGGAGACACACACATATTTCGATGGTATAGTTTTTAATTCACCATGTCCTGGGGACGAGTTACTTTGTACATTGGTTTTCATCAGAGCAACTTCCTGGGGACTGGTTGGTGCAAACGGTGTAGAACTTACCAAGTGATCAATAATATTACAAAGGTCGATATCTGAATGAGGCATAAAAGTTTCTACACTACCTGCAGATATAAAACGGTCATTCATAGCATCAGACAACACGGAGCCAGTTAGTGTACTACAAGGGGTTCTTATTTCAATTTGGTTACGCGAATTCGCTTTGCCAAAAGAATGATCTCGCATTTGGTCCCCAAAATCCTTCTTCAAACATCTCCCACCACGCCAGTCGAGCTGGTATGGACTCCGGCCCATACGGGTGTGGTGAGGGACGAGGCGGCACACAGGGCCGCTCAAGAGCTTACCGTCCGAGCTGGTCCCAGCCTTGAAGCCTTCCACGGAGCCCTATCAGCCCGCGACAGACTTGTTACCTCCCACGACATAACCTCGCACTACCGCTTCTCCCGCCGCCAACTACCCCCATCGGCTCCGACCTTCTCCAATGAAGAGGAACGCCTATGCCGAATCACCCAGACACACGCACTCCCCTGCCGATATCGACTTCCCTTATCTACCCTTCCTTGTACCCCACCCCTTTGTGCCCCGACTGCGGGTCCCTCGATACCCAAGACCACTGCATGTGGCAGTGCCCCCAAAACCCACTCCCCCCCTTTCACAGACGGAGAGCACTGCGCGAAGGTGTTGTGCAGCTCGGACCGTGAGGTCCAGGCTAAGGTCATCCAGCGAGCTGCAATGGACACCGGCCGGTTACCACCGCCGGTCACCCGCCACCCAGACTCCATGGGGCTCAAATAAAGTTTCTCTCTCTCTCTCTCTCCCTCTCTCTCTCTCTCTCTCTCTCTCTCTCTGTCCATATTTTTTCAGATCACTGTTAATGTTTGGAAATCGCTCATTATAGTAATTATTTCGACCCTCGTTCAGGCTTTTGTGTAGCCTATTCCTGTATTTCTTGAAATCTGCAAACAAGCTAGCATCACGGGTGATGAACATCATGTTTTTGTGTTTGACTCTCTGGAGCAGCCCCCTAGTCATCTAAGGCTTCCGGAACCTTTTTTTGATGGAATTGTTTTCTATGAGGGGAGACGCAGCAATGTACCATGCACTAAATTTATTTAAAAACTGGTAATAGGCCTCATTCACAACACATTTTCTGTGTACAGGGTGTCCCAGCTATCATGCACCAAGATTTTAAAAAAGAGCATTGGCTTTACTCGAAGAGTCCCTGGTGCATACTGTTTCCAGTAGAGTGGAGTAGCGGCCAGTAATTTTTCCGTTAATGTGATTCATTTACTGTTTATAATAATTATCTAACTCGAGAAGTACTGTCCTAATCCTTAAGTATCAATGAGGCACTTGTAGGCAACTACGAGAGGCATCTAACTGCGACATGTTCAGCGATGAACAAATTTTATGCTCATTTCTTCTGAATGATAAAGAAACGGACCGAAATATGAAAAATACCACGTGAAGGCTCTCCCACCCGCATCACAAAGCAGTGCCCTCGAACAGGCTACCTCTGAGTTACCCAAAATGAATTCAATAAAAGAAAGGAAGAAGAAATCGCGACCGAGTTTGGATTTATCTGCCACTACGCGCCCCGCAAAACTTTGTGTTGGCGCATCTTCCATGCATGGCATTATCTAGGTGTAGTGAGATGCCAGGAAACGGTGAAGAATACGAAAAATTTAACGGAAAAACCAGTACAATCGCCCGCACGTGGGTATGGGGCAGACAGGAAGAGCATGCTAGAGGTTCGGGCAAGAAGAGGAAGACGTTGGAACCGGGAACGCAGGAGCGGCTGGAGTTCGGGTGCCCTCAGAAAGGCCACGTTCACCCGAGGGTGACGACCATGCAGCAGCGCTGCGACGTCGCGAGCTCTCCCGGCACAGCGAGGTCCGCGCCGCAGGGCCGGACACCCATCTATCTCCAGGCGCCCGATTTTGTGCCGGGTAGCCTGGCCTACGTTCGCTCTTGCGGGGGCCCAGCCGCCACGTCGTCGGGCGGACCACCTGCTCCCCGCACATACCAAGGTACCCGTGCGGTGCGCCGGGGAGCCTCGGCTCGTGCGACATCTGGAGTCCCGTTCCTGCCACGGTGTCGGGTCGTCTATTTCTCCGGCCAATTAAGGCAGCGGCGATACGGCACCATTGTCCCACTTCTGTCTACGACACCTGCGACAACATCGCCTTCGGCTCACATCTCAAACAGGAGGTCGACGCCTGAGCTCCAAAAGCTCCACCAGGAACAATTCTCTGTGAGCACATTCTTATCCTTATGGAGACACTTGTTTAGCTGGTAAACTCTGGTAACTTCTAGGACTTTCACGATTAGTACCGTAGTCTTCAGTTTTTCTGTGTGTAGTTTTTCTGTCTCCCGCTTGTCTCTCGATAAATGTTGTTCTCCCGTTTGCTGGAACTTCGTGTTGCTTCTCAATCTTTGGCCGTCAAGTGTGCGTCGTCTCGTTGTTCGTAACACCACAGAACCCTGACATCATCACACAAGGTGATTTGCTGTCGCATCCGGCGTGTGACAGGCAAATCATTTGCTTTCAAAAGCTTATTTGAGGGCGCTGCTTTATGATGTTGATGGGAGCGCCGTCACGTGGTATTTTTCATGTTTCGTGGGGATTCTTTATCAGTCGGAATAAATGAGTACGCTATTAGCTCGTCGCTGAAAATACCGCTGTTAGATGCCTCTCGAGAGAGCCTACAAATACCTCATGGATTCTTTTATGAATACGGCAGTATTTCTCGAGTTAAATTATTATAAAAAATAAATGACTCTCGTTAACAAAAGAATACTGGCCGCTGCTCCACTGTACTCGAAAAAAATTATGCACAAGGGTTTCTTTGACTAACGTCATTGATCTTTTTTAAACTCTTGGTGCACGATAGCTGGGACACCCGGCATACTATCCCACCTTATTTCATCAGGCAATGCTTTAAATTTGTTGAGTGTGAGTTCATTAATATTTCAGTGCGTGTATGAGTCTTTGTGCTGCACAGGTTTGTTGGAGACAGGAAGGAAAAAAAATTGGTAAAGGATCGCTTAAATCGGAGCCCATTCGACCATACTCAATATTATCGGAGAAGATGTTCGTTACGCAGATGAGTAACAGGGTGGCAGAGTTCAAGGTTATCCTTGCACGAAGGGAAATAACGCTGGAGCAGCCGTAACACAGCACAGGGCTATTCGAGCGGTTGCATCAGACATGTGAATCATGAGGTTGATATTTATGCCACCCATGATAAAGTGTTGCTTACGGGAATTAACTGGCCCAGACAATTCTCTAAAAATAAAAAAAAGGACTTACCTGTAGGACTTCAGTATGCTAGAACTAAATTGATTGATTGTAGGGTTTAACGCGCCGACGCAACGCAGGCGATGAGGCGCGCCGTAGTGGATGGCTCCGGATCAATTTTGACCACCTGCGGATCTTAAACGTGTGCCGAAATCTCGAACACACGTGCGTTTTTTTTTCGGCTCCATCAGAAAAGTGGCCGCTGCGGCCGGGAACCGAACCCGCGTTTTCGTACTCAGCGGCCCAACGCCTTAGCCACTGAGCCACCGCGGCGGGTGCGTATGGTAGAACTACAACATTAGAATGTGGCACAGCAAGACACTCAATGTTCGTGTTAATAACGATGGATTCATCCAAGACAGTATGTTCATAGCAATGTTTCACACCAACAGCTAGACCCCCGCCCTTGGCATGTGACCTGATAAGACCATTCTATTTGTATTTTTCTATATGAAGATGACCCTCATGCATTTTCAACCAAGTCTCAGAAAACAAGACAACACCAAATTCTGTTTTCAGAGATTCAAGTGGTGTGTCGCGGCATTCACCCTTAGTTTTCATGCTCCGTATATTGAAATTTATTACGGCGAATTCATTTATTTTTATCCGAAACTTGACCATAAATGCATGAGGATTGTAGAGATATGTACTAGATTCCATTTCTCAGAAACCGACAGAACTGGGTGTACGTATAGCGTGCTCCCTTTCATCATTTTGTAGGGGTCAGCATGGTGAAATATCGTTATAGCATCTGCATTTTTCTCCTCCTTGCGTGCAAAGGTTCTGGTTCCGCTGGTTCAAACGAACTTCCACGCGACCCTCTGTTTTCGAGAAATTGCAGCCCCTAGCAGCTGCCTGGTTGCGGAGTAATTGGTTGCTCGGTCACGTTGACTGGTCCTTGGTCCGAGTGACGAACGATTCCTCCAATTTTTCCTTGCCTTAGCAAGAAATGCATGCCTATTATAACGCCACACAAAATGAACAATAATGTTGGTCTCATCCGCTTTCCGCGTTGGCATTCTATGGCACGTGTCGATATCTGAGTCCGAAGTGGGTTCGTGGAGGGTTTCACCAATTTTCTTGGCTTTCCTGCAATCCGCTTTGGTGATGGCCCTGCCGTCAGGGAGACCAAGAACGCTTTACTTTAAAAACGGGTACACGAATTTCGACTTTGTAATAATGTACAAACCACCTCCCCTTCATCTCGAGAATTCGTTGGCCGTAGTTAGTGTGGTTCTGAGGGCCAAGTCGCTTTGAGTTTTACCTTTTCTGTGCGCAAGAAGTAACGCAGATGTAGTGTTTTAAGCTGAAGACTGCTGCAAATAGTAGAGACAAAAAGAATGAATATTATCTTCTTTATTTCATAAGGTAATGAATTTTTGGCGTAATTACCTGCAAATGTCTTCGAGTGTTAATCCTATGCGGCGAAGAATACCGAAACCAAACTCACATTTTTGGGCTCAACTGTAGGTGGCCACACCAGTAGGGTAATGAATCAAGGAATGCCACTGACGGGATAACTTGTTGTTTCTCTACTGCGAAAATACAACTGTGGTACCTTTGCTCGGCTTTTGTTCGTCAACAAACCGTAGGTTCATTAAAAAATAAAGATTTAAATATAACATCTCTTCCTTCCGACTTCCTTTACCTTCCATGGAAGCGGGCGTAATGAATCGGGCCTACTGGCGAAAAAAGTGAATAGAGCCAGGTAGTGCACCAATCTCGAAAGTGGAGTTGTATCATCATCATCATCATCATCATCATCATCATCATCATCATCATCATCATCATCATCATCATCATCATATCTACGCCTACTTCAAGGAAAAGGCTTCCATAGATATCCAATTATCCCGGTCCTGGGCTAACTGCGACCAAGCTATCCCCGCGAACTTCTAGATCTAATCTGCGGCGTTAGATTTGCATGAAAAATTGGCCTGGGTGGTAATCAGCCATTCCTGAGGCCGCCTTTCTCCCGGGATTGATTGCACTAATGCACGCCTGACTTTTTCGGCCGCCTGTCGTATACGGTGGCACTAAAATGAACTATTGTTCACGCACATAGAATCTTTGTCTGGAATAGTGCGCCAAGGCAAGATATTTTACAGAAATAGGGGCTGAAACAATGCCTACAGTTTGCCGTAGTGAGAGAGCTTCTTTGGTAGTAGACGGCAGCTTCAGTTGCTCTGTTAATTTTTAGAACACGTAGCAAATATTTCTATATCTTTCAATCGCAAAATTTGACAGCTTAGAAGTGATGTTTGTGAGCTAAGCATCAAATTACACTGCAGGTCTCCAGGGCTTTACGCACTGGCGTCATTGATTGCTTACGTTTCACATACGCAAAAGCCTGACGAATTCAGAAAATATTCACTAAGCCAAGACTAGGGCTCACCCAGTTCCGTTCTAACTCCCAGTGTACGGCAAAAAAACACTATTGCGTTTCAAATTGATTGAGCTTTAACGCGCCGAAGCTACACAGGCGATGGGACGCGCCTTAGTGGAGGGCTTTGGATTAATTTTGACCACCTAGAGGTCTTTAAAGTGTGCGGAAATATTGGGCGTTTTTACTTTTCTCCTCTCTCAGAAAAGCGGCTGCCGCGGCCCTAAATCGAACCCGCGTCCTTGGGCTCAGCAGTACGACGCCTTAGTCACTGGGAACTACGGCGGCTTATTGCGTCGCTCGCTTTGAAATGTATACTTAGACGTAATCTACATCTTTTTTACCGTACTGTTGCCATCCTAAAAACCGCATTAAAGAGTTACACCGATCCCGTTTCTCCATTCAAATTTCATCACGCCGCAATATAACGAAAATAATAATGCAATACAACTGATAAAGCTGCATTTAACACACCGGAATGACACCGAAACAACAGTTGCAGTGCGGTAGAATTAACACCACCCTGGGGACAAATTAAAGTTGTGAGGATACCGATTGCTTAAGTTTCCTTGCATTCTCTTCGTTTATAAACAACTACTGCTTCAGATGGTGGTTATCTACCTATACTATCGGAACTGTAATCGACCGGTGTAGAATTACTTATTTTGAGACTTTACTTTCGCTTCAAGGTAGCGCATAACGATACTTTAACAAAATCAGTCTTGTACACGTTCCTCTAAAACAGGAACCAACGCTCGTTCCTCGTTTCTTCCCAGTTTTGAAACGAGTTCCCGTTACAAGTTCCTTTATTGCGAAAGGGACGCGTTCCAGTTCCACTTAGAACATTGAAACTTGTCGTCACATTAACGTTACATATCATTTTTTAAATTTAAAATATGTTGTCGGGTAATGCTGAGGCGAAATAAAGTGATAAATTTGAAACTCAGATCGAACAACGTATATTATACTACTACCAACACAGCCGGCAGCAGATTATCTGGAGACGAACAGAATCTAAAGAAACGCTCCTAGACGAATTTTTTTTAGGGAGAACCGGACAAACTCCAGACATGTCTAACGGCGACTCTGGTGCACGTTTATTATAGGTGCAACACATATGGCACTTTACACTTCGGCCTTACAAATGCGCAGTAACGTTACTCCACTTGAGATGTGCTAATAGAAAGTTACTCATACGCAGGAACATAATTAAATTTCCTGCATAAGGAACCACGTCGAAAGGAACAATACATAAGTCTTTGAGGTCATTCAACGCGAACGACATTAGCTATAAATGACATTTGCTCTGGCCATGCGCGTCTACATGGCGGAAAAATTCCGTTCAATAATGATAGCAGTGTCGATTAAAAAACTCGCAGAATTGCAAGCTAACCACGTAAATGTGTCCAGAATATGTTTAACCTTTTACTGTTAAAGAAAAAACAAATTACGTTTTAAAGAAAAAGTGCTTCTATTCACATTCACATTGACATTCACATCAGAAGCCGAGGAAAGTAAGTACTATCTTGATCACAGTTAGGGTGAACACGGGAGCGCGAGTCATTCCGTGCGCGGGAGCCGCCGACAGGTTCCGGGTAACTTCGCACGCATGCGCAGTTCGTTTGCAACCAGGCTCTGTGATGCGCGGGCGAAGTTACCCGGAACGCCTACAGGCGGCTCCCGCTCACGGAATGACACGCGCTGCCGTGTTCACCATAACTGTGATCAAGATAGTACTTTAGATGGACTTGTCGTTGAGCGAGTTGGCGCACATTATCAAAAGGTGTAAGCTGCACTAAGGAAGACACCATACAGAGAGACGTACACAAAGACCGGTGCAGACTTACAACTAACTATTATTCCACGCAGAAACACACATAAATACAGACGGGCATACCATTGCATGCGCACGCGCGAAAACGCAAAAGAAAACAAATCTACGAAAGAACTTGTGGTGAGGAGTTTCAGAAACGATCTTCAATAACCAACTCTGAACGCTGGCTGTAGACCTTCGAGCGGCCACCTTCGTAGACCTTCGAGCGGCGCGCGACGAAATTAGGCCTTGACGCAATTCCTGTCCTTTGTCAACACGCCGCATGCAATACAAAAAGACCTGGCACTACCGTCGACCGATTCCAGCCAGATCGGCGACATACCGCGCCGTGATGAACTGCGCGCGTACTCTGTAACTTCGAGCAGTACAACATCCCGAGACACCGCGGCGCGCCCAGCTCTATTGATAGCCGGTGACCCTTCGAATGACCTCACAGAGAGCGCCACTCTTCCGACAACGCACCCACGCCTCGCGCGCACTAATGCGGTAATTACCCCAGATAATATACAGATACTTAGGCAACCTTTCCCCGGCAGGGAACAATTCTATCGGCCAGACGTGCATCCTGACCCCCCCATTCCCCCCCCCCCCGCCCTCCCCGAGACAAACGATTAAAGGTGAAAAGCATTCTCGCTGCGCTATTCACTCATCGAACGCCGCGTAATCTGAACGGGCATGAAAGCAAGCACCAGCTGCGGCCCGCTGAGTGGTTATTCTTCCTCCGTTGCCCTTCGAGAAAGCACGTTCCGCTGAAGGGTGGGCCAATCGGCCAGCTTATAGGACGAGAAACACAGTAGCAACTTGTGGATTTTTGTACTCGAGCCTTGGCATCAAAATCAGCCAAATCCTGGCGATGTAACGTTTGCAGAAGGAACGCCGTTCCTGCCGTTTCTTTATAAACCTGACGAGTTACTGTTACAGTTTCACCGACCGTTAATGGAACGGTGGCGTTACTCCGTTCCTCCAAAAATGAACTAGTTCCAGGGACGCCGTTCCGCACAGCACTGCTCTTTTTCCTCTGAGGCATGTAACTTGAACGGCGAGTGGTAAAAATGGGTTGTGTTTGCACAACGGGCAGGGGGAGAATATAATGCGCCGTAGACAACACGCTTGTGTGTTTGGAACAAGCGGTTTTATGTCTCATTTACTGCATCTTCCATTCTTTAAATCCGCGTGACCCTTTTTGGTTTTCCATCCGTCTTCGCTCCCGAGTGGGCCGTTCCATGTACCATGCTTTTAACGGCACCGATACTAGCAAAGCCGCGCCACTGAAAAAGACGGCGTTCATGTCTTACCCCTTGTTGCCTGCCAGCACTGAGCCAGCCTTCCGCTAGTGCGACTGCTTCCCGAAGCGAACCCTTTGGCTCCCTGCTGTGCATCGCAGCAGTTGAGTGTTAGCGGAAGTCGGGCGAGCGATGAGCGAAAACGCACTTCCTTCTCCAAATAGGAGGGCAGACGGATCACCTCGTCCTGCTCTCGACGCTCGCGGAGTGCGCGCGTCTTGTGCGGAAAGGTGCCGACCGAAGACGGCAGTTGCCAGCTGTTCGTTCACGCACACACAGTGGGCCTGTGTGTCGTCGGTTGCTGGTCATGCGATGCTTTTTGCTGCTGAAAACAGCTCAGCTCTGTATGACGGATCAAGCCGAAAGTAAGCGATGCGTGTTGTTTCAGTTGCTATGGGGTCGAGATATAGCAGCGACATTGTTTACCTTTGCGCCGCGCAGTTTCAAATGTCACAAGTAAAGAATGTGCTTGAGCAGGGAAGCGAAGGGAAAGGCTCCATTTCAGGCACGTAGGCGTTTAGTTGCCCTCGCAGCGAGCGGAGCCATTCTCTTCCCATGTAGACACTCGATTTAAGGCATGTTTGCATGTAGTGTTTGCATGTTCCCTGTGCGGGGTTCATAATGTTTACAATGATGCGCTTTTCATTTCTACCGTAGTGATGAGGAGAGATAGCTGGATATTTTTATCAAACAAGAATCAAAAGCTTACCCAAAAAAAGACAAATAACAAAAGCGATGAAGAAAGTTGACAGACGAGAAAGTAGACGTGCGCGTGCACGATCAAGTCAAAACACTTAGAGAAGCTATTTCAGAAACGTTATTTTTTACCTGTGACTCGTACACGAAAAATTAATTACCTTTCTGTGTTTCAAATCATTGTCGGGCCACTGTTTATTCATTTCAGTGTCCTGTATTTACGAGGACCAGGAAGGGATCGTGTGTAGCTTCTGTTTTTGGCCAGCCCGCGTTGTTAATCTTTTTATTAAAAAAAAAGCCTGCTTAGCGCGTTGGTAAACTCTCGCAAGAAGCAAATGCCCACGGGGGTCTTCGCGGCCGCCTTATGAGCTGCCGCAATGGAAATACTGATCGCCAGTGGGCTTTCGTGGTAGCTCAAATTCTAAACTTTTCTGGTTACTTGGTGGTACTGCTGAAAGCGAAATTTTTTTCGCGAGGCACAGTTTATGTAGCACACATGTGCCCAAAATTTGTTCAATGCTGTTTTGCAACTTTTTGAGTTCGTCGGTGCGGCGGCCGCGACCAAATCATCGGAGACCGCCAGCAAAACCGCACTTGGAGCAAAATTTTTGTCGACGTAAAGTGTCTCCAAACTGGCCACGAGAACTCGAAAACGGTCTACACACCTGATCAGGTGCTCATAGCTTCATGTGCTGCTCGCTCCGCCAATTTTAAGTTGATAATTTTGCGCCCTTTTATCAGCAACAACACGAACGAAAAACTACTAACCGTGCATTCTAAGGGAATGAGAGGTGAAGCGAAGTCAAGGCTAACAATAAAATAAAAGGACAGGCAAAAAAACTCGCGACGCCCACGGGACGTGCGTGACCGAGCGACTGCATGAAATCTGTATAGTGTGAGTACCAGAGGGGCAGACGTATGGTAACCAAATTCAAGCCAGGTTAGTGGTTGAGAATGGATTCCCATCAACCAAGAGAGCAGGCTGTATTTAGGAAAGGGTACTCAACCTTGCATCAAATCCGTATCGTCAACCACGCGATAGAGAAATCCGCATAGTACAATAAACTCCTTTACAAGCACTTATAGATTACGAGAAAGCGTTTGATTACGTACTCGCCGCAGACGTATTAGAAGCACTAAAAGACCAAATAATTGGGGACCCCTACATAAGACTTTTAGAAGATGTATACAACGAATGCACGGTGAGGATAACCCTACACAAGTAAAGCGATAAATTTTCGACGCGAAAACGAGTAAGACAGAGGAATACCTCCTCTCCAAAATTATTTACAGCATGTCTGGAGGGGGTATTTAGAAAGCTTGACTCGGAAACATAGGATTAAGAATAAACGGGAAGTAATTGAGCCATTTGAGGTATGCGGACGACATAGTCTTGCTGAGTGAGACTGCAGAACACATGCAAACAATGCTTGAGGCACTACAATCAGAAAGCGCGGTCATGGGGCTCAAAATATATACGCATAAATCTAAACTAATGAGTAAATAAGATTCCAAGATCGTCTTATTCAGCTTAGAAAACGAAACGCTAAAAGTAACAAAATATACCTACCTCGGACAGATGGCCAGTCCTGACCCCTACCACGCGGGAGAAATCCAGTGCAGAATAGGTATGGGTCGGTGAGCACTCGGCAATCACTCCCAAAAAACAATGAAAATTAAGCTACCTCTGTCACTCAAAAGAAAAATCTACAACCGGTGCATACTGCCGGTGATGACATACGGAGCTGAAACTTGGCGCCTTACTAAACAACTAGAAAGCAAACTTAGGTCAGCTCAACGGCCATGGCACGAATAATGTTAGGAATAACACTCACAAACAAGAAATGAACTACGTTGATCAGAGAACCAACTAGATTTGACGATGTCTTAGTTAAAATAAAGAAAAAGAAATGGACTTGGGTTGGCCATGTAGTGAGAAGAACCGGCAACCGGTGGACAGTTTGGGTGACAAAAGGGATACCAAGAGAGGGTACGCAAGAGGGGGAAGGCCGATGGAGGGATGAAATAGAGAAATTCGTGGGTAAACTGCGGACTCCGGCAGCGCAGGACAGGAGCGGTTGGAGGTCAATGGGAGAGGCCTTCGTCTTGTATTGGGCCTGAGAAGGCTGGAAGGGATGATGATGATGATTTTATTATTATTATTATTATTATGGTTATGATGATCATGGTGGTGATCTATGTAGCCACACGCCTCTCTGCGTCGGTTCATGGTCGGTGAAATTTTGTTTCCGTCAGAGCTACTTTCTTTTCGTCATCATTCGGCTTGCCATTAAAGATCAGAAAACAAGCGCAGCTTTGAACACCGCCAGCGCATACGAGTGACCCAAATACCACGAAATATACATCAGGAGTACAACAAGGCCAGAAGAATAGCTCAAGTACGAGCCATGTGCGCCAGATATACAAACAACCTAAATACCTGTTATGTGGACACATCCCCTTATCCGCACCATCCCGCCGATGTAACCTGTGTAGTCAATAGACGGGGACCAGAAATAACATCCTGCAAAGCCAATACCAGAGCGATTGATACTGCTGAAGAAGCCGTGATAGCCCACGCCACCACCACTACCCAAGACCCAATCATCATACTCACCGACTCTCAGGCAGCTTGCAGAAATTACCTACAAGGTCATAATTCTTTTAACGGCACTTTGTATTCTTTTAACAAGACCGAGCATTCCCGAAGTTTACATAGTTTGGGTTCCAGGACACGAATCCCTTGACGGAAATGTCGCGGCTCACGCCTCTGCCCACGCTCATATACACTGGGCCGTTTCTCTCACGGGGAAGTCACCCCCCCTTCCACTCAAACCGCAACCTCTCTTGCGCTACACAGACATCTTGGTGTACTACAGACACAAACGGCGAATTTTCGCGCCCTACCGACTCAGACGGGATGAAGGAAGAACGTTCAGACGACTACAAAGTAACATGTATCCACAACATAAGCTTCTTCATGCCATTTATCCATAAGACTCTAATGCCACCTGCTAATACTGCCCAGCGCCCGGTATACACTATACCATCAGGTGTGGGAGTATCAGAGTATACCGGACCTGCAACCAATTTCCAACCCCTCCATACAACAGTGGACGGCGTGGTTGACCAGCAAGGACCCTACGTTCCAGCTTGACCTGGTGAAAAGGGCCCGCGCAGCCAGCCGCAGACAGGGGATCCCTGACTAGGGATCCCCTCCACCGGGCGGGTGCCGTAACAGCAGCGCCGGTTGTTGTCAATAAAGCTGTTATTCGTTCTGCAATGCAATTTCAGCTCGCTCACCTGTTCACTCACTCACTCACTCACTCACTCACTCACTCACTAGCTCACTCACCTTTTCACTCCCTCGATAACTGGCAAACTCAGTCACTCGCTCGCTCGCCCGCTCGCTCGCTCACTCATTCACTCTTTTCTCTCACTCACTCACTCACTCACTCACTCACTCACTCACTCACTCACTCACTCACTCACTCACTTACTCATTCAATCACTCGTTCACTCACTGACTCGGTCATTCACTCACTCACTAACTGGCTCGCCCACTCACTCACCTATTCTCTCACTCGCCCACTCGTCAAGTCACTCACACACTCACTCACTGGCTCACTTATCCGCTCACTGACTCCCGCACTCGCTTGCCCACTCATTCGCTCGTTCACTCACTCACTCACTCACTCACTCACTCACTCACTCACTCACTCACTCACTCACTCACTCACTCACTCACTCACTCACTCACTCACTCACTCACTCACCTAGTCCCCCACTTGTGTATAATTTTCATTGACAAGTGTGGACACCTGGATTGAAAGTGGGGTTCCCAGGGAAGGAATGGTGGCGGCCCAACCACCACCAATCGGGAATGAACTCAGATCACATTAAATTTATGAACCTCTCTGAAATCTGTTATAGACCGGTATTTTTTTATTTTTTAGCGTTTTTATTTCTGCATTGTACAGGTTATACACCTTGCGACAGAAATGGGGGATTTATGATGGAGGGGAAGGGGGGCCGTTGTCCACGTCTTCAAGGTGGGGTGGTCCCGAGAGGTCGGCTCTGCAAAGAAACGGCCGGGTCCTCTCTCGCCCTTAAAATATTGAAGAAAAGCCCGCCAGAGCCGGAGTGCGTCCGATGGTCCAACGTGCGATGGTGGATCGATCCACTCCTGGAGGGTGCCAGGTCGGCGTACGCCGAGAGACTACAGTGCAGTCTCCCGACCCGCGGTAAAGGCGGGGCAATGCCATAGAAGATGTTCAGTCGGGCCTCTTGCGGCGCATAACGGGCACTGTGGGGTTATTTCACCATCACCGAACTACATTCCTCGAGACCGCAAATTTCATCCGTCCCCTCGATTGAGGGAGCCCATTGTGTCCTAGGCCCTCTGCTGCTGTAGGTGGAAATTGCTAAACAACACTCCATGGTCAGAAGATGAAGCGACTTTAAAAATCAAGTTTGCTTCGTAAATTTGCGGCTAATTGTGCAAAGCCTTAATGCACTCATTTGCTTTGCAAAGTCGTTACCAACATTCAATGCAAACCAAAATAACCGTGTTTCTTAGGCAGTTTTTACATAGTTGGAACACCTCTCAAAACTCTCGTTATGTCGAGCACACGCTCTGACGCCTGAGGCTTGGCCGTGGGACACACTTCAATGGAGAAGTGTGTAAAGAATAGTGTTATATACTTTGCGTAGGACGTCGCTTTCCTTAGCATAGTGAAGATAAACCGTGGACTGCGGAGTTTCCTGATGTCGCACCTCCGCGAAATTCCGTTCGCTCTCCTACAGCAGCAGCTGAGCTGCGTCCGGTGCGTAGTTAGATGCAAACGCACGGC
Source organism: Haemaphysalis longicornis (assembly GCF_048455015.1). Classification (NCBI taxonomy): domain Eukaryota; kingdom Metazoa; phylum Arthropoda; class Arachnida; order Ixodida; family Ixodidae; genus Haemaphysalis; species Haemaphysalis longicornis. The sequence continues at coordinate 117,605,069 of NW_027526203.1, read as the reverse complement.
GTTAACGAGCTTCCTTGGCCCTTACGGCGTTTCTTTGGCAGCAGGGGTCACTATGTCCGGGTGATGACATACTGGAAGTAGACGCGAAAATATGAAGATAACGCCTACGGCCGTGATGTATCTAGTATGAATGAATGAAAGAAAGCTTTATTACTATATATCTTTTGCCGGTATAGGTCCTCTCTGTTCAGGGAACCTCTAGGTTGCCTGTCGTGGCGGCGTCATGTGGACTAGGTTGAGTCCTTGTCGGGGGCTTGTTGACGTCCCTTGCAGTGGCGTTCCAGGTTTTGCTTGATGAAAGCGGTGAGGGTGCTTTGGTCTTCACGTGACGAGAGTCCCACAATGTTTTCTTCACCTGGTCCCTTGTTGGAGTTGCCGAATAGGTGACGCTGGTCCAGCACTCCCAGGCATTTTGAGCACTGTGGTAGTGACCTTCCTTGGTAAAGGGCCATTCGTGTTGGGGTTAGGAGGGTACCCGTTTGCGCCTGCCTCATTAAGACCTGTTCTTCTTTGGTTAGGTGTCTGTGTGGTTTAGGGTAAGCTTCCAGGTTGTGACTTAGGCCTTTCAGTGTGAGGGGTTTTGGTGGGATGCAAACTCCCTGGGGCTGGATGTGGTTACAGGGAGCCCGGAGTGCGGTTTCGCGGGCGAGTCGGTTTGATCTTTCTTTACCCTGCATCCCGGCATGACCAGGTACCCAGTACAGTTTAATCGTTCCTTTTATCGTTTCATAAAGCGTGCGTCTTGGGGGGGGGGGGGGGGAGGGCTGGGGGTATCCGATTGTATAGGATGCGTGAACATGCTTGTTGGGAATCAGTGTAGATGTTTAGAGGTTCGGTGGGTGTGCGTATTTTTGGATGGCTTGGCCAATGGCGTACATTTCTGCTTCAGTGCTCTGTGCGCAGGGACAGCTGGCCGTGGTTTCCTTTCCTGCGAATTCGACGGCGGCCCATGCCCATTGGTTCTAATGGTTGCTAGCATCTGTGAAGATGTGTCGTTCATTTCGTGTGCGCCGTATTTTCTTCGTAAAGTATGCTGCTCTAATTTTTCGTCTTGTTTCGTCCTTTTCGCTGTTCATTTGTCTTGGGATGAGTGCTACGGTAATTCGGTTGCGGTATTCCGGGCTGATTGGTTTCTCTTCTTCCCGAGGACGGTTGGTGTCGAATTTGAGTAGTCGTAAAATATCTTGTCCTGGGATGGTGCTTCTTAGTCTGGCTAGTTGGTTGTGCTTGTGTGCTGCTACGATGCTTTCGCACGTTACTTAGAGTCCGGTGTTCTCGATTTGCGTGTTGGAGGTGCTCATCGGGACTACCATAGCGAGCTTGGTAGATTTTTTTAGGAGCGCATTAAGCTTCTAGTGGTGTTTCTTGGTTAGCGTACAATACGGTATGGCGTATCTGATACGTGACGTGATGAGTGCGTCATGAAGTTGCAGTAGATCGGCTTCTTTGAGGCCACTATATCTGTTGGCAATTCTCCTGCTGACTTGGAGGAGCTGGTTCCCTTGTCTTATTACGTTAGCTACCACAGAGTCTCTTTTTCCGTTTGTGTGTAGGTGTAAACCTAGAATTTTTGTCTCCTTCACTGTTGATTGGGGTTCTTGGCCGATGTTTAGATGTATCGGAGGTGGATGCCATCTTGAGTAATGGACTGGCAAGAAGCTAGACTTTTAAGGGCTGCACAACAGTCCGATTCCTGCAGCTGCCGTTTGAAGTGCATCCAGTGCCTCTTGTAGCGCATCCTGAATCTGTCCTGGTGACCCCTGCGTGACCCATAAAGTAATGTCGTCTGCATACAGGAGGTATCGAAGTCCTTTGATGTCTTTCAGAGCTCGGTGTATTTTCAGCGTAGCTAGGTTGAATAACGTCGGCGAAATTACCGCTCACTGAGGGATGCCTTTCTGGGGGTGTCGAATTTCTTGGGATCGATAGTCGCCGATCTGGATGGACGGAAGGGAGGACACATCTAGTAGTTGTGCATCCCTTCCGTTTACGATGGCAGGCCTGCCATTAAAAACTTCTATCAACCGACTCCTCATAACGCAGAACATCGAAGCTTATCTACGGCGTGTTTCATGTATCCGAGCCATGCCACGTGATACCCAAGGACGTGTCATTGACTGACGCACAAGCCGCGGCATGTGACGTACATCTGATTCGCGACAGCTGACGGTCCTGACTTTGTTTTAAACTTCGCATTCACCATTTCTATCTGAGTCACAACTGACACAATTTGAGCCAGTGTAGTGGCCGTGCGGCATCTTTGCGGTGGCCTTAGGAGGAATATTTATCACCGATACACAATGGGGCCACGTAACGCAGATTGGCTTGTCGTTTACGGACTCACGGGAAGCGACACAGAAATTTAATCTGCATCATCCGTCGGCTTCTGCTTCCGGCTGTCGCTTTTTGTGTCCCCCCATCACTCTAAGTGGGCACAGTTTGAGCCAGCAGCTTTGCGGCATCTGTGCTTGGCTCTCGCTGACCTCTCTGCGCGCGCTGTCCAAAGTGGTCACGTGATGCTCAGAGTCACGTCGGTTACAGACGCACATTGTTGGTTAGCACAAGGCACGCAACAGTGCGTAGCAATCTAGGGAATCCTGCGATTGAAGTATGAGGGGAACGAGCCGGCCGCTCCTGACTAAAACTATTATCACGACCGAATCAGTTATTTTATCACAGGCAACACCGCTTCCCCGGACATTCATGTGTTGGTAATAAGAGTGCCTTGCAAGGGAAGGAGTGCGGTAATTCCATGGGCGGTAATGATGTGGAGCTTGCAACGGCACGGGACACGTGGTGCGCATGTTACTTATCATTATCATCATCGTCATCATCATCAGCCTATCTACGCCCACTGCAGGGCAGAGGCCCCTCCCATTATTCTCCAATTACCTCGGTCCTGTGCCAACTGTGACCAATTTATCCCCGCAAACTTTTTAATCTCATCTACCCATCTAACTTTCTGCCGCCCCCTGCAACGCTTGCCTTCTCTAGGGATCCACTCTGTTACCCTTAATGACCAGCGGTTATCTTGCCTTCGCATTACATGCCCTGCCCACGTCCATTTCTTCTTCTTAAACTTTACTAATACGTCCTTAAGACGTGTTTGTTCCCTGACCCACTCCGCCCTCTTCTTGTCCCTTAATGTTACACCTATCATTTTACGCTCCATTGCCCGCTGAGTCGTTCTCAATTTAAGTTGAACCCACTTAGTGAGCCTCCAAGTTTCTGCCCCGTACGTGAGTACCGGTAAGATGCAGCTGTCATACACTTTCTTCTTCAGCGACAGTGGGAGGCTGCTATTCATTATCTGAGAATGCCTGCCATATGCACCCCACCCCATTCTGATCATTCTAATTATCTCTGCCTCATGGTTGGGATCTGGGGTCACAACTTGGCCTAAGTAGATATATTCGCTTACCACTTCCACTGCCTCGCCACCTATCTCAAACTGCTGTGCTGTCCCGAGGTTATTGATCATTACTTTAGTTGTCTGCATATTAATTTTCAGGCCCACAGTTCTACTCTGTTCGTCCAGTGCGGAAAGCATGCTTTGCAATTCGTCCCCCGAGTTACTTAGCAAGGCAATGTCATCAGCAAATCTGAGGTTACTGAGGTATTCTCCATTAACCCTTGCTCCCACGTGTTCCCAATCCAACGTTCTGAATACTTATTGTAAACATGCTGTGAATAACATTGGAGAGATTGTGTCTCCTTGTCTGACACCCTTCCTTATAGGAATTTTACTGCTCTCCCTATGGAGGATGATGGTAGCTGTAGACCCATCCTCTAGTGTTCTTACATAATGCTCATCTGCCCCCTGGTTCCGTAATACCTGAATGACTGCTAGGGTTTCGACCGAGTCAAATGCTTTCTCATAATCTATGAAGGCTATATATAGGGGTTCAGTATACTCAGCGCACTTCTCTATCACCTGATTGATCGTGTGAATATGGTCCATTGTTGAATAACCTTTACTGAACCCTGCTTGTTCTTTAGGTTGACTGAAATCTAAGGTTGCAGAAATTCGGTTAGCGATTACCTTGGTAAGTACCTTGTAGACGACTGACAGTAAGCTGATCGGCCTGTAATTTTTCAAGTGCTTCATGTCGCCTTTCTTATGGATTAGGATGATGTTCGCGTTCTTCCAAAATTCCGGTACCATTGCGGTCATTAGGCATTGCGTATACAGGTTTGCCAGTTTTTTAAAGACGATAGTCTTTCTTTGGCTACTTAAACCCAGACATTTTGGTCTGTCTGTATGTCTGTCTGTCTGTCTGTCCGTCTGTCTGTCTGTAACTCGATTCAGCCACCCGGCTAAAGAAAAACAATGCCTGCCCAATAGTCTTATATAGTCATAGCTAAATCTACTCGTCTATGTACGGTGTAATGTTCATACTTGTCAAAATTGTTGAAGAAGAACAAGACATTACGCAACTATGAGACAACAAATCAATACAGAAGTGATATTTGCAGTGTTCCTTTATAAAAAAATCAAACATGCTTTACTTTTGCAAAATTAAATACTTCATCAACTCCAGAAAAAGAATTCACTCCGCCGTCGCCTGCTGTCGCCCGCGCCACTATAGCTTCTGGCGCCATTTTAAGAAATCAACCCGCAACAGTTACGCAAGGTTCCACTAGATAGGTTCCACGTTCTCCTTGCAACGCACGTGGAGTAGAGAAACGCGGTTCTATAAACGTTGAAGTAGGGCGCCTCGATTAACGCACGTCTTCGCAGTACGGCAGCGTTCGCATCGAGACACCCGGTTTGGAGCAGAGGAACGCGGGAAATTTAAAATGATTTAAGCAAACCTTTGGTGTCTTTACCTTGGGAGGAGCGCGACGCAAGAGGAACAACATGAGAGGTGAGCGGGAAAGCGAAGGGAGGCATTTACTTCGCAAAAGCCGATAAAGACTGTCGTCTTTTGACGGCATTTGCAACGAAAGGAGCAGATACGCGGCCAATTTTTTTCAAGTACAATTTCTCCACCATCCTTCAAGAGGTCTGCTGTTATCTGATCCTCACCAGGTGCTTTGCCCCCTTTCATTTCTTTCAAAGCCTTCGTTACTTTTTCGGTCGTTACTGATGGGATGTCTATCTCCTCTGAACTACTGTCTCGTTCAGCATTAACATGGATGTCCCGGCTACTGTACAGATCCTTGTAGAACTCCTCGGCCACTGTGACTATTTTATCCCTATTTGTGATGACATTGCCTTGCTTATCTTTAAGTGCATACATCTGATTTTTCCCCACGCCAAGACGCCTCTTCACAGCTTTCAGGCTAACTCCGTTCTTTACAGCGTATTCGATCCTCTCCATATTATACTTCCGTATGTCAGCTGTCTTGCGCTTATTGATTAACTTCGAAAGCTCTGCTAGTTCTATTCTGTCAACTGCGGTATAGATTGTCATGGTTTTCCGTTTCCTAATTAGATCTTTCGTCGCCTGTGAAAGTTTGCCAGTATCCTGTCTAGCCATAGTGCCCCCGACTTCTAGTGCACACTCCGTGATAATACGTGTAAGGTTGTCGCTGTCTTCCTGTGTCGTAAGCTTGGCTTCCTCGTTAAGAGCTGAATATCGGTTCTGCAGCGCGATCCTGAATTCTTCTACTTTACGTCTTACTGTTGGCTCATTTATCGGCTTCTTTCATACTAGCTTGTTGCGGTTCCTCCTCAAATCTAGCCTAATTCGAGATCTTACCATACGGTGGTCACTACACCTTACCCTTCCGAGTACTTCCACATCCTGCACGACGCTAGGGTTATCGCATAATATGAAGTCTATTTCATTTTTATGCTCCCCATTCGGGCTCCTCCAGGTCCACTTCCGACTCTCCCGTTTACAGAAGAAGGTATTCATTATGTGTAGGCTATTCCTTTCTGCAAACTCAACTAGTAGGTCCCCCCTGCTATTTCTACAGCCCAGACCATAGTTCACAACTGCCTTGTCTCATCGTCATCGTACTCCCCGTTTTTGTGACGTTCTCTTCCTCGTTCGGTGACTGTGACTTGGAAAATAGCCCTTTCAAAAAATATTGATTGATTGTAAGGATTAATGCGCCGGCGCAATGCAGGCGATAAGGCGGGCCGTAGTGGAGGGCTCCGGATTAATATTGACCACCTGGGGATCTTTAACGTGTGCCAAAATCTCGTACACACGGGCGTTTTTGCTTTTCACCTCCATCAGAAAAGCGGCTGCTGCAGCCGGGAATCGAACCCGCGTCCTCGTGCTCAGCAGCCTTTCAACAAATAGCGAATAGACCTTGGCTAATACCGTGGCTTAGCAAATAGCCCTTTTGAGACCTACACACACGCTATAGGGGGGATCGCGTTTTGTAACTCACCTAATTGGTACTTGTGTGTGTGTACTTAAGTGCTACTTGTAAGAATTGAGCATGATTAATTCTCTCCTGTAGTACTGAGTGCATGTCTGTAACAAACGTTTCTACGTCGAAGGCCACAGTCCACTGGGCAAGTTAACCTTGAGTCAAGTGAAATCAACCGCTTATGTTGTCCAGGGGTTCCGCGCTCTCGTCTTTCATTGCGAAGGACCATGGTTCGAATCCCTGCCGAGCGAAAATATATATTTTTGAGTGAGTGGTTTATTTTTAGAAGCTTCCGTGAGAAATGTTGTGTCATTCCTAGAATTTGTCTTCCCGTTTTTTTATCCTTCGAGCAAATGGCCATTTGCTGTATCATCCGGCCGCCATGTATCATCAAACCGCCGGATTTTCGAACCACATTGTTAAATAATGCTTTGGCCGTATTATATAAAATTTGCCAATATCAATTAACGAGCACAAAACTTTTTTATGGATTTACAAATTCTACTATGTTCTCTGGTTGCTGCTTTGTTATTATTGCATTTGCCAGGTAACACTGTTCCGAAAGAAGGGAGAGTGAAAATGGGTGTTCTGGCACGTTTAGAGCTTTCGAACCGTTTATTCGGGCACAGTTTGTGAACAAGCTGGACCCGTAAATATCTCGCCACGGTAAAACCTGCTGGTACAGCATCTGGGCTTGTAGCATCTACGTCCGGGCAGGCGGAAGCAAACAATGGGGTTATCTTCTTCTAAGTTTTACCGTAAAGAGTCTAGGTCCGGATTCCGGGGGAATGAGTACAATGGACAAATAGCTATTGCTGCATATGCGGCCGATTTATAAACGCCGCACAAGCGCCCAGGATACTAGTCCTTGGTTCCTGGACGGGGATTCTGTGACTTTCGGTAGTGCCACCGCAGGAATGGGATTAAAAAGATAGGGCGGGACTCGTGGGAGGGGCTCGGTTCCCCGACGAGTAGGGTTATGGGAAGAAAATGAGTAGCTGAAATTTGGGCGCAGAGCTTCCTCGTTGTAGCCTGAAGAAAAAACTCACTGATATGAGCGAATAAAGTAACTTCGCAAATAAAAAGACAACCACAGTGATTAAACCTTTGAGATCCCGACGGTGGCACGGAAGTGGTGAAGCGTAGTCATGATGGCGAAATTTACTGCGTAGAGTGGTAGTATGCACGAGATATAACAGAGTTGCGCTCGGACATTGCTGTCATGCCATGTAATGTATATAAATAGAGCATAATGCCCCCTCGCGCCGAAAGCATGAAACCGCTCTTTTTTTTTGTATTTTGACCCGTTGATGTAACAGGTACATATACGAGTGGCCGTCGGATATGGGATACTAAAAAGAACAAAAAAGGGAGTCTTGTAATGACGTGCAATCAACTACCGCCGTCGCTGCAGTTTTGTAATGCGTTCACTTCAAGGGTAATCACATTATGTTAGCGGAAGGAGTGTGTTCTCGCCCTCAAGAAATACCGCTACATTGTTTCTTTATTCCCCCTCAACGACATTTATCGTCTTTATTGCGATGCCCTGCCATTCGTTCTTTGTGTCCTCTTTGTCTATTGGGCTGAGAAAAAGAAAGCGAAGTTCGGTAAGAGGCTAGCACTAAACGCCGCTCTCAAAGTGCTCGGAAAAATCACGAAGCCACTCCATTATGCAGACGTTATGACTTGCACTAGCTTGGCCTTTCGCGCCTGCGCGCGCGCACTGGTGTGGATAAAAAAATACGTTGCAATGGTTCGCTCGAGAGTGCTTAAGAGCGAGCCTTCTGTTATTTGGCGATCATCTTTTTACAACCCGTGCACAGCTTCTAATTTGCTGCACTGTGCTTCCTACCAAACTTATTTTCTCGGAGTGCTTTTCTGCCCTTGGTCTCCCCATCATTGCCCTCTGCGCCTGCGCTGTGTATGTTGCATGATAGCAGGGTGTCTTGATTTTTTTCTCAACCGGGTAAACGGATACTGCACGCGGTTTAGCTACAGTAATGTTACTTAGTTCAAGTATAGACAACGCCGCAGAAGAAGCAAGGAATGGGAATTAATAAATGAAATGACTCTGCGCGAGCGGGAGCGGCTTTGGCCAGCTTGGGTAACATGCAACACAGGCTTCTCTCTTCCAAGATGTACTTCCCGTGCGCAGAGAGTAGTAGAATGAGATCAAGTGTAACAAACGGTTCTATTATTTACTTTCCTTTAATTTCTGCGACTGACGAAAAAAAAACGAAGCACAGGTGGACAAACGTTTATTAATGAGACATAAACAACTTCCTGTAGCTTAAAGCCCACCCCTCCCGACATTTCAATTATGTAGGCCTGGGAGAACACCAAGGGTGTTTGAAACCACGAACTTCGAAATGGCCAAGAAATAAAAAAAATTAAGGCTTCACTGCGTGGACTCAAACCTCGCGTAGGAAGCATGTCACCGTGAACGACCTCGCAATGTACGTAACCACTTAAGGTCCTCTAAATGTGCATGAAAAATAAGGAAGTAGTGTAAAATAAACTCAGTCGTAAAAAAGAGCGCCTTCTTTTTCGAAAACACTCCATACCAGACGACATGAGTATCTGATACGCCAGAAGTGACCCTCGGGACAGGGGCGCTGTCCCATCACGTATTCCGCTTCACAGTTTATGATACCGCCGAAAATTGGAACGGGGTTTTCAGAAATCCCTAAAGGCGCCAGAAAACGAAAATTCGCTTATCTAAGAGCGAACGCAAAAGAATTTACAGACAGAGTCCATCAACAATAATTATCCTTATGCGCGAGGCACAGTTCAGCTCCAAAGAATTACTCGTTCTATTACTTGAAATTACTTTAATGTACTTAGGATTTTCAAACGTTTTCACGTGAAAATATAATGGCGTTGCTGTTGCGGAGTTATCCGGTGCACTTGTGAGAGCCAGCTAGGCAGGCAGCCGGCCAGTTAAGTCTTTGAAACCGGCATTATCAGGCAAAAATGCACTGCTTGAAAAACAAACTCGGCAAATTCGGGTACGTTGCTGTAATGGAAGGGGCTAGGAAGGAGGCTGACCTTATTCGCGATCGGTGATTACATGCACTGTGTTTCGAAAAAAAAACTGAGGGGAAGCAGCAAAGAAATGCTCCTTTATATATTTATTGATGGGTATTTAAAAGTCATTTTTCTGCTCAAAAAACACTGACAGAACATCAAAGTGTCCAGTATTCTTGGTACAGAAACTAAAAGCTTAGCAGGGCTTTCGTGTTCTTGTTTCACGCTCATCAAACGCCGCCTTCATGATATTTTTTTCCGTTTGCACGCGTAGAAGCGGGAAGGTAACACACAACCTCATTCACCGGAGAAAAAGATTTTTATGGTGCCCAGCTGTGTATTTTTAACTCACCGGCCTATCATTAGGCTAGTGCGACAGCGGAATAAAAGTCAACGTCCTGTTTTGCATATACAATCTATTTCAGAAGTTGCGCGCATCACTGTGGATGCTACATTGCTGTCAACAATCCGCCCCTGAGGGTGCTTAACTCACCGTGAAGGACAGCGACGATGGCCGCTGAGGCGCTGGGGTTCCACCTGTACCGAGGGGAGGCCTAAACGTCCACTCAAGGCGTCTTCACTGCGAGCTAGGCGTGCTCAGTGGGCGGATTGCTGACAGCAATGTAGCCTTCACAGTGTTTCGCCCAGCTTCCGAAATGAACTAGAGTTATGCACACATTATGCATTATACGTGATATACTGAGTCATGGCCAAGTTATGTTTGCTCAAACAGCTCAAACAGCTCGAGTTATGTTTTTTTTTTTTAGGTTACTTAATTTAAATCAACTTTTTCAGTTCATAGTTCGTCGTCGGTAGGGAAGCCAAATATTAATGGCTGTTGCAAATAAAGTATGGTGACTTCAAGATTGGACGGTGTTCCGGGTTGGGCCGCAAACCACGGCGGATCTCGGATCAGTCTCCTGTATCGACGCCTCCATCTGTAATTTCTGCATCGCAACAATGAAAGCAGCAATTAGGCGAGTGGCAAAGCACGTTCCCTCTAAATGTCCCTTGTGCCCGGCCTGCAGACATGGCCATGTCGGAGAATCACAGAGAAGAAAAAGATGCAAGGAACAAATATGAAATGTGTACCTAGTAAACATATTTCGGCGTTCGAATTAAAAAAGTATATTAGAGGTTTGTTCTGTAAACTACACAAGTAATTTGAGCATGCAAATCCCAGAAGTACCACTTAGAATTGTAGCAAAGTGCGTTCCCTCTAAATTTCCTTTTCCTCGGGGATGCAAACGCGGGCATGTGTCAGGTGACAGGACCTGAGAGAATAAAAAGAGAAAAAGACAGAAATTGGAAAGGGTCACTGATGATAATAATAATAAGAGAACACGTTCAGCCGTTGAACACTATACTTCTCAAAGAGTACGTTATGAGTGTTTAGGTGTCCTCGCATTTCAAATTTCTTGTAATGTCCCCTTTGGTCAGTTGTTTATGGAACATTATCTCATAACTAACCGAATGTTTGTTCAGGAAGTTCTCTCCCAGCAAACAAACATAAATTTCAAAATGGTTTAACATGAAAGTTCTGAAAATGTGCCCATAACATTCCGGATATATTCGTGTTTCAGTGAAGTTTTCGATTGCGTACATGTTTCAGATACAGCAAAAGCTCTTACAAGGATATATTTATCGCGGGGCAGCCCTCCCGTTTATCTCATCTGCAAGTTTTAGTGTTTCACGACACACTGGGGAAGCCAACTGAAAGGGAACGCAAAGGCAAGTTTGCTTCGCTAAAACCACTGCGCTATCCCTATAACAATGATGTCCATTTTGTCGCTAACTCGGAAAAGTAATGGACAGCTGCAGCGGGGGCCACATTCGAGCTATGTCTATAACGTCGTCTAATCTTGTTTGTGGAATTTTGGGCCGCCCATCTAAGCCACCGCGAAGAAGTATGGCTGGGAAATTGTAGTGCCATCTCTGGTTTCGTTTGATCGCACAATGCTAACGTGCGGTCAGTGTGCTTAAAACTATGTTTTAGGGCTGGCCCATATTACTTCACTCCTGCCCATAACACGTCACCGTAGCGCGAAATTTGAACGCTTTTCCTTATCTCTTGCTTTTTCTCGGTTACAAAACATCTTTCGTGACCGTGATGTATCTGAGTGAAGCACCCAAAGCTATTGGAAAATAAACAAAGTTTAATTCGGGGGAAGCCCCATAGGGGCTGGGGCTGTTGGCGTCTCCTGTCGTCGTCGTCGTCATCGTCGTCTGAGGTTGTTGCAGTACTGAAACACCGGGAAACCTGTTTACGCCTCGCGCTAGAACGTAACGCGTACTAAAAATACACCGGGACACTCGTTTACGCATCGCGCTGGAGCGCTTCGTAACGCGTACTAAAGAAACACCGGGACCATCGTTTACACCTCGCGCTAGAGACCTTTGTGCTTCAAAGACGAGAGGCTTTACAGCAAAGCTGTTTGCCTCTACCCCCACTGGTTTCATCTCCGTTGGCAAAAATGCAAAGGCGCCAAGAATACTCTTATACACTGCAAGCTTGGCCCCTCCCCAGGTTTCACGTTAGTGGAGATGGTCGGGGATTTGTTTTTCTTAATGGCCCCATCAAATGATGCTTAAAGCGCCTGTTGAGTCCGGAGTTCTTCAGGGACGTACAGTCAATCAGAGTATGGCAATTTTCTCAATAAGTCGACGTAACAGATCGTAAAGTTGCAGCCACATAGAGTTGCAAGTCCTAAATCTATACTATACTTTCTACGAACACCACATGTAGGTGAACAACTTCCTAATAAGCACTGGCACGGATGGCACTGCTCGAAGTGATCAACAGTATTTACACTGTAGAAAACCTCGTCCGCATTAAAGAAAAACGCGAGCACATAAATGGAGGTAATAGGGTTTTAGTTTTATACAGATGTTCAAGAAAAAACGAACGGCAAGAACGTCTCTAAAAAGAAAAAGAAAACGGTGGAACAGGCGATATATATGCCAAGAACAGAAACGAATGAAAACGCAGCCCACAGAACACAAGGAATTTTCAAAAACAGGACCACACTCATATGAAGCGCTGCCACGTGTCTAACAGGTTAGAAAACTACGGAAGAAGAGAGGAGGTCTCCCTCGCCTCGCACCGCAAGCCGAATGCCTCTCCCGCTGCACTCACGCTGGTAACTGCAGGTCACAGCTGTGCTCGGACAGCGTTGGCTGGCATTGTTCAACCAATTTTGGGATTCCCAGTCCCTATCGGAAGGATCAGGGTGGCCTAATGTATCACATTCTGAGTGAATTCTTTCATCGTTTAATGTCTTGACTTTTTTGCTTTCCATTAATATAATATTTGGAGTTCCGTGCTATTGTTTCTCTGATAAAATCTTGGAATTTCTTGCCTTAACCGATTTCAGGTTATTAAGAAATGTTTCCTCTTCTTGCGTTGCATGGCTCCTTTAACGGTACCCGCATTTCTTAAATACAGACATGTTCATTTTTACACCTTACATTCCTAGTCTCCAACGCAGCGACTCTGCTTCTTACGCTGAATGAGCTTTTAACCTAAAGTGCCCGTCCCCTGACCGGTAGGCTTCTCTGCGGCTCATTTTTGACCAATATCGGAGAACAGGCCGAGCCCTAAAAAAAAGCGCAGACGGTGTCATTTTCCCAACGGTATTGCGTCGGGCCCTCGTTAGAGAGACTTCCGGTGCCATTGACTTAAGCCTCTTTAAATTTTTGAGACATTAATGCGGTCCAGTTTGATCCCAACGGTCACTGGACGCCGAAACCGAGTTCGGATATTTAGGACGGAACATAGCAAGCGTGTACAACCTAGAAACGCACGTCGCTCCGGCCCGAAATCTGGCAAACATTTGTTTCCCCTCTTTTCCGCCGGTGGCTAAAAATATTTATGCCGCGTGTTCCCGGTACCGCCGCTTGGTGAGGTCCGGATATTTTGAAACATGGGTTTTGGTGACATGCTAGTTTCTCAGAAGCATTAAAAAAACACCGTTTGTACATCCCTACTTAGCCCAAAATTAGGTTTCCTCATTGCTGAGCTATTTCGTTTGGCAACTCTCTTTAGTTCGCGACGTCGTCTGCGGCCCTCACCGCAGAGGGGGGTCTTTCTGGCAGAGTTGATGGCTGTCAAACTGCGAGACGTCGATTAGGCATAGTGCAAAGTCCGGATTTTTTTTTTCAGTTTCGGTAGGCTACGCCTTGACAGGCATATCACCTTCAATGTAGAACGTTTCGTTAGTGTGATGATTGCACCACACCCACCCCACCCACCTTAGGTTCCAAAGCTCACTTCCCTGCCAGCGATCAAGCCCATGCTACCATGCTAGCGATCGACCTACATTAGGCAGAGCATGTGTTCGTAGACCTACGGCAAGGAAGAAGGTTGCGCGGGCCACAAACAAATGCAAAGTGACGTGTCCCTCTTTTCTATTCTTACTTACCATTCGTATTATGCTGTGGGGATCTTCGGAGAAGTGCCATCGCCTCCAGCCACACTTCATCCAGCACTTGTGCGTTCCAAATGAATTGAAAGCGAGAGTGTCCTGCTGTTGAAATCCTCCATTAGAATATGTGTGGCTAAAAGCTGCATTCGTAGAAAATGTTTGAAGGCGAAGGCTCAGTACCTGACGAGGGCGGAGTGAGCGTCCAGAGAGCGTCATTAGAGAAGCGATAAGGACCTCCCTTCCTCGCTTAACCCCCATTTGTACACTACTCGAAGAAGCTGGCCTGAACACGATAGGCTAGTTAGTTCACCAGCAGGGACAAGTGAACGAAAAAGGTGAACCTGTTAAAGCGCAGGCGTACTTATCTGTGGTTGCTTTAAGATGGTATATGGGCCTCTGAACTAACAGGCCCCCAGACCCCTCTCCAGAGCAGCCGGATATTAATTAATGATTTCAAGCCTCTGGGTTGGTCAAACCGGGTTGCGCCGCTACTCGCACTCAATGCTGGCCAAGATACGTTTTACGTCGACATCAGTGTTTCAGGCAATCTCGTTACGACAGCCGTCGTGAACCCAGACATGCCGTTTTATCACAGCTGCCTTTACTACGCCACCCAAAGGCCCCCGTCAATAATTGGCGAGCTCAAAGCAATTTGCGATGTCTTGACGACTAGAGAGCTGCGTAGGCCAGAACAATCACACCCTGTAATGATTTTTACGGTCTCAATGCAGTCCGCCCGAGACCTCCCGAAGGTACTCCATCAAATACATAGATCCAAAACCATCCAAACGAAAGCTGCGACGCTTAGCTTCAGAGTGAAGATTACTTGGGCACAGAGGACGTTGACTCCTGGACAGCAGCAGGCGGATGCGGCGACCCCTACACCGCCTACGACGCACCCACTGCCCTTATTTCCAGGTGACACAATTTCAAAGTTGGGGACCGACAAGGAAGACCTTTGGCGCTCCACACACCCACTTATTCCACCGTGGGGATCAAACCTCCCTGGCGGGCTCACCCCCTGCGAGGAGGTGGCGCTACGAAGGATTGGCGTCGGTGCGGTGCTTACTCCAGCTGTCACCCACAGCTATCCTCCCTATGCAGGAAACTATGGTCTGTTTCCTTATACTGACACTGAAACAGAGGACCGCTTTCACATAGGACACCTACAGTACTTAATATATGTAGCGAACACTAAGAATGTACTCAGTTTGTCCTAATTTGTGCGAAAACAAATGAGCCATTCGCTCACCCAGCCACCTGTCTCAACTAGGCGACGAGTTAATTGTCCTTTACGAGAAAAAACCATGGTTGTGAGGCTATACTTAGAATCCAACTGAGCAATAGTCCCCACCGCTAGCAAAGCGGAAAGCACAAATAGCGCTCATGTTCGCTTGTACGCATACAAATTCGCACATCACTGGTACTGAATCTGTCGCGTTGTGCCTAATACTGCACGCTGTACACTTCAATACACATTTTTAACCAAAACTTGGGTTTGGCAGCGTGGCATAGTTTGTGTATGGGTGTTAGACGTAGGTATGTGCCAAGCAGGCAATAAAGAAAAAGAAGGCAGCGTGGTCCAGTGGTAGCGTATTGGATTCCTTAGGTACTGTCGCCGGAGTCGATGGTGTTATTCCTACTGTTTTTATTTTTCTGCAATTCTCTTCCAGTAGTTCGTACTTGGGAATTATCGCAACGGAGAAACCGGGTGGCGGACTAACTGTTTGTCCGCTAACATTTAGTCCCCAAAGGGAGTAATAATTGTGGCAAAGACCATTAATCCCCCAGAAGACGAACTTTTAGTCCTTTTTGCCTAAGATCCTATTGCTGTTTTTTTTTTGCTTATAGCTTGACGAACTTGCACTCTAGGCACCCGTGCGCGAGCGCTGGGACGTTTCTTGGTACTGAAGAAAGATAGCAAGTTGGGCTTTTTGGTTCACATTCCCATTCATGATGAAAAACAGCGCAAGAAACTCAGGAACAAAAAAGAGGGGACGACACAAAGCGCTGTGCGTGGTCCCCTCTTTTTTGTCCTTGTGTTTCTTGCGCTGTTTTCCATGATGAATCTGAATCTTTTCTTGGTATTTTTGACTGCGGACACTATACACAGACGATTTGTTCAACAGCTTCGCTTTTAAAAGTATTGCAACTTTGGCTCATAAATGCCGTCGTGGTCGTCATAATTCCTGTTACTCGCCGTGAAAGGCTGCTCCATAGCAACTGTCGTGAATATGCTCGTTATAGATCAATAGGTGGTCAAAATTAATCGGGAGCCCTCCACTACGTGGCGCCTCATCGCCTGTGTAGCGTCGGCGTGTTATATCCTACAATCAATCAAATGTCAGGAATACGGAGGCACAAGAGATATGACAGTGAGGGAAAATGTCGCAGCGCTGCCTAACAATATTAGCGACTGTGTACCGAAATTAATGTTAATCGTTTATGAAGGAGACAGAAAGTGTTAGGTAAGCGAGCACTGAATAATCACTGCTCGCATGTTGTGGCAGTTAGACCCCTGATCACTGCAGCGATCGGGCGACCGGCTCAAACTTCCTTAACGCGCGACAATCACATCGCGTCCGCCTAATCATACGCCAATTTTCAGTAAACAACCACAAAATAAAAAAAAATCAAATGTGGCGTTATATTTCTCTTAGCAGACACTCTGCTCATCCTAGCCTATTTGTAAACACACCATCAGTTAGTTCAGCTTCAAGGAGGGAAGAATGAAAAGTGTCGCCATAAAATGAACACCAAATTACCTGAACAGTTTCCGAACGGGAGTTTTTTAGGCTAAAATAAAAGTCGGCAACTGCGCTATTGGAGGGGCGCTGTTCGGGCGTACTCGGACACAAGCGCAGTGTCTTTCCTTTTTACAATCGACCACTTCACGAGAGTCATTCTACCGCTTCTGTTACGTTCAAATATGATCAACTGCCACTGCTTTTTCATTCCATAACTGCAACTTTGACACGACATCTATTATCAAGTTTTGCGTTCCCGCATTTGCAATCATTGCCTCCGCCTAGTTCTTGCCCAAACTTTCATTGATTTTGATGTTTTGTACGATGATGTTAAAGTGGCCCCAACGCAGTCTCGTTGCAGGATAAGCGTGATAAAATGATCTTTAAAAAGCAGCAGTTTGGAAAGTTCAATAGCCGTTGCTTGGGCTTGGTTACACTTGAACACAGTGTCTTCCCCATTATACTATACACTGTCTGTGTGGGGACGGCGTGCAAGACATACAATATACTATGTAGTTTTGCCACGTCCTAACTGCCCACCCAAAATCTTCCATGGCGCGCTCCCTTTAAATAGGGATGTGTTTGTCATTTAAAACTCTACCGACCACTCCCTTAAGACAGTAGTAATATCCAAGCATGCTGCCCCACTTGCGAACAAAAATTCGCCTGACATCAGGGTTCGGTCACATCGCGTAAAAATCGCTGCAAAGAATCATACCGCCGTGTACGTTATTTCTTATTTCTTATGATTTTCTCATGAAAGATTATCTGATGCATGAAGTAATCATTTTATCCCTTTTGTTATGGTATACTTCGAATATCAAAATGGCGTACATTGCGCACAGGATCGAACCCCCCAAAAGTGCAAGAAGACTCACGGACATTTTGCAGGAAATTTTCGCAGAGACGCCTCCATCAGGTTAGCGCTAATTTTTGTGCCATGATTTCTTGTTAGCCCGGCCCGTTCTCATTCCTTAGGTGCACAACGTCTTTTACGATAGCTTGGAAGTTCCGATTGGCATTCGGGGTAGGGGAGGGCGAATTAATGGGCAATGGAGATGTCGTTAAGCGAAGGGAAGGTGAGGTGAAGATTGACTAATTTTGGGGTTTAAGACGCCCAAGCCGCACCCGGGCTATGAGTCGCGCCGCCGTGGAGTCCTCAGGAATAATGTCGACCCCCTGGGGGGGGGGGATCTTGCACGTGCGCCACAGTGTCGACATACCGCGGTTGTTGACGCCTTTCGCTTCCGTCAGAAAAGCGGTCGCCGCGTCCGGGATCGAACCCGCAATGTCCCCGCGACATGTATTCGAAGCACAGCAGACGCGTACAGTTTTCATGTTATGGAGAAACGAGTTCGTCTAAAATGACCTCAGTCCCAGTGAAAAACTCAAGTTGAGGTGATGCGCGGTCAGTTAGCATTTTTGTTTGGGGCTAATTAGCGGTCAGTTAGCAGCTTTCTGACTAGGCTGAAATGGACGCGATGTAAATGAGTAACAATAAATGCAACAAAGATATTCCCCATACTCGATCGATGAGCTGACGGCACAGAGAGATATTAAACCGAGCATAGAAATCTGCGGAGAAGATGGGTACTCACCCGCTCTTACCGAGCAGCAAACATATTGCCTTGAAACAAAAAAAAGATGTGTCTCATAGCCCTCCTCATAGCGCGTCTCATAGCCCTCCGAAGCTACAGCTTGGCTATGAGACGCGCCATAGTGCACGGCTCCGCATTAGTTTCAAACTCCTGGGGATGTTTCCCGTGCGCCGAAATTTGTTTTCGTTTTTCGCCTCCATCCTAAAAACAGCCACGATGGCCCGGATCCAACCAGGATCGTTAGGCTGGGGAGCACAACGTCTTAGCCTCTGAGTCATAGCGGCAGTTGCATGGACTTTTACTTAATTATCAAGTCGAAAGTAGTTGATTACAGTGGAACACGGATATACCGAGTGCGGGTATTTCGAATTATTGTCTATATCGAACAGTCTGAACATCCCTTTAGCAATCCCATGCAAAAGCATAGTGATCGTGTACCTTTATATCGAACTACCGATGACGGCCACATTCGATATAGCGAACGCTGCGCCGCGAGTGCCCCTGCAAGCTCACTTCTCCTGACGGTGTGTGTACGATGATGATGGTGACTTCTCATGGTCACTAGGGCGCTCGGTGAGACGTCACCACGTCGCTTCGGTGGCCTGCAACACCGGCTCGCACGCTAGCATAGAGAGCAGCCGATTGGCAGCGAGAAAGCGGGGAGTGATTTGGTGCGAAAGACGAAAACCGCGGATCGGAAACCGACTGGAAACGCTCGGTCTCTCGCATTTTTTCTGCCTGCTTGAGCGGTTATTCGTGCTCGCTAGCGCGGGGGGACCTTTGTGGCATGGTGCGCGTTTGTTTTGTCCGCGGCACGCGTTTTCGAGCCATGGTCACGTAAAAACGGAAGAATTGGGAGTTCGCGACGAAAGCAGGCATGATTCAAACGGTACAGGCCAGTGAAAACATGCCGGCTGCAGAGGTATTTGAAATTTTTTTCGCAACATTTTTGAGCCCGATACTGCGCATCAAATCTAACGTAAAGGCGAAACGACACGGCCCCGGCATGGCAGATCCGATCGGTGTCGTGTGCAAAGCGGCTTTGTTGCTCGGCTCCAGACGAGAGGTGTTTGGATATCGAAGACGTCGGCGCTGAAAGCTCGCGGGTGAATTTATAGAGCTGTCGGCATATGCTATTCCGAATTACACAACGGCACACGAGTTCCCAAGTGCTGATGACGACGTGCAGGCTGTGGCCGACAACCCCGATGCTGAAAAAGCGAGCCCTGCTTGTGGCCCTGACAACGTTCTGAACCGCCTACTGCAGCCAAGATTGCGTCAGTGTTCAGATCTGCCACTGTTGTGGCACAGTGTACAATGCCGGACTCGTTTGGACGGCCTTAAAGGAGCCATGAAGAGAAAATGCAAGTTGGTTTTATTCGAAAGATTTCGTGTTTTATAGTGCCCCCAGCGCTTGTCCGGATACAAACGGTGCTTTATTCACTCAGAAACTAAACAATTTAGGTTAAAATTTTGATTTTCCCGCTCAATCGTGAGTTTTCGTGGTCCCAAATGACATCACAGGAACCGACCGCTCTGCAGCCTAGAGTACCTTCATTCACGCATCCGCCGTACAGGGTAGAGACACGTATACGCTGGCGCCGCCATTTCCGGTTGCTCGCTCGCCGCCGAAGCAAGTCATTGTGTCAAAACCGCGCTAAAATTATCGCCGCAACGCGGTTTACTGAAGAAGTTTGAATCGTATTGTCTGTTTCGCGTTGCAAGGTCTCGTGGGAAACGAAAAGAATAACGCGTTGAGCCCGTTGGCCCAATTGCGGCGGCATGGGACCGTTCAAAGGTTGTCTCCACCCTGTACAGCGGTGTTGGTTTGTTCCCGCGTTTCTTTACGTTCCGTAACCTAGATGGCGACACCATACCGTGGCAAGCGTTTGGTTTGTTTTTGCCCGCATTTAAACCTGGCTTGTTTTTGTTCTGGGAGAAAATATTCGTTCCCTAAAACAGTGCTCGCTCGACAAATGGGGTCACGTAAGACACCGTTGATTGCGTCAATCGGCCAGTGTCGTCTGAGACAACCCCAAGCCCCGTAGTGCTGGGCAGATAAACCAAGCATGCTGTGCGCAGTACGAACAGCAGAACGCATCAGTACTTCTATGTTTACATGTGCTTTCGTAACTTCCACTGTTTGTCCCATCATTCTTATTGCTTTGTAAAGAATGTGCCCTAAATTTAAGCGCAAATCGCTCGTTCGTCTAGTTTGTAAGCTCTACCTTATTTGCGTCTGCTTCTGCCAGCCTCCGCCAATCGCAGAGCTTAGCTCATGTGACATCATAGGTTCTGTTGCGGGAAATGAGCTGGTGGGTCGCATGACCATTCCCGTTTTTCCTAATTATGTAGCTTATTTGAGCGAAGTTTACGTTAAGAGTGGTGTCAGTATGATTCTAACGAGACAATCTTTTGAATGAACCAAACTTGTGTTTTCTCTTCATGGCTCCTTTAATAAACTTCACGAGCCTGGTGAACTTTCTGAGGCAGAAGAAGAAGAAGCAAGGGAATCTCACGGGCTTTTTTCATGAATAAAGAACGGTGGGACTTGCGCTGTGGTTCGAGTTTTCTGTTGCTGGAGGAACCATTCGATAAGCTACCGCTTAGCGCGGTCTTGAAAAGCTATCAGTGATGTTCGGAGTTGTCAGATAAGCTTCAGGTGGCCATATTTTATGTATCGAATTATCGATATATACAAATATTTCTGGATCCACTTGTAGTTTGATATATCCGTGTTCGACGGTATTGCACTTCAGCTGATGCAGCCTCCCATTTTAGAGCAAGTTTTATTGATTTCTTTTTCTCCCTGAAAAGTGAAACAGTCTGTTACGAACAGCAATGTCCAGTACCAGAGTTGCCTCGTTCGACGATTTGACGCCAAATTAGCGACTGTTACATGTTCGGGGCGATTGAGATTTTAGCGTGGGGGACTTGGGTACTTTCCGGATCCTTTGAGGGGGGACCATTATCTATATGTTTCCACGCTCTGATCACAACTTAACATTCAAGAAAAATGGCCTTGTTTGGTCCTTCAGTGCTTTTCAGTTGTCAAGGTGTAACAGGAATACAGTCAGAACAAGAAAATCGGAACGATATGGCAGTGCAGAACACGTTGTGTCGCCGTTTTGCTTTGCGTACTCTACGCAACGCCGTCAGTGTGATGCTTAACAGTTCGGGAGCGCTTGCGATTCCATGCAGGGGGGTGGGGAGCATGTTTGACGATCTTTAATAGGCGCGAGCAGTGAGAGGGATGGTGGGCACACGCACGTTATACGATCATTCAAACTCTTGAAATACTTCAGCTAAAATTATATATTTTAGCTTTCTTAAGAGGGAATGAGAAACAACCGTTATTTCCCCGATCTGTAGCTAAGGAATATTATTAGTTATCCAGTTTGGCTACTTCTAGAACTCTGCTTTTTTATACGCACGCCATCGAAACAAAATTGCCAGCATCGTTCTTTCTCACAACGACAATTTTTCTGGTTACTTTTTAAACGTTGAGTTCCAGGCGGCGACTTTCCTGGATCCTGTCGGCAATTTTCCGGTGACTTTTTGTGCTGAGCACCTGGCAGCCTTGCTCAGTGCCTGCCGCGAAGATTGCCACGTTGGCAAGCTCAGCCGGTCAGACGGTGTGCCGTAGCGGGAGGAGACCCTTGGGGGATTTGCACCGATAATCTCTCAGACAAAGGCGACCGGCGCACTAATTGCGTCCTAAGACCACGCGAAAATTGCATTGTCTGCGTAAAAGAGGCCTCACCTGTACACGGCTCCTATTGCAACTATTTCTCCAGTACGGATTCACACCAAACCCCGATATCGAGCAGCCGACAGGGCTCCCTTCCTCCCTTCGGCTTGGCTTTTACACGAAGCTTGGACGGTTGGAATACGCGGAAGATAACCGTATGTTCCTCAGGGTGGGAAATAATTACAAAACACGCCGCCAGTTTCAACCAGTTCTGCAAATGAGCTATTTTATAACCTACATTTGTGACCTTTCGGTTAAACCCGATTTAAACAGATCTCTTGATGTATTGCATTTATTTGGCTTTGCCGTAATAAAAAAAAAAGCAGGAGTATATAATAATTTCGGTTTTATGAAGATTTCGCGTTTTTCATTGGGTCCCCACGCAGGAAGGACTAACGTTCTTTTCCCTCATTTCAAGTAAACGATGATTTTATTTGGTTTTTCTATTGAAGGTCTTGTGGCTTTAGAGCGCATAACAAAGGCAACGTGGGTACTTGCAAAATAAACGATTTTTTACCAAATTCATACTTATACCATGAGTGCGAGGTGTCTGTGTTGTTTAACCACTGGGGAGGTAACCTAACTCCGCTCACAAAGTGCAATACGGTAGCAGCAGTGAAACTAACCCGCCGGGTTGGCTGAGTGGCAAAGACAGTATGCTTCTGATGTTTCTGATTGAGCACGAGGATGCGGGTCGGATCGCGACGCGGTTGCGGCTTTCCCGATGGAGGTGGAACAAGAAAAATGCCCCTGGGCCATGATTTTAGCTCAAGTAAAAGATCCCCGCGTGGCCTTAACTAAGGCGCATCCCTCCAGTATGACGAGCCTTACGGTAAAGTTACAGCTTCGATGCATCAAGCCCTAAAATTTTTGAACACTGTAACTACCAAATTTACTAGATTCAGAAATTTTAAAGCAGGCTAGGGCAAAATCTAACGGATTAACTCCGTCATTAGTGATACGATCTCCATTACTTTCGAATCGCGTGCATTCTGCTCCCTTATCCTTCAGTTGCAGTTATAGGGAACGAGTAATTTTATTCATCGTTTTAAAAGAACAGCCGCGACACTCTTCTCTAAAGTAAAGGGCTTTCATCCTGAGTTACTACTGATGTATAACATTTTATCGAGCTAAAATCTTAGCCCACCAGAAACAACAGCCGGGCAGATAATCAATTTTCTCGAAACAACATTTCTTCCCTGGCTGATTTAATAACTGCTTTCTTTAAGGGACTCGTGTCTGCGAACAAGCTAAGCCTGCAGTTATTGATTTAGGTCAAGTTCGTCTTAGAAAGTACGACGCTGGGTGCGCCCGTTGGCCGGCTAGGTACATTTTGCGCTTGGCCATCGAGTCGTCTCTCGTTTCCCGCCCATTTTTCAGTGTCCGCGCTTTTTAAACCATAACTATTCGGCGAACTCGGCTCTGTTTCGGCAAACAAAGCTATTGCTCCAAGCCGCGCCCCGAGAGCAGGAGAATCCTGGCTCTAGCACGCGGGGAGAACAAAGACTCCTGTTTGACCCGCACTGTTTCCCTTTTCCGCTCTCGAGAAAACGGGGTCTCATTTAGTCGTTTAAGTGACCCGAGCGTCAGGTATCACGTGGAGTTCTTGAACGATTGGGTGACGCCCCGAGGCCTTCAAGCGATGATCGATTCCCCCGAGGACGAGCGTGCCGGGGGTGCCGATGGTGGGCCGCTGTGGGAGCGCGTGCTCAGTCTCTTCTCAATG
This sequence comes from Haemaphysalis longicornis, assembly GCF_048455015.1. Taxonomy (NCBI): domain Eukaryota; kingdom Metazoa; phylum Arthropoda; class Arachnida; order Ixodida; family Ixodidae; genus Haemaphysalis; species Haemaphysalis longicornis. Next base: position 117,581,466 of record NW_027526203.1, on the reverse strand, counting down.
GCGGCAGGGCCGAGACGCACGGGGGGCGACGGGTACCAAACAAAGAAGCAAGAACGTTCCAAGCGCGCTTTCTTCACGGCGCCTTCGCCAGGGTAGTTGCTTCCGTGGCGCTTCCCGCAGCGTGCGCAAATGAAGACGAGCGTGCTGTCGTCGTCGGTTTGCTCCGTCTTGGGCATCACACTGGGCCGCCGCGGAAGGCCTATTGTTCAGCACTTCCAGCGAAGCTCAGGCCTCAACTTTCGATCTCACTCCTGTTTTTCTGCCCTTCTTCTTATGCAGGTTGAGAAAACGGAGCCTCGGGACAAATCCGCCGTCGGTGACCTGCAGTTGAGGGAGAAAAATGGCGATCAGAATCATTCTTCCTCAAAGATTTGCACTTTATTATTGCTTTCGTCTCTGCATTTATTTCGTTTTTAAAACTGAGCATAGCCTACCAATGCGACCCAACGAACAGCCGCAGGCTGTTCGTTGGGTAGTTTTTGTCTTTGTTTCAGTGGCTTCCGTTCTGATCCGTGTGCGCGTGGTGATGAAATAAGTATGCGCACTGAAAATTGCCACCTGTAGTGGTCCTGATATTTTTCAAGAAATTTACCCAAGGCCTAAATATTTTGTCTACTCTTTCCTACGTTCGCGCGTGAAATAATGCGTATGCCAGTAGGTCTTTTTTTCGTCAACGCATAAATGTTGGGCTACTTGGTTCGAACTGCGAAGCAGTCCGAACCAACTCTCCCACTCCTGTGTCCTGTCCTAGTCGTGCTAGCCCCGTGTCGCCCCCTCTTTGTTGTCCCGTCTAAACCGCGCTACTTAACCGTGTTTCACCGGTCTTTTTCTAGCTCCTCTTTTTTTGCGGTGTGCTGTGCCGATATTTAGAAAAAAAAAAAAAAAATCACAGCGGAAATTTTAATACCAAGTAGTTTGCTTGAAACTCCGTCTAAATCAATCGTGCAAAAAAAAAAAACAAAAGAAAAACCTTTCAGACCAAGTTGTGCTGGTCACCAAACCGGGTTTTTCGGGTAAAGCTACGTGCACTTCTCACTGCGGGGAAGAAGAAAAAAAAAAACATCATACATATGGCTTAGTTGAAAAGCGTCTTTTAGACTATGTACTGGGCTATTTATTTATTTTTACCCAATTTTGGCACTTACAAAACTCTGACTTCGCCGCGTTTGCAGACTCAGAGTACGAGGGCATACGACCTCTGTTCGACGTTTTTTAGCTGATCAAATTTACTTCCGACACTGTGTATTCGCTCCCCAGTGCACTGGATCACCTTAAACCGGTTAAGCGAATGAGTGGTTCTTTGGACGTTGGGTTGCGCCCTCTTTGCACCTAGCACAGCAATAGGCAGGTGGAGGGGGGGGGGGGGGGGGGGGGGGGGGGGGAGTGGAGACGCTGCAACTTCGCTTTGCTGCACGTTCAAAGAGCGAAATACTGCCCTTCAATATTTGCTTTCAATTTGCGAAACGAGACACTGCTCGACGTACCGCCGTAATTGTCTTAGAGCTCGGGACAGAAAAGGCGGAATTACGAGCAATAAAGCGAGCGCTCCTTGTAGGTCAGCAGCGCGCATGCGCTCGAGGAAGCCTCCAGAGCAGTTAGCCGACGGGTTGAAGAGGAGGCTGGTCTTCAGCTGGGACAGCTTTTACGAACTGCGCTATCGACGTCCTGTGTGCCGGATTTTCGCCGTGGGAGGGCTACTTCACGACGAGAACGATGAAGAACGCTCTTTACAACTTATCGTTCAAGTGACCCGTTTTTGGTAGTGCTGCCGTGCCCATGGCTCTGTTGTTGTATCTATGAAACTGCAGTGTCTCTGAGAAAATTGCTCATGCTAGCCGGGGATATCGAATCAAACCCAGGCCCGGATTTAGCTGTCATTGTAAAGCAACTGAAAGCAATAGGGGCCAACATAAGAGACTTTAAAGAAGAGCGGCTAGCTAACATTGACAAGAAATTAGATGGCCTGGCTATACTAGAAGTTAAAATAGTATCTTGCCAAACTCAGACTGATTCCATGAGTCGCGCCATTGAAGTTCTGGAAAAGAAAATGGATAACTTAGATAACCGTAGCAGGCGAAATAACTTGGCTGTTTACGGTCTCCCAGAAGTTGACGAAGAAACAAGTGATACGCTGGCGGACACCGTGAACACGACTATAATCAATAGAACACTCGAGCTAGATGAGGTCGCCATAGAACGGATACACCGGTTAGGTAAACTCGCACCAAATAAAACACGGCCAGTAATTTTTAGGCTGTTGGACTGGAGACAGAAAACAGAAATTCTAAAAAGAGGATTCAAACTGAAAGGTATGTCGTTTTCCATCGGCGAGGACATCTCGCCGAAAGTACGAGAAATAAGGAAGAAGCTATGGGACAGTGCAGAGCCAAACCGTGAAAACAAAGAAAAGGTTACCCTTTCATTTGATTGATTGTAGCGTTTAACGCGCCGACGCAACGCTTACCCTTTCATTTGACAAATTGTACATTGACAAGCGCGCGTTCGTTTGGAGCGACGAAATGAACGACAAGATACCGATGAAAAAAAACGACCAAAATGCAAACAAATCCGCAGTGAAAGAAACCAAGCAAAAAGAAATCCCAAGCAGGCCGACGACTCGAAGCAACACGCAGTCTCGGCCGCAGCGGCCGCTTTTCTGATGGAGGCGAAAAGCAAAAACGCCCGTGTGTACGAGATTTCGGCGCACGTTAAAGATCCCCAGGTGGTCAAAATCAATCCGGAGCCCTCCACTACGGCGCGCCTCATCGCCTGCGTTGCGTCGGCGCGTTAAACCCTACAATCAACACGCAGTCAAAGCGCTAACCTTGCTGAACATAAATTCCCCGAGTATACTAAACAAGATAGAACAACTCGAGCATATCTTACTTGATTATGACCCTGACCTTGTGGCTATAACGGAGACATGGCTTTCCCCAGACGTATCCAGTCACGAAATTGCTCCCCCAAACTACTCAGTTATCAGGAAGGATCGGCCAACTCGTGGCGGAGGGGTAGCTCTACTAAATAAAAATGTATTCCTTTCACATGTTTGCGTGATGTGGAAAGGGCGGAGGCTGTTTTTTGTAAGATAGTTTGCGACGGCTCGAGTATAATCACTGGATGCGTCTATCGTAGCCCGTCCTCCGGTGAAGACGGTATATCTTTCGTCCAAGAATTCCTTTCGCAGCATGCACGTAGATCTGGTGTGATTATTATGGGTGACTTTAACCTCGCTGATTTTAACTGGGCTACTATGCACCACACGTCTCCGTCATCGAAAGCACTAGTTAATTTAATGCTTGATTTTAACTTTCATCAGGCAGTATCCGATGCAACACGCATACAAGGAGCAACTGGAAATATTCTTGACTACATACTTCTCAGTGACCATTTTCCAAACGAGCAAATTGAGATAAGCATTGCTGACGGGATATCTGACCACAAGATGCCTGTTTGTCGGTTGACATTTGGTTGTAAAATGACAGTTCACCCTATCGCAGTAACCATTATCAATTATCAGAAAGCCAACAACGACAGTATCCATGCTTATCTCGCGCATGAATTCCATCCTTTTTTGAAACTGCCTCTGATATGTCCGCAAATGTAAATTTGTTGTGGCTCCAGTTTAAGGTCATTGCTTTTCACTGCATAAATAACTTTATACCTGGGAAACACAAAAAACCCAACCTAAAAAAAACCATGGATAAATCGAGAAGTTATCCAAGCGAAGTGTAAAGTAAAAAGGTTACGGCGGGCGGCGAAGATCAACCCCGCCAACTCCCCAGCTAACGAGAAGTTATTAAATGCGGTCACGGAACTGGAAAAAAAGACACAGCAAGCCAAACAGCGCTACTTCAACGTAACCCTTACAAACATTATCAAAAATAGCCTGCAGAAATTCTAGAGGCATGTTCGTAGAAGTCCTCAAGCGTCGTCTACACTTACAGCAGAAGAGAAGGCAGCCGAGTCGAATGCGCATAATGATTTCTTCCGCTCGGTATTCACTACAGATAATGGCATTTCACCTCATGTAAAGCAGCGCAATACTGACAGACTGGACGAAATTAACATCAGAGACGCTGGAATTATGCAACTATTACTTAAGTTGGACCCGAAAAAGCCACCGGCCCGGATGACATAACGAACGAATTCCTAAAAACATATGCAGAATGGTGTAGCAAGTATCTCGGCCTAATTTTTCGCAAGTCACTTTCACCGTCTACCCTGCCGGAGGACGGGAAAAAAGCAAAAGTAGTACCAATTCACAAATCAGGACACGAAAACGACGTTTCAATTTTCAGGCCTATTTTACTAACAAGCACGTCATGCAAATTACTTGAGCACATAATCCTGAAGCATCTAACTGTTTTCTTGGAAAACGTGAACTTTTTATCACCCCATCAGCACGGGTTCCGCAGCGGTCTATCAACTATTACACCGCTAGTAGATGTAGTTCACGACCTCGCCCAATTTATTAACAACCACGCGGAAACGGACATCATTCTGGATTTTTCCATTGCGTTTGATTGTATAGATTCTACTAAATTATTTGCCAAATTGGAAAGTGTTATTGGCAAAGGTGCAATATTGGAATGGGTAAAACGCTTCCTCACGAACAGATAACAGTTTGTTGTTTTCGAAAACACACCATCTCAGACCGTATCTGTAACATCCGGTGTTCCGCAGGGGTGAGTTCTCGGACCACTATTGTTCTTTATTTTTATTAACGACATAACTTCCAATATCGAGTGCAACATCAAGTTATTTGCGGATGACTGCATTATTTATAGGGAAATTAATAGCTATACTGACCGCCTAATGCTTAAACGTCTCTTAGTAAAAAACGAAATGGTGTTTTGACTGGAAAATGACCATAAACATTAAAACATCTGTTGCCATGACTGTTTCAACAAAAAAAAAAAAACAGCCTTCTACGTTTACCTACTTCATTAACGGCATGCCCTTAAGTAAGGTTTCGTAACACAAATATTTAGGAATTACGCTTTCTTCCGATCTTAGATGTGATACACACATCACAAATATTACCACCGCCGCGCTGTGCAAGCTGTTTTACCTAAAACGGTGCCTAAAGACGCCCCCCCACTCCTACGAAGCTGTTAGCTTATAGGACATTTGTAAGACCGCTTCTAGAATATGCAAACACGATACCGTTTCCGCACTCGACTACCCGCATTAAAAGGGCTGAGTGTCAAACGAAAGGCCATAAGGTTCATCCCCAATAAATATAAACGGACTGACTCTCCTGCTAACCTCTTGGCTGTTTCAGGAATAAAAAACTTTGTCAGTTAGAGCGAAGCACACTCCCCTAAAATTCTTGTTCCAGCTAATCCAGAATAGTTATAAGACTGATACGCATTATTGCATATCTTTTTCTCAGACCCGCCCTACACGTCACAAACAGTAACGACACGCTTATGTACTCTTTTTTTCCGATTGCAATACGCGAGTGGAATAAACTGGGCTCGGCGATAACAAGCACTCACTCGTTATCTAAGTTCTGCAAAATTCTAATCAAATAAGCAAGGCCATCAAAGACTTTTTGGTAAATGGGGTGCAGGTGTTTCCCTTCTTTCACATCCTAACTTAGAAATTGCCACACTAAAAAACAATTATCTGCAGAGATTGTGTCTAGTGTCTAGATTTTGTTATGGTTGTATTTTTGTATGACTGCAACAGCGCACAGTGTCTGAGGGTGTCGTAGATGCAAGTAAAACTGCAGATGGCTGATTCTTCCGGATTCTCTGCGTTTTCAATTACCGTGGAGCATACATTCTTTGTGTGGCTGTGGTACCCTTACTTGTGCATTTTTTTTCATTCCGGAAAATGTGTTTTTCCGCACTACTGTGTATGGTGCCTGTTGTGGTGTTTTACCCACTGTTTATTATTGTATTACAAAGAATGATGACAATTTGAACTTGTTGTTGCGTTTAGTGCCATGCAATATATATCTTCATTTATGAAGTGTCTTTCACGTGGCTTGACGAAGAGGAGGTCGGGAACGACGAATGTGGAGTCACATAGACTTGAGGCGACTGAGGAAAGTCTGCAGGCGCAGAGTTCCAGGTTGACGGCGGATAACGACGACAATAGCGTGCAACGTGCCCAGGCATCCTGCACGCAAAGCAGATAGGGCGATTGTCCGGTGTACGCCATGCACTCCGCGGTTGCGGCATGAACTAAGGTTGGGAAAGCAACGAAGGCGGAACCCGAGGTCGAACTGGGAATGTCGGCTGGAACGTCATGGCAGGCTGCTGCAATGGTCTGGTGGCGACATCGGCATAAGTGACTGGCGCAATTACTGGCACGTACTGCGGAGACGGCGGCGGAAGTGCTTCGGCAATTTGACCCCGGATGACATCTCTGAGGGCAGGCTCTAGCGTGGACACAGTCTTCGTCGTGGAGGGTAGGAGGGACAACTGTTGAGCCACTTCCTCACGCACGAAGTCTTTAATTTGCGTAAGCAATGCGGAATCGGCCGAAATCGCTGCCAAACTCCACCCAGAGCTATTCCGTGCAAGAGATCCTCGAGTGAGAGCCCGTTGCTTTCGCAGCTCATCAAAGCTTAAGCAGAGCTTGACGACATCGGCAACCGTGCTCAAGTCCTTGGACAAAAGCATTTGGAAGGCGTCGTCATCTATGCCTTTTAAAATAGAATGACTTTATACGCACGACGTCCTGTGGTCTGGCGGAAGCCATTATACGCACGACGCGACTGAGGCGCCAATGCGGCAGTTGCTGAAAACTGAAAGCGCCCTCATCATACGTGTTGGCGGGTTCCCCAAGCCCCTTGGCGGCTTCGACGCAGGCGGCATGGCATTCGAAGTTGGGGCACGATTTAGTTGCTTTAGCGATTTCAGCTCCGGAACAAGGCCTTTTTCGTAGTGAAAGCTACAAAAACAGTGGACGTCGTCAATTCGCGGATAAGTGTACGACTTGAACGACTGCAGAAGAAACTGAAGTACACAAACGCGACAACAGACTCGGACATCACGATAATAGAATCGGACAATAGACTCGGACATCACCGTGAGTGTTAATTAAAGCGCCCCATTATTTTCGGAACGATCGGTTTGTTGTTGAGTGTCGCGGTTGCTCGAATGACTGTTATGTTACACGCTGATACTTCTACGCATGCCGTTTTGTTTTATTGTCCGGAATAAACTGGTTCTTTCTGTTTCTTGCGTGTCGACGTCATTTCGTCGAGGGGGTCAGGCTCGCGAACCCTTCGCACATGAAGGAAGTTCTTTCACGACGTATACCTGAACCGGCAAGGTCCTCAGAGGCGTTGCCAAATCACCCCCCTACCCGGCGACCCATGTCCGACGCTGGCTAGTCAGTGAGCGGAAGCGGTTTGTCCGGTTAGGTAAAATCAAGACAGACTGATCAGTTACAGTTGCGAAACGACACCAGCGAGGATTTCTGTACTGGATGGGAGCAGTCTGTCTTGATTTTTACTAAACCAAGCAGTTCTTGGAACGTTCAGTGCACATTTGGTTTCTACCTTTCAGTGTACATAAATGGCTAATGCCCAAAGCAAACATGAAAGCTGTTATCATTGCTCAACACATGTGGATGTGCTTGAAATTAAATGTCGTGGGTATGCATTTCGAAATGGTGAAAATTGGCCTGCATGTGGCCACCGAAATCCGTTTAAGAATAAAATGAAATGGGGGTACATCTGACTTCGTTTCTTTTATAATTTGTTGCAACTGAACTTGAGCCGGTAACTTTCTTAACGCGCAAGAGCAGAACAGTTTGCCGCATCGTTTAGGCCATCGGTCAACGTAATCCTCCATATACGTGTTAATTCTAAATATAGGATAGGCGCTTCCATCCCACAGTATTGATTCGGATGCTGGATAAGAGCACCGCCATCCGTTGTGGGTTCGATGCGACCACAACCCGAGTGCCTCTGAACTGCATTGACTATGCAGATTGTAATCCGAGATAAGAAATACGTGAAAATTATAACCTAGGTTATTTTTAGGGAGCTGAACGTTATTTAAGAGCCCCAAATTTCCATCGGTAATTGGGAATATGGTCGGTGTGTCAAGGACGTAATCTGGCACAGAGCATGTTAAATAGTTCGCATCGCTGCAATCGTAAGTGAAATAAATGCATTATCCGGTTATATGCCTTGCTTTGCATCCATAACATCAGCTGTGCTTTTCTTATTGCGATACGGAGCCCGAAAGCTAAACGAAAACCCATTTCGAGGAGTGTTGTACGGCTGTCATTTGAACAATCGGCTTCGCGACCCGTGGTATGGTACCCGTGGTGCGACGGAAAAAAACGATAGAGCCGCTTGGAAACTGGACAAAACGCTATATCAGGGCGATTGGGACGGGCGGAGCAACAGCGCGACGCCGGTTGCTTTGCTCCATGTTTGGCTGCCGCGTTGGTACGTCATTCGCGTCGTGCGTATAGTGGCTTCCGCCAGACTTCACGACGTCGTGCGTATAAAGTCAGTCTTTAAAATATGCTTGACTTTATCATCTTTCCGCCATAGATTGGTCGACGCGCTTACATAGGTCCACGACGTCTTCAATATAGCTAATAAAGCTCTCGCCAGCCTGCTGTGCTCGGACACGCAGACGCTGCTACGCTTGAAGCTTGCGCACCGCTGGTCGGCCAAAGGCCGCAATGAACTTTACCTTGAACTCAGACCACGTCCGGCAGTCGCGCTTGTTGTTCCCATACCATAACTCGGCGGCGCCCTTCAGAGAGAAGCCGACGTCATTCAGTTTCATGGCGTCGTCCCATCGGTTATGAGTGCTTACACGTTCATACACGGACAGCCAATCCTCGGCGTCGTTATTGTCGGTTCCGTTGAAGAATGGAGGTTCCCGCTGCATAGCACCGTAGCACATCACCGTCGGTGATGAGGGCGTAGCACTCTGGTCCGGTTGGTTGTTCATGGCCGAGGGCAACTTCCGGCTCCGGAGTTCCAGGATTAAGGCGTGACCCCGGCTCCTCCACCACTTGAAAGGTGATTTATTGACGAATATCTTTCTGAAGGCGACAGGTTAGGAATCGCGGATCAGGGAAGCAGACACGAGCCGATCGAAGCAGTCCGGAAGAACCCCGTCGCTCTAGGCGATGGCGATGAGGATTACCGACAGTCTTTTTGCTGATGATGACGCTGCTCGCACTGGTCAACATGACCCATTCTGGGTAATACGACTCTAATGCTTTTGGGGAGCATAGCTAATATTCTTCGCTACAATATACATACAGGGTGTCCCAGCTATCATGCACCAAGGTTTAAAAAAAGAGAAATTGCGTAACTCGAAGTAAACATAGTGCATAATGTTTGCAGTACTGTGAAGAAGCGGAGAGTAATTTTTTCGTTATTGAGACTTAATTAATTAATTGTAATTAATTATCTAACTCCAGAAATACTGTCCTAATCACTAAAGTGTCAATGAGGCACTTGTAGGTAACCACGAGGGGCATTTAACTGCGGTATTTTCAGCGACGAACTAATTGCGTACCCATTTATTATGACTGATAAAGCAAGCCCGCGAAATATGAAAAATACCCGCACCTCCCCGAGGGGGATTGTGAGGATGCAGAGCATAACGGACTGACTGGCGCTGTTTGAAGGTGAGCCAGACAGTTCGTTGGCAGATTCGTTGGCGTCCATTCAGCACATCGAGACGGCGCTGCGAAAATCAACCGACGAAGCAACTGATCCAGCGGCGCACGCACGGGGTATATAAAGCAACTGCCGTGGAGAGGAGGATAAGAGAGAGTCGCGCATGCGCGCTAATCGCACAGCTTGCGGATGAGACGCGGAGGGAAAGCGCGTAGCGCACAGACAGCGTGGAGAGGAGGAGGAGAGAGGAGGGTACGAGCGCGCGGTAGCAGCTGCCGTGGAGAGGAGGAGGAGAGAGAGGCGGGCATGCGCGCTATCACACAGCTGGCGGGGTGAAGACACGGAGGGAGAAGCGCGTTGGCGCACAGACGGCGCGGAGAGGAGTAGGGGAGAGGAGGGTACGAGCGCGCGTTATCGCACAGCTGGCGGGTGCGGACGGACGGCGCGCGCCGACGACGCGTGACAGGCCGCCGCTATAAGATGCTCTGCATCTAAAATACCACGTGACGACCCTTACGCGCGCATTGTAAAGCAGCGTCCCCAAACAAAGCTGATTGAAAGCAACAGCTTCGTGTGTTACCCGCCCGAAGAGACAGCGCATCACCTTGATAATGGCATGCAAGGAAGGAGCAGCAGCAGCAAGATTCGCGGGACGCGTGTGCAGATAAAGAACAAACTCGGTCGCGATTTCTTTTTTCTTTCTTCTGTCTAGTTCATTCTGGCTAACTCAGAGGCAGCCTGTTTGAGGGCGTTGCTTTACGGTGCGCGCGGAGGCGCCGTCACGTGGTATTTTTCATATTTCGCGGGTTTCCTTTATCAGTCAGAATAAGTGTGTACGGAATTAGTTCATCGCTGAAAATGCCGCAGTTAGATGCCCCTCGTGCTTACCTACAAGTGCCTCATTGACACTTTAGTGATTAGGACAGTATTTCTCGAGTTAAATAATTAATTACAATTAGTTAATTAAGTCTCATTAAAGAAAAAAATACTGTCCACTTCTACACAGTACTGCAAACAATATGCACCTGGTTTCCTTCGAGTTACGCCTTTACTCTTTTTTAAAATCTTGGTGCATGACAGCTGGGACACCCTGTATATATATATTTGTAAAAGCATGCGGCCGCCAAGCCTGGGAATGATACATTCAAATCAACACTAACCGATACATGAAAATTGACATTCAGCGTCGTAGCGATTCGGATGCATTAAGTGAAGACGCGTAGGCTGTGGGAAGGAGCCCGGATTGTATGAGCCGTAGGGTAGTTTGTTGTTCTCTGGAAAGGTCAGGGTAAGGCGGAGGTACGGCCTGTCTCAGAAGGCGATAATGCTCGGTTATCTCCCTGAACGTGACAAGCGGGTCACTGCCCTCGTTCAGCTCCATAGCACGGGAGGTAAAAGCGCAGGATTGTTGGGTGGGCGTATTTGTTGCCCTCCATTGAAGCGTGAGGGGGTGTCCAGATGAGCTGAATGGAACCGTTTGGGGAGTGGTTTTTTAGCACGCGCAGAGCAGGTCAGGACACCGAACCCGACTGGTAATTCCAGTAGGCTTGCTGGGAATCGGTGACTACCTACCCTCCGAACCCCTGGTTGAGTGAGAGTCAAGGTGATGGCTGCCTCTTCTGCTTCTGTCATTTCTTGGATCCTAAGCGAGGTACACGCAAGGAGGTTGGTTCTGGAGGTAGCCGCGAAGATGGCGTATTGCTGCACTCTTAGGCAAAAAGGACTAAAATAGGGACTAAAATACAGCCGTTAGTCTTCGCGGGCGACCGTTCATCTTCAAAGGGAGTATCTGCGGCAGAGTACGTGCCGTGTGCATAAATTCGGACTAACTGTTCGTCCCCGCCGATCTATAAGGAGTAACGGGAAGACGAAACGCATGCAGTTAGTCTCTTTGCTGCGTCGTTAATCCCCTAATGGCGTCGTCGTTGCCCTTTCGCGCATATGTCTGCGAACAGTTTTATATTTCCAAAACACAAGGCATTGCAGTCACTGGGTGCTTTAGATGGTGCCACGGGAGAAAATATTGATGTTAGTTATAAGAAAATCGCCTAGGGTTAGTAGAGCGGCGGGTAATGGCAAGGAGCGGCGAAGCGCGATTGTCATACGCTTCTCGGCGAGGTTATGTTGATACGCTGTGTTGCATTCGATTCGTGCGAGATAATAACGGCCAATGAAAGCTTTCATGCGCCTTAACAGTAACTCAAAAATTAGTGACAGTAGCAAAAGTGGATTCCTGAGCGTAATGAATATGTATATGTTTAACAGACTAGAAAAAACGCATATTGCTGATGACAACTGCAAAACAAAAATGCTCGCTACAGGTAAGCGTCTCGAAGTTATCTTTTACACTCGGTACATAATTGCCTTGGGCACCAAAGCTATGACAATGCTGCAACTGCTGTAAAACCCGCTTGCATTTCGCGGGCGCAATCGTCTAGCGACGCGAATTTGGAGAATTCAGGCTAAGCAACACCAAATTCGCTTTCGCCGATGCAGGAAAATATGGCATGTTTCCTTATTCTGACACTCACACAGACGACACCTTTCACATACGTTACATAGAGCACTTAACATATGTATCGAACACTAAGAAAGCACTTAGCTTGCGCTAATTTGTGCGGAAACAAATGAGTCGTCCGATCGCCCAGCTACCTATCTCAACTAGGCGACGACGAGTTGATTGTTATTTACGAAAAAACTATGGTTGTGAGGCTCTACTTCGAATCGAACTGAGCAATATTCCCTAAACCTAGCAAACCGCTAAGCGCAAGGCGCAAAACGCGGTCACGTTCGCTTGCACAGATAGAAATTCGGGCACCAGTTGCAATGGATCTGTTGCGTTATGCACAGAACTACACCCTGTACACTTGAATATTATCTGCCGCAGGAACCATCCGGCGGCGTGGTCTAGCGGATAGCGCGTCGGGTTCCTTGTGTAGAATTCCGGGCGTCGGGGGTTCGATCCCTGCCGGTGCTGGCGTTTTTTTTCTTTTTTCTGCACTCTACGCAGTTCGTCCTTGGGGAGTATCGGAACGGACCATCCGGGTGGGGGACTAACCGTTCGTCCCCTCGCAGTTAGTCCCCAAAGGGACTAATGATTGTGGCAGAGGCCGTTAGTCCCCGAAAGGACGAACTTTTAGTCCTTTTTGCCTAAGAGTGTGCCCTCTATGTTTGGAGGCGTCTGTGTAGATAACTGCATGATCCCCACCGAGGGTGGTGTTTAGCGCTTGAGCCCGTGCTTTTTGGTGACCCTCGTCATGTGAGGGGTTCATATTTTTAAAGAAAGGGAGCATCTTTAGTTTTAGTCGCCAAGAGTCTGGGAGTACGTCAAGAGGAGTGACATTCTAGGCTGCCCAGCCAATCTGGTGAAGCATGCGGTTACCCACCGCGGTTATGAGTCGGACCTTCTGGTTAGAAAGATGGCCTTCTATCAGCTCTTCCACCGTGTTGTGGAGCCCGTGCTAAGCAGCCTCAGTGTGGACGCACTCATGAGAAGACCAATGGCCTGCTCAACCGCCTTTCTAATCATTATATAAAGCATCTCTATGTCTTCCTTGTTAGAAGAAGACAGGGGGTTAACGTAAGTGACTGTCGAGAGGACAAAAGCTTCAATTAATCGAAAGGTACCGGATTCCTTTAGGCCTCGCTTCTTGGTGGCAACTCGCCTGATCATGTGTATGATTTGATTAATGCTGTTTTTGAGGCGTTGCAAGGAGCCGTCACTCTTGGCGTTAGCCTCGAGATGTAAGCCCAGAACCTTGATGCTGGGGCTTGGAGTGATGGCCTGGCCATCAAGGAGTATTTGTATGTATGCCTTGATTTGGCGTGCGGGCGGACGACAAGGAGCTGTGATTTTTCATGTAAACACTGGAGGCCACAGGCTTTAGCACATTGGCGTACTAGAAGTGAGATGCCATGCATTGATGTGAATTTCCTTTAATTTTTGTAACTCTTAGTACATGAGCAAGGTGCACACATGGCCGCAAGACGGGAGTGAGTGGTCACGTGACGCTTTCACGTGGCATTCAGCGAGAACGCAGGGGTTAAACCCGTAGATGTGCTTGGTGAGTATCCCACCTGGTATCCCCGTCTCCGTTGGGCTCGTAGCTAAGTCGGTAAGACAACGGGCTCTCGCTTTGTTAGTCGATTAGTTCCAGGTTCGATTCCTGGCGGTGCCAGTAAATTCTTTTATTTATTCGCTGGAGTTTTCTGGTGACACTAGCGGTCGCGAAAGAACCCTTGGGGGGTAGAGGTAAAAAGCTTTGCTTTAAAAAAATCAAATCCCAAAACCCGCATAAGAATGCACTTGTCGTGCCAAGCCCAAGACGGAAAAAAAGAGGGGTCTTCCCATAAACCCCCCCGACGACATGGATTACCAGGCACAGTTTCCTCCTAGTATACTTACTAAGAAACTGTATGCGGGAAACTACAACACAGGCAGCCAGATACGCGGGCTGGCCGGAATCTGGAATGCTTACCAGTGGCAATTAGATTGTGGAAAGGAGGAGAATGATATATGGCCAAGGCAAAAGAAAAGATAGGTGATCAGGCGCCGTGACTGCGCACTGAAGTGCGTTGCTGAGCAGACACCGGCGCCAGCCGTGCCCCCAAACTTTGCACCACCAAAGCTAATCTACGACGACCTAAATTGATTCCGGGCCAGCATATAACTTAAAAACGGGCAAAACATTAACGCCCAGATTTCAAAAACCGAGGAAAGCCTACATTGTAACAAGAAAGGAGATAAAATGTATCACAATACGAAACAAAAACGAGTATATATGTCATTTTGCACAAATTTTAAAGTACCTTAAACATTTTCCTGGTATCTCTCTCCGACAAACAGTGAATCACGCCATGCGAGAAATTTTATTTAAAAATGCTATAGGAATCGGCCTGCATGTGATCCCTCAGTCATGTAAGATGCTTCGCCATGGCCCTATATAGAAGCGGCAGAGCCGATCTCGAAAAGAGCCGATTGAAAAGAGATCTCAAAAAGAGATTGAGATCTCGAAAAGAGATCGTTTCTAATTGCCAAGATACAGGAACTTTTAGACCATTTCCCCATTGTAAAACGCATTTCTGGAGGAGTGCAGCAATAGCGAAAAAAAAAAATGATAGAACTTGTGCAGGCACGGATCATGAGCCGGATATCATGCAGCCTGCACTACCGGAAACTACTTACACGCACTGAAGAAGGCCACACAAACACGATCATCATCAGGGCAGCAGATAGGGCAGCCCTTAACCTTCCTATTTTCCCAATCACCGCAAGGACCTTTAAATTGGGTCTTATATTGCCTTTGAAGAAATCAGAGAGGCCACTGTTCTAGCGCAAATGTGAAAAAAGCAAAAATGGACAAGTCAGCCTACATAATACAAGCACGCCTCCAGAAAAAAAGGGCTGGACACCACAATGCACACGTCATCGATCCAGCGACTTCCCATAAAAGCGCTCTCCCTACTGCAAAACATAGATACAACCCCCACGACGGCAGGCGACAAGCCAAGGTCACATTCCTGTAAGGAAACTTCCAAACCATGAAAACAACAAAGTACTCCGACGCCTGGACGTTCGAAAGTACGAAGGCAAGTTCAGTAAAGCTTCATGTCGGGCTGGTGTAACATGATTTTGAAGGTACGTTGCGCTTGCTGCGAACACAAAGACTTGCACGGGAAAAAAACGTAGACTTTACGAGAAGACGGCGAGAAGACTTTACGAGAAGACTACGAGAAGACAGCGCCGTCTTCTCGTGAAAGTCTACGTTTTTTTCCCGTGCAAGCCTTTGTGCTCACAGCAAGCGCAACGTACCTTCAAAACCACGAAGGCAAGAATTGTCGTAGTAGAGTACCATGGAAATCGCTATAATTGCATTACCTTCCAAGAGACGGGAACTGAATTATCTTTGCGATCACCCTAGCGGAACTAGCGCATAAATGGTTAAACATCATCACACACGATTAGGCCATTAGTCTATTCGCTGCAGCCAAAGTGCCTAAACGCTTGAGAAATATTCTCCAATTCACGATGATAACAGTTCACAATACATTAACAAACAGACAAAAGGGTCTGGCAAGGAGAGACGCAGCCCAGCAAGATCCACTCGAACTCGCATACCGTGCTTCGTGTTGACCACGAATGTTACACTCACCTCCCGAAAAATATGGAAAATGTCCCCTCTTCCGACGCTTAGAAACACCATGCTTTCCCGTGCCAGATGAGGATCTCATCACTTAAGAATTGGAAACTCTGGTTATATTACAAACCAACCAATCCCACAAATCTAGATGGGTGGATATGTTTGGCAGGAAAGGTTAGACATTAACTTAGAACTGTGCCAAATACGGGCAAACATTGACTGTCTTCTGCGAAACGTGGTGATATCGAAGAACATGCTCATGGGTGAACATCTGAAACATTACATATCCGACTGATATCAACAGATGACAGTCTGCCCTGACCAGCTTGTGATCTCAATATCAGCGTGAGCTCATTATGAGGCCCTGCAATTCTGGTTATACCAAGAGGGTCTACCATCTCTTTATCCCCTTCTCGCAAACGTTCAAGAAATCTTGCTGAACAAAGACATTTCTCTCTCTCCCTCCCTCCCTCTCTCTCTCTCTCTATCTCTCTCTCTCTCTCTATCTCTCTCTCTCTCTCTCTCTCTCTCTCTCTCTCTCTCTCTCTCTCTCTCTGTTTGTCTTATACAAAAACTCCAACGCTCCGTCAGGCCGCCACGAAAAACCCTTTTAAGCGTTTACACTGTCGCTTTCTCTCTCGAACTGACCAACACCCCCCGGACGCAACTTTTCACCCCCCCCCCCCTAATCTTAAGCCACGCAAGCGTAGACGTCCTCTGAGCTTCCTGTTCCGCGATGATTAAAAACATTGCGGCTAGCTGAGCTCTCGTCACAGAACTTCAGTACTTGGAAAACATAAATGCTAAATGCAGCAACTCCGTTCCAAAACGCTCCCTGGACGCCGGAGTAACGCTAGCGCGTCATACATCTTAACACCTAAACGTAGATGTCATCTGCAACTTTTTTCCTCATTTTTTTCATGTAAAAATGCGCAAAAAATTCCCGCTGACAATAAATATTCCCAGGTAGTCCTATCCCTCCATAGCCGTATGGTACGGCTTACCTCATCGCCAAGGTAGAACTTCAGAGCCTAGAAGGACAATCCGAACGTTTTGTTCAGAATAGAGAAACCAACAAAAATCTGTCACAAAGAACTAGATGAGCTGCGCTTAGGACCGTGAATTTTGGAAAGGTTAGTTTTCGTGACTAATTGCGAAGGCCAATTGTTAAGGTTTATATTGCTCGTGGCATGAATGTGCGGTCAAACTGAGGGTGCCACTTGGTGTATCTGAGCTTCCATGTGATAGCAGGGTGAGGAAAGGGCGGAGGGGGAATAGAAGAGATCGTTGAGAAGAGATATGTGATAGACACATTTGGGAATCAGCGATCAGCCAGCGATTATGCGACGACTCGAAAAGGTGTTTCCAAGATTCAAGATTTTTTAGTTTGCCGCGTTTGAGCGGGTAGGCAAGAGAAAAAAAGGTACGTGCGCGGCTGGACGGGTCCCCGGCTCTTATAGTGCAAGGCGGCAGCATGGCCAAGCGACAGTTCAGGCGTAATTGCTGAAGTGCGAATACAAACGTGGTACCCATGCATCGCAAGTATAGATATCAAAACACTAAATACTGCGTACATTAAAAGTAAACAACAGCCACGAACGGCATAGCCCTAACGTCTTTCGTGTGAAGAAGAAAAAGAGAACAAAAACAATAAACTGAACAAAAAAAATCGGAAAATCAATACAAAAGCTCCCAAAGTGGATACAAAATTTGACACCTTGGCTAGCGATTCAGCCCAGATACATCAACCAGCACACTGGTGTTCTAACTCGCAATAAGCACATGTGTATCAAAGTAGCAAAATTTATACAGACGGCAAACAACTTAAACACGGATATTCAGTGATGCACCCGAAAAGCAGGAAGTCCTAAAAAAGTAAGTAGCTTTGGCGAAGATGGAAATTAAGAAAGCGATTTGATGCAGCTGTCGCCGTGCCACTGTAGTTAAATTGATCTCCATCACACTTAGTGCGTTCAAAATGCGGGGTATATATATTCGTTAGTGTGGGCGTACCATACGTTGCTGGGCACGTAGGCATACTCCTTTGCTCATTTCGTCTGCTAGGATATACATGATGGCTACTACGGAGCGCAGCTAAATCTTTCAGGTTTGAGATGTTTTCCTTAGCTAGCTTCCTTTTTATACCTTTCAATTATTCCGATATTATACAAATGGTATATTCTTGAATACCCGCGTTTTCAATATAGGTCAGCTGTATGATCCAAAGATTTTTTGTCATATATTGCACGCAAAGGTTCTTCAGCAGTCAGCAAATGTGTTGCTTGTTTGAAGCAGTGGACCTCATTAGCGTAGAGTTTTCATTTTCCCGGAGGGTGCTGGGGCACGGTGAGCTTTTTATGGACCCATATGACATCTGCGCGCATAAGTTTTTAGGCGGCTAGAGAAATGGGGAATAACGGTGCACTTTTTTCCCATTAACATTTTCTGGTGTAATTTCACTGACCTGGAGAACAGCGCAATATAGTTTCGTAAAGTTAGCGCGTCTGCTCTGGAACAGCTTTTGGAAGAATTTATGAGATTATGGCCGGTTAGCTTTTGGCTGATGAGCTTTCAGCTTGCCAAAGTGCGAGTAGCCACCTCCCCTTCAAAAAAAAAACTGCTTATCTCAATTTATCTGTGTAATCTGGGGAAACAAGGCCCCATGAGTGATAACGTACGCCTACACGTAATGAGTCTCCCATTTTTGCTAAAAATGCGCAGGACCACCATTTCTATACCCTCGCTATTACAAGTGCGCCTCATTTATTGAACATTTTGTTCATTCCCTAACCACCGACCTATTTCAGAGTGCCATTGTAGGTGAGAATGTCAAGCAGTGTCGTGGCCGCTATTCCGCCTGTGCAGATCCGCATGATTTCTTCCACAACAAGAGGCGACAGAGAACTCCAACTTGTGCGCGTGTTTTTTTTTTGTTTTAATAAGGCGGAGTGCATTGTATAATTTTCTAGAAGGGGAAAGGGAGGCAGAAAGGGTATTTTCTGTAAGGAGGGAGGCAGGTGCAGGCGCGTGCCCAGCATTTTTTTTTCTTGAAGGGGGGGGGGGGGGGGAGAACAGGAGGGGCGCAAAGGTTGCACACACCCATTCGGTAGCGTACAAGCACCTTTGAGGTCTCTCTTACGATATTGGTGCTGACTCTTATGGTTGTGTAATGCCAGGTGAAGTTTCGAGCTGGACGAAAATCAGGATTCCGCGTGGTGCAAATCCACGCCAGTGATACACGACGTAATGCACGAACGGGCACCTTGTGCAAACATTACAGTGCATGACGATAACTCCACAACGTATGCGTGTGGTGAGGTAGGCATCCACAATAATATAATTTATTTGGCTAACAATTCGGTACAGTACCAATGTCCAAAGTACTCTAATGAGTCCTCTTTTGGTGTACTGAAATAGTCATCTTATTCTGTGTCAAGTTTTTCATGGTACATATAAAGGCCCTTGGTCTAACTGAAGGCGTGTACTATTTTGTAACTTGTCTGGGCCGGGCAACCTCTCTAGGCCTAGGCCACATTCCTTGATATTTTAGAGAAAGTCACTGCAATGTTCACTATCACATGCAAATAGAACTTTATTTTATTTAGTGGAAACGATATATACATGGGTGGCTAATTCGAACTATAAAGGGATCTTAAATGAGTTAGAATAAAGCGGAGTTCCAATCAGCACGGGCGGCCGCTACGGGCGGCCATCGTGCCAGGCTGGCAGGCAATACTCCAGAGAAACCGTATCTGGACTTTTTATCGCGAACGCCTGATGCGGCAGGTGATTTCGAGAATTAAGAAAATGGCGCCTTACAACGGCTTGCGCCCGAGCATTGCCGGTGCCGGCGGCGCCTGCTGTGCAAGCGAAACCTGCTAAGCACCGTTGCGCTGGCGTTTGCTTAAGCTTCTCTCTCGTTCTTTTGGTTCTATGGTTTGGTTTTACAGCGCATTCCATTCACCATGGGCCGGCTTACACTTCCGAGGAGCGGTGTAAGCCGGAGCTGCTGGCTTTAATTAACCGCTGGGAACACCAGCACGACCCAATTAGTGGAAGTTTTCCTGCGTTTAATATACATAGTGTTGGGCCAGGACCCTGGCGTCAGTTCGAATTAACTGTAAGTTCGAATTGAACGAGGTCGAATCACCCAGATTTTACCGTAATAATTCAAAGACGACTGCGTCTGATCATGCTCTTGCGGGTAATAATGTTCTGTGCAAGTTAAGCCAAACCTTGCTAGGTTTGGAATTTTCTTGTGAGATCCTGGAGAAAAAACCCTAATGAGTGCAATTATTTTGGTTTCAAACATTAGAAAATGACGTATTTTTAACGGACGCGTGCTCTGCCATTTGATTCAGTTCCGTACACACTAACGTTTTTAAAAGAAACGATAATGCAGCTCTTGGCAGCTTCGGCGCAATTCGTTTAGTGCAAGGCTGATACAAACCTTCTAGGTTTCATTAGGGACGCGAGAAATCTAAATTACCTTGGGAAGCTCTTTGGTCCACCACAAAACAGGGAGCATAGACAGTTTTACAGAGCCAGCACGAGCTTCAGGCTTTCGTCGATGCTCGAATCAAGTCAGCGTTTTGTACCCCGCAGTGCATAAGGTCATGCATAATGGCATGGCCGGCATACGTAAATGCTACAAACTACACTATTTTAGTCGGAAACTGTCTGTACTTGGCACAGCTGAAGTATAGCTTTAGTGACAGCGACCATGATGTCCGAACTGAAGCATACTTCCAGACTAAGTTAAGTTAGACATGCGAGATTGGCTAAAAATTGCAAAGTTGTTCACGGTGATAATTGCTTGGTAATTCTTGTTACTTAGGTAACGCTGATGACTGTTCAAAGATTTCTCCGTGAGACACAGAAAACGTTGGGGAGTATATAAGTAACAGTTGTGGATCTAGGCCGGGTTACATTAGGGTGGAGCGGGGAAAGGGGGAGCAGATAAGGCGTAGTTGCCTAGTTCCGTTTAGAGGGCCTGCAGTCTGTGGCGTATCTGAACTCCGCCATTTATTTTTCATGCCAGATTGGCTGAGCATTGAAGGAACAATACTCTTGCTCCCACAAAACTTCTGTTAATGCAAAGAAGAGTTGAAAAAAAAAATTGTCGGAAAGGCACGTTCGTTTCCTCGCACCAGTACGGTAATTCTTCACTTGGGCATGCTGCTGCGATAATTTTAAAATAAAGTGTGGCAACGCATGCATGCATTGGCATGAAACGTGCTAAGAGAAGTCATGATAACGGGAAACACTACGCGTCCGCCGCTACGTCACGGGGAGTAGCGTGCTTGTAAAAGCCAACTGCTAGAAATGCAACACGAATAACTACATTTTTAACTATTCATGGAGTGATGCTAACCCTGTCCCGATAAACTCTGTAAAACGCACTCCAACTTCGCACACCATAAAATATTGAAATGTGTACACGTTTTGTACTTATGGTTTCCTAACCCAAAGCTACCCATCTGCTTCTTTATGGGCGCTCTATCAACCGTCCAATATATTTGCGCGAAGAGCTGAGACCAGTATCCGACTGTGATCGTATTGGTGGCTGTAGCTGTTGGAGCGTTTGTGTTTATCCAACGCGATATTGCATTCAAGAAATGAATCGAAATAAAACTTTTGGTGCCGCAGACGTTTACGTTATAATGACCTCGTTTAAAACCCCGTTAAATTTGTGCGTCAGAGAATTTAAGAATGGTCCACACTGCTAAGCCCCAGTGCAATCTCCATCGTCAAAGACATCAGTGATTATGCAAGGATTAATCAGATGAAGAAAATGACTTACTATAATTCGAGGCCTCGTTTATGGGTTGGTACTTAATGCGAGCATGGCTTCCCCAAAATCCAGCGCCGCTTCTGTAATTGCTAAATATTGCTGTTGTTGTGACTAAGGCCCTTCTATATACAATGGTCTCGTCGTCCGCCGCCCAGGAAAAAAGCGGCCGTGGACAGCAGGGGTTTAGTAGTGACGGAGGCCAAAGATGGCCATCGGGGCTTCACTACTGTCACGACCGCCGTCTTCCTGTAGTAGAGATCGGGAGCTTCATGCCTTAAGGTTTATAATGAAGTGTGTAACCGTCTCTGACATTCGCAGTGCGGCCCTTCTGTCCCCCCGCGGTTCCCCAGCTTTCTAGGTTTGAGCTGAATACAGCAAAACAAATCTGCCCAATTAAAGGGGGCGATAGTGACTCCGTCCGCAGCCTGCTACCAGAAGGACCCCACTCAAAGACACCCTTCGCGCTTGACATTAACGTGAAAGAGAGGGGATATGAACGGGTGACGCGCAGAACAGAGGCCTTACTCACAAGGGTTCTCTCCCCGCGCACGACAGTCATTCATATAAACCACGCATTTTGCCCGATACGACTCACAGTTTTCTTTAGTCACCTTGCAGGTGGCTTGGGTGTCTGCTTGCGCGTGGTTCTGACCGGTAAAGGTCGTCGGTTCCCTCTCTTTCCCCCATGATTGGCCGGGGGTCCCATTTTTTCTGCCGCCAATCACTGCAGACCACTCCCTGCTTTCCCCGCCACTCCATGAGAAGTTAATCTTCTTTGCTGCATTGAAGTCGCGTGTGGTTTTCGTCTTCGGAGGAGGAGGATAAATATCGTTATTTTTGTCTTCAGGAGGTGAAGTCTTCAGTCCAGGACCTCATATACCTTGCCAGCGGTTACAGCCCGCTGCACCAGTTGAAGCTGCTTGGACAGGCATAAGCTGGACAGGGCGCGCCTGCGGAGGTCGGGAAATTTGAACCACTATTGTTTGATTGGATTCGGTGTGTGGAGAGGGAGGGCGCTTTTACGGCGGAGAACGACCCGACCGGTTAATTATTCTCTATGGCGACATCGGCGACATGTCACCGCGCATTTGAGTGTCGGACAAGACATGGTATATACAAAAGGACAACGGACGCGCTCGGCGACCCCCGCTTAGCTTACCCGAGGTTGCCATCGCTTTGGGCGCTTCGTTCTATGAAAGCGCCCGGGCGTCGGATAGGCATTTTAATGTTTCTAATAGCGATACTTTAGAAGTATACGCGCCTTTGTTTACACGCTACGTATCGCGCATAATAGGGAGTACGGCGCCGACCGGAAAAATGTCGGGCGTGCGGCAGGCCTCAGCCCGGTCAGCCACCCCCCCCCCCCTCTACCGCCTCTCTTTCCCCCTGGCTAAGCCAATGGTGCACACGAACTTTCCCCGTGGGGGCGTCGCCCCCTCCGAAGAAGCTCGCTGGGGAGCAGGTGCCTTGCTGCCCCCACGTAGTTGACGCCTATGGGCCAGTACACCACCCCAAGTGGGCGTACATGCCTATGGGTCGTGCACCCCACAAGTGGCGTAATTCAAGTGCGACATAAATAAGGAACTATGTAAAGAAAGCTTTACCTTGGCTGGTAGCAAATAACGATAGCGGCTTATTAACCCTGCAGTTCCAGGAAGTCTATTCCTAACTCTCTCAATTTTCATCCCAACAAAGTTGGCAGTTGAGAGCGACCCCTAACAGTTTGGCATTATCAACAAACTTGATGGGGTCTCTGCCCAATCCAAGTCCTTCCAGTGGATTAACCTTTCATTTTTGGTCTAATCATCCTACCAGTTGTTTTGTCTACGGTTACTGTTAGCTGGTTTAAAAGTGACCAATGCCTAATTTGCTGCATTGCGCTATTTGCTTGATCAATGTGGCATCTGCGGAAGGAGATGTAAACAACAGGGTTACATCATGAGCGTACATGATATACTTTGCTTACCTTGGACTCGTTACAATATCATTAAGATATAAATTAAGAAGGAGGGGGCCTAAAATGCTGTATTGTGGAACAGCGGAGGTTCTGTCTTTCATACATAATTTCCATAGCCGATTTTAACATATTGCGAATGATGCTGCTGAAATGAACTAGGTGAGTTAGTTGAGCCCTGAAACCGTATAAGCTAAGTTTATTCAGTAGCCGATCATGGCTTATGGAGTCGAACGCTTGCGTGAAGTCTAATAAAGTACCCAAAACCACCTTTTTTTTCTTCAAAAGAATGTAAAATGACCTAATTTACAGAGAGTAATGCCATCTCTGGAGTTTTATATTTTGTGAAACCGAACTATGCGTCAGAGATTATGTCACTCTCAAAACTGTGCTCAGAGTCTGTTCAACTATTAGGCAACTAATCCCCGTGCAGGGTTTGTATGAAGAGGATGACCTGAAGAAAAAGCAGAGGTCGAACCATGATCATCGCACTTGTCCTGACCACACGACCAGCGGCCGCCTCCTTCAACATTCTTATTCCAATTTATTAGTGTAAATAAACCCCTTCCCATCGTAGCAGTTTGTGGTTGAAGTGGGGGGTAGCCTTGAGGGAAGATGGAACCACTGGAACTTTGCCAAAGCCGCCCACTGGCCGGTCTCTCACCGGAGCGGGTTCTCCTGTCTGATACTACAGAAACATTCCAAGCCATGCCAATGACCAAGTGGCAGTTGTAGAGGGACCACGCACGTTCGCTGGGAACGGTGGGGACGACCTAGGCGAATGGAGCGTTCACTACGACAGGGTCAGCAAGTTTAACCTCTGGAATGCGACAGCTAAGCTACCAAACATGGAAACATGGCGTTAATCTTCTCGGGCACAGCGTTGACGTGGTTCGAAATCCACGAGACTAGAAGAGGCCGTAAAAAGGTGGTTTGGGGATTCCATGGTGAAAAAAGATGTGAGGAGAGCGGACGGTACATCAAGAAGCACAAGTGGTGGGGGTCTTGTACACCTTACATCGAAGAAACATTGAAATTATGCAGGATTGTGAATCCCGCAATCTGTGAGGACGACCGAGTTGGATGCATTGTTAAGGGAATCTCCGAAGACGTGAATGCTTTCCTCAGTAAGGAGAGCCTGGACACAGTAACCGACATCATGCGACATTGTCAGACATTCGCAGCCCTTAAGATTGGTCTCCTAACACCGAAGTTCGGCCGCTTGTCAAATGTAACCCCCGTAGCCAGCGTAGACGACACCCAGACCATAGACTGTATAAGGTAAACAGTTCGGGAAGAACTGTGTCGACATGACGAATCGGTTCATCGTATCGCATCGACACCACTTGCGACTGCCATCCGCCACAGGATGCCCTGAGCCGCCGCTGTGTATCGGCCGGCTACTACCCGCCGCGAAACTATGCCCCCGACGAGCAGGCATGGGCCCCTACAGAGTTCCACCTGTTCGGAAACTCTGGTAGTTTCGAAAGCCACCGTTACTCATTCGAGCGAGCTGAAACGAACACCTGGGCCCCGCCACGCAGTGTGTACTCACTTCGCCGTGCTGACGAATATTGCAGGGAAGGTGCACGGGCCAACAGACCTCAAACACAACACACCACGTTCGTGAAACCCGACAGGATTTGCCCGCAACCTGTGTGCACTGGTGTGGCATCACGGGCCACATTTCAAGTGTTGCCGTCGCCGTCACGAACAGCAAGCACAGCATTCTCCATACACTGCTTCCGAACCTCCCACCCACAGCGTTGGGAGTGAAGTCTCAGACCCCGCTTCCCGCCAACAATTTTCTAACCAGTTCGCCGCGCAACGGTTCTTCGGGAACCCCCTATTGCAGCGTGACACCACCCGCTAGACGCCAGCGCCGTTTCCCCATCGCACGGCGCCGCTCAGCATCCCCTCCACCGGGAAACTAGCCGGCGTGGCCGATGGAGGTGAGGTCGTCGGACAGCCTTCGATAAATAAACAACCTCTCCCCTTTTTATCGTGACAAACCAAGTTCAAGTGCTCGTGGACCGCGTTTCCACATTGGCTCTAGTACATTGGCGCCACCATTTCAGTAATGAGTAAAAAACGCCTGGCACGTAATGTGACGTTCAAGTGGCACAAGGAAATATCGTTTCGTGAAGTAGGTAGTGAGCCACTGCACCCTCGTGGTGTGGGCAGAGTCAATGTTTCCATCGGTGGGCGGACCTTCAAAGAGGAACTCGCTGTTCTTGCAATGTCAACCCCTGACGCAGTTTTCGGCATTGACTTCTTGCGCGACTCGATTGCGCGACTGGCGAACTTTCTCTGAGCCGGTTGCTGTTTTCTGCACGTGCTGGTGAGCTGAAGAGACAGTTATACCGGCATGGTTTCTGGTGATAATATCAGTGAGTGCTTTTATTCCTGACACCGGTATATTTGACGCTGTAGTAGAACCGTTATCCCTGAACTATGCTAGCGGAGACCTTTTGGTATACCGTTGTGTCGTATTCGTTGAAGGAGGATGTAGTTATCTGTGCGTGCTCAACTGTCCCTCGCAAAGCGTGGTGCTACCGCAGGATATGAAGCCGGCCGAGAACAAGATCAACGACTGCATTTCAGTCGCGCTGCACAGTTTTGAGTGTGACATATATTTGCACCGCAACAATATTACATTTTTGGCAGAAAAATGGGCATCGAATGTGTATAACTTTTTCGTGCCTCCTTGGAAAGATGCAAATGCAGAGACAGGCCTGTAATTAGGCAATTAGGCAGACAATGTCTCTCAGCTTTCTTGTGAAGATCAGATACTTTGGCTGTCTGAGCAAGAGACGGAGTTACTTCAGATTCAAGGCACATGTTAGAAATGATAGCAAGCAGGGGGAATAAGATGTGTATCTCGTACTTGGTTGGTTTTACCAAGGAAGTTATATAAAACGTCTGGAGTGGAGGCCGCCCATAGCAGGCAACATGGGAAGGTGAAGCCGGGCGAACCGGTCGGCGGCCATATTGCCATGGGCAGAAAATGCGCTGAACGGCAGGGACGCTGAAGTGCGGTCGTGTATTTTTTACTTTACAAGGGAGGAAACGATGGGTAAGCTGGTTTATCGACTACGATATTTGAGGGCAGCCTGAATTTTGCCTTACGCGGAAGGTATTGACGTAGGATATGGTTCAAGCAGCGAGTTCGCATGTATGTATCTTATGGTGGTGAACAGAGCTGCCGCCGCGGGAAAACGCATAGCGCTTGGCTAAAGATACCCCCCCCCCCTCTGCTTTTATTTCACTAAACGTTTATTCTGTACATCTAAGGCCACAGGCCACCCCTCTTAACACCAAAATGACCTCATCTTGCACGCCATGGCAAGAGATGCCGCGTTATAAGGATACTATTGGCCGTGATTTTACGCTGAAAATGCGGGACACGCAACAGCGCGATTATTTGACGCTTGTGTGTTTAAGCGGCATTGCTGGGAATAATGAATGCATATTCATTAATTATTATTGAACAATAACGCAGATCTCACACCCAAGCAAGCTCTGTAGACATAGTTTAGCGGTTGGAATGGTTTTTAGGCAGTACTGCAAGGAATCATATGCATCAGGATATTGCAATCTTTATATGTACTGCACATGCACGTTTTATGTACTGCACATGCACGTTTTCTGGTTTAAACAACATGCCCAGTTTTGTCCTTGCCGAAGAAGACCAAATTAACTACGAGCTTGTGATTGATTGATTGATTGATTGATTGATTGATTGATTGATTGATTGATTGATTGATTGATTGATTGATTGATTGATTGATTGATTGATTGATTGATTGATTGATTGATTGATTGATTGATTGATTGATTGATTGATTGATTGATTGATTGTGGGGTTTAACGCGCCGACGCAACGCAGGCGATGAGGCGCGCCGTAGTGGAGAGCTCCGGATTAATATTGACCACCTGGGGATCTTTCACGTGCACCGAAATCTCGTACACACGGGCGTTTTCGCTTTTGGCCTTCATCAGAAAAGCGGCCGCCGTGGCCGGGAATCGAACTCGCGTTCTAGGGATGAGCAGCACAATGCCTTAGTCATTGCGCCACCGCGGCGGCTCTATTTCCAGCTTTTCAATCGTATTTTGCAAAATGAATTAGGCACACACTCCAGCTCATTAAAGCATGTTTTTGTTATTCCGCGTGCACTTTACGGAAATCATGATCATCACACATACATGTCTCATTCGCATTGGCTTTATTTTTCAAATCCAGGTTACTTAATTGGATCCACGACTACATTACCCGCGCACTTTCTCACAATAGTAGCGTGCCATTGATAAGAAAACTACGTGCAGGAGGTTACTCAAACACATTCACAGCCTTGTTGACAGCGCAGGTTCGTACGCGAGCAGCGTGCTATTGATAAGGAAATCACGCGGACGAAGAACGCGGGAGAGCATTGCGGTGCATCAAAGACTTCGACGACTTTGCAAATGAAATATAATAAACAAGAGTGCCATGATTTTTGATGGTGACTGTCTGGGCAATACGCTGCATTTAAATTAGTGCGGAAAAACATTTGCACCCCACATATTTACAAACGTGATTTCGCGCACTCATGTGACTACAGGACCACCACAACTACGAGTGAAAACATTCGCATATCTGCGTAAACATGCGCGTACGGTATGCTCAGTAAGCGGACGGCAGGTGCTACGGCGAATTTTCCCTTTACATCACGCACAAACGGCGGGTAAGTGTGCACTTATAACGTTATAATACTAGTAATGCCCTCGAGACCCAAAACAAACAGAGACCCTCAGTACTTGCAGATGAAAGGTGATCCCCGACGTTTTCGTCGCGCGATTAGCGTAGTCGAACGCGACGCACGAGCAGACCATTTCTGATTTTTACAGCTTTGGAGCATCCATCCGCGAACGACGATCGAACGAACACTAGTTCCGCCCTTCGGCAAGAGTTTTCTGGAATCCCCTTTGCAAGACTCGAGGGTGTTATAGCAATAGGACTGCGCTGCCTGTCTGAATTTTTAGGTAAGCCGACTTCTGTAGGATTTAAATGCCGCGAGAAATTGAGGGTTACGGGTTAAAATGAATTGCTTGTACTTTTTATCTTTTAGTTTTGTTTTCTTAAGTAGTGCCGACCTGATTCAAACTTTGCGAGCCTTTGTGGGAGGAATGTGTTCCTTGTACGTTAAATAGGTGTGATATACTGTTTTAAAATTGCTGATAAAAGCTTAATAGGCTGTCTTAGCATATCTTGTAGTCAAAGCATCAAAAGTTTTAGTTAGCAACAGCCTGTCTGAAGAAACACGGCTTTGTTCTATATTGCACTGATATGAAGGGCAAGTGTAGCGCACCTGCGCAGTACGTAGTAGTTTTTACGGCAAGTACAGTTGGAAAATTGTAACTTAAATTGTGAGTAACAACAAAAGATTTAAGTGGAGATGAATGAAAATTCGCTATAAATAAGTAACTTAGCAATTCGCCGTTTGTTGTCGCTCTGGCTGGCGTATTTATTGCACTGGCGGAGCCATTTGCCCATAAAAGTAGGAGAAACTCCTTTATGGTGTTATTCTCAGCGAGGAAATTCAGATTATAATCTCCACCAAGAATTCGTGGAAAGCAGAATCAAAGCAGAAACAACTTTTTCGTGCAGTTAGGCTGCAATAGCTACAATAGTCTAAAAAATGATTAAAGGTATCTACGGATTCAATGCAGTTTATGCGATATGTTTGAACCGTTTTGGAAATGGCAGATGTCTGTGCAATTTTGCTTTTGAATAGTGTGGCAAGTGCGAGTTTAAGCAGTTGAAGCAGGGTGACGCAGTTTGAAGTTACGCTTAAGGAGTCCGAGTGATGGAATTCCAAGCAAGAGACTATAATTATTGCGTTGGTTATGTCTAACCAAGCATTACGGAAAAAATATTGCTTATCCAGAACCGGGCTGAAGGACGGAGTTTAAGGTTATGGACGTTGAAATTAGAGCAGTACGTTTAAATTTGTTACCCATGTTCTAGACAGATACTGTCGGAGCAAATATTGCGATAAATGCAACAGCCGTCTGCAAAACGTCGGACTGTAGCTGGAACACAAGTGGTAACGTAAAAATATAAATTAATGCAATCGCCACGAGGCATCTAAGACTGACGATGACACGTGCACGTTGTCGGCAGGCGTTTTGTGAATATTCTTTTAGAAAAGCTATGAAATGCCACGGGGAAGGTTTTTCTGTAAGTAATTAATTTGAGGGATGTATAGCTACCATTAAACAAAAAAAAACAGCAAAAAGCCACGTTTAAAAGGAGCAACAGTTGGCAGTATTCAATTACTAACCGAAACAACGATATACGTTGAAAGCCTTGACGTAACAGCGTATGATACAACATGAGAAAACTTGGAAAACATACCCGTTGTTTTAATATTCATCGAGAAATTTTGGAAATACTTGTGGGCGAAACAGCAAAACAGCATACTCTATCCGTGAAATCAGACAATAAAAACGCCTCAAGCAATTCAAACGTGAGAGGAAAAAGACGTTTTTTTACCGTTCCTTTCTTGATGTTTGCTTTGTTTTGTTTTGTAAAATGCCACTCATCGTTCCAAAAAATTGCTTGTTTTCAAAGCTGACTATGGTATCTTTCGTTATGCGCACCAATGTGGGCTAACTAATTTGGCATAACACACGCTCACCTGCAGTTTTATAATAATAACGACACAGAGGTGGTGCCAAATTACGAATTTTGAGCAACAAATTAAGGTTAGCAATTTTGCTATGCACATTTTTGAAACGCATAATACCTATTCGCATGCGTCAGGTTACTACTCACCACTTATATAGGGAGCTTGTCGGCTGTGTAGACGGTTTGCTCCAAGATCTGCCATGAGAGACACTGTCCTCTACTTGTCCCCCAGAAGGTCTCGGAGGGCCAGTATGTAGCTCTGCGCGATCTGAAGAGTCTCGTACTTGGAGAGCTTGCGATCGCTCACGGAGGGCACCACCTTGCGCAGCTCGTCGAATGCGCTGTTCAGCCTGTGCATTCGCCGGCGTTCCCGCACGTTGGCGACGGTCCTACCGCGCTGGCTGCTGCTGCGCTTCTTGGCGCTCGCGGCTTGCGGGCTGCCCCCCGCCGAACACTCGCCTCCCACGAGGGACCAGGCGGGCGCCTTGGAGACCGCGTCCTCCGCCTGGACAGGAGGAGGTATCCGGTGTACGTCGCAGCTCGTCGTAGCTTGAACCACAGAGTTGAAGCGGAACGTTGAAGAGGCAAACTCACTCCGAGAGTCCTGGTGTCGTGCCGCTTGCCACTGTAACCGTGAATGATGATTCCCACCTGAGTTTTGGGGACAGGGATGCGTTGATTCTTCTCGTCGCCTTTTGGTTCCGGCGCTTTCCGCTATGTTTGAGCACGGTAGGTCAGTAGTACGTGCCGTTCTAAAACCGACATACTCCGGTCGCATGATTTCAAAAGGGTTGTCGTGAAATCCTCGTAAGGACTGGCTGCGCTTATCAGCCGCGAAGACGCTGGGAAGCGACATAATAATAGTTCATCGGGTGAAGCGTTCTTCTAAACTTTGCAAGACAGCAAGACTGAAACTTTGACCGGCACGTTTCAGTCTTGCCTGTTACTCCGAACGGTCAAAGTCTCCATAATAAGAGAAACAAAGCAGACGACTTCGCTATTATCGACTAAAAGAAGCAGTCGATACATGTGTAGAATCCCGGAACAGCTTTGGGGTGCACTATATGGCTTCTGGCCGACGCGAACAAGACTGCGCCAGGCGCAGGTTGCGGCGGTGGACTCTTCCGAAGTGGTTTGTTCGGCGGCGCGCCACGCATCAGGGGCAAAACGAGCCCGAGACACGGTGCGGTGACGCCGACATCTGCAGCGTGAGTGGCTTTAATGCCCCTTCCGAGACGGGTCACGGCTGCTGAGCGACTAATTCTGCCCTCTTCTCACGAGTGCGAGCAATGGTCGGAAGGCCGGCCCCAAGGAGGGGGTGGAGATTACGCCTTCGCTTCTGCGCGTCATGCACCGTCGCACCGACAGCAAAGTGCGAGCAAAAGTCGAAGCCACCAGAGCCTCCTCGCTCTTCCACCCAGGCTCGCGCGCCGCCACGCGTGTCACGTCCAACACTCTCGGCCACGCGACCGGCAATGTGCGCTGGCCTTTAGCGGGCACTTTCTCTCTTCCCGAAGCGCTCCTTCGGAACACGTTGGAAGGCTTTCGAGTACAGATTCACGACTAGAAAAGAGACCCGAGGATATTCCGTGTCAGGAAAAGCATCCCGCCAGGCCCTCGTCTGGAAAGTTGCTGGTTTGCTTTACTTGGGTGAACTAATTGACCAGTTGGCGTTTTGGCATTATTGAGGCACGAAGGCAGAATGGAAAGCTGAGCTACTTGGAGCAGATTTGTCATTTCCTGCGCAAACAGACGTAACACAAGAAGTCCACGAGTGATTTCTATTAGCTGTTTATTTAATGAAATCACACATATCTATACTCGATCCTGACTTGCCAATACATGCGCGAAGCACTAGGTGATAGCACTCGTTTTTCAGTTCATCATCCCTCGTGACTCCTCGACTGTTGCCTGTAAAAACTTGACTTCATTGGCCTGTAAGTGTAATCGATGGCTGAACCACGCTCATGTCTCCCGATTTGCTTATTTTTTAGGCTTACACGATAAGTGAGCACATCTCATCTCTGTGCGCAAAATGTGCTGTCGCATTCCCAGAAGACGATTGGGACCATTTGCACGCTTTGTAATGAAGTCCGAGATTCGAGTTCGGCGTTCCTTATGTGGAATTCTCATCTTGAATGTTAGAATGCGCGAACATGAGAATTCTACAAAAGGAACGCCGAAGTCGCATCTCGCGCTTCATTGCAAAGCGTGGAAATGGTGCCAATCGTCTTGTAGGAGTGCGACTGCAGAGTTTGCGCACAGAGACGACATGTGCTGACTTATCGTGTAAGCCTACAAAATAAGCAAATCAGGAGACATGTGCGTAGTCCAGCCGTCGATTACACTATACAGGCCAATGAAGTCAAGTTTTTACACGCAACAGTCCAGGAGTCACGAGGGATTATGAACTGAAAAACGAGAGCTATTACCGTGTGCTTCGCGCATGTATTGCCAAGGAAGGATCGAGTATAGACGTCCGTGTTTTCATTAAATGAACAATTGATAGAAAGCACGCGTGGTACGTTTGTGTTACGTCTGTTTGCACTGTAAATGATGAATGCGTCACGGAGAATTTGAACAGGACCTGTGCACAGAAGAGGGACGGGGACTCAACGCTGGGTTCCATTTCCGTGTTTTTTAAACTTCGGCGTGCCGCAAGCATCGCTCGACGTATTTTCGTCAAGGTGCTCTGTACTGGCCATCACATGTGGGACCCTCTATGTGGAAGATATGCTCCTTTTGTATAGGAAAGCTTGTTTCACGACTCGAACTCAATCTGAAGTTTACAAATATTTCGCGGTTGCTGAATTTTGCGGAAAATATTGCACGAAAAACGAAGTAATAAGCTACTGCCATTTCCTTAATGTTGTGTCTACATTGCTGATATTTCGTAATCTCTCTTCTTCAGGCCAGAGCAGGTGACCGTATAACAAGGAATATCTTCTTTCCCCTGTCGATATTGTTAAAATTTCAGGGGTTCGGGTGTGTTTGTAGCTGTCGTAGTCGTCTTTGTTTGGTGCTTCATGTAAATTATGGATCCAACTGGTGTGCTCTAGCAGCTGCATACCTACAAAGCTGCTAATGCGAATTGCAACTACTGCAGAAAGCATAGCGAAGTTGAAATCGCACAATGTTATTATGACATACCAATGCATTTTCAAAACACGAAGTAAATGAAAAGAAACGCCAATTATGCTTTCAAGTGCATGGAATCAGCATTAGAGCACCCAGTCATTTAAAAATAAAGGGGTCACGTGGGCAACTTTCTTGTCTGAGCAAAACATTGCAATCCGGCAGTCAATGTAACGTGCACGTTCGTTTATTTATATACTGTAATGAAACTTCGTCCGGCTGTCAGGCTTCCATGTTTATTCTGCCCCCGAACGAGCTCCGCGCTTCTTCCTCTTCTTCCAATCGGCGGCCGTCCTCTTTGGCTTAGTGAAAGATTGACCTCTAACCTGGGTTTCAGCTTTTGCTTTGCAATTCTTCTCGCCTTCACACTCGGCCACACTGCAATGAGGCGCCCTGTCCAACTCTTTGGGTTTGCTCCTGACTTAGGCTCGAAGGTAGGCATAAAGGTGCGCATACCAACGGCAGAAGAGGCGGTTGTACGTCTGTGTTCGCTGGAAATGTCTCGCGTTCCGCTTCGTGTCTTCCTTTCTTGATTGCACCAGGGATATGCTGGGATATGCTCATTGCAAAGGAAACCACGGTGGCTTCAGGAATGATAATGTTCTGTGGGCTTGTCTCGCGGCTATTGTCTTGTTTTGTTTTTTCCTTGGTGAGTGATTCGGCATTTGCTTCAGCGTTCTTGCCTCCTGCGGGTTCGTCGTCGTCGGCTTCAGTAACTGTCGCTGAAACGTGCTGGTATTTGACAGGTGCATCCTTCTGTGCTCCATTCTTTTCTTCATCCAGTTGGATCTTTCGCTGCTTCCTAGGTTTCCCTGGCATGTCTTTTTGTTAAGCTTCATAGGGCTCAGCCATTTCGATCTTGTCGAGTTCTTGTGGGGACAACAACGGCTGAGTGAGGTTGTTGGAATAGGACGTCACAGTGTATGCAAAGTGATCTTCCGCCGTCACCATGGTGGTGTTGAAGTGTTCCACGGAACTTCCGGGCGTCATGCTACCCTCGTTCGAGGGTGAAAGCGTCGAGATGCCCGCAAAGTGGTAGGATCCGCCCTCGCATAGTGGACTCGGGGCGACGGACGTGAGTATCGACGCAATAGGCCGCTGCTCCAGTGGAGTGGGGTTGAGCGACGGTGGTGATTGGCTCTCTGGGATCACACATTTCTCCGACCCGACGCAAGTCGAAGGTGGCTCCCGGAGAAGGCACGCCTGCTGATGCACGCAGGAAACCATCGGCTGGTTAGAGGCCTGGTACCGAGACTCGGCACACGTGGCTGCTTCACCAGTCACAATTGGGGTCACCTTGGTGGTTGCCTCCTCCCCCTCAACTACCATATCATTTACTTCGAGACAAGGGTCACGGTTCTCCAGCGGGTTCTGCAGCGATGCCTCTAGGTGAGGTTCCTGTGCCTGCGGGTTGAACTCTGCTGCAGTTCTACGGTGAGGTCGATAAAATCTTGCAGGCTCAAATCTGCTTGCTGCAACGTGAGTATTGCAAGTTGGGCGCGGTAAGCAATGCCATCTATGACGTACTGCCCCGCTGCAGGAGACATCCAAGGGAGGCCACAGTCTACGAGCCGGCGGAGCTTGTCATGGATGTAGGCCTTGATGTCCCCTCCAAGGCCTTGGTATCGGCTGCGCATCTCCATGTAGCGGGTGTCGTAGGTGTCTGAGAAGTTACCAAACGCTGCGATCAACTCCCCGCTCCAGCTTGCCCAGGTAAAATGCGTGTATCCCTCCTACAGATGTCACGCCCGAGCAGCGTCGCGCAGGCGTTCTTCAACGATTGACCGCTTGATATCCTCAGGCGACGCATGGCATGCGGCAAGGCTGTCAATCAGCTGTACCTAGCGAACAGCGTCGTCTCGGAATCTATGAAACGCCGGTACGTCCGCGAGGGCAGGCGGCGAAAACGCGCTGCCACGGACCGCGTATTCAGGGGCAGGCACGACGTCGTCAAGCCGCCGGCCCACCTCTGTCAGGGCCTGGACCGCCCAAGAAGGTTGGCCGCCACGCGCAGCACTGGTCGCCATCGGGAAAGGTTTGTCACTCTCGGTGGAGAATCAAAAGTCCGCAGAAATTACAGCGCGAACGGCGGAAGCAGCAGCGAGTCCGGTTAACCGCTGGGAAAGGCTGCGACCGAGGCTGGCTCGCCTGAGTGCCGGGCTTTCCTTGCGTTCGGCGCTCCAGCTGGGACCGCGGTACCACCGGTAAACTCGGGCAGAAGAGCAGGCCCTGCGGCTGGATTGCCGCGGCAATCCAGCAGCAGGCGTCCCTGCGGCTGGATTGCCGCGAGGGAGAGCAGGTCCGGAGGCTGGGTCCCCTCGGGGCTTAAAGGCTTGTAATTTATTTATTTATTTATTTATTTATTTATTTATTTATTTATTTATTTATTTATTTATTTATTTATTTATTTATTTATTTATTTATTTATTTATTTATTTATTTATTTATTTATTTATTTATTTATTTATTTATTTATTTATTTATTTATTTATTTATTTATTTATTTATTTATTTATTTATTTATTTATTTATTTATTTATTTATTTATTTATTTATTTATTTATTTATTTATTTATTTATTTATTTATTTATTTATTTATTTATTTATTTATTTATTTATTTATTTATTTATTTATTTATTTATTTATTTATTTATTTATTTATTTATTTATTTATTTATTTATTTATTTATTTATTTATTTATTTATTTATTTATTTATTTATTTATTTATTTATTTATAGAAGCCTTACAGGCCCCATTGGAAGACATACATAAGGGGGGCATTTGAAAGCGTAAAACAATACAAAACGTACATTTAAGACCGGAACATCGTAACAACAAAATATAACCGCATTACACACATTTCAAAAGACAAATGATCACTTTTTGACCGTACATAAACACTTGTGGCCGTTAACGAAGTGAAAAAACATACAATTTGTGAAGAAACAAACACAACATAGACGTAAATCCTGGTGGCAGGTGTTACACAAAAATTTTATATCAGCATTAAACAGTGTAAAGCGTGAGTGGCTGACTGCAAAATGTTTCGGGGTTAGATATGGTTGCAATGTTATCAGGCAGCTCATTCCAAAGGCGAATGACACGAGGCAGTGCGGATTAATTAAATGCATTGGTTTTACCGTATATGCGCATGAAACTGGACTGATTATTCAATCTGCGTGAAAAAGAATGAGGTATTTGAAGTGGTAGCCGGGTTCGTTTATGGGCGAAAATATATTTGTGGAAAAGGCGCAATACAGCAATTACGGCGGCCATTTAATGGCGGCAGCTGGAGGTCTAGTTTTATTTGTGTTATGCTGGAGTTGATATAAATAAATAAATAAATAAATATTGTAGTTACATGATATGAACCGGGCTGCTCTATCTTGTATCATTTCTATCATAATTATTACGTAGCTCTGGTGAGGAGACCAAATTGACGAGTCCAATTCTAGTTGTGGCAGGATGAATGTTTAAAAGGCAAGTCTACGAATGTTAGTAGGTGAATTTTGCAAGTTGCGACGTAGATAGCCCAGTGAACGTGATGCTTTGGCACATAAAGACGTGATATTTGGGACCCATGAAATATCGGCTGTAAGAGGAACACCAAGGTACTTGTACGAAGAAGTATGGGAAAGCACAGTGTTACTTAAGTGATAAGAATATTCCGAATTTACAGGTTTACGGCTGAAGCACATTACCTCGTACTTGGTAAAGTTTAATGTCAAGACCCATTTGTTGCACCAATAAAAAAGAAGGTTAAGTGCGTGAGATCTGCGTGAGATCAAGAAGATCTGCTTGAAGTGCTAAGTGATCATCAGTAGTGTTAATGGGGCGGTAGATATTACAGTCATCTGCAAAAAGACGCCATCTGGGAGACTTCCTGGGAAAACTTACCAGGAAGTTTCCCAGGAAACTTCCTGGGAAAAAGGAAGTTATCTGGGTCGGCAAGTCGTTAATGCAGATAAAGAAGAGTAAGGGCCCAAGGACGCTGCCTTGCGGCACACAGGAACTGTCAGAAGTAAATGGGGAAGAGAAATTGTTAACAACTGTGAACTGTTGCCGAAAAATAAAGGATGGGAAAGAAAGGACGTAACAAGGGCGCCCAAAAGAAAGGACGTTACAAGGATGGGAACAAATCAAGAGAAGTCTTGTATAAGAACGGTCGTCTTTGCTGTGCGCTCCGCAAACTGCCAAGGGCAAGCTACAGCCTAAAAAACGTTATGCCCTAAAGCCCTTAAGTATTTAAGGAGTTCTCTTTGGATGATGCGAAGTCGGCAAGCCCAGCGCACGCAAATACAATCCTACAAACTCTTTTTCTTCCGTCATTAGCACCTGCTCCGTGACGCTGTTACACTGCCAAAACGCTCCATCTAAGGAACCCCCTTTCCCGCAATGCGGGGGTTTCCTTGATTCTCAGTTCCCCCTCTGGGCAGCTCCTGCCCTCACGCTAAGAAATCGCTAGCGATAATGGCGAAGACTGCCGGCCGCAGCAGCGCAGTTTTTTAATGAACACCACTACCACGACAGTGCTGCCTGCAACTCTTAACAAAGTAATCTCTCTCTCTCTTTCTCTCTCTTTCTCTCTCTTTCTCTCTCTTTCTCTCTCTTTCTCCCTCTCTCTCTCTCTCTCCCTTACATATATACCGAAAGATTACTGCCTCGAGGGTTCAATTTCGGTACGTATACTGAAGTTCAGTAAAGCTTGATGTCGGGCTAGTTGGTGTAACGTGCTATTGAAGGTAAGTTGCGCGTGTTATGATCCCAGAGATGGACGCCGGAAAAAAACGTACAATTTCACAGGAACACGGAGCACTAAAAACTGATTTATTCTGAACAAGGCGAAGACATCTATATAGAACAACGCAGAATAGAACAAAAAATTCTAGAGAGGTGGGGAAGGGAATTGATAAGAGCGAAATATAACGATAAAAATATAGCGGGGGTCGAAGGCGGTCCACGTGCTGTCGTTCAAAAGATGACTCTAAAAACTGAATCTCACGCTGGGTGAGCGTAATGAAAGGGGTGCTCACGCATTCTCCCTCATGCCCTCATATCATAAAAAACGTTTCATAAATCTCGCGGGATATTTTGTCTTTAGCGCAGAACAAAAAGGTGGTGTTATCAAACGCAGCCTCATACTTGCACATGGCACGGTGCGCCGCAAAATTTTCCACTGTGCCAACCTGTTGGGAGGCATGTCGAAGTTCACGCAGTATTTTGTGGATACATCGGCCTGATTGTCCGATGTAGAAACGACCGCAAGATTAAGGTATCTTATACACAACTCCCTGCGAGCAATTTACACATTAGCGCAAGTGTCGAACCTTGAACTTTCCCTTAGATGCTCTGTTTTCTTTTCTTCTCCGCAGCGCCTTGGAAATGACACCGATTTTCACAGGTGCAGTGAAGACAACGGCAACAATATGCTTACTCCCGAATTTTTTTAACCGGTAGGAAGCGCCGTGAACGTATCGCAAGACGGCAGGTCGCATGCGTTCTTTCGCCGCTCCAGCTTCTGGACCTTTTTCATCGACAACAGTGCTCAGGACTTTAGCTGCGACAGAAACTGACACCGAGTCTCGATAAGCACTTTTGTTTAGACGGTTGACGTGAAGCTAAGGCTTTCCGTGATGCGGTAGCGGCAGGATTTTGTGGATTCGTTCGAAAATCACGAAAACACAATTCCACGCTTGATTAACTTCATATGGGCAAAGTCGAAAGGGAGTAAGCTCTTTTGCGTCCGTGTGCGATAGGATCAGCAAATGTGTTTAGAACGTTTTTTGAGGCTAAGATCTAGAATTGTAAACTGGAATTGTAAATTGTAAACTGTAAAATGTAAACTGGAGACCACAGTGTAAACTGGAGACCACAGTCTTACACTTCTCCGAAACGCCTCCAGAAACGTAATGAACCTTACTACTGGATGGTAGGCTCCCTAAAAAATCATCAACATAAAGAAAAGACAAGCCACAAGCTGTGACATGAGACACAAGCTGTGCATAACCTATCAGGAGTCTAGTTGCCAGAAAAAAATTACACCATTTTCCCGCGAGGGGAACCATGGGGTAGATGCAACGCATCGGGGGTTGCCATTGCGTTTCCGTTACGTTAGCCATGTCAGCGTGTAGATGGCTGTTGTTATGTATCCTATTTACGCAGCATGTTCACCCCCGATGCGTCGCATCTACCCCATGGTTCCCCTCGCGGGAAGATGGTGTAAATTTTTAACCGAGCGCAAGCTGCGCGCTAACGCACAGCTGGCACGGCGACGGGAGCGAGCGCAGCCGGGCGCAAGCTGCGCGCTGACCGCGCTGACGCACAGATGGCGCTGCGGTGACAGCGGCGGAGCGCGCAGCTGCCGCGTCGAGGAGAATGGGGGAGGGATGCGGACTACGCCGCGCCAACGACGCGGGACAAGGCGAGTTAAAGAGATCCGTTGCATCTCAAAAATCCACGACTTCACGGTCAAAGGGCCGAAGTTTGCAGCTCATCCGGAACATTATCCTCTCGACGTTCTCGCTATAGTGCACACCATTGCCAATTATGTTCCAAAATGCGGAAAAGATGCTTGCGTTACCGAAGGTTTGAGTGCGTAATGGGCTGCAAGAGAGCAGCAAAGGGTTAAGGATAGACTGTTAAAGAAAATGTCGAATGCCTCCATGACAGTGGATTTGTGCTGTTGCAGTCCAACAAAACCGGAGGATTGGCTGTTCTTGAAGGATCAGAGTATGAGGAAAAGGTAAAGGCAGCCACCACAAAGAACTTATAGCGAGACGATGCGTTAAGGAAAAACACCTGAAAAAGATGCGAACGTCTGCGGAAAAATTGTGCTAGGAGTTGCGTTTAGATCATCTGACCAAAAGCAATCAACAGCACGACACAGGTTAGTCTGCGTCTTTCCTTCACGCTGAAGACTCACGACGAGGGCAAACCGTTTAGGACAATCGTGGAAGACAAAGGTACTAGGCAGAGGACTGTGGCCACCTTCCTAAAGAGGTACTTAAAAAAGTTGCCAATAGACGATCGCTTCTTGAGAAGATACTCTGAAGTTGTGGACTACTTAAAGGACAGCCCCGGTATAAATTGGTTCTCAGTTGACGTGCAATACCTATATTACTGCGTACCCGCAGACAATGTTATGTTAGCTATGGAGCAGAGTATTGATGTTTATGGGAATGGGTGATTTCAAATTGAAATAGGTATTCTCTGCACGAAGTTTCTGTGTCTGCTGAAACTGTAACTAGGGTCGTTGTACATTTTTCACCAAGGATCTCTTTTTCGCAAGAAGATTGGGCACCAATTGGCTCTGGCATCGCTCCAGTGGTATGTGATCTATACCTTGCACGTGGCGATAGAGAGCTCCAGGAATGCCTCGTATGAAGGCATTCCAAGTGTCGAGGCGTTTTCGTAATGTTGATGATTTTTTATTCTGCCTTCCATCCGGTAGTTACGTTCATGACGTTTCTGGAGGTATATTGGGGATGTTTAAGGCTGACCACTGCGGTCACCAGTTTACATATAAACTTCCTGTTAATAACTACTTGCAATTTCTAGATCTTAGCTTCAAAAAAAGTTCTGAACACACTTGCTAGTCCTATCGCACACGGTCGGCAAAGAGCTTACTCCCTTTCGACTTTGCCCATACGAAGTTAATGAATCCTGGAATTGGGTTTTTGTGTCCTTGGAACGCCGTCACAAAATCCTGCCCCCACCGCATCACGCAAAGCTTTAGCTTCCAAGTGAACAGCCTAAAGAAAAGTGCTTATCGATACTGCGTGTTAGTTTCTGTTGCAGGTAAAGTCCTAAGCACTGTTGTCAAAGAAAAGGTCTAGAAGTAGGAGCAGCGAAAGCACGCATGCAACATGCCGCCTTGCGATACGTTCACGGCGTTTCCCATAGGTTCAAAAATTACACCATCTCCCCGAAGGGAACTACCTGGTGATGCAAAGCATGGGGGTTCAGTGTAGGTTCCGCACCGGAGCAGAACCGGCGCACGCGGTGTCTCGGAGTAGACTGAGCGCAGCGCAGCGCGCGCAACTGCTTTTATACAGCTGGAGGAGAGGAGAATGGAAGAGAGACGCGCATGCGCAGTGGGGGTGTGGACGGCGCAACAACAAGGGAGGGACATAGCCCCGACATTGAGATGGCTCCTGGAGCGACAGTGTCGCCGGTGTCTTGCTGGGCCGGCACGAGACGAGCAGGCTTCCTCTTTAAGGGCTCCTGGAGTGACAGTGTTGCCGGTGTCTTCCTGAGCCGGCACGACACGAGCCGAGCGGCGAGGAGGAGAGTGGCGTTATCACAGCTGGTTAGGGCTCCTGGAGCGACAGTGTTGCCAGTGTCTTCCTGAGGCGGCACGAGACGAGCCGAGCGGCAAGGAGGAGCGGCGAGGAGTAAAGCGGCGTTATCACAGCTGGTTAGGGCTCCTGGAGCGACAGTGTTGCCAGTGTCTTCCTGAGGTTGCACGAGACGAGCCGAGCGGCGAGGAGGAGAGCGGCGTTATCACAGCTTGCGTGGAGAGGGGTACGAGGAGGAGAGGTGCGGACGCCGGACGCCGTCAGACGACGGAGGGTCGACTGAGAGATGCTTTGCATCTAAAAATGTCGGGGGAAAGCAAATATGCTTGCCCCCGACATTTTTAGATGCAAATGTACCCGTTGTCTTCACTGCACCTTTGAAGGTCGGTGGCCTTTGCAAGGGGTTGCAAATAGGAAAGGAACGCGGAACATCTGAGGAAAAGTCGAAGGTTCGTTACGTACGCAACTTTGTGAATTGCCCAGGGGGTTGTGCAAAAGATAC
This sequence comes from Haemaphysalis longicornis, assembly GCF_048455015.1. Taxonomy (NCBI): domain Eukaryota; kingdom Metazoa; phylum Arthropoda; class Arachnida; order Ixodida; family Ixodidae; genus Haemaphysalis; species Haemaphysalis longicornis. The sequence goes on along the minus strand of NW_027526203.1, from coordinate 117,539,351 downwards.
CTTTGCCTTGCGGTCGTTTCTACATCAGACAATCAGGCCGATGTATCAACGAAAGGCTGCGTGAACATAGATATGCCTGCCAACAGATCAACACAACGGGCAATCCCGCAGCCCATCGTGCGAGGTGCAAGTGTAAGGTTGCGTATGGGAAAACCACTATTTTGTTCCGCGCTAAAGATAAAATTTCCCGTGATAATTGTGAAGCGTTTTCCATGATAATATTGCACGAGGGAGAATGCGGGAGCACCGCTTTTATTACGCTCACCGAGCCTGACATTCAATTTTTAGAATCTGCTTTTTACGGCAGCACGTTGACCAGCTTCGACCCTTGCTGTGTTTTTATGTTTATATTTCCCTCTTATGACTTCCCTTCCCAATCTCTCCTGAATTGGTTGTTTCACTCTGTGGTGTTCTATACATGCGAGGCGTTTTTTTTCGAAATGAGCCATATCCACCTAACGCGAATTTGAGCAACAAGCGGAAGTTTGTTACGTGACCTAACGGGAACGCCACGAAAGCTATTACATGATATATTTTGCATGTCAGCTAGGGGAACTTTATGGCCACAAGTAATTAAAAATTAATCCGGGAATTTGAGCAATATTGGTGTGATAATTGCGGATTTAGCTTATATTGAACTGAAACATTCAAGTTGATGTGGAATAGTTATGGAAACTTTAGTTAAACTGATGTTGAAGCTTGATGTGATTGAGTTTTGGGTGGAAAATGAATTCAAAATGTGCAACAGGTCTTCAAGAACGGTAGAACCATACGTGTAGAGCGGGTGAGTCCTCGTGGCACCATTAGCAGCTCTTTTTGAATTATGCCCTCGGATAATTTTCTTTGGTACGCCTGAGCGCACTTAAGCAGTAAGCAATCCCGCCGTTGCTTTGCCATGAATTTCCAATACGCTTGAAAAGAAGACTGCTTATATCTCCTTCACCTCAATGAATTGCTTCGTACTCTCAGAGAGGAGGAGGAGGGGAGATCTGCCAGTTGTTGCAAGCGGCTGCTATTTAGTTATGTACTAAAATGGTAAATGTGGCAGTAAAAAAAAATTATTACCGGAGTGGTTTCGTAGGCACTGGGAGACGAAAGGAAATCATTGTGTCGCATCTCTCACTTCCATTTCGTTCACTTCTTCCGTTTACTTAGTCGTCGACATCTGGCGACAGATCTCTCGCCTATCTCTCAATTGCCGTCTGAATTCGTAATGAGCCAGATCTGAAAAGCAAAAAAAGAAAAACCATTCGAAAACCAGCCAGAAACAGTCTGAACAATCAAGCCAAAAGCAAACTCCCAGTGGGCAAATAGACTTGGCCCATTTTTCTCCGTGAAAAAGCGTCATTTTCGATGCGAACTACGATTTGCGTACGCGTTTTCAAGCGTTATCTCAACTATTACCTAGGCACCCCTTTTTTAGGGGAAAGTTGCCTAGTTTTTCTTGTCTCCGCAGTTGTGTCCCACTTAGTTTGGGTTTCTGGATCCGGCTCATTGCGAGAAAAAAAAACACCTCGTATGCTTCCGTCTTGTCCAGAATAAATCAGTTCTTAGTGCGCCATCTTGTCATGAAAGTGCACGTTTTTTCCTGTGTACGTCTATGTGATCATAACGAGCGCGACTTACTTTGCAAAGGGTATACTGAAAGACAAAAGAGCACGTATAACCTATTCTATAGCCTATTCACGTAAACCCTATTCTTTGGCACGGTAAGTGATGGCAAACTACTTAAGGGAAGACGGGCAAACAACTGGAATGGGGATATACTCCACACGTACTACGTAAATGCAAAGACGCAATCCGGACTAACTCGGGAGAAGGATATGTGTCACTGAAAAGGAAATGTTTATTTACGAAGGCAATTTTGTGAGTTTCAGCAGTCTTGGATTTGGAACCTAATGGTAAAATGGACATGGTAGTCACGTTTGTACCCTAGAAAGCAAGGTTTTCTTTATTGGTAGCTGAAGAGAGATGAGCCAAACCACCATTTTATAATTAAAAAACATATTTTGCAACATATTTACGGCAAGTCTAATTTTCGCGATGTGCAGGAGAGTTCCAAAATGTGCCAAAGATAATTTTTCTCTGCAATGATGTCTTTGATAGTATTTTAGTTTTTGTTTCGCAATAGTATTTCATTATTATTAGTTTGTCTTTAGATTGATCCAAAATATTTATTAGCACATTGCTATGACTAATTTCGGGAACGACGAAACAGTTGTTACCGAAGCTTTGAATACTGAGTTTCAGCTCGTGGGTGCTGGAACTGTACACTTGCAAAAAAAACGCTCCTGCAGCAACAGCATTTCCCAACAAGCGACCCGCCGCGGTGGCTCAGTGGCTAAGGCGTTGCGCTGCTGAGCACGAGGTCGCGGGTTCGATTCCCGGCCGCGGCGGCCGCTTTTCTGATGTAGGCGAAAAGCAAAAACGCCCGTGTGTACGAGATTTCGGCGCACGTTAAAGATCCCCGGGTGGTCAAAATTAATCCGGAGCCCTCCACTACGGCGCGCCTCATCGCCTGCGTTGCGTCGGCGCGTTAAACCCCACAATCAATCAATCAATCAATCAATTCCCAACAAGCGAGAAGTGTGGGCGTACGGATTGTCTTGCTAGTAAGATCGGTTGAAATATTCACTTATATCTACGTTTCGAGCGCAAAATAAATCTTCGGCACATTTGAGGCAAAATTTAGGTGCATTAAAGATGTTCCATGTGCTTTAAAGTTTAAATGCACGGAGCAATTGAGAGACCCTGTAAGTCGTCTTTTGCAATTCATGGCGAAAGGCGAACTTATTGAGAATAAATGGGGTCGTGACGAAATCCACAGCCCGAAATCTTTAATGAACGCTGAACAGGGCAGCCCTACTAATTGCAGGGCGTGCTACTTGAGATAGGGGTGAATATAAAGAGAAAAAAATCAACAGTAAGGAAAAGAAGGGGTGAATTAATAATAAGTGGGAGCGGTGATCGAAAATTGAAGGCACTTGCGCCCTGCTAACGTGAATTACCACCAGAGCTGCATATTACATTGGGGGTGGCGAGAACACGTATCCCTTTTTTATACAGAGTGAATGGTTTAGCTATATCTGTTTGTATGGCTGTCGTACTCATTCTTATAGGCATCCCTACGGTTGTCTTTAGCGCCTTCTAAGTCTCTGCAATCAGTGTCTCTGTAGAGGAATCTAACTTTTTATATGGAAGACTGAGGAGATTTCTACGGGATGTTATATATAAAGACAGCGACACAACCGGCTATAGGAGGAGCTAAAGACACTCATAACAGTGTTTATACGAATAGCTACAGACGGCCACAGAAGCGGCTATAGCTAATTTGGCCAAATATTTTAAGCCAACCATAAAAATGATTTTCTATAGCCCACCATACGATATTTTTGTATGAGCTGCAGCCAGAAGAGAAGCACAGCAACCGCTACTGTAGACAAAGCGACAGCACCAGCAGCTAAAGAATTACCTGCCCATTTGCAAGCCGGCATTTAATATTATGGATCTCTTAAACTTCTCCAGTGGTACTTCTTGGGTTGTGTGCCTAGCTGCATTTTGTAACAAATGCTCCGTGAAGACTTATGCCTTAAAGGGAGGAGTACAAGGTTGGGATTCGAAACACTTCGCCAGTATTCATCCACAGAGACATTCAAGAAAAGTAAAATCAAGGGGTTTATTAATCCAAATAATTACATAAAGGGAAACGATATACATGACTTTACGGTACTTCACTGTACAGTCAAAAGCTCGACAAATGTTGATTTGGTCAGGCAATATTTCAAAAAACACTTAAACGACTACAACAATAAAAATTACAAGCAATCGAGATCGAAACGGAAAACTTTTGACGTTGGTGAGTGACTGCCTTACTGCTTATCCTTATCGTGAAATGTTGAAGTGCTGGAACCATTTATTAATTGACTGATTTACTGCGCCTGAAACCAGTTATAACGAACTGAACTTCTGTAATGCGTTCACTATATTAGGGCTTCTTATCTTCAATGGTGAGAATTACCTTATTGCAGACAAAGGTACATGAAGTAAACTAATTTGAACTTGTGACTGTACCTTAACAGTATTGGCAATGGTGCTATTGACATCTTGAGCTATTGCTCAAGAGGACTTTAAACTATTGAGGATTTATTGAGGATTGAGCTATTGAGGACTTTGGGCTATTGAGGACTTTGTGTGAACATGCTATAGTACACTTCCCTCAATGTGAGTGCAGTTGCGGTGAAAACAGTTGAACAACCTACATACCTAACCCAATAACAAATGTTTGCAGCTGAGATGAACCGTCTATGGTGAATGTGTCTGCCGTGTTATGTCAGGTACACAATTGTGAAGAGGAGATACACACACCAAACAGGATAGAGTGCAAGTAATGACTCAAATTGATTTAGTAAAGGAGTCTCGGTACAGACAGTGTGGGACTCATTGGAACGTGCGGCAAATCATGGCTGTCGAAAAGGTAGGCAATTTTGTGCAAATTTGTAGAGGGATTATACGGGATATAATGCAAATGATTTTTTTGCTAGGGGTTATTGAATAATTTATTGATTTGATTGATTGTAGGGTTTAACGCGTTGACGCAACGCACGCGATGAGGCGCGCCGTAGTGGAAGGCTCCAAATTAATTTTGACCACCTGGGGATTTTTTAACTTGCGCTGAAATATCGCACTCGCGGGCGTTTTTGGTTTTCGCCTCCATCAGAAAAGCGGCCTCAACGGCCGAGAATAGAACCCGCCGCCTTGGCTTCAGGGGTTATTGAATAGCCTTACCAGGTTTTCTACACTGCATCCACTCATTTGAAAAGGACTCGTCTTTTGCACGTGCATGTTATGCGCAATACAGCATATTGGGCAAGTCATTGAACTTGTCTTCAACATGGTGCTTCACGCCTCTTAAGAAACGAAGGCAGTCAGCAGAACACACCTGTTCTATCTGCCCCGCTGAGACCAAGGAAAGCTGAGAAACAGCGTTAACTAGAAGCTAATAAACCAGCAAGATAAAAAAGTACATTGTGAGCTATAAAAGTTTGGCGTATGTGTAGGTTTTTTATTGAGTATTTGTTATTTTTACTGGTTGTGCAAACGTTTTGCACGTCCTAAAAATTCAGAGAAAGTGCAGTGTTCAACTTGGTTTGATATTACTTCCCACTTTACTAAGCCACATTATTGGTATTGACTGCATGCAATTTTTACAGATTGTATGAATATAGTGTATGTGATGACGCTCAAATATCAATTTACTTTTTAGGAACCCGAAAGAAGAACAATATGAATAGTGCAAAACGAAAGTGCTAAGCATGCAGACGAGGCACGTTGAATGGTAATAATGTCCTGCGAATATGAGTTGTGGGACTATTTCATACGTTACGAGTTGTGGGATCATTAATGAAATGTCAATATACCCGGCCGCATTTTATCGTCATCTTGTGCCGATCTTTTTTTTTCAAGTTCCGCATATAAATAATTTGTTGTTTATTATGGTTATCTTTATCGTTAACTTAACCTTGTCTGTTTGAAGTCTGTAATACTTAGTAAATTTCGTAACATTTAACAAACAAGCGCTTTTTGTTGTGCTTCTACATGCCTAGCTTTGGCAAAACAGGCTTCATTTCAACACAGAAGACAGGGTTGAAAGAGGAAATTATGGAATTGAACTAGATCTCGGTAACTCGTTGAGGCATCACTGTTCTTAAAACGTAGCCATCTTTGTTTTTAACTAAGGCTTTATTTGTGCACCTACATGTCTCTGGGGCTTACCTGTTTTTGCACATAGTTGTTTTGAATGAAAATTTGAACTGTGAGTTTCATTTCGGGTGGGGTATACGCGTTGCGTTTTGCTGTAAGTCTTCTGCACTTGTGTGAAGCCAATTTTTCTTGCGAACCTCGAGCTGCTCTTCTAACTCATATTTCAAATTTTTATTGTCGTGCATACTGCCAGCTAAAGTTCCAAGAAGGAGGGGCATAATGCTGTGAACGACATCAAAGATAACAACAGCTCAGAACATTGCAAGTGGGAGCAATAATAAAACAAGAAATGGTTAATATCAACTAAACATTTACTTCTATAGATTGAAATGAGTGAAGACATATGTTCAAGTGTATTGTTCCAGTCGATAATAACATGTGAAAAAAGAAGAAAATGTATACAGGTTGGTGGAATGGGTGACAGAACGGAAATGGTGATTACGAAGAGTATTTTGAGGTATGCGTGGTCTTGTATCTAGGGAAAGTTTATATCATAGGATAAAAAAATTTAAGGCATTATGAGCTTCTTCTTCCCTTAATGCTTGAATCTCACCAGTATGCACGAGCTCAGAACAGAATCCGTGCGACTATATCGTGCGCCTATCGTTAGAATTACCAGCAGTAAAGAAATGTAAGACGTGAGAGCTTTCTTTTTGACTAATCTGAGAATCCCGTCATGTTACACAATTAACGGGGAAAACTGAGTGTGTTGGTGAATAATCTAAGCAAAACAGCGCAATAAAGACAAAGACAGAGAGACATAGACGACAACAAGATAATCGACAAAGACGATACACGCTAGTCCTTGTCATGTATCTCTCTATGTCGTTGTCTTTTTGCGCTGTTTTGCTTAGCTTACATAATCGCATAAACAGAATTTGATCAGCTATATTTAGAAAAACAAAGTCAACAGCCCGTATTAGAACCTTTGCAAACAATTCAATATTATTTCTTCTATAGGGGTGTGAGACCGTGCAGGCATACTGGAGTTTCTACCAAATTAAAGTAGGGTATAAAAGTAATGTAACTTTCCCTCGAGCATCGGGGAGTTTCTGCTTAATAAAACACACTTCGCGACCAGATGAGAATTGCTTATACGCGACTTCCAGCTGAAGTTGATAGCTTGTGCCGCAGCCTAATAAGCATATTCCTGACCCTCGGGTGACAGATTTCTTAAACAAGCATAAATAATGTCAGTGGATTCATTTTGTCGAGGATATGAAGGGAGACGGGGCCATCCGGTTTGAACATCGTGGACCATTCATGACTCCAGGAGGGGATATTACCAGAAATTGAGAAATTGCGTGTAAATATCCGAATCTGAATGGGCTCGTTAACAATGGAAACAATTCATTACTAAAAATGTAAAGAAGCGACGAAGGAGACATCATGGGGGCCATTGATAGACGAAGAGTGTCAGCTATTCACTCTAATCCAACAAATACGCAGTAACCTAGGCTGCGAAAAAGGAGCGGGGATGGTAAGAGGCAGTTTTTGAGTTAATATTTTGAAGTAATTTTGGCCAGATGGCAGGTTCCACCAATGAGTGCAAGTGGTGGGTCTGACTTGCCTATGTGAGTGATAAAAAAATATCTATCACATTGTATCAATTGCTCGTGCTCAGGTACACGGCCACCATGCAGCCAGTGTGTACGGGCACCCATTTTTACAACCCCTGGACCAGGTTGGAAGCATGTGCTAATTTTCAAATAAAATTTGGTAGCGTAGGAAACAGCGCAATTAACTGCAAACAACTGTACTCGAAATATGCAGCAAAAACAATCTCAAAATGCGCCTAGCTGGGTTCTCTGTCGAAGTTATCTGCTAACCGAAACTATTGACCTGTATGAGAGTGTTTGTACAGCCGCCCTGAAAAGGTGGTCACGTTGTAGTACACATACAACGATGTAAAAGTCGGCATCGGCCATTACAACATCAAAAAATTATTAAAACAACCGCGGCGCCCGTGGGTGGAACTGATCCGGTTTTTCCAGGTACAGACAATAGCGGGCTGCCGCAGTTGCACAGGTACGGAATCGCAAAATAAGTACGTATAGATTTGTTTAAGAAATGTGGAGAACTGCCCTTATGTTACTGTAACAAAAGAACTATGCTGCCACTGCTGCCAGATATTGTATCCAGTGTCGCACAATGGAAAATGCCAGCGTTAATTCCAGTTGACTAAAGAAGCGCGAGCATTTGTCGCCACAATGCAGAGAGGCAGCATGCGATGCGCGGATCGATAGCTTGTGTTTGCGTAATCATAGTGTGCTGCTACGTGGACGCACGTCACATTGCTAGGAGTGTGGTTTATTGATTGATTGATTGAAAGTTCATTGCCATTTGTCACATAAAGTTTACAAACACTGATTGGATGCTTCAAAGTAAAAATGATGTCGCCGCATGGCATTCAAAAAAGCCGTAAGGATAGATTTTCTGCCATCGCCGCTTGATTATCCGACCCGGAGTGACCATGCCGGAGCCGAGCTGAAGCATCGCCGGGCATGCACTGGTTTCTGGGAAGTGCTCGAATGCGCCTTCTACATATATGTTACGTCTGCTGGCTGACACGTCTAGCTGGCTGATACACCAACATTCACGACATCGGTACGCTAAATCCATATATGCTCAGGGAAATAAACTGAAATTTTCTCAAATTATCCCAATAGCTGATTGAACGTACTCAAAAAGCACTATAAGGTCCGATAAACCAATCACAACGCTTGCTTCAAGCGACTTGGTTGGTCTGACACTGCTGCCGAGGTCCTGTTCCCGAATACAAAAGAAAATGTTCGCCCGGTACAGCCCACGTGTTGGATGGACATGCCGCATCCAACACGTCGGACGATAAAGAAAACAGGCTTTGAACCGGAAACCCTTCGTTCACTTTGGCTTTCAGTCAAACTTTGGCAGTAGCAGCGTGGCTGTGTAGCTCGTACGCGTACTTGCGCAGTGTGTACTTTATAGCAAGAAGTTAGGAGGAACGTTTTTCAAAAACGTGCGTCCTACGCCTCGGGGAAGTGTCTGCAGCAGCATGTGAAGTTATGAAAGCTGTGATAGAGGTAAGGAAAGATACCTTGATTACAAGCATTTTCACGCGATGACTCCTGCAGCGACGACAAACAGCGGTGCCTTGGATTATTCGTACTTGGACAAGAGTGACTACGGCGAATTTTGCTGTCAGCGTGGTTTGGAATACGGGCCGCGTGCTTGGATACCAGGCTGAAATCGGAATAACCCCTGAAGTATTCCTGCATGTACAGTGCGCGTGTACTTTTCAAGATTGGGCTGCGCCACAGTGACGTGTGGTTTTTCACGACAGGATACCCCTCCGGATCTGCTGTTCGGATGTGTTGCCAGAGGATCAAGATTCGCGAAGGCAACGAGTCAAGCTAATGATTGACTTTCCATTTGATTTCTCACTTTCTTGTTCTTAAATAAAACCGGTTGAAGATAATTTTTCGACGTGTGTTTAGCCCTAAGGATAAAACAACGTAATTCTTCAACCCTTTCAAATCCATCCCCATAGAACATTTTTACCCAGGAGAATAAATTTGCTCGCACGAGCCAGTTGTGTTTTATTGACGGAGTGCAATTATACACCAATGCAGTCAGGAGTACGAAATCAGCTGAGTATATTTCCCAATTGATTCTGGCTAAAGTTTGTAGCGGTGCTTGCGTTTTTGTGAAGGAAGGGGGTCTTTGTTTCTTCTTAGCAGCGATGTGGGTTTTTAATTATAATGCTATTAAGAGAAAAAAATCTCCCGCAAGCAGCGGCCACGCCATCCGCTGAATTCGTCGTGGTGGTCGGCTTGTTCCACCGTAACGTTCAAGCTCTTGAAGGGTAATGTAGTAGTGCCAGTGGAGGCAGAAAGAAACAGTTTCCGAACTCTTGCAGTGAATTCAGCAATGCTGCTTCAAAGAGATGCTATAATCCTTAGAGAGTAAGGTAACCCCCCTTGGGAGTATATAGCAAGACTGAACCAGCGTTCCATAACTTCATGCTATTCGATGCTGTTTCACAGGGCGCCTGGCAGCTCCTCTAGAAATACCTAGACCGCCTGCAAACGAGAGTCTGGAGACGTCCGGTTGAAGGGTACGGCTTTGCGGGAATAAGAAGAGTTATCTCACGCTTAAAAAAGGAATTGCATATAAGACAAGCATTTAAACTCCTTTGAAGAGTCGCCCTTCTTGGAGTGTGGGGGTACACCTCTTCTTCTAAGAATGGTAACTGTGTAGGTGACACTGTCGAGTCTACGCACAAATGTGGGCGGATGGCAACGTGAAAACTCTTCGGATCGCCCCGGAAGACGCACGAGGCTCCAAACCCACACCTGGTCGCCAGACTGGTACACCACCTCTCGGTGGTGTTGGTTATAGTGACCCGCATCGACAGACTGTTGGTGGCGTATTCGACATCGTGCAAGGAGCCGAGCTGCTTCGACGGAGCGAGTGAATTCTCCGTGCCTGAAAGGAGCGCTTCAGCTTCATTTAGTAGAAGCACGGCATCTAGTATAGTCGTGACTTCTCGACCATTGACTAGACGGAAAGGGGTGGAGCCTGTTCTCTGCACCGCCGTGTTGTATGTAAATACGTCGTAAGGTAATACGTCGTCACAGTTGATGTGTTCCACGTTTACATACATGAAAAGTATGTCTGCGATGGTCTTGTTGAGTCGCTGGGTCAGATTGTTTGTTTGCGGATGGTACGCAGTTGTTCGGCGGTGGTAGGGGTAGGCAAGCTTCATCACGTTTTTGGTTAGGGCTGATTTAAACGCAGGGCCCCTGTCGCTAATACCGATTGCTGGGGCACCATGTCGAAGCACAACATTGTGGAGGAAAAATCTCGCATTTCTACTGATGCTGATGTCTCGGCTTCGCAGCATCGTGTGAGGTTATTGGTAGCTTCCACTATCCACTTGTTTCCGGTTGATGACACAGGAAATGGGCCCAGAAAATCCATGCCCACCTGTCGCGACGGCAGGTTTGGTGGATCGATCGGTTGCAAGAAGCCGGTTGACCTAGTGGGTCGGGTTTTTCCGCTTATATTCACGGCACGTCGTGACGTAATGTTGCACTGTCGCTGCTAACTTCGTCCACTAGTACCTTCGGCAGACCCTCGCTAGTGTGCGAGAGAAGCAGAAATCGCCCGACGAGAGTGTGTCGTGACAAGCATACATAATATCGTCGCACCGGCATTTTGGCACTAGCAGGAGGTGAGCAGACCCGGTAGGGTGGGAGCCTTTAGGGGTGAAGCCCCCTAGGGGCTCGGGCTGTCAGCGTCTCATGTCATCGCCTGATTTCATCTTCGATGTAGTCCCGGTACTGAATCACCGGGGCACTAGTTTACGCCTCACGCTAGTCACGATACTAGCACACTGGGACACCCGTTTATACCTAGCACTACAGCGAAAGGCGTTCTAAATTAACACACAAGGACACGTTTTTCCCAACGCCTCGCGCTAGAACGCTTCGTGCTTCAACCAAAGCTGCATACCTCTACCCCCCACGGTTTCATCTTCGTGGGAAAAACAAGAATACTCTTATACACTGCATCCTTCGCATCTCCGCAGGTTTCACGTTAGTGGAGACACCCAGCATTTTTTTTGTGGAGCCCACCGTGTCGCACCAAGAACGATAAAATTGTGCGCCTAAAGAAGTGCGGGAAATGGAAGCCACGCCCTTCTTAGGTGCTCGATGAGAGGTTGGAGCATGATCTGTCACCTCCGGGCAACATCTGCCACCCCCAAAGCTCTCAACAACGCTGGATCATCCTGCGGCTCCAAAGGATTCCACTCAAGGGGATCTCGGGACAAACAATCGGTGTCGTTGTACCGATTTCCGGATTTATAGACGATGTTCACATCAAAAACTTGACACTGGAGGCTCCACCGCACAAAGCGGCCCGAAGGGCTCCGGAGGCTTGCCGGCCAGCACAAGCAGTGGTGGTCGCTTACGACCTGGACTGGTCGGCTGTATAAGTAGGGTCTGAAATTAGTGACCGCCCATATTCCGGCCAAGCACACTTTCTCTGTTGTTGAGTAGTTACTCTCCGCTCCGGGAAGAGTACGGCATCCGTACTCAATCAATCGGTCGACACCACCCTTGGCGCCAAGACCCACATTGCTTACATCTGTGTGCAGTTGTGTCTCAGCATCCTCGTCGAAGTGCCCGAGTACAGGGGTAGACTGCAGGAGCTTCTTGAACTCTTCAAAAGACAAGCACTGCTCCTCCCCCCAAACTAAAGGCACGTCCGCCCTAGTCAAACGAGTCAAGGGTTCCGCAAAATGGGAATGCACGCACCCGGGAATGCACGCAACACCATGTTTGTCCGTTGGCATCGGAAAGGAGCTTACGACAGCAGTCTTCTCGGGGTCGGGGCTAACGGCCTCATGGCTCACCACATAGTCAAGAAATTTCTTTTTTTTTTCGAATGCGAAGTGGCATATTTCTGGCTTCAGAGACAGACAAGCCACACTTATCGCAACTAAAACTTCACTCAGGCGTTCTACATGTTCGTGGAATGTTTTGGAAGAGATTGGGACGTCATTTCGATAGAAAGACAAGAGCGCCTTCTGACATCCCACAGAACGCTGTCCATCAATCGTTGAAAGGTAGCGGGAGCAGAGGAAAGGTCGAAGGGTAGCGCCGCTTTAAATTCGTACAACCCATCTGCTGTGATGAAGGCAGCCTTTTCACGGTCCCGTTCATATACTTCAATCTGTCAAAAGCAGCTACGCAAGCCGATGGACGAGAAGTACCTGACATGGGGCAGTTTATTTAGCGAGTCGTCGATTCCAGGCAAAAGATAGACATCCTTTTTATTTTTTTAACGTACGGTAATCACGTCAGAAACGTGGGGTACCGTCTTGTTTTGCCACGAGGAGGACAGGTGATGCCCATGGACTCTGATGGCTGTATCACATCATCGCGCAACATTTCCTTAACTTCGCGTTGAATCACCTCTCTCTCTTTTGAAGAAACCATGTACGGTTGTTGCGACCAGGCCTATTTCCTTCGTGGGCAATGATTCGGTGTTTATCCAACCCAGTGCGCTTGACCTTCGAGGAAGGAGGGAAACCCTTAATGAAGTAGCTGATGAGGAACTTAAGTTGCAGTTATTTCTGTTTCTAAAATGGGGCTGATTTCCATTTGAATGGACGGCAAGGAAGTCGCTCGAGTAGCAGTAACATTAGGGGTTTCTTGCTGATTCTGTGGCCCGACAGCTTGTAATGAACTCTGCAAGGAGACCACTGCTTCAACGCCGGCTATTTCAGCGAGATAAGCCACAGCCACGTTCCGGGTCAGTCGATGAGGTTCGGTGCTGAAGTTCGTACGGAGTAATTGATTGATTGTAGTGTTTAACGCGTCGACGCAATGCAGGCGATGAGGTGCGCCGTAGTGGAGGGCTCCGGATTAATTTTGGCCACCTGAGGATCTTTAACGTGCGTGGAAATCTCGTGCACACGGGCGTTCTTGCTTTTCGCTTCCATCAGAAAAGCGGCCACAGCGGCCGGGAATCGAGCCCGCGACCTCGTGCTCAGCAGCGCGACGCCTTAGCTACTAGCCAACGAGCCACCACGGCGGGTAGTTCGTTAAGAGTAATTCCGTCCAGTTGTTGTGGAACTCAACTACTCCCTCAACGACGCAGATCTATCACTGTAACAGAAGGGGCACATTACCTTCGGCTATTCGACATTTGATGCTGCTTTCGGACTTTACAGCGACAAGAACAGTAGCTGGGAGTGGCAGTGCGTCGTAATAATCATCGGAAATGCGTAATGCCATGTGGCAGGGTTCATTTTGGGTTTTAACCACTCCCTTAATCGAGGTCACCAATAGCTCTCTTACGTTAATCACAGCCCCGTACTCGTGAAGAAAGTCCAATCCGAGGATAAGACGCTTAGAACAGACTTTTAGGACAAGGAAGAACGCCAAAAAAATAAGCGTCCTGTATTTTTATCCTTGCTGTGCACACACCGACCGCAGTAATGAGATGGCCACCTAGCGTGCGAATCTCTGGGCCATGCTACGGTGTTATCACTTTTCTCAGTTCGCTCGTAAGCTGGTTGCTCATCACAGAGAAATCAGCCCCAGTGCCCCCGAGAGCTTCCAAGGGGTAGTGGTCGAGAAATACCGGAATTTCAGAAGAAGCTGCACAATCAAATATGGACCAGTTGTGACTCTCCTACAAAATCGCCGGGTTGAACGTCGAGGTAACGTCGGGTTCATAGTCGGGTTGTCGAATCGGTTGCGTCGAGTCGCCCGGGTTCTGGTGCATGTGGTCGTGTCGGTGGAGGATGTTCTGATGTCGGAGTGGCGGCAACACCCTACCCCCGGAGACGCCGCCCTGTTTCCGTGGCGCGGACTCGCGGACGCCTCGCCAGTCGCTCTGAGGGCCGTATATAGTTGGCGGCGAGGAGAAGTGAATCCTCAGGGCGGTGGTTACCGAGACTGGCGTCGCGGCGGCTTGGGTGCCGGCGGACGCAGGTTGGCGACTAGGTATTCTTAGACCTCAGGAGGACGTTCACCATAGGTGGTTCGAGGAGAATGTGGCGAAAAGCCTTGTAACCCCATTCGACGGTAAAGGCAGTGGCACAGTACGTGACTGGCTTCACCGCACTGATAGCACAAGAGTCGATTGTCGGAGGGGCGCCATATCACAGCGTTCCTAGCGGGTTGTCCTTGGTCAAGCCGCGCCGTGCCACTGGTGAACCGTTCCTGCCTGAGTGCGGCTGAAGGCTGGAAAGAGTGACGTCCAATGACCGATCAGTGTAGCACATCGGAATACGCCTTAACCTGGGGTTCTGAAACTTCGTAATTTTGGAGCGGGGGTGGTCTCCGGCACCGGGGTAGGCTGCAACACGTCCCGTATCTGTTCGAGAACCACGCCGGTTAAGGAAGGTACATCGTGCCGATGACGCACAGAGTGGGCGTTCTGCAGCTCGAGCTCCTCGCGACCAATAGCGCTTATGGATTCTCCGACGTTACAGCTTGACAGTTCGAGTTGTAGGTATGAGAAGGACTGCCGTATTGCATCAAACGTTGCTGCAGCACATGTTCAATTGCTGCTGCTTCTGTGATGAATTCAGCAACGCTGGTCTATAAATTTCGAACTAGGCCCGTGAACTACTGTTCCGTCACTCCTTGTTAAATGCCGTATATGTTTTGTCCTCACGCATGTCGGGGTAAGCCCGGATAAGCAGCCGGAACATGTCTTCGACAAACTGGGCAACAGTCTCGTTTGGACCCTACACTCGTGATTGAAGGGTGACGTCAGCCTGCTCCTTTCGTTCGCTGCTGCGATATGTAGCCAACAGATGTGGCCGAAATTCCTGTCAGGTGCTTAGGGAACACTCGTATTCTTCAAGCCAAGAATGAGCGGTATCCTCCGGAGTAAAAAAAAACATTCCCAAGTTTTCAGTGGTCAGCCCATTCATTGAAGGAGGCCACGCGTTCAAAGGTGCAAAGCCAAGCTTCAACGACCTGAAATTTTTCCGCGTGGAAGGATTTTGGCGTGCAAGGCACATGCAGGAAAAACGGTAGAGCCGCTCCTGCCGTCTGGCTTCTTTGACCCGCGGTAGAAGTCATGACTGACTTGAACGGCGTTTCGAGATGCCCAAACTCCGGTTCCAAGCCTCGCAGGCGTCGGTTTGTCTTGTGGACGGGTGTGGTGTCCACCGCGCTGGGGCTAGAAGGAAGCAGGTCTACAGGGGCGAGGTACGTGGGCTTGTACCCCGCACATTTCACCAAAATGTCATGAAATGGCGATGAAATAGCTGCGGCTACACTAAGCCTTCTCAACGCGAAAGGGCAGCGGGCGTACCCGTTCGCCGCAACAGCGCCGCATGTAAGAAACGGAAGCGGGCCGCCAGTTGATGATGGAAATGTTCGTACCGCCAAGCGGAACCAAGTACTGCGCATATCTCGGAGCGCAATGGCCTTGCCATTTGTCTCTACGTGGTCTTGCTGTGGGCTGGTGAACTCTTAACGTTCATAGTGCTTTGAGGCGCGATGAAAGTGCAAGCCAAAGGAGTATGGCTGCCCCTTTTCAGTGAGCAATAGCTCGGCTCATACTTAACGCTTTCAAACCATTTCTCTAGGATCTCGTTCTTTGGATAGTGCTCGAACGAGTGTGCGGGCAAAATTGCAGCCTTCGGAACTCGATGTAGGCCCCCCTTCAGGTCTAGAAATGGTATCGAGACCGCTTGAGGCCTTACGTAAATGAAATCTAGTCCGCCAGATTCCTGCAAGATGGTCTTGGTCATGTCTACCCCAGGAATTTCTAGGTTAGTATTAGTCGAATTTAAAAGCATTACGTAGTCCTTGAAATATCGGAAAGTTCAAAGTAGAATAAAATTTCCCATTTTCACGTTGCTGCGCTTGATATTGAATGAAATATAAATGTCACACGAAACCGTTGCTACAGAAGAGCCCATGCACATACCGTTCATGCGAACATTAAATGAACTGTAAAAGACAACATGATGGACAGCAGAGAAAATTCGGAAATCTTTGCAACGCTGTGAGGTCATTCCAACATTGCTCCTAAATTCAACTTCACGCGACGTTTTATATTTTATAACGAACTTTATCAAGCCGGCCTCGCAGTTGTGCGTTATAGAATGAATGCTTGAAATCTATCAAAAGCCCAGAGTTGGCTGTCGCTAGCTCTCCTTCGTCTGAAGTTTGCAGCAGTTCGGTCGAGCAGCGCACCGAAAAAGGCCCTTCAAGACAACCTCGCTAGGTTTGCGCTGCACATCAGTAGGGACAACGTCTTGCCGTTTACTTGGCTCAGATACAATCACTCTTAGAGGGGCCTCAATCTTATGTCTTCCCAAGACTTCTGGGCTGCTTTTAGTCTTGTTGACTGCCTTCCACAGGTGCTACAAATTGTTTCCGTTTAATATTTGGAGGGCAAGACATTTTCCTGCTTCGGTATGACGTCGAATGGTTTTAAAATGTTCTGAATTATCTTGCTTGCCTTTGTATAAAACAGACCTTGCAACCTCACTACAAAACCCTCTTCCTTGTTAGTTTCAACAATGGGAAGACCTTACAATCTTCTTAAAAGAAGTTTTTGCTCAATTCGTAGTCCCTTTTATTTGTATTTGTATTTTATAATCTTCTTTTCGTATTTTTATACTTCTTTATTTTTGGAATGTTTCTATTCTCTTCCACTAAATTATTTTAGTCGGTTTTACATTCCTATTTCTTATGGTATTTTCTACCTTAAGGACGCCTGTTTAGGGCTGTGCGTAAAACCAGAAGCGTCGGGTGCAGTAAAGTTCTGGAATAACCCTAGAACGAGCAATAAGCAGTGTAGAGATTTTAGAATTTCGCCTGCAGTCAACCATGATGTCCTTTAATAGTTAATTTTACTTTCAGAAAGACGGTATGTGCATTGCCTCTTTGGGTAGTGCCGGTTTTTGTGACATCTATCTCATTTATGGACAAGCGAATCAATGCACAAAATTGAAAATTCATATGTAGCCCAGGTTTTAAGTTATGTGGACGACTACCCAGTGCTTTTCATTTAATTCATAATAGCCTTGAAATTTCTGTGAAAGATTTGACTTCCAGCGTCTTGGCACACTAGATATCACATAGGAAATGCAACGGAATCATTTTATGCAAGTTCTTATTCCAAAACGTAGCTTCAGTATGGCCCAGATCTGTTGTGCGCTTAGCACAATGACCCAGAAAAGCTTTCTTCTATGTGAAAGCGCCGAATCTGATTTGTTAAACTGGGTATAGCTACCACTTGCCCCAATTCGGCTCTAACAATATCTTGGGAGCTCAATCAGGTTACAGGTCCTGTATATCAGATCAGTCGTTCATAAGCTGCTAGATTTCCTTCCTCCGTTATTCCGAGTGTGTGAGAAAGCCTCCTGCAGATGGTAAGCCACGGGTAAAAAGTGCCGCAACATAAAAAAAAAATGAAATCGCATGCAATGCCGTACACGCACAGGTCACAATGTCAAGAAGGTCGCAGCCAGATACAATGCCCTCATTCTATTTTCTTCCCCGTGGAAGCTGGCTGAGATTTGCGCTATGATGGCCAGTAAGCTGCGGAAAACGATCAAAAAAGTACGCAGCAGTCTACACCGGCAAGGAAAGTTTGGCATCTACCGGAATGCAGCCGTACGGCTACAAAGGAAAGCTATACAGCTTCCTCAGAAACTTCGCAGTTGAAGAAAAATTCGTCCTGGTCCAGGATTTGAACCCGGGACCACCGCTTAACCGGAGCATTCGCTCTACCAACTGAGCTAACCAGGAGGCTAGTCGTTTGTAGCGCGAGAGCGAATTGATCAACAATTCGAAGTGAAGGACAGGTGTTAATCGACCAGATTTAGGGGAAATCCCTTGGGGATTTCCCCTAAATCTGATCGATTAACAGCAGCCAACACCGAGTGTTCCAGCAACGTCGTAACACTGCGGCAGGAAATAGATTGTCCAATCACGACGGTGACCCAACGATCGTGCCAGGGAGCAGCGATTGGAAGTCAGCAGAAAGCAAGGAAGGCCCCTACCAGACCCCTATAAGCGTTGTTGTTGATGCGCCACGCCTTGTATAGAGGACCTTCCTTAGGAGAGTAAGAAGCAAAACGAAAATAGAGGCAATCAAGGCGTTTTTATTTGAAGAAAATTACACCCATCTCCCCGAAGGGAACTATGAGTAGGATGCGGAGCGTCATGGGGGTTCCGTTTGCGTTTCCGTGATGTTGGTTAGCCAAATTTGGTGTAAATGTAGTGAACCCCGTAATGCTCATATATCCTACTCATGGTTCCCTTCGGGGAGATGGGTGTAATTTTCCTTATTGCATGCGTATATACATGAGTGAGACGAGGTTGAAGTGGTATCTAAAGGTCTGTTAGTGTTTGTGCTGATGCTCTCACTTTATTGCGTCAGCACACTCACTGACGGGGCTGTTGCTTCCATCCTACTTCATCTGAAGAATCACGGAGTCAAGCGCAAGCCCAACCGGAGTCAAGCGAAGCATGCGGCCAATTCCTAGGCCAATCCCTAGGGGCATGCTGCCAAAATCATCATCAGAAGTGCTGCGGACGGGGCGACAGCAACGTACACGCCCTCCCCTTCGCAGCTTTGTCTTCTTCTCCTTCGTCTTCAGCGGTTCCCCTATGGGAAGATGACGACGGTGGCTCATGCGCAGGTGGTGTGCGGACGCCGGACCATCGCCGACGCCGCGGGACATACCCCCGAGCATAAGACGCTCCGCATCTACAAGAATGGCTGACGATGGCTATACTTCCTAATGCGAAATTTTTGCGCATCACGACTGCAGTCTTCTCGGTCACGGCGAATAGGTGCTGCGTCTCAGGAAGTGATCGCGTGAGCAGCCAACGCACGGCAACGCGCGCTGCTCTGCCGTTAAGTTCGGCGTGTCGGAGCCTCCGAGCATGCTATTATAAATCATGTTTGAACCTCTCAGAAAAATGTCACGTAGTTCGCATGAGACACGCAAAAAGGGGGTCACCGAAGGGCCGATTCACGTGCATCATGCAGCATGTGCTGGGTTTCTGTGTCGCAGCCTCGGCTTGATGACCTCCCCCTTACACATTCGCCGTATTTTCATCCTCCGCTTTCATGCGGTCTCATATTCAGTGTCTTATTCGTTCTCGGTTTTCTCGTTGTGCGTCGCCTGCCGGGGCGCGGGTCGCGCCACCTCGCTATATACCGCCATTCCCCTCACACTTTTTCCACATTTTCTTCCTCCGTTTTAAAGCGACGCTATCTATGTTTTACTGATGGTTTCTGTAGTCCACTTTAAAACCCACCGCAGGAAAGGCAACGGTAAAGTTTCGTTTGTCGGTGATCATGGCTGTTTTCGTCGTGGAGGGGCACGATGCACCTCATGATGAGACGGAGGACTTATATGAGGACGAAAAGTCTATTTGAACCTATACACACTTATTTACAGCTGACGATGAAGCATGAACACAAGTAAACGTGAAAACTGGGTTAAACCTAAAAGGCGCCGCGGCGCAGGAGGCTGGGTATCGCGGCACGATCGCTGATGGGGGCTCGGAGGTCCAAAAGGGGCTAAACCGCCGCACGGTTGGCTGTAAAAGTGCGTGGGGCTCTGGCGCGCAGAAACCGCCACGGGAGCGAGTCTTCGGGCTACCACTTGCAGTCGCAGCTCTCGACAAACTCGTTGAAGTTGGCGAAATCCGTCACAGGCTTGCCTCCTTCAACCGGTACTCGTCCAAAGGCAGTCTGCACACTACCTGAGTACTTGACCTCCGCCCCCCTTTGTCTTTCTCACGATCAGGAGGAAAGAAAGGCATCCCCCGACCTTGCTCAGAGAACAATACAATGGTGCCGGAGGCGGCAATTTTTTTCGCTCCCGCCGACTGAGGGGAGACCGAACAAACCAAGCACAAAGACAAGGGAGACATGGCTCCTTCGAGGCCCATCGGCGCTGTCATCCCTACACCAACTTTCTGGGACTGGGATGACGATAGTGGGTAAAGTGAAAGAAAAAAACGCGAAGGAAGCTCAAACTAACGCGTAAGAATTGAAGGTAGCGACACTGTAGTCAACCTTCACGACCATCACGACGGTTTAAGTCCACGATTACAGCCGATTTGCTTCGCCTTCGCTGCCGCAACGACCTTTACTCCGTGTTAGTTGGTATAACAGTGAAGAAAAAGCAATTCAAAGAAGCAGAACGAACGAACGGAACGCGCAAACTTAAACTGGCGCCCGCGGGTGCAACGTGTACCCTATCACGTGCTCTGTGTCGAACATGGGGCGTGATCCGACTCCCCGAAGTCACAGCCGACCGAGTCAGCCATTTGGCTCTAGGTTACTAACTCACGCTCGTAACCGACTGGGTTAGACGACTAAATCTAACTCCGTTGACGTATCAGACACAGATTCAAATCCTGCGGTGCCGGTGGCTTCTTTCCTTTATACTGAGCTCTGTGAAGTGCCGGAATCAATGAATCGCTGAGCGATTTCGCTGTTGAAAACGTTTCCTGTTGTCGGAATCGAACCTGGGTCCCCCGCTTGATGGAGCCGACGTTTACACGATCCGCCGCTCCGACATTGTCGAAATTTACAGCGAAGTTTTCTGTGTCTCACTGATGGCGTCTGTAGTCCATCTCAAAACCCATTGCTGGAAAGCCAACTTCCACTTGTGAGGTGTTCTTTGGCTCAAATATATTTTTTCACAGGTGAAGCCTGCTTGAGGTTCCCGTATCAACTGGGGAATCCTTCACGAGAAAGCTTCGCGTAAACCCATCGCCGTCGTTAGACGGAGGGGTGCACAATTTTTCTTCTCTTTGGTGTCTCCTTCGTTTCACTCGGTTACGAGGCCAGCGACGCCATCAAACCCGAGTAGCTGACGCTGAAGTGCTGCACCCTGAAAGCACGCGGTGAGGGCGCAAGCGCGCCGTTTCTAGCATTAGGAGCAAAGAAATGTATTTCATAAAACATCGCTTGGAATCGCATATCTAAGAATGTGTAATTACCCTCCTCTGCTTCGGTTCCCCCCGCTTCTGCGCTGTGGCCTGGCTATTCTGTTCCAACTCTTAGGCAAAAAGGAGTAAAAATTTGTTGTCGGGGGGACTAACGGACTTTTCTACAATCATAACTCTCTACGGGGACTCAATGTGACCGCGCAAACAGTTAGTCCGCCAACAGGTTTGTCCGTTCCGATACTCCCCGAGGACGAACTGCTGGGAGTCGCAAAAAAACAACCTAGCACCAGCAGGGATCGAACCACCGACTGCCGCAACCATACCCATAAAATGCAAAACGCTTCCACTACACCACGCCGCCAGACGGCAATTTCAGTTCAAAATGTGTATTGAAATGCACAGCGTGCAGTACAGTGCACTACGCAATAGATTCATTGCACATGGTGTCCGAATTTCTATCCGTTTAAGCGAACGTGACCGCAGTTTGCGCTTCGCGCTTTGCTAACGGTGGGGACTACTGCTCAGTTTGATTTTAAGTATAGCCTCACAACTATAGTAAAGAACAATTAGTTCTTCGCCTAGTTGAGACAGGTGGCTGGGTGATCGAACGGCTCATTTGTTTCCGCAAAAATTAGCGCAAACTAAGAATACTCTTTGTGTTCGCTGCATATGTTAAGTCCTCGAGGTATCGTATGTGAAAGCGGTCTTCTATATGAGAGTACGAAGAAGGAAACAGACCATATTTTCCTCCATGGGCGAAACCAAATTCGGTGTAGCTTAGAATAAATTCTTTAAGTTAGCGATGCTAGACGATCGGGACTGGGAAATGCAGCCGCGTTTTACGGAAGTTGCAGCATTGTTAAAGCTTTGGTGCAGAAGGCAATTATGTACCGAGTGCAACTTGAAGACGCTTAGCTATAGCGAGCATATTTTTTTTGCAGTTGTTGTAATCAGTAACTAATGCGTTTTTCTCGTCTGCTAAACCTATACATGTTCATTACGCGTGGGGACCAACGTTTGCTATTATTCCCAACATTGTATTATTGTTGACGCGCTTTAAATCTTTCATTGGCCGTTATTACCACGCACGAATCGTATGCAACACGGCGCATTAACATAACGTCACCGAAAAGCGTTTGCCGACCGCGCTTCGATGCTCCTTGTCATTACCCGCCGCTCAAATTACCTTGGACGCGTTTTTTATAATCAACACCGCTTTTTTCTCCCGTGGCACTATGTAAAGGACCTACTAACTGCAAAACATTGACTTCTTTTGGGAATCTAAAACTGTCCACAGAAATATGCACGAAATGGCAACGACGGCGTCACCACAAGGGATTAACGACGCAGAAAAGAGACTAAATGCATGCGCTTGACCTTCCCGTTACTCTTTATATATCTTCGAGGATGAACACACAGTCGGCAGTTGTGCACACGGCACACATTCTGCAACAGGTTGCTCCACTTGAAGATGAACGGTTAATCTCAAGGCCATATTTTAGTCCCTGTTTCGCTCTCTTTTGCCTAAGAGTGCAGACATCCACAGATATGTTATGTTAACTGCAATGTTGTACTTATGTTCACGAGCCATTGGTAATGCAGGGTACACTTGCTAGTTTGTATTTTTCACTGAAAGTCGCCTGTATATAGCGTGGTTTCCTTTGAGTAAATAGCTGTAAGCTGGCGCCTGTATCTCTCGTCTCTTGTTCCCGTCATCCTCGTGAGTTAGCGCCGCCGGGTTTTGCTCCAAGTATTTACCACCTACCTCAGCAAGAATCTTTGTTAAAAACTTACCATGGCAGTCGAAAATACTGACCTGCCACCTCGGGCCCTCGTATGGCGATGTCCAGAGAAACTGTCGCAAGACCATGATACCTCTGAGGAGGTAGGAAATACTGTTATACTTTTCATTTTCTGTAATGACAATCGCCTTGTGGTCGCTGTGATAGACCGTGATGGGTCCTGCGAAAACATCCTGCCGGGCTTGGCTCCTGCGCTGAGATTCGTGAGAAAGAAGTTTTAGCTCCTCCGTGACTTGTCGCGTACACTGAGCTGGGAATGATGTTCGTCAAATCTGGCCACATGCCAACGCTGGCAGTTGGCATGCGGCCAGATGACCAATGCACGGGCGCGGCCCATCCCGCGGGTCGGACCGGGCCCGGGCTTAATGGCGCGGGCCCCGGCCTGGCTTGGGCTCGAGGCCGTGGACCCTTGTTGGGCTCGGGCTTGCATTCATGGGCGTGGTATTTATTATTTCCAACATGAAGGGTAGAGAAGAGCATTAAAAGGAATATTGTGAGTTTGTTTCCAAGTACCTTGACGTTAATTCTATGGCGTTAATTCTATGCATTGTTTTAAAAACGCGTTTTGTCAAGTGTGATAGCCATTCCACGGTAATTTTAATGACATTTCATGTAATGCATTAGCATTTTATATTGTGGGCATAGCTAGCATATAAAGATATAATTACAAGTGATGCCGTGGAGGGGAAGAGATCAATTCGGAAAACCTGGAACTCTGCCCCTATGTCTGTGAACACGTGCGTTTTCAATGTCACACGCATTGAAATGCGGCTGCCGAGATCGGGAGTCGAACTCGCGGGCTAGGGGAACACAACCGCTGAGCAACCGCTGCACGTGAAACATTTCAATGCACGCACGTACTCGTGGATTGAAACGCGGCACCAAAAGTTTCAGCATACCAACTTGTGGCAACGATCGAAGACACTCAAGCACATATAATTAAGTCATTTAGAGTCTAAGCCCGGACGTAGTCACACACAGGCCGTTCCTGCTTAGGCTTAAAAAATTAATTACCGGGCCTGGGCGGGCCTGGGCGAGCCTGGGCTTGAAACGACGGAAACGGGCCGGGCCCGAGCCAGGCTTACTCATGGACGCCCGGGCCCGTGCGAGGTGTTACTGGCCCGGGTCGGCCTTGGGCTTCCTAAAGAAGGCTCTGACCAGGACCGGGTCTTAAAATCAGCCCTGTGCATGGCTCTAGTTCTGCCACTTATTTCCCTCCTGCCGCTTCCCGCTTTCGTCAACGGTTGTAAAAGAGTTCCGATATGTTGACGATTTCTTGGTCTTAGTTGACAGTGGCGTAGAGGCGTTTTCCCTAGATGTGGCTTGAACGTTGGAGATTCTTGAGGCATGTCTTAACCCCCTAGAGGTTACGCACGAGGTCCCTAAGCAGTGCAGTCTCAAATTCTTGGACCTGAGACTTCAGCAGTCCGGAAAACACGTCTGTTGGATGTTTGACCCCCGCAGCCGGAAGCCGCTACTGCCGTTCAGGTCTGCTCACACCAAACTGGTGAAACGAGCCATTGCCAGCAGCTGTCTCAACAGTGCCTGGAACAAAACATGCGAGCACTTTATGGACACCAGCTTACATTTTCAAGTCCGTCGCCTAAGGTCGGCTGGTTACCCCGCAAACGTGAACGCAGCGGTGGCCGATGCAATTCGCTCAAAGCAAAGACGGGCTGGCATCTGGCAAAGCGACTAAGATAACCAGGCGACTCACCAACCTAACAAGGTGGTGGTTGTTACCTACCTACACGGCATTTCACACAATCTTAAAAATATTCGTGGAAGGGTTGACACAAAAATTCCCCCACATTTCCCCGAAGGGGAGCATGAGGAAGTGCGAATGCACGGGTGATGCTATGAGGGGGAGTTTGTTGAAATTTGGTGGCATTTGCCCGTTAGTTACATTAACACCCCCGCGTGATCACGTTCGGGCCGCGACAGCCTCGCCTTTAAACCCTCGCGCAGCGCGACGGCAGGCGAACGAAGCGGGAGAGAAGGCGAGAGCGCGCAATGGCAGGCGAGTGAAAGGGGAGAGGAGGCGAGAACGGGCAACGGCAGGCGAGCGAAGGGGGAGAGGGAGGCGAGAACGCGCAAACGGCAGGCGAGCGAAGGGGAGACGGAGGCAAAAGCGCGCAAACGGCAGGCGAGCGAAGGGGAGAGGAGGCGAGAGCGCGTGACGTCACGGCGAGCGGAAGGGGAGAGGAGGCGAGAGCGCGCGATGTCACGTGGCGTACTACGTCATGGCACCGTTGCTACGCACGCTCTCCCCTCCGCTCCGCGCCGTTGCTAAGGGCGAGGAGGCGCGCGCGCGATAACACCTGCGGCTGAAGACGGACGGCGGCAGAAGCGTGACTCAGGGTAGCGTAAGAAGTGCATTCGCACTTAAAAGTTGTGATGTCTGCTCCGAAAAAACTGTCACGGCTATGCACTGATACGTACCCGGTTACGAAAGAAAAGAAAAAAGTGCGGGGTTAAGCACCAAAATCAGTACGTTGATTGCACTACGGGAGTCGTGTATAAGCTCACTTTGTTTTTCCTTAGGGCCTACGTTGGACAAGCAGGACGGTGCCTTAATTAATCAACGCCTCCGTGTGCATGCCAATCGACCGGAAAAAGGCACAGACGGGAACCTCACCAGTCATTGCCACAACTGCAAGTGTTCGCCTCGATTTGATGAATGTACAGTTGTCTTTCGCGATCCCGATCAGCGCATCCCGATCCCGATCGTGGAGGCGGCTGAGATACATCGTGGTGGCAAAGATTGTGTGAGCAAGACCTCCGTATCGTTATCAGCAAAAGAGCTGGCCTTCCAGGGTACGCCCATGGCATGAGGAGCGTGATCGCGCCTGTACAGTGCGCACATACTCTAATGTGGAACAATGCTCACATGCACCTTTTTTTATTTTTTCACCATTTCGTATATATATGTTGTTTTTGTAAATAAAATTTCCAGTTGGAAGTAGCGCTTGCCCTTGTGTCGTTCGTCTTCTGTCTACATTTTTTGCGCTTTAAATTTACACATACTCGAGACTCGAGTGCATCGAATCGGTTGTCAAAACGGACCTTAATTTTTCAACAATATCGCTTGCTATTTGCTGCTGAGTAGCCAGCAGTTGCGAAAGCATAGCAGCGACATCACGTTTGTCTGATATAGTACAATCAGCTATTCGGGCACGTGGACCAAGCTCAGGGGTAGAAATATAATTTCCAAAGGAACGAGTAGCGGTGTGATTGCTAAGTGGCCGGTTTTTAGTTCCAGGCGCAGGCTTGGGGGGGTGGGGGTGGGGTGATCAATTTCGACGTCACCACACAATAAAAGAGTGTTAAAGTAATACGCTGCATCACAACATGACTAAACAAACACTTGTGGGCAGAGCAGCAGCAATAAAAAACGGTCATCGCTACGGACTACGTACGCATCAGGAAAGTAACATACCTGCGTGAAAAAGAGGCATCGTTTTAGCATAGTGTCCTCTTTGCTGCCACTATGCCCACTGAAGCTGAAGCCGATGGCCTGTTCTTTTATAGCTTCGCTGCGGGACGTCACATGCCGAGCGTTGGGGATGAATGGGCGATCGATGACTGCGTTGAAGGAGAGGTTAGAGTGGAAACTTCGGTAACGCACACGGGTGGACACGTCGCAACTATCGCGCACGGGGGCGATAGGACAGTCCAGGTGCGTGCCGCCACCGAAGACCACATGACCCTCCAAGGCAAATTGCACGGCAGAAGACGATACAGCGCTCAAACCAGGAACGGCACTTGCGCAGAGCGGGGATCCGATCAAGCTGACAAGGAGCTGCGTCAAAAAAAGGCATCGTTTTAGCATAGTGTCCTCGTTGCTGCCCGTATGCCCACTCTTTGATAGTAAACCCTGGCACAAGCGAAAGACGAGCCTAATGGCTTCCTTCACCGAGCAAGGAGGAATCCCCCCAGCCTATCTTGAACCTAAAAGTACGAGGGAAGGCCACATTGAGGCATATTCGGGCCAGAACCCCCCCTATTTCGTTTGGTTAGGCCTCGCGGAAACCGGAAATTGCACTGCCGGTCGATCTCGTGGACACCAGAGCCAACAGCTGCGGTATCCAGCCCCGGTCAGGATAGCCACGTTCTCACCCTGTATGGATTACTAAATTTCCAACGGTTCAGCACGGATTGTGAGCAACTTTATCGGCTATATCTGGGATCATGTTTCCTTGCATGCCAGAATGATGTTGAGGCGACTTGAAAGAAAGTTCGTTATCCTCTCGTAACTACGGGTGCAATGCATTCCAGTCGCACACGAGTTGGCTGTGGCGCTGGGAGGTTTCGGCAGTGCTTATAAAGGTGGTCGATATTACCTATTACTGAGGAGGATTGTTCCTTACCGAGACGAGTCACGAGTGCCGTTTTAAAGCAATCAAACTCAGTGGTGGGGTAGGATGTCTTGTGACATCTTCTCTTTTACGGCACATCCTGCTGTCGGAATTCACACAGCAACAGCGGTAAAATCAGGCGTCACCCAGCCATCTGCGTATCTGTGAGCGGGGACAGAAGTTCCAGGGTGAAGGAGAACAAGGCTGGCGTGAGCCAGAGGATTTTTTTTTTTTTGCCTATTCCAGGGATGGTGAGGCGTACGTTGAATGGTGTAAACGCCCTTTGCCGAAAAGCAGGCTTGCAGGTATGTGAAACGCCGACAGAATTATCAGAGAAAGGATGGCCGGCACACCGGACTCTGTGGAGACCAACTCTTCAGCTTTCAGCGAGGTAACTGAAAAACACCTTGCGTCATTAACAGTTCCTTTCCTTGACGCGCGCCTTGGAAGTCCCAGATAGGTGCGCAGGGTTTGCTCCTGCATGCACTGGAATACTCCAAAGCTCAACTTGGAGAAGAAAATCAAAGAAAGTAGGTTATAGCGCGGGAAACTAGGAAACAGAAGGCACTGGGCAGCTCCCGTCAGCTCTCTATCAGGATGTGCAAAATGGGCACATATGAGTGGAAGCGTCCTCTAAGCAGAAGAATATAGGATGCCCGAGGAACAATCCACCGTGACTGGAATAAAAATTACGCTTCGGAAATTATGGTATTTGTATGTCATTTCTGACCAGGGAATAGCGGTACGCGCCACGTCTGCTGAAAGCAAGTACTTTATACTTTCTGAAGAAGTTAGAAAATTTAGGCGTGCTTCCGCACCAGTTTTGATCTTGCGTATTCGTTTTGTGCCGAAATACCAAAAGATCGGCTCAAGCACCTTAACGCAGCGCCGGTTTTGCGATTTTTCTGCAGTTTTAATGTACTAGTAATTAGAGCTCTGGCACGGATATTGGATTCGATTAATATATTTTTTACGCAATATAGCTTATAGAATATTTGGAGCTGGGGTTGCTAAGCAACATCTAATACATAATGGAACACGCCATGAGGGCAACTAATATTTTAGCGCCAAAGGTATGGAGCATTCCAACGGGAAAGTGGCTACCAGCGTCGTACCCAGGTGACGCGCGTGCGGGAAAACTTCTCTCCTGCCTGATATTTCCGAGCAGGCGACCTTTTGGCAGCCTAAGAAAGGGTGTGGTGGTACGTTATACATTCCGTTGAGGGCTGTTTACTAGAAAAGGTTGATCAGGGTAAGTTGGTAGGTTCAGTATTTTACAATTTGGCGCCCAGAAGTGGGCGACAGTACCAGCCACCTGAACTCTCTTTGCGCACGTATTGTGAAATTACAGCAATTTTGTGTTAACGCACGCAACACATGTATTGCAAACACATAATTAACCATCAGATGATCCCTTGTAAAACACGGCATTTTTGCAGTGCTAGAAAATGCAGGTACTATTGGGAGAA
The DNA here is from genome assembly GCF_048455015.1 of Haemaphysalis longicornis. Taxonomy (NCBI): domain Eukaryota; kingdom Metazoa; phylum Arthropoda; class Arachnida; order Ixodida; family Ixodidae; genus Haemaphysalis; species Haemaphysalis longicornis. The sequence goes on along the minus strand of NW_027526203.1, from coordinate 117,510,516 downwards.
TTCATTACGACAAACTATTGTTTTTTTTAATTTTATCATGTTAGCGCTCCCCGACGTCAGCAATGCATTCAACCGCGAATGTCATGACCTTTTACTAGAAGAACTCTCCATACTCCGCTTTTTCGGTGCTTTTCTCTCGTTACTTAGAATGTTCTTCAAAAATGAAACCAGTCGGCCAGAAGGGGAGAGTGTCACAGTGTTAATTCATTACTAACAGCTGGAGTTCCCGAAGGTTCCCTATTAGGCTTGTTGCTTTTGGTGTGTATGTGAACGGTGTTGCTGATGGTGTGCCTGTTTCTTCGCATCACTGCGATGACGACAATAGCGTTCTTGTTACTGTAGCTCAAGTTTATAAGAACGGTGATGGGGTAACACACAACGTAGCATTTACATAATGAAGTATGCCAATTAAAGTGGAGCCAGGTAAAGCAAATCTATTACTTTGAATATTCTTTTAAAACAAAACGCGAGCCTTGATTTATTATATTTGTTACATGTTCTGATCCTTTCCGTTCATGTGTAAACGCGTAAGATATTTTCGAATTTTAATGTATGTAAAACTATCAAATGACAGTGACCTTTCTTGAAATTTACACTTTATCCATGCTTGCAAAAAACTCCGATCTGATTCAGTACCATGTAACAAAACAATACACATTCCCTTGGCGCTTTTTGGCCTCAGACGCCCTTGCTCCGATAAACATGCACATACTACCGATCTAGTTCTCTGAGCGTGTTTATGTGAGCGTGTATGCAATAGCGCCCCCAAAATCCTCTCCTACCTTATAATTCCGCACATTCAGAAATGGTGAAAAGAGGAAGAATAAAAACTTACCTCTCAAAGTAAATCACGAAAGCTTGTGCACTTGATGTACTTATTTTCTTGAACAAGGAAATTCTATCGCACGCCAAAAACAGCTTGCTTCTCGCGCAACCCTTTGGTTCTCACGGAAAAAAGCATTCTTGTAAGAGTGAAGGTCAGCAAGCGCCTGTCTGGGCTAGAAGCTGAGCAGTAAGGTTAAAAAAAGGAAAATACCATAGTTTCGTGTATTTAAAGTGTTTCGCATACCCTGAAATGGTTGCACAGAGAGGAAATATGCTTGACTCTACAACCACTTCACGTTTATGGTGGTGTGCACCACACTTGCAAAACCAGACGTGATTTGCTGGCGCATTGCGGCTATACTCATACGTAATGGTAAATCTGAAGTCTTAGAGGTAGACATACTACAAGGCCACAAGCAGGATTTGTCGGTAATTAGTGAGACAGTAAACTTTTTCCCTGGGCCGCTTGCTAATCTGTAATCCTGCTTCGGAAAGAATAAGTTGGAATAACTGGGTTATTCTATGGGGACTTGGGTGAAGAGAACATTCGGACCATTTTAAGCCGTGTACATGACTGCACCGGAGAAGAGATTATTCTTGTTGTTGTTGTTGTTGTTGTTCTTCATCTGCTTCAAGTTTTAGTCAACGCAACATTGCAAACATTGCCTTGAGTGGCACAGCTAAAGGGGAACATTTGCCTGGCGGCGGCCATGCCACCCTTAGCAGCAGACGGTTGCAGCAAAACAATGCAAATACACGGGAAAAAATACCATGAAATTGCAAAGGGAAAAAAGGATACCCTGGTACACGCTCACCCGACAGGCCTCGAGCACAAGTTTTTACGAAGCTGTTTGCAATCAAAAGACAAAATGTAAAGAATAACTGCGAAAAGACAGAAAAAGTCCTATACGAACATTTCAGCAGCGCGTAGTACAACAAAATAACAGGCCTATGATTATAAGTCCAATAACAGGTTTTCATAAAGCCGATCGGAAATCGGCGGTTTTCTATAGATATCTGGAATTTCACTGCGTAGTCCCAGAAATTAATATTGGTAATATTATTGAATCAAATATTCAAATTATCAATTGCTTATGAGTCTGCCCAGGAAAAGCCGGGGCAGCTTTGTGCTGGCGCACAAAGAAAAGAAAAACAAAGGAAAAGCCGACGCAATGCGTGCACTTCTCAGAAAAGGAATAAAAATTACAAATGCCTGCACAGAACGAAAATTTACACATTTTTTGAAACTCACACCCACACACACGCACACGCACCCGCACGCACGCACAGACACGCACACACACACACACCCGCACGCGCACACACACACACACGCACTTGCACCAGCGCACGCACACGCACACACACACATACTCACACGCACACCCGGACGTACACACACACACGCACGCGTACGCACACACACACACACACGCGCACTTGCACACGCGCACGCACACGCACATACGCGCGCACGCACATGCGAACACACACACACACACACGCACAGAATAAGGCATTTTACGCGATTGGTTAATGTGTATGCGCACATACTGCCAAGATAACTATACAGGTGGAATAAAATAAGCCCGACGAAAAGGGAGTGATCTAATATTGCTTCCACTTGAGATAAACAGCATAAAAGGAGTATGTAGATTGAAAGTAACGAGAAAATAAAAAGAACAATAAGAAATAATGAAAAAGGTTTGTGTTGCTCGCACTTCACGCGAAATGACACCATAAAATTCAGTCGTACATCGTGAATACAAGAATGAAAAAGTATAAAGTTATGGCATGACAAGCTCAGGGACATGATTGGGAATGAGAGTCGGGGAATTAATAACTATATTTAAGTATTCAGAATACCGGTTGTACAAACACTGCATTCGGAACAAAGGGCTCAAGCCACGCATACATTTCGGATTATTAAAAGCATTGCGTTTCCCTGTCAACTTCTGCGGCACATAAAGTGAAATATGTTCTGGCGGCCCTTCCCAATTCACTAAGCCGTGAATAATTTTGACTAGTGAAGGAGATCTGCTTGTTCCGCTTGGAGATTATTCGCGGTAGCGTAAATGCAGAAGATGATCCAGAGTTAGATTACTGGCGAAGTGATAGTTAGAGATAGATATAAACTTTTTTTCGACCCTGTCAACGAGAATACAGTGGGTTTTCACGCGGTATTCCAAACAATGCAAGTATTTTCAAGCTGCGGGCGACAAATAGTAGTGTAGAGCTGAACAAGGGAATTTGGTTTTTTGAACTTCATCGATATCCGTCACACAACACCAAGGGATAGAAGAGCCGTACGAGTAATTAACCGGATATGCCACTAGAAGCTGAGCTTGCTGTTAAAATTGACACCAAGGTCATTAACCTCTACCACACGTGGCAGCGCTTCACTAACTAAGGAATAAGGGAACAAGATGTCAGTTTTGCTTGTGTATGTTATTACCTTAATTTTTGACGCATTGATGAGAAGTTTGTTGCGAGTGCACCAGTCCGAAAATGACAAGATTATTTTCTTGGAAGCAAAACAGCTTCAGTGTCCGAATGAAATGAATGAAACAAATCTTTATTAAAACAACAGGTGCAGTTGTTAGGGCACCCGCCCGGTGGAGGGGATCCCTAGTCCGGGATCCCCTGGCTGCGGCTGGCTGCGCGGGCCCTTTGCACCAGGTCAAGCTGGAACGTAGGGTCCTTGCTGGTCAACCGCGCCGTCCACTGTTGTATAGAGGGGTTGGGGATTGGGTGCAGGTCCGGTGTCTCCACACCTGATGGTATAGGGTACCGGGCGCTGGGCAGTAGTGGCAGGTGGCTGGATAATCTGTCGGATAAATGGCATGAAGAAGGGTACGGTGTGGATACGTGTCAGTTTGAAGTCGTCTGAACGTTGTTGCTTCATCCCTTGTGAGTTGGTGGTGTGGAATGGGGAAAATTTGCCGTTTGAGTCGGTAGTCCGCCAATATATCTGTGTAGCGCAAGAGAGGTTGCGGATTAGGTTGATGAGGTGGTGACTGCCCCGTGAGAGAAATGGCCCGGTGTATGTAATCGCGGGCAGCGGCGTGAGCCGAAACAAATTTAGATATTTTGTCATCGTGGGTTATAAGAGAAAACTACAATAGTTAAGCACTTGAGAAACATCAATTATAAATATTGAAAAGAGAAGTGGCCAGAAAGCAGAACCCTTAGGGACATTACTGTTATGCTCATAGCAAAGTGCGGATTGCCCGTTTACACTCCTAAAACATGATCTTTCACATAAACAATTTCATAATGGGCAGGTGAGGGATGGGTGTATATCTAGTTTAGACAGTTTGTTCACTAACATATCAAGGCAGACGACATCAAAAGCCACACTTAAATCAAAGTAAACGACATCAAGTTAGTCTCTCCACTGCACAGCTGCCGAGGCGTACAGCATTCAGTTAACAAGGTTCGAGGTGGCGTATCGCCCAGAGTAAATTCCGTGCTCCTCAGGAATAGTATGCATTTTATACCGAACGCGAGTAGCTTATGCAATACTATATCAAAGAGCTTAGAAGAAGCGCTTAGACAGAAGATCGTGCGGTAGTTCATGGGGTCCAAATTTGACCCTTAGCTAAAAACAGGAACAACTCACACAGTCTTCAAACGGCGGGGAGTTGACCAGTTATAAGGAAAGATTGAAATATACGTGTCAAGAGAGGTACTGTTAAATCCCCAAACGGCTTAGGTGCTACTGAGGGAATGAAGTTAGGGACGCCCGAAAATGACACCTTCAGTATGATAATAATGCATAGTATAATATAAAATGTTTAATATTATTATATTGTAACGATGACGTTCAGAAATTCGTTGGGTGAAGGGGGGGTTGATTTGCAAGGCCTGGGGGAGTACTGCCGTTGAGCGAGGTGTCCGAGCCCCGAATCTGCTAAAACCACCTTGTTCTTCCCCTCGTCACCCGGTATTTTCGACGACGGGATTTGGCTGTGATATTGCCAATACCATCAATTGAGCCGAGTATTCAATAAGTTCGTTAGCGTTAAATTTTCCCTTCCGCAGACGAAACCCGCCGGATGAGTCACGAAGCCGCATGAGGGTGATAAGTCTTTACCCGGCGACATGCACAAGTTTGGTCTTGCTTGACCGCGACCTTTCGTTGTGAGGTGTGAAATTACGTAGGTCACATTACTTACACTGTAGAGGATAATTAATTGGACAGCGTAACGCGACAAAAAACGTACTACATAACTCGCGTTTCCTTAAGGGAGTCCGTAACCACACCAAAGCACCGTTACAGAATGATACAGTGCGGTGCCGACCATCGTATCTCTCTAGACAGGGACTGTGATGCAATTGTACGCAGGCTAACTAACTGGTTGGACTCTTGGGCCAGGCACAAAGGCCTGGCAACTGACTCCTCGCCGTGCATCGAGAAGGGCAGGATTGGGTCCAGAGGAGTGCGGGGAGTGCGTGCGTAGACGAGGTAGAAGGGGCTGTACCCGGTTGTTTCGTGCTTGGCAGTGTTTTACGCGTAAGTTATGAATGGTAGTACTTCATCTCAGATTTTATGATCTGAGGACACGTACATGGAAATCGTGTTGGGAAGTGTACCATTCGTGCGTTTGACAAGTCCGTTGGTCTGCGGATGGTATGATGTATCATGCTGAACCGGCGAGGTGCAAAGCGAAGTAGCTCTTCTACAACATCCGGAATAAGTTGACGACCACGATCACTAATAAGCACGCGCAAGGCGCCATGCCCCAGAATCATAAATTTCAGTAGGAACACGGAAACCGAGGCTGCTGGAGCAGTTGGTACAGACGCAGTTTATGCCAACTCGTCAGGCGATCTACGAAGATGATAACCCATCGGTTACCAGGTTCACACGGAAGTGGGCCAATGAAATCAATCCACACCTGCTGAAATGGAGCATTGGGTGGTTGCACAGGATAAAGGTTACCGGCTGGTGTGGCTGCAGGATGTTTTTAGCGCTCACACTCTACACAACTGACGATGTATTTTTCAGTCGTGCGCCGTATGTTGGGCCAGTAAAAGCGTTCTTGTGCGCGCTGTAATGTGCGAGCAGAACGAGGGTGCCCAGACGTCAAGTCATCACGCATAGCAAGAAGCACGCAAGGGGGCAGCCGCTCCGGTGCAACCAGTAGGAACCGCGCGCCAGTCGTACTGTAGTTAGCTTTCTGGAGCCGGCCGTCCTAAAGGGAGAAGCGGTTGATGGGGGCAGAGTCACGAGCAGCGACGAAGAAGGATACCTAGCATGGGTCATCTTGCTGTTCTCGCCGGATGGTTTTAATGTCAGGGAATGTCTCAACGACTGCTGCAAGATAATCGTCGAAATTGGCAGTGTTTTGAGCTGTAGATGAAACACAGCCGGGAAAGGCAGTTAGCGTCAGTGTGTCGGCGGCCGCTTTTGTAGGAAACAACTTGTGGGATGACAACTTGTCTCCTAGTCAGGGACAAGTTTTGAGTAAAATTACTCGGTTATTTTCAGTGTATCACCGACATTTTTTTTTTATTTTGCCCTTCTCATCGCGTAGTGCATACATTCTAGTTCTGGTAATAGCGAGTTTCCTTCTAGTCGCTTTCAAATTTCCTCTGTGTTTTAATGTTGCGTCAACTTTTCCTAGGTTAAATGCACGGATGTCGGCAGTCTAACTTTTGTTGATCAATTTAAACGACTCGGCCAGTTATATTCGCAAATCCTCCAGTGGGCCTGTTTACTGAACCCTGGCGTCGATTCTCGGCCTAGAATCTGAGTTAGCCACACTGAGAGTAACCTAGCGGCGGCGGGCGGCGTGTCTTAAAAATTTTCAAAATAATGTTTAAAATGTATGCAAAATTTAAACTTATAGAAATACTTGTGTAACAAGGTTTTAGATAAGTGAATAAACGTTTCAGTAGTTACAGTACCTCCTCGATTTGCAGGTAACGTGACTGGGACACATATTCCAGTGTCAAGTTTGTTCACCACGAACCGCCACATTTTCTATTTCGGAAAGTTTGGTGCCAAATTAAAATTATTTCCACCAATTTGTTTATAAATTACTTATGGTACCGGGCTATACAAAACTCTGGCTTTCACATCAGCTATAGAAAATATACGTAACAAAAATTGGTGGTCTGTCCCCTTGATGCATCTCTGCTGCAGACTCTGAAACATGTCATAGAGGATGTAGCCGGGTTATTGAAAGGAGTTCTCGGAAAAGGAAGGCAGATGTCGCCTGCTTTGAAGATTTGTATTTACGCTGAATGAATAACGCCGTTACGGGCTGCAATAGAACCCACAGCGCCTTCTCTATAGTAGTAGGATGTATCCGGCACAACAATCACGTTGGCATGACCAGAGGCAGCAATCGTTCTTTAAAAATGTTACATACATACATACATACATACATACATACATGCATACATACATACATACATACATACATACATACATACATACATACATACATACATACATACATACATACATACATACATACATACATACATACATACATACATACATACATACATACATACATGCAACTTTATTTTACGATAAATTTCACTGTACATTTCGTGCCCCCAGAAGCGCCAATCGCTTGCTGGCGGGTCACGGCCGACTCAGGATGCTCGCTCAGGGGTAACAATACAAGACGCAACTCTTTTGCCAAAGACGAAACAAAGAAGAAAACACAATGTGCAGATCACTATAAAACGATGCGCATTCGCACTCACCAAAGATCACAAAATCTCAGATTTTTGAAGTTCACACACATGTTGATACAGTGGCAGACTATAAACGAATGATACTGTACTTTCAACAAACTAATGAAACAAATAAAACTAATGAATGGACAGAAGGATCTGTTCGAAATAAATCACACTGATTCTACCGGATAACACACTCTCTGCGACACTCCACTACCTTACACAATTTAACCAATGTTTAATTTGAGATTTCGCCTTATAATTTAAGCGCAACATTTTTTATGTCCTCGGGCAACTGATTGAAATAAAAAGGAAGATTCTCGGCACCGTTTACCATAGTTGGCATATATTCTAGGCAATTTGTAACGATCTGGTTTGCGTAGCGCCTCACGCTTTTTTACTACTTTTTTATATCGAGCGCAAAAGAAGTTTCGCAAAAGTACTAAGTGCTTATACAGAATAGACGCCGGCAATGTACGTTTTTATCCCTTTGTTCAATGTTTCGAGGCCACTACCATATAGTATGTTATTAGATATTCGATCCAATCACTTTTATATTCTCTGTATTCTGGTTTGTGTGCAGGAGCCATTGACTGAAGTTCCATATCGCAGAATAGACTGCCCTAAGGCCTTAAAAACCAGGTTCAGAGCCGAATTAAATTTTAGTTTATATAACTAAGGGACACGGCTCCGATGCGCTTGAAAACGTATTGAACGTGAAGCGCCGAGGACATGAAGGCCCAGGTAGTTAACTGCGGGTGAATGCTGTAGCGGTACGCACGAACAGCCTTTACAATAATCAGAATGCAACACAATAGATAGGTTACGTGTTATTACCTAATGTGGGTTTCTAAAGCAAATTAACGTGGTTTAGTTCTTGTTCAAAAATATTTGATTTTTATCCAGCCGTGTTACTACTCTGGCTACATCATTTTGAAGTAGCTTTATATCCTCATTGTATGATTGCCTTTACAAGATTAGCGCCGGGTCATCTGCGCACTGAAGGAGCTGGGCATTCAATTGAAGGTTTGTAAATATCATTAACATAGGTGTTAAATAAAAGATGTCCGAGCACGGATCGTTGTTCCACTCCGTATTTAACATAGATAGAGGTGCTATGCGCATTTTTAACACCCACTACGTGACCTTGTGCGAGTGCGTTCACTTATTTTCTGTGCAAACTCCCTCCGTGTTTCCCCCCCAAATTCCACACGTCGAAAACAGACTCACGTATTTTTTTTAGTTCTCATGAGTACGCTTATAAACTAGTTTAGCAAGTCCTGGAAACTAGATCTACCTTGACGTAATTGTCATCCACAAACAATTATACAACCGAAGTACTTCTATCCATCACGGCAGGGGTAAGATGGCACGCAAAGGGCAGGAAACGCAGGGCAGCGACACAGCCGACTGACGGCCATATCCGCGCTGTTTTTACCTACTTTTCCAAAGTGTATATCTACTACATTGTTCGCTTTGTGGCTAGACCATAAAATAAAGTTCAGCCCTTTCGACAGTTCTCCACCGTAACACCAACACGCGGTGTTCGTATACACACGGCAAGGTTGACCCTCGCACAAACACGAAGGGCCGAGCCCGGAGGACGGCTGCACTACGATGATATCGTTCATCCGGAAGGGGGGGGAGGGGGACTCCTTCAGGGTGCCCTGGTCAAAGCTTTATTACCACCTCCCCGAGAAAATAGCGCCTCTCACGGCCAGCTCGGTTCCCGTGCGCAATGACCCGTCCTGAGTGTCGGCCGAGGCATCTTCGGCCCTGGCGTACACACACAGGCACGTAGAAAGGGGCTCGGCTGGAGCGAGAAGCAATTTGCGAGTTTGTGGAAATACGGGGCCATTGTTCTACCGCCTCGTCCAAAGTGGATCTAGCTGGCCCGTCAAGGTCGAGAGGCCTGCATCCAGCGAAATGTAGCGGGGGTGCTTCGAACGATTCCCCATGCTTATGCCGCTGCGCATGGGGGTTTTACGGCCATAATTTTTTTAAAGCGAGCAGTCGCCCTCCAAAAGCTCTCTCGCGGCTCTCCCGTGTTTATTATCGATCGTTGCTGAAACACTTGGGAGGTTTGTGGGCGAGTGAAATCAAGTTGCTTGCGAATTTTACACTGTGAAGAGACGAGGAGGAAGAAAGCTGGTTCCGCCGAAGTTTATGTGGCGTTTTTCTTCCCGGAGCGTCATCCATTTATGCTACATAAAATTGAATTACGCATAAAATCGCTGCAGGGATAGTAACGCAGCCGTGTATTTGGGCTCTGTGCTAGGCGCTCACTGTGGGGAAAGTAACAAGAACAGTGAAAGCGCGAACGGCCTAACAAAGACCTGTTTCTACAATAGCGAAACTTTCTTTTTTTTTTTTTCTTCTTTGTTATGTATCGCCAAGGCGCCACCGACAACAAGGAAAGCATACTGGCTTACCCAGTCAAAAGGCCGAACCTCGCTTAAACATCTGACCTCATCGCCCCATAACCAACAACTTGCAGGGAAAATTACGCAAAGATTCAAATAGCGTTGCTCCTAAACGTAAGAATTTCGTGCTGCGGCAGGGCTTTTCGTACGCCCCGTAAAATAATTTTGCCTGTTGTAAAGTGTGCGATCCTTGCTGCCTGAGCTCACGTGAGCGTGTGCCTCGTGAGGAGCGCTCGGCGTTGTCCTCATGTGGGCTTGCGCCTCGCGAAGAGCTCCAAAAAAGGCCATGAAAAAATACCAAGCGCACGTGAGCGTTTGCCTCGGGGACAGCGCCCGGCGTCGGCCCGCTCGAACTTCGAGAACACTCTGCTCAGCGTTCGTGACACAATCTCTTTTTTTTTTCTTTATTGCACATTGAACAAACAGTCCCTACAATGTCTACAATGCTGTTCTAAAACGCATCAGTGTCGGTTTAAAACCCGCTCACCGAACTTCGGTTTGCGAAAACTATTATAAACATCGAAAGAAGACAATTCCTCCAAAATGGGTAGCCACGTAAGCTCCGGGCACTGCATATTAATGACTTCCTTCAGCATACTGACATTCTGAGCAAAGTACTTGCTGACAGTCTTCGCGTCAGCATCAGAGTGGCGCACCGCCATACGACTCAGCCAGATGGCGTGTAGGCCCAAAAGCATTATCAGGTCGTACGGCACACTGTCATGTTTGTCTACGGGAATGAAACAGATTCCATGTGGTGTCACAGGCAAGTATTTTTTCAGGGTACGCTGAAGAGCGTCCCAAAAAAGGACGGCATCCCAGCAGTCTAGGAAAACGTGGTCTATTGTTTCGGGTTTTTTACACAAAAGACATACTGTTGTCCATGGCACAAACAACCCTTTTTCAGCCATCCATGTTTTGACTAGAAGAGTTCCCGAATGAAGCTTAAAAAAGAATGTTTTCATACATGCTGGGACTGCCATCTTCTTGACGCGACACAATACATCTTGCCCTGGCCCAATGCGGTACATAGTTCTGTACAGCGGTACTGGAAAAAGAACATCTCTAAGATCTTCTGACAGACGTTTTCTTGAAACACTTGAAAGGTATTCAAGGGAAAACCTTACACAGAGGAATCTTAAAGATTTAACGGTTTCCTTCAGGTAACCTTTCAATGTGTAACGTTCATCAACACTGGAAACAACAAACTGCGGGAGTGAACCCACCAAGACACTTTGTAGAAATGTGCGCAGAAAGGCATCACTCGCATCGCGAAGAAACATAAATCTGCTGACAAGTTGTCGCAAAAACAGATGTGATAAGCCCATCCCTCCCGTTCGAACTTTACGAAAGAGATTCGTACGGCTGGTTCTTTCCCATTGGGAACCCCAGATGAATACAGCAAAAATACGGTGCATTTTCTGCACATTTACTCGCGAACAGTGTATTACTTGCATCACATACCATAGCTTTGCCAGGAAGAACATGTTGCAGACAGTGGCACGAGCGAACATCGATAGGTTGCGGCCTCCCCACCTCGTTGCTTTTTCACGCAATCTTACTGCTTCTCCCTGCCAATGCTTGCTACTATCTTGGTAGCACTCCAGCGGAGCGCCAAGATATCTTTTCGGTACCTGAAACCACTGGATGTTTTCAAAAAACTCTGGTTTGGTGGGCCATACTCCGTGCCACAGACCCGAACATTTTTCCCAGTTTACAGCACTAGAGGTTTGTGCGCAGAAATCTTTTGTAATCTTTGTCACTTTTTGCACGCTCTCTTTATCTGTAACAAACACTGCCACGTCGTCCGCATAAGTCAACAACCGCACTTCACTTGAGTTCAAACTAAATCCCCTAACTTCATTACTTTGGATTATTTTTAAACAAAAAGGCTCTAAAAACATGCTAAAAAGGAGTGGCGACATCGGACAACCTTGCCTAACTGACGATAACACAGGTACGCATTTTCTGACCTTTTTGTTTATAACTAACTGCGTGGTACACCCCTGGTAAGCCATATGCACTCCATTGTATAGCACTTCCCCCACATTTGCTTGTTTCATAATACAGAATAACACTTCGTGACACACTCTGTCGAAGGCTTTTTCAAGGTCAATCTGCATCATCGCAACGTGGCGGCACATCAAATCACAGCATTCCAACACACTCTGAGCAACATGGATATTGGTGACGATACTTCGTCCCCTAATGCCGCACGTCTGATGTGGCCCAACTAAGGACGTTATGAGTGTTTGCAACCTTTTCGCTAAAATTTTCATCAGTATTTTATAATCAACGTTCGCTAACGTGATCGGGTGGTAGCCATTAACTGACTGCAGTTTAACCGGGTCATCACATTTGGGTAATAGAACCGTATATGTTCGGGAAAATGACACCGGGAAACTATTATTCTTATATGCTTCTTTAAAAACGTTCAGCAAAATAACGGAAACTCTATCGTTGAATGCCTTGTAAAACTCCGCATTTATGCCATCCGGTCCTGGCGTTTTAGCCCCCTGCCATTCGTCAATTGCTTTTTTCACTTCGCTGAGTGTAAGCGGCTGTTCTAAGCCTTCCTTCACGTCGTCTTCTAACTGTGGTATCAACGGAAGAAATTCTCTTTTGAAATCTTCCATTCGCGGAGCACTATGACCAAACAGTTTCTCATAATGCTCCACAAATGCCTTTTCTATGTTTTTTTCTTCCCTTGTAAGTGTTCCGTGAAAAACTATTTCCTTAATTTCATTTTTTTGTGCATATTTTCTTTCATCGCCTAACGCCCTTTTAGTTGGTGTTTCCCCAGCTAATAATCTTTCGCCACGGGCCCGCACTGTGGCTCCCTGATAGCGTACTTTATCTATTGCCTCTAGTTTGCCTTTTATAGCTGCTATATCTTCGCCAAATAAACCAGGCATTTCGCTCTCTAGTACAAGTAACTGGTGTAGATTGTTGCGCAATTTTTTTTCTGCTGCTCTTTCTATCCGTCTTAATGCGGTTGACCTGGATATTGCACACAACTTTACGTCCTGCTTTATTAATTCCCATTTTTCTGCCCAGGAAGGACCCACTGCGCTCTCGTGCTCGACGAAAATTTTCTCTACTTTTTCTTTAAACCCTGAATCTTTCAATAATCTACAGATTAATTTCCACAGTTCCCAAGAAAACTTCTTATCCTCTTTTCTGCCGCCTACCACGAAGGACACGAGACAATGATCACTGAAAGATACATCCTTTACGCTGTAGTTCGAACACATTGACACCAGGTTCAGGCTCACGTAAGCTCTGTCTAGGCGAGCGTGGCTAGCGCCTTGGAAATGCGTAAATCTTAAACAGTTTTCTTTTGACGCAATGTGAGCAACGTCTTCCATTTCATGGCCTTCTAACATTTCATAAAGGAATTCGGCGCTTCGATCCTTCTGTCCAAACCCGCCTATTCGGTCTTCTCTCGCACAAACGCAGTTGAAGTCTCCCGAAAGCATTACATGTTTTTCGCAATTTAGATAGGTTTCAATGTCCTCAAAAAACTCTTCTCGTTCTTGTATTTTGTTTGGAGCATAAATACAGAGCACCCGAAATTCATCTCCGTCAAACAGAAAGTCACATACAACTAATCTACCAGACTCGCCGAAACGAACATTTTTAACCAGCACACCGCTTGCTGATCTTATAAGTATACAACACCCTCCCGATGTTCCAACAGCGTGACTTACGCACGCGTAAAAGCTGTTACCGAATGTATTGACCATGCTGTTAGTCTTGTCCTCTGCCTCTATTTTAGTTTCTTGTACGCACAGAACGTCAAGTTCCTTCTCAATCATAAGGCGCTTCAATTGGCACTGTTTCCGCCTGGCACCTAGCCCGCGCATGTTTAGGGTACCTATGATGAGAGGCATTTTTTTTTTAAATCCCTACACTAACGGCGAAAAGACTGACAACACTGTCATCAAATATAGAATCGTTACAACGTGATGTAGTTCCACGCATTGTTCTAGCTATAGCTTTCACCCTGGAAATTCTGTCATGGTTGATGCCCCCACACCAGACAACACAAGACACCATTTCATCTCTCGCGTATGGCTCTCCTCGGCAGTGCACGTGCGTTTGCATCTGAGCGCCTACACTGGGGGGCACGGACGCCGAGTTCGCGAAGCTGGTTACCGTGCTTTATAGCACGTGCTGACGCGGTCCACTTTGGGAGAGACGTGGAGGGCTGCGGATAAAGCGATCCAGGTCTCCCAGTCATAGAGAACCTTCAGCAGCAAGTTCGGAAATCCATGTGAGCTGCAACAGCCGGCTCTCCGACGAAGGGAGAGGGGCCGCCAGCTTCGTTGTTTCTCCAGCCTTCCAGCACTGGCGCAAGCTGCATCAGTTGTTCGCGGAGATAGAAAAAGTTAGGTGTCGTAAAAAGTACATTTATTATGATTTCATTAGGCTGTATCCCCTAAAATTGATATTAATTTCTATGGTTTGCAATGCTTCTGCCAAGGAATTTTATGGCGTTACCCTTATGAAACAAAGAACCTCTGTCGCCCCCATTAAAACATTTGCATATTGCATGACACTAAATTATAATTTACGGTATTCATTGCATGACTGTCGCTGTCAGAAGACTGAAAAGCTTTGTTCCGCAATGTGGTTGTAGGGACTGCGCCCCCCGCCCCCCTTACTTTTTCTTTCATTCATTTCTGCCGAAGACACATTTTCAAGCTGCAGTTTCTGCTTCTCTAAGTTTTAGAAACGTGAAGGCCAAGCGGCACGAGTAACGCGGGTATTTATGGAACAAATGCGGTGAAGGGCATCCACACGAGCGTGTCTGATGGATTTTCTTCTCCTTATACGCGAATCATATAAATAGGCAGAACTTCACAACGACGCTTCGAAGCACAGAGAAAATCAGGAGAGCAGACGCGATGATAGCACCGCGCGAGCTGTCGGCGTCTCGAAGAGCGGAACAGACGCCATGGCGTCGGGAAGAAAACAAAAGCACATTCGTTGGCCCGGATCCCCGGGACTGCACGGCCCGTTGCCCATCGTGGGTAAACCAGGGTGCATGTCGAGGGGACGAGGCTAGTGCCAGTGAGAATAGAAGACGGGCAGGGAGGTTGCGGGTCCTCTGCTGCTGCGTACAACGATCCCTCGGCGTGGCCTTGGTCTTGGGTATTGTCCTTCGTGCACTTCCAAGCTTGCTAACGTGGTCACCGTGGATGTATACGAGAAAACGTGGCTTGTTAACAGTACAATATCGACGTGTTTCTTTTTTTTCGCATAGTAATGCACAGTGCGCTACTTAGAGACCTGGGTTGTTCATCTCGAAATATTAATGTCTCCTTTCTTGTTGAATTATACCACACTGACTGCTGTTTATTCTCACGCCTTTATTGTACTGCATTCATCTTCCTCGTGCGAAATGGTCTCTGCTTTAAATTACTACATCACGTTTTTCTTTACTACTGCCTATTTTGTGCACGCGGAAGTGCATATTTTTTTTGTATTTCACGTACCTAATACCGTTTTTTTCAATCGCCCGTCCAATTGCACTCGTTGCCGACTCCAGAAGTAACTGGCGCGTACATGGCGTTTGGAATCGCGGCGTTACTTGCTTTCTGGGCAAGAACTTGGTAGCTATGCTATACTATCGCGTATTGATGGTTGGGCCTGCAAGGCTATATGTCATATTGCCAACCAGTCTAAACTTCAGCCAGGAACCGTTTAGAAGAATAGCTGCCGACTAGAGCGAGCGATTCTTTCACGGAAGCATTTACGGCAGTGTTTTGTTTCTTTCCCTCGTACTGTTTCCGCCCGCTAAGAATTTGAACCCACTTCCTAACCAACCAACAGTCATTCTGTATTATCCTACGAAACAAGCATGCATGACAGTGCCCCAGCCCGGTGGTCTCGGACCTCCTTTTATACGGTCTGCCTGTTTCAACGCTTAATTGCATGTCGGGTTGTTTGTTTTTCTCGGCTGCGTTAGCCTTCGGAATCTTTCTTTCTTTAAATAATGTGGCCATCTTTACAGAGCTTGTTTCGACCTCGAACAAAGTGTTATTCGCGATTCGGACTGAACGTTTTTAACGTGTAAAATCTTTTTAGGATGAACAAAAAGCCCCGCTCCCACGGGTGACGCGGGACGCGAGAGGTCCGAGTTTTTATGAACGCTACAGTGCTCTCCACGTAAGGCTTTCAACGACAAAGGCATCAAACACATGGAAAACGTGTCCCGCGCGAACCGTATGAACAGCGCCTCAATGCCCAGCCGTTCGGCCTGTTTTTCCGGGGTGTGGCAAGCAACAGCCTCGCGAGTTTATCCTTGAACAGGCCCCTGCGTGCGATTAACTGCACAAAGTTGTTTCAAACCAGTTGTATCGGCAGCAAGCAAGCAAAAGTACGGACACTTTAAAGCAGCACGGACACTAGTAAATGCTTTGCTAGCACGTGGAGCGAAGTTTCCCTTGTTGTGACAAAAAAAAAGAATAATTTAGGCTAACCAAAATGTTCTTTTTTAATTTAACAAAACTGAAAAAAAAAACAGTAGCATTCCACTGCGTGAAAATGGATGACCAGCGGAGCCATAGGGCGTGACGTCACTAGCCATGGACACACATTCCCATTTACAGTTTTATATGTGGTTTCTTTTTTGTTCTGTACGCACACTTGGCTATAGTGCCATCTACGGTGCTTAGCGAGGCGATTACGTCGCAGATGTGAAACGCGCTCCGACGAAGGACAGAGGGTGTGTGAGGAGGGTGCGCCGCAGGTCTGAGGTGCGGTGACGCACAGGTGGTGGAGGGGGTACACCTTAGCTATCTCTATCTGCATCGATGCTTCGAGGTTTTCCGGTCTACGCGTTCGGTCTACGCACGATGTGATCCCCTTAAAAAGCATACAACAGCTACTCTCTAAACGCAGTTAGGATCTCCCATAAAACACCCCCAGATCACTGACCCTGCATTTGTTTCGAGCAAAGACGGCCTCATAGACGCAAGAACACCATCTCCGGAGCTGCGGCGTATTCCAATGACCCCGAGCGACACTGGCGTTCGTAAAACTGGCACAGAATGTCCCATATGCCGTTAGTCGCGGTTAAAGCAGTAAGGATTTCATGCCTGAGGAGCCCCACTTTACTCAACGCGGCAGGATTGCCGAAATATCCGGTCAAGGGAAACATAAAGGTATTATTTTCATAATGGAACCATGATTTGATAGATTCGTACTAGTTAGTACGCCAGAAAGACAAAAGTAGGGCTCCAAACATCATGTGCAGGAGGTATGCACATTGCCTTAATTGTTACCTCGTACTCGACGTCGAAAACAACGCTTAAGGTAAGAACCTTAGGCGTGGTTTTCGACGTCGTTTTTAAAAGGTATTTGCCAACTTCGATTAGAGTAATTTGGTCTGAGAATGGAGCCAAGCATAGGGCGCTGTGGCTTGTCTCGGACTAAGTATTTTTACTCATGACACGACCATGCAGGAATAGCGAAGGTATTATGCCTCTATCCGCGACCGTGTCGTCCTATTATTATGAGCAGCATTTTCCCTTTGCGCCTTTTTCAGCTCCTCTAGGTTACCATGATTCGGACACGTATCCGCGTTTGAAGGATCAGCAAAAAGGGCATTCAGCTCAAATGTATTTTGCAAGTCACTAAATTGCTACTTGGTTAATTAGCGTGCTCAGAGTGCTGTATTCGTCTAAGTACTTGCCTCTAACGCACTTTTCTTAAGTGAAAGCCAACAGCGCTTCCACCATATCGACATTTAGTCAACTAGTGCAACCAAGCTGTAGATGTCTCGGGGACGCATTTTCTGTTGCAATCCGAAGACCAATCTTTAGAATCCCACCCAGAACCCCGTTATCGTAATTTTTAGGAGAAAGCCCTAAATTACCCGTTCAGCTAAACATCCGGTGTCTGGCGCCCGTAACAATAAAAAAAGAAAAGGAAAAAAAGAAAAGGAAACGGCACCTTCACGAAACGTTCGATGGCATGAAGCGAGCTTGAGCAAAAAGTCAGCGTACGGCGTCGGATTTCGTATCAAAATATCCCTTGCCCATTCACTCTTTGAAGTTTTGTTTAACAACGAATTGGCGACACGACGGTACGATAGTGCGACTATTCTTACGCCACAGTTTAGTGGCCCACCCGGGCACCGCCAGGTGCTACCGCTAGTATGCATGTACGCTAGTAAGCAAAGGAGACAATGCGGTAGGTAATTTATTATGATGGAAACATATGCAGATTTTGAAAGACGGAGGGGAGAACAGCCCCGCCTGGTCTTTGCACCAGTGTCACGTAAATTAGCTGGGCAAACCGGATGCAGAAAAACAAGACGTTTAATATAGGACTATAATACGCATGACGCCACACATCCCACCACTCCTCACTGCGGTAACGTTAAAACGTTCTGGCCGGAAGCACAATACATAGTTAGCTTCCGCTCACTTTCCAATTAATGTCCCTTCCTGGTTGTAGCTGTAATCCGTAGGGTCCGGTAGTCGATCACAAATTGAGAAGCTTGCAGGACACGCTGCCGGAGACCAGGGTGAGTAGCAGCGGGTGCCGTGGGAAACTTGTCTCGGGTGCACAGCCCAAAAGTTCGAGCCAGGCAGCCTCGCTGGTGATCGTTTCTGAAGCCGCCAAGGGCGCGTTGGCGCGCTCAGGATCGTTGTCGCACTCAGGAGGCCGGCTGGGCGCCTTTCCAGGTTCGGTGCCTAGAACTTCCGCGCAGGCGTCGTCATCACCTGCTCTCCTCGCTCCACGCGCCTTTCTTCCTCCTCCACGACTTCACGTCCCCTCCTTCGGGTGGTTGCCCATGACATTCTCCATGTCTCCTTTTTCCTCCTCTTCTACTAGTCTCCTTCGGGAAGTTAGTCTCTTCAGGGTGTTGCTCATGACATTATTACCTCCCTCTTGAAGCGTTTTTCCTAAAAAACGGCTCATTCTCTGCGCGGGAAATGTAGACTCAATGGATCCTGACGAAGCAATGTCTCTTCTCAGGAAAGGTGGAGCACAGTCTGCTCTGACAGATGCTGTCTTGCATCCCCAGAAAATCCAAGTACACTCTACTCTAACATACAGAGTTCTCCTACACAGTTCCCCACACAATTTAAAGTCACAGTTCAATGTCCGTTGATAATAAACACACCAAGAGTTCAATGTACGTTGACAAGAAACCCACAAAGTCTACGCTACATTTAACCAGTTACATACCCTAACCGCTAAAGAGTGAGTGCACCTTTGCTTAGGCAGCTGCTCTACTCAAAGTCTGCGCCTCCATTCCCTCTTCCTTTTATGTACTTCATATGAAAGTCATACTGTTGGAGAGCTAACGACCATCGCATTATTCGGCTGTTATTTAGTTTCGCCTTCTTCAGATATTCCAGTGGCTGATGATCTCTCTGAACTTTGAAGGCTTTCCCATAGAGGTATATCTGGAATCTTTTGATACCCCACACCAAGGCCAAACATTCCTTCTCTGTGGTAGAGTAATTTCTCTATGCTTGATTTAATCTCTTACTTGCAAAACAGACTGGATATAACTTTTGGTGTTTCTCTTGCACCAGAACTGCGCAAAGAGCTTTTTCTGAGGCATCTGTTCGTAAAATAAAGAGCTCCCTTAGGTTCGGTGCTAATAGCACCGGTGCTCGTGCCATGCAGCTCTTGAGTTTATCGAATGGTTCTGCACACACTGTTGTCCATTTAATGGTATTTCACGACCCCTTTCTCGTGAGTTCCACCAGGGGATCAGCCATGCTAGCGTAATTGGGAATGAACTCGCGATAAAATCCGGTCAGTACCAGAAAGGGCTGCACCTCCTTCGTCTTTTGTGGATTCGCTGCTTCTATCGTGTCCAGGATTTCTTCCTTGGTACACACGGTCTCCATTCCTAATTTGTGTCCCAGGAACGTCACGGCTTGGTAACCGAATTCACAGTTTCTGGGCTTAATCCTCACATTTGCCTCTTGTAGTTGCTGAAACAACGTTTCAAGTGTTTCGACGTGTTCTGTCCATGTTTCCGTGGCTGTCAAAATGTCATCGATGTAGTGTTCCACGTTACGGATGCGTCATTAATTTTGTAAAAGTAGCAGCGGCTGTTTTAAGCGCAAATGGCATAAATGTGAGATGAAAAAGTCCAAATGAGCAGGAGAAAGCTGTATTTTCTTGCGACTGTTCCTTCATAGAGATTTGCCAATATCCCTTGGTGAGGTCGAGCTTGGAAAAGTACTTCATGTCTGCGACTTTCGAGAAAACTACGTCCACTCGAGGTATTGGCTTAGCATCCACAACCAAAATGTCGTTGAGGCCTCGGAAATCTACACACACTCTCGTCGACCCATCTGGTTTCTTCACTGCCATTAGAGTGGCATTATATGCAGAATCAGACCGTTCAATTATCTCTTGGGTCAACATTGATTCTACCTCTCTTTCAATATCCTCTTGGACTGCTAGTGGTAATGGATATTGCTTTACGTACACTGGCTTGTCCGAGGTTAGCTGTAGCTTGTATTTTTGCATGGTAGTCCTTCCGGGCACATCTGAAAACAGGTGAGCATATTTCTCGAACAGGCTTCGAAGTTCTAGTGCTCCGCTTTTCCTCAAGGAGGGGCATATTTCAACTTTTTCTACTCCCATGGTTTTTCTTGCCGAATATGAGAGTACTTCATGGTCCCTATCTTCAGCTAGCCCTATGCAAGCTGTACTTGGACTGTTCCTTGTTGGGGGATGCCTCTCCTCGTTCTTCTTCAACATGTTGATGTGGAAAAGTTTCCTCTGTCTGTTTACTAACAACTCCCAGTCCAACTCCTTTCTCTTACATGTGACCACGAATGGCCCTTTCCATTGCTTGAGTAATTTATTGCTATCGCTGGGAAGTAACACCAAGGCTTTCTCACCGGAGTTCAGCTCTCGAGCTACTGCTTTGCAATCGTAGGCCTTTTTGTACTTCTGCCTTGCTTGTTCTAGACTTTGGTGAGCGATACGGCACGTTTCTTCCAATTTCCCCCGTAGCTCCAACACATTGGTATACGTCGTATTCACCTCAGTCTCCAATCCCTCATTAACCCAGAGTTTCTTCAGGATGGCTAAGGGTCCTCCCACCGTTCTTCCATGCAGCATCTCAAAAGGAGAAAATATCAAACAGGTTTGTGGTACTTCACGGTAGACAAAAACAAGGGCGGGGAGATACCGGTCCAGTGCTTGGAGTTCTCTTGGCACATCTTATTAATCGTGCTCTTCAAGGTTTCGTTAAACTTCTCTACGAAAGCATTAGCCATATGGTGGTAAGGTGTTGTCAACAATTGCTGGATCGACATTAACGTGTTTATTTCCCTCATTAGCTCAGATGTCAAGCTTTATTCTCGGTCGCTCCAATCTCCTTTGGTATACCGTACCTTGAAAACATCTCCAGCAGTGCCTCGGCAACTTGAATCGTGTCCACAGTCTTGAGTGCCACCGCCTTTGTATAACGCGTTGCCATGTCTATCAAGGTCAGTACATATTTATTGCCGTCAGACGACGCCGGTGTTATTGGTCCGAAAATATTTATGGCTACTCTGTGGAATGGTGTCGTAATGGTAGGCATTATTTCCAAGAGGGGCCCTGCCTACTCTGCCTTTCGGGAAAGTCCGTTGGCAAACATCACATGCTGTGACGTAGCGCTTGGTGTCACTTTGCATACCAGGCCAAAAGAACTCTTCAGCTTTTCTGGCCAAAGTGCGACTTGTCCCGTGATGACCCGCCATTATGCTGTAATGCGCTAATTCCAAGTCTATCTGCCGTAACCATTGGGATACCACCAGCTGCATGACCTCTCGACCAAAACTAAACTGACAACTTCGGTAAAGAAGTCCGTCGCGTATTTGGAACTCGTACATGGTATGGTTTCGTCGCCATTCCGCTCCTACGTGTCGATAACAAATTTCCAGCGACGGATCATTGTCCTGTTGCTTCGCTAACTCACTAGAGGTAACTTGTAACGGCACGATAGTTGGAACTTTGAGTGCGGGTTTCTTAGCTTCTACCCTTCTTGAACATTTACCCGCGGCTGTTTTTGCTCGATGTTCCCTTTGTGCGCTGAACTCTCATTTTTCTGTTGTAGTTCTGCACTGATGTCGGAACGGCTTGGTTCTACAACTTGTGCTCTGTCTGACCACTGAGGATCCGGACTGTCAACGTTTCGTCCACTCGGAACATTTCGCAATATCAGGTCATATAAGGGGTTTTCCGGGTACTTTCCGCTAATCCTTCCAGAATAATAGGGCATATAAATGTCTATAATTGCTTCTGGCACGCACTTTACAGTACTGTCAACTAACATGATCGTGGAAAACTCCCTCGTCAAGTCTTCATCGGGCACCAGGCATCTTCTCACCAATACAACATTGGCTCCACTGTCCCGAAGCACCACATCCCATTGACCTCAAGATTCTCCCTCTACGACCGGCATTCTGTCGAATGGGTTAATGGTCGATCTTGGTATTGGGCACGTGCTTCCCCTTCTTTTATTTTTTTGTCCTCCCGTTGTGGCGCTGTTGTTCCTTCTTTCGCACAAACGATACTAGCCGCTCTGTCTCGCTGCCTAAATCTACAGTCCTCCGTTTTGTGTCCCCTCTTGGGAGAGACTTGACAAGTTAAGTTAATGTTATGTTATTGTTACACTTATGTTACTGCGACAGTCTGCAGCTAAATGTCTCACGCGATTCCATAAGTAACATTTTCTTGGTGCGTGCTGGCCGGCGCGAAGATTTCTCGATCCTGATGAGTTTGCATTTTGGTTGGGCTGCGGGTCCACCTCGCCCGGGTACTACCCAGGTTTTTTATGCCCTGTGCTTCCGGGAACCCGTCAGTCGACTCGGCCAGATCGTCAAGAGCGTGCAGTCGTTTTTCTTTTAGAGACACGACTAACTTGGAATTACAACAATTTAAAAAATGCTCCGCGACAACACGATTTCTGATCGCTGCAGTGGTTTTCCCAGTTCAAGAAAGCTCCATGCACCGGTCAAAATAGTTGCGGAGTCGGGCAGCAAACTGTCGACCAGTTTCCCGATCCTCTGGTTAACAATGTCTAAACTTTTCTCAAAAGCCTTCAGCCATCAAGCGAAATCTTTATAGTAGTGCGATCTTAACCTTGTCATAGTCATGAGGGTCAGAAGCTGGCATTCGACCGTAGACGCTTAATGCTTCCCCTGCCGAGCACAAACTCGAGGCCGTAGCCCATTCGGACTTTTCCTAGCCCTGCCCGGTGGCTATTCTCTCAAAACGTTGCAGGTAGGCATCCAAGTCGTCTCGCTTCTCATCGAAAGGTGCCATCAATTTTTTGGGACAGATCTTTGGGGCTCGAGGTGATACGGAACCTGACGTTTCTCCAGTCTGCACTACTGCCCCCTGCGAAGCATATTCAGCGAGCTACAGTTGAGGTTCCAGTATTTTCTGTTCCCTCTCTGCTCTTTCCAGCTCTCGTTCGGCTCTCTTCTGCTCCTCCTGGGCTGCTCTATCGTACCTGGCTGAATTGACAGTGACAATGAAAAACGATGGACCCTGGCAGGCTCGCCAAAATTGTCACATCAATTAGCCGGGCAAACCGGATGCAGAGAAACAAGACGTTTAATATAGAAATCCTTCTATATTAAACGTCTTGTTTTTCTGCATTCGGTTTGCCCGGCTAATTGACGTGACAGTTTTGACGAGCATGACCGCACACATCAGACCACTCCTTACTGCGGTAACGTTGAAACGTTCTGGCCGCAAGCACAATGCACAGTTAGCTTCCACTCACTTTCCAATTGATGTCCGTTCCTGGTTGTAGCTGTAATCCGTAGGGTCCGGTAGTCGATCACCACTTCAGAAGCTCGCAGGACACGCTGCGGAGCCCAGGGTGCGTAGAGCCGGGTGCCGTGGGGTACTAGTCTCGGGTGCACAGCCCGAGCGTTCCAGGCAGGTAGGCCTCTTCTGAAGTAGCCAAGGGCACGTTGTCGTGCTCAGGATCGTTGTCGCGCTCAGGAGGCCGGCTGGGCGCCTTTCCAGGATCGGTGCCTAGAGCTTCCGCGCAGGCGTCGCCATCACTTGCTCTCCTCGCTCCACGCGCCTCTATTCGTGCTCCACGTCTTCCAGTCCCCCCTTTCGGGGCGTTGCCGATGACATTCTCCATGTCTCCTTTTTCCTCCTCCTCTTCTAGAAGTCTCGGGAAGTTGGTGTCTTCGGGGGGCTAGTCATGGCAACCAGACGCGTGTTCTCGAGGTCGTGGGTTCCGACCCCACACGGGAGGCATTTTTCCTCCAATTTCTTCCCGTCTTTCAAAAATCTGCATCTTTTCAGTGGTAATAAATGACCTACCGCATTCTTCCCTCTGCTTTCCTTGGCATTCGTGACTGCCAACCATTATTTCTGTCTCATCACACGATAAAAACCTTAAAATATTGAAAGTTTACTGACGTTTCAGGAAGACTTCCTTTTTTCCGAGAGCTCTAAAGAAAGGAAGTCCTCTTCCTGAAGCGTCAGTAAGCGTTTTTTTTACTAACGTTTCAGGAAGTCCTCTTCCTGGAACGTCACTAAACTTTTATTTTTTTAAGGTTTTAAGTGCGAATGCACTTTATAAGCGACCCCAAACCATCCACCGCCGGCGGCGGCGGCGGCGGCGTCGGCGTCCGCAGTGCTCCTCTATATTTAAAAAAGAAACAGCATCCGGCGCCAGGGTTCGATCCGAGGACTTTGCGGCCGCAGCGCGACGCTCTACCGACCAAGCCACGGAAGCGACTTTTTTTTTTTATTGCCGTTTGGGCACAACAAAACAAGTACTACACAATCAGCCCTCAGGGCTGAGAAAAGAAAGGAACATACAAAGAAACCGCCGAGCTTTTAGCTGGTGGTTACGTTTTTTGTGAACTTTCAATACAGCTAGTTCGTTCATAACAGTGATCACATCATCATCATACTCCAGCTTAACAAAAACCTCCCGCAGTTTACACACGTGCTCTACAAAGTGGTTGCCCACCGATTTTGCATTGACATCTGCATTTCTCACATCCATTCTGCTTCTCCAAATGCTATGTAAACCCAGAAGGAAAAACAAGTCGTATGGTAAAACATCAGGTTTCACATCAAGGAAGCGGATTCCTCGAGCCGTTATCGGAAGGTCTTTTTTTAGGGTACGCTGCAAGACATCTCAAAAGAAAACGGCGTCCCAATAGTCGATGAATACGTGTTCAACATTTTCTGGTTTTTTACACAAAGAACATTCGGCACCCCACGGCAAAAATAAACCCTTCTCTAACATCCATGTTTTAACTGGGAGTGTATTACAATGCAGTTTAAAAAAGAACGTTTTCACAGCACCAGGCACTGGCATTTTCTTTACTCTCCGTAGTACATCTTGTCCGGAGCCGGCTTTATACAACGATCTATACATCGGCTCTGGGAACAGACAATCGATAATGTCACAGGAGAGTTTTTTGCGGTTCACTGCTGCCAAAAATTGATCAGAAAAACGCGTCATTAAAAAACGACAACTGAAAACAACTTCTCTCAAAAAGAGGCTAACCGAGTAACGGGTCACATTCGCTGACGACACTACAAAGTTGGGTAAAGCGCTTGCGACCGTATGCTGCAAGAAAGTACGGATAAACGGGTCCTCCTGATCTCTTAGGAACAAGAAACGGGAAACAAGTTGTCTCACAAACAGATGTGGGAGTGACAGCCCTCCCTGCTGTACTTTTCTAAACAAGTTGCTCCTACTCGTCCTCTCAAAAGCTGATTGCCAGACAAAGACCGCGAAAATGCGGTGAAACGTTTGAACATTTAGTCGAGCGCAAGAGAGGGCCTGCATAATATACCAAAGTTTTGAGACCAGGAAGACATTGCAAACTGTTGCGCGCGCAAAGATAGAAAGGCTACGGCCTTCCCACTTTGCCGTTTGCGCACGCATTGTCTGAGCTCGTTCAGCCCAGTACCCGTTACTATCTCGATAATTCCTTAAGGGTGAGACCAAGCCACGAAGGCGACGCTGATATCAGTGTTAGTGACGCGCCTTATATCTTTAACGCATTCAAACTGCGTCGTCAGCGGCGTGCGTTGGCGACTCAGCGGCGTTATAGCGGCTTGATAACTGCGTGGTGTACACGTGATACTACAAACCCGATGGAAGAGATGGAAGAGAAGGCGGCGAGGCGGTGGGCTGCGGGGGCCGAGCGCAAGCGCCGCAAGCGGGCCGACAACCGTGCATTCGCACTTTCGCATTCTCCCCCTCGGGGAAATGCGGGGGAATTTTTTTTCTTGTGTGTCCCTGTTTCAACTTCCCTTACTTTCTCGCGCGTTGCGTGAGTTTTCACGCTTCCACACTATATATATATATATATATATATATATATATATATATATATATATATATATATATATATATATATATATATATATATACGTCACAAGATGATGCAATGGGCCCGGTGAAAATACCGTAGAGCGAACAGACGAACGGGTAACAAACAAACTTTATTGACGTTTCGGCCTGGGACAGGCCTTCGTCAGAATAAAACACAAGCGCATGAGCATAAGCTTTAAAGGCTTCAAGGGCCAATCACAGCAAAGAGGGTTGCACGTGCTGCGTGGTGCGTCAGAACAACTGATAAATCTTTAAAAATGATGTGCGATGCAATAGCAAAACATAACTCGTATTCACATTGACATATCATTCATGGCTGTAGCGAACAAAACAAAAACAGAAAAATGGGAGAGAGGGTGCAGTACAACAGAACCAGCATCCAATTACAGTGCAAAGTAGAAAGAGAGCAACCGCGACATTCGACCAATGCGTCACTGTTACACAATATAAGGTGGGGCCAAAGAAACTGATAATAGAATAAAAACATTAAAACTATACCAGTGAAACTGCGAGCACGCGCGCATTATCATACACGAATGCCCATGCACAAAGATGTGTAATCAAGATGTGAAAGTTCACACAGACGACTATGAGTGCGCCAAAAATGTCAGCGCGCCGATGTTTTCGTTTAAGCCTGATGTCATGGATTTGAATTTATGAATAAGATAGGATTCTCTGACTTCTCTATCATTGTGCGAACGGAAACCGGATTCAAGAATTGTCACTTTAATTTTATCAAACGAATGGCCAACTGCGTTTATATGTTTGGATAACGGCAGATTGGGAAGGGTCCTAATGTGTGACTTATGATTGTTGAAACGTAGTCTGAAAGAGTTGGCGGTCTGGCCAATGTACTGAAGACGGCATTGCGCGCATTCTAGCAGATAAATAGCATTTTCTGTGTCACAAGTGAAATTTCCTTTGATATTAAGCTTAAAATTTGAAGCTGTACTAGTGGCTGTTGTGGTGGTCGTCATATGGGGGCAAATTTGGCATCGCGGTTTTTGGCAGGGCCGACAACCGATGTAAGATGGGCGAGTGGTTTTAGATGAAGTGAGTGAATCTCGTAGGTTCGTGGAACGCCGATAGACTACGCGGGGCGGATGCGGAAAAACGCGTTGAAGTTTTTGGCTTTGCATGAGAATATTATGGTGTTTTTTAAGAATTGAAGTAACTTTTGGGGCTGACGCTGAATAACTTAGAATCAGATTAGTAGTTGGTTGGGCAAGAAGCGGCCTAGTTGGGAGCAATAGTTCGTTCCGATCAAGTTTGCTAGCGCGTTTTACTGCGTCATCAATAATCTGTGCCGGGTATTTCTGCTTTGTAAGGGAGTCACGGAGTACTGCGCAGTTTTGGTTAAAGTCGGCTTCTTGCGAGCATACTCTTTCGAAGCGAACCGCCTGACTGTAAGGTATGCTGGTCTTGTTATGCTTTACGTGGCTGCTTTCAAAGTGTAAATATTGATGGCGATCTGTGGGCTTTCTGTAAAGCTTTGTGGTTAATTTTCCGTCATGCAATGACACTGAGACGTCAAGAAAGGTGATTGTTTCAGCCGAATATTGGTGGGAGAAAGAAATTTGTGGGTGGCAGTTGTTGAAATCTCTAATGAATGAAAGAAGTTCTTGTTCGCCGTGTTGCCAGATCAGAAAAATATCATCGATAAAGCGTTTGTAATAAAAAGGTTTAAGAGAACGTTTGTCGAGAAATGCGGTTTCGAGAGAGCACATGAAAATGTTAGCGTAGCTTGGTCCGACCCTCGTGCCCATTGACGTTCCGTTGATTTGAACATAGTGCATATCATCAAATTCAAAGTTATTAAGCTCTAGAATTAGTTTGAGCAGCGTTGCCAGTGTTTCACTGTCGATGGGATTGGATTCGTGAAAGGCGTCATACGTTTCGACGACAGCTCGGACACCATCGTCGTGAGGGATATTGGTGTACAGAGAAGCGACGTCCAAAGTGACGAGTAGCGAGTCGGGCGGGACGCGAAGTTCAATAATGTCACTCAAGAAATGTGCATGGGCATTCGTGCATTGTGCATGGGCATTCGTGTATGATAATGCGCGCGTGCTCGCAGTTTCACTGGTATAGTTTTAATGTTTTTATTCTATTATCAGTTTCTTTGGCCCCACCTTATATTGTGTAACAGTGACGCATTGGTCGAATGTCGCGGTTGCTCTCTTTCTACTTTGCACTGTAATTGGATGCTGGTTCTGTTGTACTGCACCCTCTCTCCCATTTTTCTGTTTTTGTTTTGTTCGCTACAGCCATGAATGATATGTCAATGTGAATACGAGTTATGTTTTGCTATTGCATCGCACATCATTTTTAAAGATTTATCAGTTGTTCTGACGCACCACGCAGCACGTGCAACCCTCTTTGCTGTGATTGGCCCTTGAAGCCTTTAAAGCTTATGCTCATGCGCTTGTGTTTTATTCTGACGAAGGCCTGTCCCAGGCCGAAACGTCAATAAAGTTTGTTTGTTACCCGTTCGTCTGTTCGCTCTACGGTATATATATATATATATATATATATATATATATATATATATATATATATATATATATATATATATATATATATATATATATATATATATATAAAATAACAAAATAAATAAACATACTTATATAATTATTTATGTATTTATTTTCAATGCTGCCATTCGCTTCCCGAGGCCATACAGCTGGACTGGCAGATTTACATACCCGCAGTCTACACAAGCAGCAGAAACATGCTATAAGAAAACAAAAGAACTGCAATTTTAGACGCGGATGGTCTTCAAAGTATACGAAGGAGAATACAAAATATGTTTCACTACAGTTGCAGATCAAAATAGCTGAAAAAACAATAAACACATTAAAAATGAAATATTTCGTTCGGAACGCACATTTGTAGCCGGAAATATATACAAAAAACATTTCAAGCCTCAGTAACGCTAGCAGAACCGGAGCATAAGCCACTGTTTGGTTTTGAATATTGCCGCGACCCTTGTATAAGTTTATTGTTTGTTTTTGCTGCCCGGCCATGCCCGGCTGTGTTATCTGCGTACCAAGCGAATCGCGTCTTCCATTCTGTTTTTTTTTTTATGCCGCACGGGCTATCACATTCAGATAAGCAGACTGTCTCGCCCTAACGTCACTAGCCCAGAATGATCTGGAATGTTCTGGATGTAAATGGACGGTTCCATAAACACTCGCGCCAAGAGATAAAAGCCTGCAGAGCAGACGCCATGGCATTCGAATCGCCGTTTACGTACGTCACTTTGTTGATTGCTGTATCGCCGCCTTGTATTCTTTGAGTTGTTAGAAGAGCACAAGTTCGCTCCAATAAACTTGTTTTTCTTGAAGACAACTGCGTCGTCTTTGGCAACGTGACATCTGGTAGGTGCTGGGTACATGCACCCTCAACCCTCCTCAAGTCGTTAAGCAAGCCCAACTCATGCCAGCCGCCGACAGCAAGGCCTATAGCCGGAATTTGGACTACTGCCAGGTAAATTGAAGGCGGAAGGCGTCACAGCCGTTGCCATGAACAACGCATCCACGGTGACCACGAGCCATCCGGTAGTTCTGCAGCAACCCCGGGAACCACCATCATTCCATGGATCACTCACGGAAGACCCTGAGGACTGGTTGGAGAAAGTGGAGCGTGTTCGGATATTTAACAGGTGGGATGAAGAAGAAACGTTTCGGCATGTGTTCTTCTATTTGGAGGATGCAGCTCTAACTTGGTTCGAGAACCATGAAAGCTCTTGGACTGACTGGACTCTCTTCAAGAGCGAGTTCCTTAAAACGTTCGCCACCGTCGTGCGAAAAGAACGAGCCGCAGTTTTGCTAGAAACACGCACGCAAAACCTAACGAAGGTGTATTGATCTTTGTTGAGGAGATGAAGAGGTTGTTTCGACGTGCTGATCGGGAGATGACACAAGAAAAGAAACTAAGGCTTCTCATGCGAGGGGTAAGCAGGAGCTTTTTGCTTGCCTTGTCCGCAACCATCCTAAGACGGTGACCGAATTCGCATCTGAGGTGGCCGCGATGGAGAAGACGCTGGAAGTTCGAACAAGGCAGTAGGATCGCCCAGTCAACGCGCTGGTTTCCGAGACCATTGGTGCCGGGGCTACAAGCTCCGACACACTGCGCGAGACCATCCGAGGAGTGGTCAGGGAGGAGCTTCGGAAGCTTTTCCCGATGACGCCGCAACCTGAAGTGGTTTCCCTGACTGATGTCATCCGCGAAGAGGTTCAACACGCTTTGGGCGATTCTATATGCTATCGGAGGCACCCCGCGAGCCACAGGCGACGGTCTACTCTACGGCTGTTCGTCGACCCCGCCCTGCTCCAGCCCGTCTACAAGAAGCTCCGCCGTACTGCCGTCCACTCTCGCCGCCGTCCCCACTGTCGCCGCCGTCCACCGTACCGCCGTCCACAGCCCAAAAGCAGACGCCGAGAAAGACCGACGTTTGGCGAACCGCCGATAATCGTCTTCTGTGCTACCACTGCGGAGATGCCGAACACATCTACCGTGGTTGCCCATACAAGAGACTCGCACTACGTGGTTTCTCCGGCGACGCACCTCGCCCTCTCCCTGGGCAACGACCACGTCAGATCGACGACTACCTTTCTCAAACCAGCCGTGGCACAGCCCGTTTAGACCGTTCGCCGTCGCCCTACCCGAACCAATCGCCCAGCCGCCGTAGCAATGCTGAATTCTCACGTGGAAGGTCCCTTAGCCCACGCAGGAAAAACTAAAAGCAGCAACTTCGGGAGGTAAAGTTGAACAACGGCGGAAAAATAAAAACCATCCAACGACGCAGCGACTCGCTGAAGACAGTGAATCACGACATGCCCTCATCCCGACGACCCGACCTAACCCTGACGAGACTCCCGAACACGACGACAGCGACACGGCGCGACGCGTACCCGACATGACCGAATCTGCCGCTGAGAAGACGACGACAACTACGACGCACAGTGCGCGACCGTCAACACGCACAAGCCGAGATTCGACGCCCCGACGCGCCCGGAACTCGAGGAAGGCGGCATCTGACGTCAATGTGCCCATCGACGGCTTTGATGTAGTCACCCTCATAGACACGGGAGCCGACTACTCGGTAATGAGCGGACCATTTGCGTCTAAGCTGAGGAAAGTTATGACCAGATGGGAGGGACCGCACATTTGCACAGCACGAGGACACCTCGTGACGCCAAGTGGAACGTGCACATCGCGCGTCACCATAGACGGCACAACGTACCCTGCGGCGTTCGTCATTTTGCCCAACTGCTCCCGCGACGTCATCCTTGGAATGGACTTTTTGACGGATAACGGTGAAATAATTGATGTACAGGCCAAGTCCAAAGTGTTTCCTCCGATCACTCCATGAAGCCGGAACCGAACCCCGAACACCGTGCTGCTGTAAGGATCGCCGATGATTATGTCACCCTGCCACCCCGCGCAAGCTTAATGATCACGGTTTACTCTGAAGATGCTGTTCCTGACGTTGAAGCTATCGTAGAGAGTGATCAAAGGTTGCCCCTCGACCGCGGTGTCCTGTCGCACGAGGAATTGCGCGCCTTAAGCAACGCCAATCCCAAGTATTCGGCAGTAGAAGGATCAACATTTGGGCGAGTTGGTACTGGTTATGTATCATCTTGACGAAACAGTGTAAAAAACGCTGTTTTACGCTGTTTCGTCAAGATGATACATATTCGGCAGTACTTTCAGCGAGGAATACCGGCATTTAAACAGGGGCGCTGCAATTGCGTTCCTCGAAGAAACGCAAGAAACAAGTGACGTAATCGCGGTCACCGACTTTGAACGCTCACCCGAAGATACATTCAAGCTTCCCAATCCCTTCGACGTGAATCCGGCGTTACCGCAAGAAGAACGGAAGAAGTTATTGGAGTTGCGTCGTCGCTACAGCGAGTGTTTTTCGTCGAACTCAAAATTACGTCAGACACCTCTGGCGAAGCACCGAATAATAACCGAAGATGGAGCCCGACCTACCCGACAGTCACCGTACCGCGTCTCTTCACACGAGTGAAGCCATCCGGACTCAAGTCGACAACATGGTCACCGACGACATTATACAGCCATCGAAAAGTCCGTGGGTTGCGCCGGTCATACTCGTGAAGAGAAAAGACGGCACTTTAAGGTTCTGCGTTGACTACCGGCAACTGAACAAAATCACCAAAAAGGACGTGTACCCCCTGCCACGAATCGACGACGCCCTCGACCACCTCTGCCATGCGAAGTACTTCTCATCGATGGATCTGAAGACCGGCTACTGGCAAAATGAAGTGGACGAGAGACACCGAGAGAAGACTGCATTTATAACCCCGGATGGTTTATACGAGTTCAAGGTGCTGCCGCCTCGGCTGTGCACGGTCTCAGCAACGTTTCAAAGAGTCATGGACACTGTGTTAGCTGGCCTGAAGTGGCACACCTGTCTCGTATACCTCGACGACGTTGTGGTATTCGCCAGAAATTTCGATGAACAAATCGCAAGATTGGAGTCTGTACACAAGGCTATTCGCATGTCGGGGTTAACGCTGAAGCCTGAAAAGTGCCGCTTCGCTTACCAGGAACTCAAGTTTTTGGGACACGTCGTCAACGCCGCAGGAGCCCGGCCTCACCTGGCGAAAACATCAGCCATAGCGAACTTCGACCGACCGAAAGACAAAAAGGCCGTGCGAAGATTTCTCGGACTGTGCGGATACTACCGGCGCTGCGTCGCAAACTTCGCACACATTGCAGAGCAACTCATGCGCCTGACAAAAGATAGCACCCCTTTCGCCTGGAAAAAGACCCTAGAAAAAGCATTCTGTGAGCTGCAACAACGCCTGCAAAACCCTCCCGTGCTCGCTCATTTCGACGAAAACGCCGAAACGGAAATGCACACCTACGCCAGTGATATAGGCTTGGGAGCCGTTCTCGTCCAAAAGCAAAGCGGTGGCGAAAAAGTAATCGCCTTTGCCAGCCGTGGTCTGTCGAAGGAGAAAAAATTCTCCCGCATTTCCCCGAAGGGGAGTATGAGGAAGTGCGAAGCACGGGGTGATGCTATGAGGGGGAGTTTGTTGAAGTTTGGTGGCATTTTGCACGCCGCAGCTCGCTTCGCCCGCTTGCGTTCGGCATCGCGAGCCTTCATTTCGGGATCGACAGCCATTGAGACTGCAGAACTAGACGACCGCTCTCGACGAAGACGCGCGCGCGACTAACTGCAGAGCCGAGCCGAGCGAGGAGACTTTAGCGAGAGAGCACGCGCGCGCCGACCCACGGAGGTCTGGCCGTTTATTGCTGCATATATAGGGGAGTGTGCCGCGCCGAGCCAGGTGGCTGAGAGAGAGGAGGCGCGGGCAAGCGCGACAAGCGAAGGGGAGAGGGCAGCGAACGCGCGCAACGGCGCAGCGGCAGCCGAGCGAGGGGAGAGGAGGCGCGAGCGCGTGACGCCACGGCGCGCGGAAGGGGAGGGAGGCGCGAGCGCGTGACGTCACGGCGAGAGCGCGCGCCATCACATGGTGTAGTGACGTCACTGCGCCGTTGCTATGGGCGCCTTCCCTCCGCTACCGCGCCGTTGCTAAGGAGAGGAGGGCGCGAAAACACCTGCGGGCGACGGACGGCGGCGGAAGGAGTAGGTCCAACTAAGAAGTGCTTCGCACTTAAAATTACTCAGCCTCTGAAAAAGAGTGCCTCGCAATTATATGGGCCATTTCAAAATTTCCCCCATACGTGTATGGTAGACCATTCAAGGTTGTGACAGACCACCGTGCGCTGTGTTGCCTCGCCAATTTGAAGGACCCCTCTGGCCGTCTTGGGCGGTGGAGCTTGCGCCTGCAAGAGTTCGACGTTACAATCGTCTACAAATCCGGCAGGAAACACTCCGACGCCTACTGCCTGTCCCGCGCCCCCGTCGACCCACCACCACAAGACTCCGATGAAGACTTCAGAGTCGTGACTGAGAGTGACCTAGCCGCCGAGCAGCGCGCCGACCCCGACTTGCGCGGCATGATAGACTACCTCGAAGGACGCAAGGTCGCCGTGCCTAGGGCGTTCAAGCGGAACCTACCAGTATTCATCCTAAAAACCTCCGTCCTCGTGAAGGATTTCAGCCCCGGAACGAGAACGAATTATCTACGTGTCGTCCCCGCAGCGCTCTGTTACGAAATTTTGGAAGCGTGCCACGACGACCCGTCTTCCGGGCATCCCGGCACAGTTCGCACTATAGCAAAAATCAAGGCGAACTACTTCTGGCCCCGCCTTACATACGACGTCACCCACTACGTTCGGAGTTGCCGTGACTGCCAGCGACAAAAAACGCCACCGACAAAACCCGCCGGACTTCTGCAACCGATCGTTGTCCCGTCGAAGCTTTTTCAACAGATTGGAAATGGACCTTCTAGGCCCGTTCCCTACGTCACGATCACAGAACAAGTGGATTGTTGTAGCGATAGACTACTTGACGCGCTACGCAGAGGCCGCCGCTCTTCCGAGGGGGACTGCACAAGAAGTCGCCAAGTTCTTCATAAACCAAGTTGTGCTGCGACATGGAGCCCCTGAAGTCCTTATCACTGACCGCGGAACGGCCTTCACTGCGGAGCTTATGCAAGGAATCTTACGCAACAGCAACACGGATCACCGAAGAACGACGGCGTACCATCCCCAAACGAAAGGACTAACAGAACGCCTGAACAAGATGATCGCGGATATGCTGTCAATGTACGTCGACGTTGAACATAAGACTTTGGACGAAGTGCTGCCGTATGTCACGTTTGCGTACAACACGGCTATCCAGGAAACTACGCAGATGACGCCGTTCGAGCTTGTCTCCGCAAGACTGCCGACTACGATGCTTGACGCCATGATTCCACATGTAGAAGACGACGACCTCAACCCCGATGTCTAAGTAAACCTTCAACGTGCGGAGGAGGCCCGCCATCTCGCTCGAGTTCGTACAACGGATCAGCAGTTGGTGGATGCCGGGCGCTACAACCTCCGACGCCAAGACGTCGACTACCACCCAGGGGATCGTGTTTGGGTCTGGACTCCCATCCGACGACGCGGACTCAGTGAGAAGCTTCTGCGACGGTATTTCGGACCCTACCAGATTCTACGACGTGTCGGCCAACTTACCTACGAAGTGATCCCCAATGGTAATTCCGGAAGGTCACGACGACGCACGCGGCCCGAAGTCGTCCACGTGGTTCAGTTGAAACCTTACTATGCAAGATGACGGACTTTTTTTCTTGTTGTTTGGACTGTCTTTTATTTTAGCATCGGGTCGATGCACTCTTAGAGGGGGGTATTGCCGTGAACGATGTATAAGTTTATTGTTTGTTTTTGATGCCCGGCCATGCCCGGCTGTGTTATCTGCGTCCCAAGCGAAGCGCGTCTTCTATTCTTTATTTTTATGCCGCACGGGCTATCACATTAAGATAAGCAGACTCTCTCGCCCTAATTTCACTAGCTCAGTATGATCTTCTTTGATCTAGAATGTTCTTGATGTAAATAGACGGTTCCAGAAACGCTCGCGCCAAGAGATAAAAGACTGCAGAGCAGACGCCATGGCATTCGAATCACCGACACCAGTTTACGCACGTTACTTTGTTGATTGTTGTATCGCCCCCTTGTATTCTTTGAGTTGTTAGGGAAGCACAAGTTCGCTCCAATAAACTTGTTTTTCTTGAACACGACTGCATCCTCTTTTGCAAAGTGACTATATGTATATATAAAATATGGGCCGTGACTACGGCAAGTCCCTTGCTCAAGGTTTGCCAACAATCGTGGTCGCTGCCTTGTTCGTAGTTTAGTTTTCTTTATGTATATATATATATATATATATATATATATATATATATATATATATATATATATATATATATATATATATATATATATATATATATATATATATATATATATACCATAGAGAAGTCAAACTGAAAAACATAATAACATTTATTCTAACGTTTCGACCGGGGGCCGGTCTTTTTCAAAAATCTTTGAAAAAGACCGGCCCCCGGTCGAAACGTTAGAATAAATGTTATGTTTTTCAGTTTGACTTCTCTATCGTACAGCTAACCTCATAGCCAGGAACCTTTTCTCTCTCTCTCTCTCTCTCTCTATATATATATATATATATATATAAAGAAGAATAGAGGATATATATAAAGAAGCACGGCTTCGGACTACAACGTAAATATTAAAGGTAACTTTAACTGTGACTCCGCTAATGCCGTATACCTTCTAGAGTGCACTGTTTGTAGGCAACAATATATCGGGCGAAAAGCAAAAACGCCCGTGTGTACGAGATTTCGGCGCACGATAAAGATCCCCAGGTGGTCAAAATTAATCCGGAGCCCTCCACTACGGCGCGCCTCATAGCCTGCGTTGCGTCGGCGCGTTAAACCCCACAATCAATCAATCAACAATATATCGGCCAAACTGAAACGCCCTTCCGAATACGGTTCAATAATCACCACTCTCATGCAAAAAGCTGCCCTTATTTGCCCCTGTCAAGACATGTAAACAGTCCCGGGCATGCATTTGAACATCTTAAAACAACGATTTTAGAATCCGCCTTCAAAACGCACCACGACCGCGAGGTTCGGGAATCTTGTCTCATTTATAAGTTTGGATCTGCCACACTTGGGATTAATGAAAGTTACGAAAAACTAACGTGCTTATCCCTCGATTAAAATTGGCGGCCTCATAATTTTTATAAATTTGTTCATTAATCCCACCCTTTTGTCTCCCATCAGAATTCGCAGAAACTCTCCAAATACAGCAGCTTTATTAGCCTAATGCGGCTCAACAATGCTATTTGTCCTGGCGAAGGAGACCTTATTCCCACCACCACTTAAGAATGTTTAACCCTTTGTGATCTATAAACCCTACCTATTTCCTGTTGAGTTGCTAGCTTCTGTGAAATGCTCTTTTGTGCCCCGTATCTCTTCTCTTTATCCGCGGGGGGCACACCCAACTTCGCTTCCGCCCCAACCAGTCTCCAGAGCCACTGAATACCTTACTGTAAACTCTTCCCTTCCTTTTGAAACCGCGATTGTCCAGTTTCCCGCATTGTCTGAACTTGCAGCCCACGCCGCATACGTTGCCCCGTCATGCTGCAACCTTCAACGCTGCTTTGTTAACACGACCCCTTTCTCTCTCTCGCTCCCCCCCCCCCTTTTTTTGTTGTTGTTGTAACATAGGCGTAGCCCGACTGCATGCATACTCTCCGTTTCCGAAACATCTTCCGCTCCATCTCACAGTTTTCTGCAAAGCTATATAAGCAATGTGTTCCAAATGTTTGTGACAGCAAAATCATGTAACTGTTCTCTGATGAGGGCAAGTCCCGTTGCCGCTACGTAAGTAAACCTTGTTTGTTATTGTTCTTGCTCTGTATCCGACTGTTTACTTATACATTTCTGCGCGCTTTGTGAGTTTTATCTTCCTCTAAATTATATATATATATATATATATATATATATATATATATATATATATATATATATATATATATATATATATATATATATATATATATATATATATATATATATATACATACATATATATATATATATATATATATATATATATAGAACATAAGGGTTGGCAGTCAAGAAAACCTCGGCCTTGCTTTCCGAGGTTTTCTTGACTGCCAACCCTTATGTTCTGTCTTATTTCACGGAGCCCCTCATTTCCCATTTTCTGATTCGCTATATATATATATATATATATATATATATATATATATATATATATATATATATATATATATATATATATATATATATATATATATATATTTGACCACAAATTGCGCAACCCAGGTTTCCTTCCCACGCCCACACTCGACATGGTGCACAAGGAGAAAGAAGAGCACAAAGTAATAAATAATCTACTGGCGATGAAGCAAAAGGAGGCTGGTAGGGCAAGTTCGTACCGCTGTATCCGGGACGCGTGCTTTCTTCCCAGTTCCTTTCTTGGTCACTCGTAAAGCAGGTGCAGGTTCTCGTGTGCAATTAACCGAAGCGCCACTGGACGAATAGGAGAGCCTGAGGGAAGCGAAACAGAATAAAATGCGATCGGGGCTACCGCGTGGTTGTGCGTGGACGGGGGGGCGCCCGACGGCACCCCAAACGACGAGTGAATGCGACAGGTGCACCGACACAGGTAGAGGGCGGGGGGTCACTGGGCTACGCTTGCTGACGGGCATGTACCGTCCTCCAAGACGCCAGCCGGGGAGCCCCCTCCCTATCTGTTCGCTCCTCACACGAGACCAGCGCGTTCTCGGAGCGAGACATTTCTCAAAACACTTCCGTCGTCTTCGATAAGTACTTGCGGGCGTCTTCGTGGATCCATTATTTGCCTTCACTGCGCGTCATAGACGCTCAGATTTTCTCCCCCGTTCTTGCAAGTTTGCTCACTCCCGTGGAAACCCTTCGAAATGAGTATGTTAAGCCTTCGCCGTTGTTGCGGCTGTCACCCCCTATCTCGAATTCCCCGAGGCGCCGCGCAGACTGGTGTTTTTGCTCACAGGAGTTACGGTATCTTGTCGAACGCGGATTCGCCTTTGGCTCCCTTTATTGTTGCGATAGCTGCTGCTCTCAACCCTCTCCTCCAGCTCCCACTCACCCACTCGCCTGTCTGAGGGCGCTCTGCCCTCGGGCGGTTTACTTTCATGCCGCAAGGCGTAGTGCGATCAGCAGGCGTACTTAGGTGCGCCTTCAGTCGCCTAAGCACGAACTTGCATATCTGTACCGAGCTACGAAGCCGAAATGGGGGAAAGAAAACTGCGACACAGAAAAGAAAAACGAGCTCTACGCACCTGTTATTATTAGGAAGCAAATTCACGTCGCATATAATGCGGCTGGTCAGTGGCCTCCTCCCTGTACACACGGGCGGACAGAGAATCACTTGTAGGAGGCGCAGGCCCCGTCAGCTGGACCTAATTACAGCGCTTGCCGAAGCGCTCAGTCGGGTCGGCCGCGTGAGGGGGAGTTTTTGTGCAGCTCATGCCCACAGTTCGAGCTGGGGGATGCTGATGGCACCTAATGACACAAACAGAGAGCTCTGAAGGAAGACGATAGATAGTGAAAAACGTTCTTTTCTTGCCCTATAAGGCAAAGAAAGAAGCCAGATCGACCGCCTTCAGAACGTGTTTTATAAGCGGCTCTGCAATGAGGGCAGGGAAAATTAAAATCCCCAAAATACGTAGTCGGGATACGGTCTTGGAGCAGTTTTTATGAGCCTCAACTCGTTATGCAGAGTATACTACATAAGAAAAGACAAAAAGAGTAAAATATTGTCGCGTCGTCACTGCTGCTTCTTTTGACAGCCAGACCGTCTGCTGCGGGGCTATACGAATGTGATAACCAAATGAAACGGAGGAATAAAACGAGTTCACGAGTGAGACTTCCCGAAATTAAATTGTTCAAGTTTAAATGCTGACGCTTTCCCAAACGCGGCTCTTATTTTCTTTCGTGGTTAACTTAGGTTCATTTGGCAGTCGTGAAAACTGGATATTAAAGGTATAGTGAAATCGCCACAAAGGATGATATCAGTGACAAAAAACCTCAAACATGACTCGACGAGGAAAAAGTCTTGTTTGGTAAGGTACCCTTTTTCAGCTCCAATTTTTCGGATGTTAGAATTTACCTTGAATTTCTTTGTGAAAAGAACTTTTTCGTGTTTTTTGGCAGGACGAGATAACGTTTTCTGAAACTTAATACAGCCTTTTTAAAGCCAGAGAATGACGTTCCAACGCGCGACAAGCTGGTATCATCCATCATGCACGTGTATTGTCGCTCGACACACGCGCCACATCTACAGGCGTTCCGATGTTTAAATGAACTCTTTGCTGCTCTCTTTGGAAAAAAGTGTCATTAATTTCGATTCAGATAGGGTAACATCGCAACACTGACGTGGTCCGCGGCCAGTTATTCCTGTTCATGCAAGAGGACACCAGCAGTTAAGCTGACACGCAATTCGGCATTCAGTATTGAGCAAAAAAACATGAACTTTTGGGAAGTCTTTTTTTATTGTACCAAATTGTGATTGAACGTCCCGTTTCTGCGATCGGGACAACTCGAATGGAAGCTTCCATTCGAAAATGTTAATATTAACATGATCCATAACACGGTTCCCATTTCAGTAATGTTCTTCCATGACTACTTACTGGGACGTCATTCGGTGTTATCTACAGTATTTTTATGAAAGTTGCGGCTCATGAAATAGTTTAAACTCATAAAGCTAACCTAACAAAGACGGTTTAAGTAATTACACCCTACTTAGCATACTTACATGACTTACATACGTACATAAACTATTTATAACATGAAACGTCAAGAGTAGGAGATGGTTCTACCACGTTAGAGATGGAAGCAATCAGCCATTCGCAGCAATATTTTTGAATGTTGAATTTTATTTAGAAATAACATGAAACGTGAATGGGTACGGAGGCACTTAAAGTCCCAAGGCAACAACCGCAGGCGGGACCACCCCTGATTATTGCAAAAAAACAAAATGAAAAAATAGCGTGCAACACTAGACCGCAATGTCAGCAAATAAACACACAGCATAAAACAGAGAACGACGAATAAAAAAACCAAAGAAGAAATAATACACTAAGAAGCAGGAACACTAAAAACAACATTGAATACACTGCCAACCCGCTCACAAAATTGGATATTAATATCATATTCACAATAAAATGTATACTACTTCAGTTACAATTCAATCAAACGAGCGTGTCCAACAAGAAAGTTTTTTAGGTTACATTTCAAAGCGCGTACAGTGAATTAGAAGATTTCATATCAGCGGTTAGTGAATTTCGTAATGAAATGGCGGAGAATTAATTCGTATATTTGCAGTAGTTAGGGTGAATACACCAAGGTAAGCGCTTTGAATTGATAATTGAAAAAAATACATTTAGGGGAAATATCGAAAGCAAGGATCGTAAATAATGCTAAAGCAAATACCGGTGCTGTAGCGGTAAAGTTGATTTAGCTGCAAAACACGGAACTCAGAACAATGGGGAAGATTCGGCTTGTCGATGGGAAAATGTAATGATGGGTAGCGCTTGCTTCTGCTATGTTGTGTGATGTGAGTGTGATGCGTTCTACCCGAGAAAGAAATGCAGTAATTTAGGGGACTATGGCCGAAAACGTAATGGAAAGTTAAAAGAGGTTGAGTGTAAGTAGAGTGTATCTCCAATCAAAACTGTGATACTAAATAAAACTTTCTTCGAAATTAATATTACGTGCTCACGAAACTTTAGGTGAGCATCGACGTGCCCTATAAGGCAAAGAAAGACCCCTGATCGACCGCCTTGAGAACGCGTTTTAGCTGGAGCTCTGCAATGTGGGAGACGAAAGTTAAAATCGCCAGAATACATAGTTGGGATAAGCTCTTAGGGCCGTTTTTATGATTCATAACTTCTTATGCAGAGTATACGAAAGAAGAATAAAAAAGTAAAACATAATCGCTTCGTCTTTGCTAGTTCTTTTGACATCAAGTTCGCAGTCTGCGAGGGCTATAGGAATGTAATAATACCGAATGCGGACGGAGGAATAAGACGACTTCACAAGTGAAACTTCCTGAAATGAAATTGGTCAACATTAAATGCTTATGCTTCACAAAACCCGACTCATATTTTCTTCAGCGCTTACCTTAGGAGGCAAGGGTTCATTTGGCAGTCGTAAAAACTGGGTAATAAAGGTATAGTGAAATCGCTTCAAAGAATGATATCGGAAAATGAGTGCTATGACGGAGTTCAATTTTGTCATCTGAAATATAGACGAAATTGAAGGCTGAAATTTTCTTTGAGGGGAACCGAGAAGCAGAAAGCAAGTTTTATTGAGGAGACACCGTCGTTCGAGGGAAAGCAGGTCAGCTTGGAGCATTTCGATTAAGGTATGTATGTTTTGATGGCAGTTAAATACGGTGATGTCTAGATACGGTGTGCATCGTGAGGAAGTCAAACAAATAGGAAGATCATTTATATAAATTATAAGCAGCAATGGACCCAAGATGCAACTGCAACCAGGGGTGATGTTGCTGCAGAAAATGAAACTATTTGTAGCCTATTTAATAGAAAGCAGCGTAATACTGTAAGAGCAGGACGTGTTATGCCATAACACTCAAGTTTAATGAAAAGAGTGTCACGGTTAATGGTGCGGAATGCTTTCGAGAAATCTATGAAAACCCCAGCAGCAACGTCGCTGCGGTCAATGAAAGCGTTAATTTTCCCCGTTAGGCACGCCGTTGCAATGTTAGTAGATAGGGAAACACGAAAACCGAACTGATAAACAACGGTTCTTTCGTGGCGTGCGGGACAACAAACTCCCAACGCGGCGGAGGCGGCGGCGGGGGAAGATGAGGGGGGGGGGGGGGGGGGGGCGGAGCGTTTCACTCAAGGAGCACACTAGATGGCCCGGCGAATTTACAAAGCGTTCCGAAGTGCCTCCTCGCGGGCGGCGGCGTCTGCTTTAGCGACGGTTGTTTCGGGCCCGTTTTGGCGCAGCTTCGAGTCCATTGCGTGCTGCATTCGCACGGCTTGATTAACTTGTTCGACAGCACCTCCAGGGCAACCCGCACCCGACGGAATTAAGTGGTCGTACGGCAAACATACCTTAATGATCGGTTCGCAGGGCGGGAAAACAAAATGTACAAACCACATACAGACATCTGGCCGCTAGAGAAACGCTACCTTTTGCGCACTGCTTGCCATGATCGAATCGGACTCCGTTTTCTAAATTGGCGAATACCAATTCGGTTGTGTTTTACGAGGTATTACAAAAGGCGAAAGTTGCAACTGGTTCTGATGAAAAGCGATTATAAAGGTTCGTTTAGCTTTCTCGCAATTCTCAAACTTACTAAACTAAGTAGTTTAAATCAGTATCGTCTGCACGCCAAAAGCCATACACTAACACGCACGGCTGAAAATGGCAATTCCAGTTTCGGGCAAGCCCTCAGGACACTAAATCTTCCCATTCCTACCCAGGCCCC
The DNA here is from genome assembly GCF_048455015.1 of Haemaphysalis longicornis. Lineage (NCBI taxonomy): Eukaryota > Metazoa > Arthropoda > Arachnida > Ixodida > Ixodidae > Haemaphysalis > Haemaphysalis longicornis. Next base: position 117,467,196 of record NW_027526203.1, on the reverse strand, counting down.
AAAAGCAATGCCATCTAATTTTCCACCCTGGACCATTTCGCCCCTACATATAAGATGCAGCATCCCCGAAATTGACTTCAAAAAGAGCATGCCTCAAAGAGCACTCCTGCAATGAACACTTTAGCATATCAGCTGGCTGTACTCTGACGCAAACCACATCTTCACAGATGGCTCCTGCACACCTGAGCGCAGTTCCTCCGGAATATTTATTTCCTCTACTGGCCATACGTTCTCCTATCGCCTCGAGCGTGCGACATCATCGATGACCTCCGAGCTTCACGCCATCAAGGAAGCTATACGCTACATTTTACGCCAGCGGCCAAATCAATGGGCTGTTTTCACGGACTCGAAGACGGCTCTCCAAAGCCTGCAACGCAGCGACTGCTTCACCATTCATGAACATGCCTCTCATGACATCACATACCTGCACCACCTTGCCAACGACGCTGGACACTGTATAGCGTTTCAGTGGATTGCCGGTCACTGTGGTGTTCTAGGAAATGAGAAGGCGGATGAAGCTGCTCGCAGGAGCCTGGATATGCGCAATGTGAGGAAGATTTTCGTCACTAAGCGTGATGCCACAACTATGGCGAAGGAGCTTGTTTTAATAGAATGGAACCGTCTCTGGTCCCTTCCAGATCACCACCATGCCTTCCTGCGCCACATGGACCCTAAGCTCAAGATGAGGCTTCCAGAGACTTCCGCGCCGATTAGAGACGCTATACCACCGACTTCGTCTCAACGCAGCGCTTACAAAGTCATAACTTTTTCGGCTTGGTATTACGAAAAACCCTTACTGCGACAACTGCGGATCGTTGGAAACCGTGGAGCATCTGCTATTGGAATGCCCGGCATATATAGAAGCAAGTTGCAGCCTTGAGCAGGTACTAGAGCGCCTCATCCAAGGACCAATTACCTTGAAAGCACTCCTTGGTCCATGGTCATCCCCACCAGCTCAACGCGAAGTACTGCCGGCGTTGTTCGCTTATCTGGACAGGATTGGCGTCATTGCAGAAAAAAAAAACAGGCTTTTCAATCACAGTACTGAGACGAAATTAACGTCACCTTTTTGTTATTTTTCTCTTTTATTTTAATCTCTTTCTTCCTCTTTCATCTACCCTGTAATCTATCGGGCCTTTTCTTTCCCCCTTTCCCCCTTCCCCCGCCGAGTAGCATGTCGGTGTCGATATTCCGGCAAATATCTCGGCTTTCCCCTCTAATAAAGAGCCTTCTCTTTCTTTTAAATCAGTACAAATGGGAATCACTAAGCTCACATGCCGAATTGTTTCGGTGTCTGCGCTTGTGTTGCACGGTGGTGTAGCCCCAAGCTAGCACATCAGGATGGCTAGGTTCCGCTGTCTCACCCTTCTAAAGACGCTCCTATCCGTTTTCTTTCTCCCTGCTCATGGCCGGGCTACAGCGACGGCGTCCGCCGCTCTAGCCCGGCCGTGGCCGACTCTGATGGTGCGTTCGGGACTCCGCCCCCGCGAATTATAGGTAACGGCTGGCAGTATCTCTCGTTCCACTCTTTGCAGAGCCCCGTGTGTGAATTCAAGTGACGTCGCAAGGGCAATTGCTGTGGGTGTCATTGAAAGCTTTGCTTTCCAACCACCTTCACAGCGTGGACTGGAGGCAATTTTTTTTGAGGTCGCGGGATAGACGGGACTCAGAAACAAAAGCCGGGTATATGGACAAAAGATTTCTTAGACCTCATCTAAGAAGGAAAGAATAGACATGGGCGGATAATTATACGTAAAGCGCGCGCTAACTTTTTTCACTACAAGAATAATTTTTGCTATCATTTTCAATGTCTGTGACAAAAATACGGATTTAAAAATCAAATTGAACATATAACTAAGAGTACGCTTCACAAGTCCATTTACAAGTTTCATGTGGAACCCATGCATACTTTCCAGGCCAGGCCGGGCAGCCTTTAATCCGGCAGCCTCGATTTTATTTAAACCGGCACAATAAAGAACAAAAGATTGGGGGGAGCGCCAGAGTTCAGAATAATAAGGGCACGAGGGAAGTTGTGAGCACTCGTCCGTGTGTATTCTTTCCGTCCCGTCTGTTTCTGCTGCGCTACATTTGTTCACTATGAATTAGCAACTAGCCCAGTCTACAGCTTTACTTGTGAGCAAGGAGTCGGAAAATGATTGCTAAAAACCGAAGCAATATCTACAGGTTTTTAGAACATGATGAGTCGTGTTGAAGAATGGATTTAATGGGCTTATGCTGGGTACCGTTATTCAGGAATTCCTTAACTAATTTCCATTTTTTTCTTTATGTTGCTACCACATTGAATTCGTTGTCGTAGTAACGGCGCTTGGCTGCTTTAAGAAGCAAAGACAGAACTTGAGAGTAACGTGTATTACATGCTGGAGTATTTTCATTTTAAGGTTTACACTTCATTTTTTATATATGTTGTTTTTTAAGCAGGGCACCAACAACGGAGTTTGCGAGCGTTATTGATGTTGTGCATTGGTGTCGATTGATGTTATTGATGTTGTGCATTAATTTAACCATTCAGTTAACTATTTAACCATGACAGAATTAAGGATTGCATCACAAAATAGCTGTAATGCGATATCAGGATCCGAGACTGAATTCGCTGGATCAGTCGTTCTTTTTATACAAGGTCCAAGAATTTTTTACTATCAATGATAGATTGCTTGTAGGTTTCAATTTTGCTTGTTTTCGCAGGTAAAAAATAGAGGAAGTGATCAGTAATACTACAATCGATAGTGACTGCTTGCATTGTAGAATTGTGATTAGAAGAAATATGGTCAAGGAGGGATTGGGAGGAGTGACCTACAACATGCGTAGGCGTACTTATGAGTGACAAATAACCGTAGCTAAAATGCCGCTGCTAGTGTTACAAGGGATAGGATTCGCAGAATCAAGAAGATTGAGGCTGAAGCCACCCGTTTATGATTTTTTTTTTCTAAATACAACTTATCAAGTACAGGAAAAGCGCATGGCCGAAATCAGCTGCATTAGATGAAGGAGAGCGGCAAACGGCGCCAAACACTGTCCTTTTAAGATTTGAAGAATCAATAGGATCGAGTTCAACCCAGCTATATTCGCATTTGGGAACAGTTATATTTAGATCATTGCGTCGACAGTACCTCAGATGATTTGAAGTGAAAATAGCGCGAAAGATCCCACTACCGTGGTAGTAAACGGAACCATAGTTGGCAAAGCCATACTTATCGCGATCATCGCAGGTAAGCCACGTTTCAGAGAAGCAAACGATGGAGAGTGAAGGTTGTAAATACGAAGAAGTGCGGAACTCTTGTGACAGCTCCTTGTAAACTCCGAGCCTTAAAATGGATCGCGCTGAAAGCATCCGCGTTACCCGAAGATTTGGTTACATTTGCTGGTGAAGCACAATTCATAACAGGGGAGAGAAGGCGACAAAGCTGAGGAAAGTAGTCTGCTCCTCCAAAATTGCAAGCTCGCCGTCACTTAATATTCGAAATACGGGACTGTTGGTTGTTTTTCGCTCCTTAGTAACACAGGTCCCAGTCCGCACAAAAATCCAGTTTTTCTCTTTCTTTAGCGCGCGCGCCTTTTCGAGCAGTCCTTTGTTTTCCGAGGTAAGGTGTGGGTTAATGAAAATGGCTGTATCCTCGCGATCACTGAAACTGAGGGATGAGGTACTACGACAGACTTTTCAGGCTTCAGAAAAGAAATTAGAACGTTTGTCGATTGATTGAATTGAATTGAATTGATTGATTGATTGATTGATTGATTGATTGATTGATTGATTGATTGATTGATTGATTGATTGATTGATCGATTGATTGATTGATTGATTGATTGTTTGTTTGATTGATTGATTGATTGATTGATTGATTGATTGATTGATTGATTGATTGATTGATTGATTGATTGATTGATTGATTGATTGATTGATTGATTGATTGATTGATTGATTGTGGGGTTAAACGCGCCGACTCTACTCAGGCGATCAGGCGCGCCGTAGTTCCGATCGCTAAAAAACCACGTTGGGGGCCAAAACCAATCGGACCGTGGGGCCAATCGGACCGTGGTTTCCTTTCAAGGAATTTCGTAAGTTCCCAACCTTTAACCCTGTAATTCATCCCCTGAACTACGCCTTGGCTCTGGAGCATTCCTTTTGCGGATGCAGGTGGGCTACTACTACTTGAGAATTATTGCAAATGCACTGGAGTTCATTCCGGCGCCTAAAGTTTCCCCTGGACGACATCGTCTCTTTGAATGATGGCTGGGAAGCTGTGCATAAAGTGTTTCACGAAAGGCTTTGGATTAATTTGGACAACCCGGGATCTTTAACGTGCGCCGAAATCTTGAACACGTGGGCGTTTTCCTTTTCGCCTGCATCAGAAAGGCGAATTTGTTCATTGACGTCAAATTACTAAAAATCCTACGCCGCTTCACAAACCATTCCAGATGTGTTTGTATTTATCTGTAACCTAGTTGTGTACCCAAAATCGGATGTTGAAATACATGTTGAAATAGACCAACGTGGTTTTTTAGCGATCGGACCGTGACTTTTGAGTGAAATGGGCGACTATACGTCGTCACCGCATTTGGTGAATGTTTATATCGCAATAAAAACGTGCAAACCATACAAAAAGATACCAGTAGAAGACTACGCGTCGTGCGGCTGCCGCTTGTTTTAAGACCTGTTTCTGTTTTGCAGTCACAACTGCGTGAAATGTCAGTCACCGCAATCTCTCTCTCATACACCATACGCCGTTATAAGCGAAGTGGAACAAATTTCCAGTTGAAGGATAATTTTAGATACCCGAACATTTACTGTAGTGTGGCTACTCCTCTCCCGCGTGGTCTGCCTCACCCCAGTTCTCCACATCTCGCGTCCTTCCCAGCGCCACTTGTTTCTCCTAATTTGAGATCGACGTGCCCCGCCCGAGCTTTCGCCCTAATGCAAGACGCGCGTTCCCTGTCGCTTAGCCTTATCCTCTTTTTCGTAGAACGTTGAGCCTACTGAAGTTTCCTTTCAAGGAATTTCGTAAGTTCCCAACCTTTCACCCTGTAATTCATCCCCTGAACTACGCCTTGGCTCTGGAGCATTCCTTTTGCGGATGGAGGTGGCCTACTACTACTTGAAAATTATTGCAAATGCACTGGAGTCCATTCCGGCGCCTAAAGTTTCCCCTGGTTTGTATCGGCATTAACAGCTTTCCCAAGTTACTTACCTTCTCCCACGATTTCCAGTATTTTGCTACCTAGGCTGAATGAAAGGCTTTCAGCCTCCGTTTAAAATACAATTCATGTGTTATTGATTTTCAACCATACGACTTGATTTTCTGAGTACCGTTCGTGAAACACTTTATGCACAGCTTCCCCGCCATCATTCAAAGAGACGATGTCGTCCATACATCATAAAGCATTCTCTATTCACTCGTGTTGCTGAACTATTTCAATAAATTTTCCAAACCTTGGCCCCAACACACGCGGTAAACAATATCGGACAGATGCTGTCCCAGGGTCTGAAAGGAAGCTTCTCACTCCTTGTGTGAAGCTTCGGCATGCCCATAGAGGAGTTCTGTAAGCTCTCGAAGAGTCATGTGTACGTCTGCCATACTCCCAAGTCTCCTAACGTTTCCATATCGGGGCCGCCCTCTACAGCATCAAAACAGCTATCGTTATATACAGCTGCCGTATAAAGTGGTTTATACAGTGCACATATTTCTTTTATTAATAATTAGAGGTATGAATGTGACTTGTTATTGAGCAACCTTTGTTGTAATCCCTCTTCGGTTAAGGCCAAATATTTTTTTCTTAATTAAATTTCTTTCGAACATAGCAAGATGTTCTGCTCTCCAGAGAGCAATCTCATCATTTTCGCACTGGTGTGCAGCAAAAAACTTTTTGTCAATACATCTAAAACCAAGGTAATGACATATAGAAGAACTGACATCTTGTTCCCAGATTACGTTAATGGGGAAGTGCTACCTCGTGTGGCAAAGTTTATTGACCTCGGTGCTACCTTTGACAGCGAGCTGAACTTCTCGTCACATATTCTGTTAATTACTCGTACGGCTCTTCGATTCCTTGGTGTTGTGTGCCGCATATCGAAGGAGTTCCAGGAACTGAATTCTATTCTCAGACTCTACACTAGTATTTGTTGTCCGCAACTTGAGTATGCTTGTGTTGTTTGGAATAGCAAGGTCAAACAAACTGTATGCTCATTGACAGGGTCCAAACAAGTTTATATCTATCTTTAACCATCGCATCACTGGTAATAATAACTCAGCATCATCTTCTCCATTGACGCTACCACGATTAATCTCCAGGCGCCATAACGCGGTTCTCCTTTACGTATTCAAAATTATTCAAGGCTGAGTGTCTTGTGAAGTGCTGCTACAACATATTGCAGTCCTCAGAAGTTCACCAAGAAACACGATACTTTGCATAATGCGATATCTCTGCATGGCTTGTGCCCACTGTTCCGAATGCAGCGTTTGTACAACCGGTGTTCTGAATGCTGATATATGTTTAATTATTCCCCGCCTTTCTTTCGCAAGCCTGTGCGTGAGCTTGTCGTGCCATAACTTTAAACTTTTTTATTCTTGTATGCATGATGTAAGACTGACTTTTATGCTTTCATTTCGGCGTGAAGCGCTAGGAACACCAACCTTTGTCCTTCTTTCTTGTGGCTTTTTTTTATTTTCTGATATATTTCAATGTATACATTCCTTTTATGCTATTTATGTCGAGCGGATGCCGTGTAAGATCACTCCGTTTTTGTACGGCTTACCTGTTTCCAGCTGCATATTTCTCTTGACAGTATGTGTGTATACGCAAAAACCGTTCTAGTGCATTGCGATATTTCTATAGGCACTAGGATTTGTGTGTGTATATATATGCGTGTGTGTTTGTCAAAGCATGCAATTTTTGTTTAGTGTAAGCAATGCTACTTTCCCTTCTATATGTGCGAGATGTGCACATCTTGAGTCGCCTGTTTCCTTTATTTTTGTTTATGTTTTTGTTTCTCGTGCGCCAGCACAAAGGCCCCCCCGGCTGTTCCTGGGCACACTTATAAACACTGATGGGTTGATTGATTGATTATTATCCTTTTTGTTCTTGTTCTTGTTCTTCTTCCTCTTCTTCTTCTTCTTCTTCTTCTTCTTCTTCTTATTATTATTATTATTATTATTATTATTATTATTAATATTATTATTATTATTATTATTATTATTATTATTATTATTATTATTATTATTATTATTATTATTATTATTCACATTTGTCACAAATATTGCAAGCTTTATGACACAGGCTTCGGCTGCAGTTTGTGAAAACGGCCAGTTGGACGTTATTTATTTTGACCTCAGTAAGGCGTTTGATGTGGTGAACCATCAGTTATTAATTAACAAGGTTGCTAAGTCCGGTGTAGACGCAAGCCTTGTTGCCTTGTTGTCCAACTATCTCCTTGACCGGTCCTTTTATGTAGATGTTAACTACAAAAAGTCTAGTGTTTACCCTGCAACAAGTGGTGTACCCCAGGGTTCCGTGCTGGGTCTATTATTGTTTTCTGTCTTTATCAATGATGTTTCAACAGTGTTAACAAACTCTTCTTTTCTTCTCTATGCTGATGATGTCAAACTATTTAGGCACATTAGCGGTGTTCAGGACTGCTGTGCCTTGCAGAGGGATGTGTCGGAATTATCGGTCTGGTGCAGGAAAAACTGCCTAATTTTAAACCCCACTAAAACAAAGGTTGTCACCTACAGCCGGAAAACCCACCGTCTGCTGTTTTCCTACAGTATTGAGGGAGCTCCTCTGCAAAGGGTTGCGGAGATTAGGGACCTAGGGGTGCTTTTCGACAGTACCCTCTCTTTTTCTCCTCATATTAGGCTCATCACCCGGCGAGCACTCCGAAGCCTTGGAAATGTGTGTCGGATTACAAAGGAATTCTCTTCTCCAGATACATTTCTAATACTATACAATGCTATATGTATACCACAGTTAGAATATGCTTCTGTTGCCTGGAACGGCATCTCCAAATCTAGTATTGAATTAATAGAACGTGTGGAGAAGAAGTTTTTATCCATATTTAAGCACTGTCATCACAATCACAGTTTTCATCCTGATTCTGACTTACCCGTAGTCCCTTCCATCCCTTCCTTGAACTGCAGACGTATGCGTGCAGACCTTACATTTCTTCACAAAATTGTACATGGTGACCTTTCTTGCGCAGACCTGCTTAACTGTTTAGAGTTTAGTGTACCACAAAGGCCCACCAGGTCGCATCGCCCGTTCTTGACCGCTGCGCGCAACTCGAATCATTCTCCTGTGCGCAGAATACAGAATTGTTCTTTGAACGCCTTGACATCTTTCAGAAATCCTTTACAATTTACCGTACAGCGCTGTTGAATACAGTATGTTAAACACCTATGGTATGTCTATAGTTCTTTTTTTTTTCTGGAATTTGGTTTCTCTGCGGTTGTGTCTATACAACTGATAGTTGCCTATTTTTGAAACTGTTTACTGTCATTTGTTCGTCTTATCATTTGTCTCTACACTCTTGCCGTTGTTTTTGTTGTATTACGGTCAAACTTTGTTGCTCTGCCTGTCGTGTGGCCTTTACGACAGGCAGAGCAACATAGGCCTCTTCTTTTTTTATTTTTTACCTGTACCCAGGCTCCGCCTGTGCTTTATTTCTGTCATTTTCACTACTTCAATTTGTGTGTGTCTTGTCGCTTGTTTGTTTCTTGCTATATGTTTCTTGTATTTTGTTTTCATGTAACTACCCGTGCGCCAGCACTCAGGCCTCTGGCTGTTCCTGGGCACGTAAATAAACATGATTGATTGATTGATTGATTGATTGATTGATTGATTGATTGATTGATTGATTGATTGATTGATTGATTGATTGATTGATTGATTGATTGATTGATTGATTGATTGATTGATTGATTGATTGATTGATTGAACTGACTCGGCGGGCACTCCGCTCGCTTGGTGCTGTATGCAGTTTTTCACGAGACTTCCAGTCTCCTCATTCGTTCCTAAAACTTTTTATGGCACTTTATATTCCTCAACTTGAATATGCCGCTGTCATTTGGAATGGAACCTGCAAATCTAATTGGCAACGTGTAGAGCGTGTACAGACCAAATTTGTGTCAATATTTATGTATCGTTTTCCCTCAGAGGCTCTCCCGATAACTGCCGCTTTAACTTACCTGCGAACCCGCTCAGACCTTCTTTTCTTATACAAACTGCTTCATGGTACAATTTCATGCCCGGAAATGTTTGCATCAACCAGTTTTCGTGTTCCGAAAAAAGCAACAAGACTTAACCACCCTTTCTAGGCAGCTGCACAAATTAGCAAATGTTCTTCTCTTGATAGACTGCAGCGCCTATATAACACTTTGGGGAACTCAATATTTTTTGCCGTCCCCTTCGGTGGCGTTTTAGCAGGGCTGTTAGCCGTGGCGCACCAACTTCATTTCGACAGTACTCGTGTTCTTCAGTTCTTTTCCTCGTGTGTACGTTCTTTTCACAGAGTTTGTTATTTTATGTGTATGATTTTGATGCTCCGGGCGTAATTGTTGTATGTACTATGACACACTTCTGTAGTAAACTCGTCATACATATTTTTAAGGGGCCCAGACAGGTCCCAGTAACAAATGTTTCTATAACTTGTTATTTTGTGTGAATAGTTATAAACATTTCCTTTGTTTTGTTTCACACATTTTTGTGTAATTGGTGGTTCATCCTATTGCTATGGTTCTTGTACGATGCGTTTTTTGCAATGTCTCTGTTTACAGTCTCTGTTAGTCGTGTAATGAAGGGTGGATACCACTTTTAATTTTATTCTCTGGAGTATTTCGAGTTTTTTATTGTTCGTCACTCACCCACCTTTTTACTAGTTGTTTATGTGACAGCCGCTGGTGTATTTCAATACGGCCTTCTTTTTTCCCCGCTCAGTGCGCCAGGACGAAGGCTTTGGCTGTTAGTGGGCACTTCAATAAGCGTTGATTGATTGATTGATTGATTGATTGATTGATTGATTGTTAATATTATTATTAATTTTGTTATTGCGTTGTGAGAAGCGACTGGGTAACACCCACCCACGTAAGGGCTAGAAATTAGTAGAAAGAGGGAATCTGCCGCTTCGCCTTTATTCATAGCAGCGATTTCTGCTGCACGTTTAGCTGAACTGCAACGCTTTCCATAAGGCTACGAAATTTTTATAATGCAGGTTTGTATTACTTTCGCATATCAAACATAAATCCCGAAGCTACGTGGCCTATCAATGTACGTTTTGTAGCTTTTCCCTCTACTCCTGCCTTAGCCCTGTTCCAACAGAGACGTATTGGGCGCACACGTTCAATGCTCATGTGAATCAGGCGGGCAAATTTGAGGAGAAGACATCATGGGATGGCCGATGGTCAACTTGGAAGAGACAGGAAGCGCCAGCTCCTTTTTTGTGGCCATCACCGTCCAGAGTGTGTGCTCTACACCGTGCTATATTAATTTGTGGACGAACCCCCCCTCCCCCCCCCCCGCGCCCCCGGCTTCTTCATGTACGACATCACCTCTAGAAAGGGCAAAGCATGGATGCGGGCGAAGCGTAGACCCGCCAGTGCAGGAATAGCGCGCTCACGCTTCCAGGCATCAGGAGTCAGCGAAATGAAAACGTCGGGACTGGCAGACGGGTGCGGTCTTACGTAGCCCACTCGGCGGAAGCCACGAGTCGCGACATGTCAGAGGCGGCGATTATTTCGCGCATATTACTGATACGAAACCCCCGCCTAGAAAGCAGATGGCCACATGATAGAAAATAAAAATAGAAACAAATCCTTGGGTGGGTGATGGAGAGACGGAAATAGTGGACGGAGTGGGCGGAGGCTACCAGCCAAGCGCGCATGAACAGGTGTTGCTCGCGCGCTAGCCACGCTTCGTGGTGGTGAGAACCACGAGTTGGCGGCAGCCGCAGCCCCTTCAGCTCCTACATCTAAGCTTTCCCTCGACGCAGCAACAGCACTGACCAACACACTTTGTAATGCTCACAATGCCTGCGTCGGAAACGAAAGCGAGGTTGTTATTCAAGCGAAGCCCTTTATGCCTCCCTCAAGCCGTTGCACAGAAGCCAAATTGAAACTCACTGCAGGAAAGCCAACTTTACACAATGGGCTTCAAAAGGAATACATCAATCACACACCACATATAATAACAACGGGATGATTTTGCGCACATGACGGACCTCCCAATAATACGCAAAATATAGCTTGGCAGTACACACGGTTAGCAATGATGACGATGAAAAACATTCTCTAAGCAAGGTTGGACTTTGAATTTGAACTTCAGTGCTGCGGGGTTGGGCGTTGGATTTGTATTTCGGCTGAGTTGAAGGGGACTTTGGTTTTGGAATTTTGCATTTTTGGACTTTGGGAGAGGAGATTGTGTATTTTGGCTCCGACCCTGGTTTGCATAGGAGAAAGCTTCGCGTTTTAACCCTCTTTATCTTCAGAAAGTGCCTTTGATTTTTAAACAGCGGAGCTGTTGTTCCTGACGAGGTCGCGGGTTCGATTCCTGGCCGCGGCGGCAAAAACACCCGTGTGTACCAGATTTCGGCGCACGTTAAAGATCACGAGGTGGTCAAAATTACCCCAGAGACCTCCACTACGGCGCGCCTCATCGCCTGCGTTGCGTCGGCGCGTTAAGCCCTACAATCAATCAATCAAGCTGTTGTCGCTGGCCGTAATGTGTGCAGTGTCATAAAAAAAAAGAAAACCATGTCATAGTTACTCTCACCGGTTACTGCGCGCGTAAGCACACGCCTTACGTGGAGGTCCCGGTGTCGTCCAAGCTTGCGCGGGAAGCTCGCAAAAAATACCAACAAAACTGTTCACGTTCGTCCGCGCCTAAATGGGGTAGCACAAGACAGCTTGCGCTACAAACGCCCAGTTGGCGAAGCCGATTTGCGCCTGTTATAGCGCGTGCTGACTCGTTCTTCTTGAGGGGAAATGTGAAATCCTGCGTACAAAAGAATCCGGGCCCGCATTCATGCATGAGAAAGACGACGATATAAACAACCAAAGTGACAAGCGCCGACGGCACATGTAAATCCACAATGTCAAACCTATTTTGATGCGTGGTTGTGTGTCTTTCAGTGCTTGCATATAAAAAAACCTTCCAGCTGATCTGGGGTTGAAGCCTTGCGCGTCTCAGGGCAAGCTTCGCCAATTTTCTTGGTTCCCTGAGTTGGTGTTCACACAGCGTGCCTTTTTAAAACATTTCCCCGTTATGCTTGGAACAGCTCCAGCCTAGATTAAGTGGTTTTGCATTTGCTTACTTTTGGTCTGTCTTCTACTCCGTTTTGAACGTTTCGTTTTTTTCTCGTTTTCTATATATTATGTAAACTATGAAAACCAAGCAACCATATGTTCTATTTTGCACACCGCTGGCGTTTCCTTAAATGTACTGACTTTTTGCCGCAATATCGCGATGCTTCGTTTGCGTTGCACATTGTGCCAATGTATCAGTTGGCAAGCAGGTTTAGTAGTTTGTATAGGCCTTACTACTATAAATGACCTGTTTGGAGCATTCTTCTACCTGTTTGCATTCTTCGAGTTTTTCGCCAGTCTTTGGGCTTACGTCCACCATTTCGTGTACCGTCTCTATGCCGAGACCCGGTATTTTAAAGCGAAACGTGTTCGATCTCACTGATGGGGGTGTCGTAAACAAAACGCACTGCAGAAAAACAATCTTTGCAAAATGAAAGGGCACAATTATGTTGACAAAAGAAAAAAAATGGCAGTATCTCCACTCCATGGATGATGGCGAGGGTGCGGAGTACGGGGACTCGTTATTGACATCCAAGTTGCGCCCGAGTGATATCCGATTTGGGGCCCGACCATCATTCGATTTGAGCCGTGAGTTGCACTTTGGTTATTCCCTAAATGAAACGGCAACTATCAGCTCAAATCGAATTTCGCTTGATTTTCGCTTGATAGTGGTGTGCCGGTGGCGGTCCTCAGCGGGGGAAAAGGGGGGGGGGGGTCGCCCCCCCCCCCCCAGCCCAAAGACGTCCTCAGCTTCTTATTTTTTTTTTTGTTTTTTATGCATCCCACATTTGCGAGATCGCCAACGTTTTGCGACCGTCAGAAATGCGGGCTCGAGCCAGGCGTTGTGCAGCCTAACGAGGGCCAAAAACCAATGTGTCGCTAAGTGATTGGTGCGGAAACAGGTTACACCGCATACGTGCACACGCCGGCATGGTTATCACCTTCACCGCAGAACTGGTGCAAGGAGGGGTGCGGTTCTTTATTCGCCCCTCCCCCTCCAAAAATCGCCCCCCAAAAATTCTCCCCCCCCCCCCAAAAAAAAAAAACAATCTCTGGGACCGTATTCTCACAGATGGACTCGGGCGGACATTTCGAGGTCGAAAGGTACTCCGCACCATTACAGGCGAGGGCGTAAGCCGTTTAGTCTGGGGTACTAACTCACGGTCTCCCGTGTCCCCTTCCTGCAGAGTAGCATGTCGACGTACGCATGTTGGCAAACCTCTCTGCCTTTCCTCCTTTAATAAAGAGCTTCTCTCTCTCTCTCTCTCTCTCTCTCTCTCTCTCTCTCTCTCTCTCTCTCTCTCTCTCTCTCTCTCTCTCTCTCTCTCTAACTCACGGTCGTAGCTCAATGGGTAAGACGACTGACACTGACTCTGTCTGGTCTACCAGACACAGGCTCGAGTCCTGCCGGTGCTCTTGTGATTTTTCGCGATTGTAAATGCTATGCGGACGGACGCGGACGGACATTGTGTGGTCCTAAGGTACTCCGCACCTAAAAAAGTTTCCGTGGTTGGAATCAAAACTCGGTCCCTCGCGTTATGAAGACGACGTGTATCCGATTGCGCCATTCGAGACGGTCCAAGCAGTTTAAATTTTCGAGCCGAATAATCATCTCGCACACACATTATACAAGGCGTTATAAATGCATACAGTGTGTAATCTGTACCGGTGTAGTACCCACACAGTGTACCTTTAGTGTTTTCCATCTTCAAAGCAAGTTTAAATTTCCTTCGTCTGACGACAACGATGGCGTAACGACGACGAAAGGAGGGGGGGGGGGGCGAGGGTGGCGCTCAGCAGCTCTCTAGTAAGGGATTCATTTGCTGTCGTCTAAGTTCGGACATTTACTCTCAGAAAGTTTGCACTTTGATCGTTGACGCTTGCACTTTGACTGTCACGCCATTTGCCCTCTGATTCAGCTGTCAACCATCGTTTTCGTTAGACGGAAGGAATTTGATCTTTTTGCCCTACCGAGCTACCTAATACTTTCGCATTAAAACATGTTCAAGTCAAGGCTGAACGCGACGATGCTCCACTGTAAATCTGGGCGCTATGTTAACTTTAAATCCAAAGACGGTCACTAACGTACCCCAAAACCTCGCATACAGATGGATTTTGGCATTTGGGATCAACTAAGGACACAGACTCCGTCGGCAGCGGGGAATCGAACACGAGATGTCGTTAGTAGCAGCAGAGAGGGTTGGTAACTCATGTATTTTAACCGAACAGAGCTCGAGTACACAAAATGCGCGTCACGTGATCCGAACGGACTCGCAGTCTCAACCACCGCATTCATAGAGATCCCTGACAAAAAAATTGGCCGCATATCTGGTCCTTTCGTTGCAAATGTCGACGAAAGACGAGAGTCTTTCGTCGACAAGGAAATGACTCTCTTCTCTTTCCCTCTCACCTCCCATGTTGTTCCTCTCCTGTTGCGCTCTTCCCAAGATGAACACGCTGGATGTTTGCTCAAGTCAATTTAGATTTACCGCGTTCCACTGCTCCAGGCAGGGTGCCTCGATGCCAGGGCTGCCGTACGGCGGAGACGCGCGTGAATCGAGGCACCCCAGTTCAACGTTTATAGAACAACGTTACCCTTCTTCACGTGCGTTCCAAGCGGAACATGGCACCTATGTAGTGAAAGCTTTCGTAACTGTTGATTTCTTAAAATTCCCCCAGAGGCTATAGTGGAGCGGGCGACAGCATGCGACGCAGTGAATTTTTTTGTGCAGTAGATTTTCTTAATTTATTTCATTTGCTATCTTAAAAATCAAGCATCCATGAATTTTTTATACAGGAACCTGGAAATATCACTTATGTAATGATTTTCTGCCTCACGTTTGCGTACTGTCTTGTTCTTGTTCAACAATGTTGACAAACATGAACATTGCCACCGGGCTTAGGCGTTTCGGTTCGGCTGGGGAATATAAACCAATTGTGCAGACTCTGTTTCACTTTGGCCGGTGGCTGATTCGAGGGAGAGACATACATACAGACAGACAGACAGACCAAAATTTTCCCGTTCAAGTAGCCCAACAAAGAATATCGTCTTTATTACTTTCTTTGCGTTTGCGGCGGCAAAGCAGTCATAAACTGAAGATGGCGCAGCAAAAACGACACTTCGTGAAACTCCTTCCTTTGGCTCACCCTCTGGGCTGGGGCACAATCGAGAGCCTCGTTCTCCTCTCCACTTGAAAGAGAAAGAGCGGGTGGAAAGGGAAACGCGCCAAGAAAAGACAAATGTGGAGGGGAGAGGCTGCGAAGAAGAGCGGCCCAGCAGGCAGGCTGCCCTCCCGCCAGTCTCGGCCCATTGCGCAGCTGGCGTGCGCTGGGCACGCGCGGAGCACGAGACGCTTGTGGTCCTAATAGCCGCTCAACTCCCCGCACACGCGTCTCTTGTCGCTTTGCGCCGCCATTATGAACGGCTACTGTGCTAGCGCGCAGCTATGGGGGATCATTGCGCTCTTATATGACTTTTTGCCTCTGCGTGGCTGTCAGCTGGTGAGGCGCCAAGTGTAGGCATCGTCGCATTGGGCTTCTTTCCCGGCCATAACGTCGAAACTTGCTCGATGCAGACGGTTTCCGTGGCAGTTTAGCTATCCCCGCTCGTTAATGGGAAACGCTATCAATGTGATCTCGCACATTTCTGGCGTCTTCAGGAGGTTGACGCCAGCAAGTTCCGACATGGCATATTCAGTGGCTGTGCGGCAGTACCATATGGGCAGCAACGATCGATGATTGGTAATTTCGTGTCGTCGCGCGGATGATTGAGTGTTTCACATATGCGTTAAAGCAGTAAGCGGTCATTTGCAGTGCGTGCTCTTGCTCTTATTTCGTAGCTTACTGGGAAATTTTAACTTAATACTGGGTCTTCGATCCTAACTTTGTAACTCTATAATTTTTTACCTATTATAATGTAGCCAAGGGAATGGGTAGGTAGCCTCAACCATCCCTTGAAAAGAAACAGCTGCTAGTTTTTGCTATAGTGAAAACTAGCAGCTGTTGTTTTTTCCGAACAGCTACCTCACTTCACAAAACGAAATCGCAGGAAAATATTGTTCCCTACATTATACATAAACATTACAATGAGGCAAAGCACGTCTAACGTGTTTTTTCATTACACGTGATACGCTACCGTAATGTAAACAATAAAATCGTACTATTCCTTTTATTAGGCCAGAGGTGCAATGTCTGATCGTTCATTAGGAAACGAATGGCCTTGGAATTTACGGCTAAGGCAGAATCTGAATAGGTATTCAAACGGCAAATTACAGGGTTTTACGCGTGGATGCTGCACCTGGGTGCGCCGTCGGGAATAGTTACGGAATAATGAGGCCACCTGGTATCTCTAACGCCCTCCTAAACCTCGACGGACAAGCGTTTTCCTTTTCGCCTCCTTGGTCACCCCAGAACACGAAAGGAAACTCGCCGGGGCCGAGGCTGGAAACGACACCGCACCCTCAGCACTACAACCCCTGAGCCACCGCGGCGGGAAATTTAATATCACAGGTCCCTTATTACGTTACTAGTTTCTTTCATTTGTGTGTAATAGAAATTCGGCCGCCTTCGCAATTGAGATACAAAGACGGAGGAAACAGCGGAGCGTGTGGTCTGCCCTAGATTTAACTTGGCTTTTCTGCCCTAGATTTAACTTGGCGTCTGCCCATGTTATTGGTGGATCGGACACTGATGTCGCGCAGCGCACGCTGTCTCTCTCAACTAGGCCAGAGCTTACGTCATCACTAGGCACAGCCAATCTACGATGCGGGCCTCCCCACCTGAATATCTGTCCACTTCAATTCAGCCAAAGTCCAAAGCCAACGCCCGCGCTGCGAACTGAAATAAAATGCTGAGGGCCCCGAATTCGGTAACAGCGCAATCGGGTAGACGCCGCTTTCATAACGCGAGGGGTCTAGTTTCAATTCCGACAACTTCACGCGTTCTTTTTTAGATGCAAAGCATCTCTTAATCAACCCTCCGTCGTCCGGCGTCAGCACCTCTCCTCCTCTCCACAACAGCTGTGCGCACGCGCCCGCTGCTCCTCTTCTCTACTCCCTCTGCTCTGCAAATAAACCCGTCCGCGCTCCGCTCAGTTGCTTCTTCGGTACTGCGCCGTCCGATGACTGCAAATGGACGGCAACGATTCCGTCAGCAATCTGGCTGGCACACCTTCAATTGGCGCCAGCCAGCACACTGTCAGAACCGCGAGCACCTCCGAAGACAAGGCTGCACAGAGGAGAGCTCGCGACGCCGAACGTAAACGACAGCGTCGAGCAGCGGATTCCTCGTTTCGAGAACGAGAAGCCGCTTTGAAACGCCAGCGGCGAGTAGCTGATCCAGATTGCACGGCTTTGCATCCCCTCAGGGTTCCCACGTGGGAAGATGGTGTAATTTTTAACACTGTAAACGCAAACTAGCCGGAAATGGAGTTTTAATCAAGTAATGTGCCCTGAAAAGTACCTATAGCAAAAAATGTACTCCCTAGGCATGATCTAAAGAAGTGGACGAACCTCCATGGTAGTACCGTTGCCCATCCGGGTAGCAAAAGGGAGGATTTAGAACGACTTAACACCATTTGTGAGATGGCGTTCGGTTCCTTGTATACTACCACGTCCACAATAAACGCCCTATCTGAGGTAATCATCTCAAGCGGGCGGTCGCCATGTTAGTCTTCTGTTGTCTCCGTGCACCAGCACTTCAACCGTGGCCTAATGCTAATTAGAACGAGTAAGCAGGACGCGACGGTTGCACGCAGCTACAAAACCAATACCGTACGTATACCCGTATAGATGCTTCAACCAGCGCGATCACAGGCAGAGAGCGCGGCCGTGTTGTCTCAATCTGTTTATTTTGGCGATAGGTGTTGTCAAACTCTGCTGTTAACGAAGAGGCAGCTCTCGCCGTTGCAAACAATTGCAATGTTCATCTGCTTCGCTTGCTTGCGCATACATAGACGATTTAAATTATCGTGCCAGCGCGCCAACGCACCCGACTGCAGCGACTCAACTTGCCCTGGCGGCACGACTGGCTGCCCGGATGTAAACAACCAGGCTCTGTGCTATCAACGCAGCGCGGCCGGTGACTCGGCGCGGCCGCAGCTTCAAGCCTCGCCTTGGGCCGTCGTTTTTTCTTATTTGTGAAGGACTAGTAGTGCCATTTGGTGGAAAGATTTTCATGTGCCCCTGTCACACGAGGAACGGCCGCAAACAGCATTTGGATACGGCGACAGGTGTGGACAGCTCGCTGGTAAGTGGTCTTTCATCAGTCGATGCGTTTGTCAAACGTTTGGATAGGGTTAACAGCGAAGTACCCGGGTACCCGTGCCGCTCACAGCTCGTACACGCACGGGCAAAGAAAAAAGCGCACACTCGTATTATTTTACTTGTTTGTGGGTTTTGGGGTATGCGTTCGCATTCTTTTGTAGGCCGGTTTGTAACAGGGCATTCGAGGTAAAATCGTTTGTCGCGCGCGGTGTCGTTTCAAAGCAACGTGACGATTACTTCGTGCTGGCGAAAATCAGCGCAGTCAGACGGAAACGGGAAGGAAGGTAGAGAGATCGGGAAAGAGGGCACTAATATATAAAAGAAAGCGTAATGCAAGACGAGAAATATAACACAACCCGCCTGCATTTCTCCGAACTTCAGGACAGAGCCGCACACGGGTACGTTGTCGCAAACTCGAGCGTACGACGTCTAAAAGTACCGTATATTTTTTTTTCATTTTTCAACGTGATTTGAGCCACTTATCTTCTCATTGCCGCGCATGCAGACCTGATTGTGTCCCTGTGTTTGAGCGCACAGCCATCCTTTTGCGACATAAGAACCAGCAAACGCGAGAAATTGTAGAAGCCAGCCACATCAGAAAAGCTGGTTCCGAATGTATCAGTCATCCCTCTATCGCCCTGCTTAATCGAGAAGTCGCATATTTAGACGCACATTGAGCGCTATTTCGGTGCTTCTTCTGGGAATGCGTGTTGGGGGTGGGAGGGGGGTCTTAATCCATGTATGATGCGGTTATCTTTGCTGATTTTTCGCCTTTCGTGCGCCTCAAACTTCGTTTTGTGGTTTTGTTGTTACGGTTTTTTAGTATTTTCGGCTGAGTGCGCCGAGAACTGTGACGCATTGGGGGCGCGGCAATTGGGCGCTTGGGCATATAAAGCTTTGAATTGTGCAATAATAAACTAGTTTCGAGTGTGCGCTTGTGTCGTCTTCATGTGTTCTTGTCCTCGTTAATTTGCGCGCAGTTTATTTTTCGCAATCCATAATTACCAACTCGCAACCCTTTTACAGATCCTATACTCCGTAAAAATGAGTTGCCTGTCCTTTTAGGTACGGCAAAATCTCGCGCAGCGCATCATTCTGCCAGGGGGCCATATCCCAATGTCAATGCACACACTATGAAAGCAGCTTGCACTTAATGCGTCACATTGTCTGCTGATAAGCATTTTAGATTCGCCCCTCTCATCATCATTCACTTCGTGGAGATGGCGGGATTTTCTTTCATAGCTTGTTGTCACTGCAGTAAGTAATAGCAGAATCAGTCCTACAAATCACAGAAACGGTTCGTTTCACGTTGAAAATACTCACAATAACGCACTTTGCACCACACGGAGGAACAATCGGTTGCAGTGATGAGGCATAAGGGTAACTTGTTGAAGGGTCATTGAAGACAACCAGCAAGTTGATTTCAAACGGAAGTCGGACCTCCGCATAGCAATTTCAGCATTGAATTAGTGCCAAGATGCCTTAAGTGCTGAGAAATCGCTGTTCAACTGCTCATCAAACGTGACGCAAACACGACTGCAGTTGCTGTTTGCATCAGGATAAACCGGAAGCAAGGGAAGCAGCGGTGATTAATAGCAGTATACAAGCAACTGAATACAACATTACCACGTACCAAGCAGTTTGGTCAGTTCCGGTCAAATCGCTCATGCTTCCCCAAACTCCCCTGTCATTTGCCGTTCGAGACCACTAAGCAAAATGTTTCTCCATTGGACCTGTGATCAGTATTTACGCTTCACTGAAGAAAAACATTGGCCGTTTGAGGCCTCGCAAGTTTTGGCGTCGAACGTTTTTCTCATGCGTAGCTCGCATGCTCCCTTGGAAAGTGGTACTGCCACCCCAAGTATGGACGAGTAGCACCATCCAGCGGCAGCCAAGAAAGAAGTTGTGCGCGTCAGGCCACTTAAGCCCTTCCGGTGAAAACGTGTTTTTGCTAGTTTCAACCTTATTTTTTAAAAAATGCCAGGTGTAAGAGGGGTATAATAGTGTTCTCCGTGAGCTAATCTATCAACCTAGGGAGACTTGCATTTTAACTTCACTGTCATTTAAAGTTGTGCTCGAGTATATTGTGCGGAAGTAATATCTTTTTTATTGCTGCAAAAGCCACGATGGTTAATGTACTAGCACTTGGTTTTATGAAGCCTTTGCATTCCTAATTTAAGTACTGAAATTCGCAGGGAACCTGGCATAACAATTTTATTACTGTACCGAATTATTAAGTTCATTTAACCATAGTGTCTGTTTTGAATTTTACATGTGGGGCATTTTTTTTTCTTTTTTGCTTTTTCAGGTAGATGTTCCTTTGACTCCCTGCCTGCATTCCGCGAACGGGGAAATTAGCCTCCGCATCGATGACCAGAGTGTCTTGACTGCATCATCTTTACTGGGAGGACTGTGTAGTCTGTTTGCATCGTTCTGGGTTTTCAACATTCAATATCCCAAGAAGACACACAGAGCTCTAACGTTTGTGGAACATGCCTTTTTGGACCTTGCCAGCACCAAACCACGTGTGAAGGATTTAGAACTAATTAACTTTTATCGCATCAATATCCCTCACCAATATTTTATTTGTTTTCAATCCTGTAATCATTGGATAGTAGTTTAAAGAATTTCGTATTATGTTTCTGACGTTTTCTTTTTTTTTTTACTGAACAGGGGATATTTGATGGGCCCTTCTGTATGCTGATAATACAGCTATCTTTTAGTGAAGCAATAATATTAACCAACTAATATAACTTGAAACAATTATCTAAATAATGTTGGCAACTGGTGCCAAATGAATCAACTCAAAATTATCGGAAAAACACGAATTACATGGCTTTTTCTTCTCACTCTGAAGATGCTGTCGCGATAGCACCCATTCTGTTCTATATCCTTGCAATTAACCCGTCAGACTCGGTCACTTTTCTTGGCGCATTTGTGTCTATCAAAACGTACTGGTACTTTCCGCAGAATATTTCTCGTTATTTATATTACTCATTTATCCATAGCCATCTCATTGCTGTCTGTCTCCTACATAATTTATCTCTTGTGCCTTTACCATCTACAAAATGCTCGTTACCTTTCAATATCAAATCGTTACACAGCTCTCGCTCATTTCACCACCATTTGAAAAAATGTTTTGTTGTTGTAAACCACTGCAACCATTTTTTTCACTTTGTGTACTGAGTACTGATGCGTACTGATGCGTTCTCAATCCTCTAGTATTATATAATGATGTCACTTACCATGCCGTTGTGTTTGTGCCTATATGTTTTTCGCGTATTTCCACTTCTTGTAGTAATATTGTTTCTACAGTTTGTTCAACTAGCACACAGATCGCTCATTTCACCACCAACTGAATTTTTGTTGTTGTTGTAAACCACTGCAACCATTTTTTTCACTCTGTGTACTGAGTGCTGATGCGTTCTGATAAGTTCTGATAAGTACTGACGCGTTCTCGATCCGCTATTATTATATAATGATTTCACTTACCATGTGGTTGTGTTTGCGCCTATCTTTGTTTTTCGCGTATTTCCAGTTCTTGTAGTAATATTAATTCTACGGTTTGTTCAACTAGCATTCTATTGCTGTCTTCCATTCCTAACTGGCGTGTTTTTAGCAATTTACCATTTTTGCTTTCTTATAGGAGGTCGCCCTAAGTTTTTATTTCGGAGCCTCCTTGTGTACACCATGTACCATGTAAACTTGTATGCGAAAGTTCGTTTGAAATAAACCTGAAACCGAGCAAAACCGTGTGAAATCAGTACTCCCGCAAGGAACTAGAAACTCTCCCTTGTGGCCTTGAAAAAACTCCTTTCGGAAGGCCTACAAAACCGCCCCAACTTTGCAAAACTCCATTCAAAAGAAATATACGCTTCCCTTGAACCTCCTAAAAACTCCCCTCGCGAGGCCTACAATACGTAAAACTCCATGCAAAAGAAGTAAATGCTTCCCTTGAACCTCCTCAAAACGCCCCTAAAATAACATAAGTACTTCCCAAGGGAGCCATAATAGGCTCCTATTCAACCGCCTAAAAAGTCCATTACCATCACTTAAAAACGCCTTGAGGAAGTAAAGAATACTCCATTTTGATCTCCTTAAATTCTCCCTAACATTTCTTAACACTCCCTAACTACCTCCTTTCTATCACCTAAAAACACCCTGTTTTGAGGAGGTAAACAAAACCTCCCTGTTCCATGTAGTAAAAAAACTCCTACAAGGAGGATCACTAGAGGACAGGCGAAAAAGAACCTCTAGGGAGTATATGGGTGGAAAAAAAGTTTAGAGTGAATTGAGCCGCCCACTCCCCATACCTGCTCGTCTGCAGCTTGCCTCCTCGCGACATTCCCTCTCACTTCTTAATATAGCATTTTCCTCTCTCTTTTTACTGCGCCGAGCTTGGTGCGACGCCAGACACGGATAGAATTGAAGCTTAAACAGCTTCGCTAATAATATTCATGTCCGCACAGGACTTTATTTTTGTTTACAGGCTGCCTTTCCAGCCTAAATTCCACTTGTGCGTTAACGAAAACTCTTTCGTGGAAGTATAGTGCCGACAGGCGCTTTCACTCTTTTCGTCGTGCTTTGAAACAGTGTGATAGCTATACTCATTGCGCTATGACTGCAACTGAAAGCAAGCTGACAAATGGCGTTCATAATGCTTCTGGATCGTTACACACAAAAAAATTGGTCGCCATCCCCTGATAAATTGGATGTCCAGCAAAGCTGTTGTAAAGCACTGCAAACGGTGACGCAGCAGGGTATGAAATGTTTCTCGTCGCCTTGGCGGGCTTGTCTTCGGCTGGAGTCACTGGCTGAGGTTGCAAAGTATCCTCACTCTTTCCCCTATTGTTCTGTGCCGCCACCATGATAATTGGTCAGGGGACATTACGTGACATTTGTTTACACTGCGCCTGTTCAGGGGCGCCGCCATTTTGTTGTTTATGCGTTTTACGCCCCTATTCCCGACTCCATAAATTCACTGTGAGTTCGCCGTGCTTTTTGCGCAAGCAAAAGGGAAGCAATCAGTGACGTGATGTACGTATAGCTATGCCGGCATGCAATGTAATTTGTCGCTTAGCTCATAAAGACCACAGCCAAGCAATCAAATGTTTCCCATAAAAATTGCGCCCACCTCCCCGCGAGGGGAACCCTGTGTAGATGCGACGCATCGTGGGGTTCACTTGGTGTTTCCGTTGGATTGATTCTGAAATCGCGTGAAAGGTGTCGGGAACGCGTATGATTATTATGTTTTATGATTATTATTATGTTTTATTGGCCAATCTTGGTCAATCTCTCTAAGTGGTATGCTTGGGGCTTCGCTGTCGCAATGACCTTTACTCCATTATTGTTGCTGTAAGTGGGAGCTTCTTTTCTTTTATTGCGAGTGTTAATCATTGCCCCATCATGCGTTGTATCAGTAGCATCTTGACGTAGTTAGTAGACAGATTTAGTTGGGCGCGCGCTCCGGACGAGCGTACGCCCCGGCGGGGCGGCTCGCGACTGCGCATGCGCAGTACGCTACGTAAACGCCCCGGCGATGCGGTGCTACGCACGCAACGGCTGGGAGCGTATGCTCCGGGGCGCTTGCGGGGCGCTGCGGACCTGCTGGGAGGCCCCTTGCTTTCAAAATGGCTGCTGCCTCGGCGATGTCGGCGGCCGGTCGTGGCAGGAGGTTCCCCGACTGAAAACGCGGACCGTCGCGTGTTTTTCTCGTTAGGCGACAACGTTTCAGTTCCAACAGGCATGCAGACCAGAAATGAGCGACCAAGGACAACCTGGATGGCTCCCGAAGCGGGCGGCGGTGTTTGTGTGCGTGTCGCGGCGGTGGAATGCGCGCAGTGTTGGTGCAGATCGGCGGCCTCCATTTAGGGAATTCAAGAGTTTTCGCCTGCGCCGTCGTCGCGCCCTCGGGTGCGAGCCGAGGACGTTGCGCTACCGTGTGAAACGTGAAGGATTTGTAGTTGGACTCCACGAATAAGAGGAAGTGAGTAATAGGAACGCATCGTGTATCTTATTGAGTTGCTACACCCGGGTGAAGTGTATCACTAAACCGCCGTGCCAGCCTACCCGCTGTTTCATTTTGCGCGTCGCATTAGCGTTGCATGCCATGCTCAGTTGCATTTGTCGCATGGTCCTGCCATATTTCAGAGCTGAATAAAGTGAGTATCCCGAGCACTGTGTGTTGCTTCAAAACTTCGGCGTCGCGCGGTTGAGCAAAACAACCGCGACGGGTGTATCATATTTTTCCCTAATACTGAATCAAGGTAAGAGGGTATTTTTTATCGTACTTGCAAGATTTTTACAATCGAAACCAGCGTTAACGCATTGAAAAAAAGAAAAGAAACGCCGTCCAGCTACAGTTTGCCTTGGTTAGCCACGTAAAAAAGTTAAATTTGGGTACTTCGCGTTGGGTTCAACAGGTGGCGCCGCAAGGTTAAATTTGGGTACTTCGCGTTGGGTTCAACAGGTGGCGCAACAAGCGTTAGCGCACGCTACGAAAAACGCGGTACTAAAACTATCCATGGGCACGTCGCGACGAGCGTACGCTCCGCTTTACGCCCAGCAATACGCTAACGCCCGGAACGCCCAACTAAATCTGTCTAGTATGAGTCAAGGATATAAGGAGCGTTCGTAGCGTTTGATTCTGTCTCGGTTTTGTGGCGTAGCGGGAAGAGCACCATGTACCTCGCGTTCCGCCCACAGGGTCGTGGGATCGAAACCGGGCGCCGCTAAATATTATTTTTTTTATAGTGTAGGGGAGGGGTGTGGACGGACAACAACGCCGTATGGAGGGACAAGGCGAGTGAATGAGATGCAGTCGCATCTAAAAGATACAAAAATACTTGGCGTGTAGTATAAAAATTTGGACGGCAGCTGTGGTTGGCCAAAGAAACGCATTTCATCAGGATAAATTTGGCGTCAATACCACAAGGTGGGTGAGTAACGTTCATCCAAACGCAAACGAAAGGCGGGTGTTGAGCTAAAGAACACCGCACAATCTTTTTTACCGTATCTATTTATTTATTTCAATCGGTTTTAGTACCATGCAGGCTCTCCGCTTCAATGCAGGCTTTGTTGCGTTATCACCTCCTCGGCCGTAACCGCCGCCATGCTATCGTCTGCTGGTATGTTACAAGTTAATCGCGTGATCAAAGAAACTGATGGCCGTGTCAATCGGTGGTATGACGCGGCAAGGACTGCGAAACGCTACGCTTGTATCTATGCCGCCCATTCAGCCATCCGTCAAGGCCAAACTAAATCAGCGCAGTAATGAACCAGTCAGATTTCTAGGTTATTTTTCTCTTGAATTCGATCCTGTGACCCTCCAGCTTACTAGGACGGGTCTGGAGAAATGCCATGCGGTGTGTTTTCTTTGTCCTAGAGAGGCTTGTACTCCCCTCTTATATGTTACTGTTACGCCAAACAAATAATTGCTATTTTATTGCCAAACATACAAAACAAAATACTATACGTCATTTTTATGCCCCCTTATCGCCGGTTTGGAAACTGTCAAAACAATTATTTACTTTGCTAGAAAACTGTTTTAAACGGGGCGTCGTGCGAAACTTCAGCTTGCGCAAATTTCCGGGGATTTTACGGCGCCGAAGGTAAGTGATTGGATTGTATTGAATAAACTTTATTAAAGCCGGCAAAAGTTAAGTGAAATTTTTTGCCCTATTCCACGGCGATAGCAGCTGCCATTTGCAAGGCGTTACGTATGCCCACGTCACTTTTACGCAGGCTGAAGTTTCTAATGTGTGACGTAAGCGCTCCCGCCAACCATTTATATCAGGTCACGTCTTGCCAGCCAATCACAGAGATGGCGTGAAATACAAACCGCATTGTTGTTGAATAGCAAGGACAGGCTTACGGTGTCATGTCCGCCCTATTTCGCATAGTTTGTTATTGCCTGCCAAGAACTATGCGCTTTTAGTAGACAGAAACAACGCAAACTTCAGAACTAATACAGTTAACGTCATGAAACGCCAAAATACCGACAGGACACCGAACCGCTTTGCAAAAGGGAAGCACGTGACCAAAAATCAAAGCCAATCAGACAAAGCTTCCGGCGAATTCATCAGACAAAGCTTCCGGCGAATTCACAGTTCACGGCGAATTTACGGCGTCGAAAATAAGGCCTCACTTAGTCCGTCAACTCTTGTAGGCTTAGCTTGTCCTCCCAGCTTGCGGCTGCGAGCAACTGAAGTCGTTCCGAATGGAAATCAAAGGTAACGCGTGCAACGGCATTTCTGCAGCAGAAGTGTGTACAAAGAAGCCGCAAATGCTCGGTCGTGTCTAGCCTGACGCATGAGCTCGGTGTCTTGAGCAAACACTGTTATTTGGTGACACTAGTCCTGCCTAACCTCCAAAGATAATCTGCAAACAATCTTTACCGGGAACCCATGGTGGGGGGTCCCGTTATCCACAGGCGCCTTATCATCCAAAATGCGGATCCGATGCTTTTGTGGCTTCCATAAACAACGTTTGAGCTCTATGCTGTATGCCCGATTAGCCTGACACATGTGCTCGGCGTCTTAGGCCTTGGCGACCTGGCGTTTTTGCCCACGGAGATTGTTTTTGCTGACGGCGAGGAAACGGTTTGGGGGTAGAGATGTACAGCTTTGCCGTAAAAAGAAAAACCTTTTCAGCGTATTTTAAAGGCACCGGATGTGCACTTTGAGGTCATATTTGGCGCTACCATTTCGTGGCCACCTAATCTAAGGACCGCACGTACTAACTGACCCCGTCCTAATACCGCTTCAGACGTTTGCAAATGAGATACAAAGTGCTAAAATGGCCACATGGTGCGGTTAAATACTCTAAAAAAATCTCTCGTGGCAGCACTTGGAACAAACGCCTGCCTTTATTGTGGGCTAGTCATCCAGTTCGAATGCGTACATTGAGCGTTTCTGACTGCTTTAATTCAACCATTTTACCTTGAAAGTGCTGCGACGCCCCGGCAGGCAACTTTTGCGGCGGTCAACTCTTTTGACGGGCCATCGAAGGCTTCGCTTGCACCTTGGACTCCAGTTAGCCAAAGCCTTTCGTTGCCTTTCATAGCGATTGAAAATGGTACCCATGCATTCGCAATGGCAAGTTGGCCAGTGACGTCCCTGTGTTGGTAGGAGGTAGGCTGACGTATCCACTCAGTAATGCGGCAGTCACTCGGAACGCGCTGATGTGGCTAGCCGCCGGGCGCGTGAAGTGTTGCCAGCTGGTGTTCCGTCAGGGTGGTATCCAGCTCCAATGGTCGTGACAATTTGTTGCCCCCCTGAGTACAACGTCCCCCAAGTTAAGGAGACGTCACCTCTGCGAGAGTAAAATATGTCTTTTTGATGCTAATGTTATGCGTACGTTATGACTGTTACGGTTTTCTAGGTTGGTGCACTCTTGGCGACACTACGTTTAAGTAAAAAAGGTGCGGACCCGAACGAGTACATTCTAACGCAAACAGCTAGGAGCGCGCCATGTCCACTGGGACTTGCATCACGTAAAATATTGCACAAATTCCCTTTGTCCTACATGATGGTTGTGATGGGTTATCCTGCCCGTGCTTTACTTACATATGTCTTTGAGAAGTCTTATGTAGGTTTCCTCTATTCCCTACCTTTTTAGTGCTTCTAGCACTTTAGTGCTTCTAGCACGGGTGCGGGGAGTACGGAACCAAATGCTTTCTTATTATTTATAAATGCCATGTAAAGAGGTTTGATGTACTCCGCCGATTTTTGTACCACTTTATCGGCGACATGGATGGGATCCATCGTTGAGTACCTTTCCTAAACCCAGCCTGCTCTCTGTATTGTTGGGAATCCAGGTTGTCACCTATGCAGCTAATTATAACTTTGGTAAACAGCTTGGAAACAACTTAGAGTAGTCTGATGGGTCTGTACATCTTGGGGTCTTTGGGATCTCCCATCTTATGAATCGCAATAATGTTGACGTTTTTCCAGGCTATGGTCACTTTTTGAGTCTTCAAGAATTCCGAAAATAGTACAGCAACCAATTCCAGTACAATATTTTCTCCCTCCTTCAAAAGATCCACGTTATGTCATCGTATCCTGCAGCTTTTCCTATTTTGATGCATTTGAGAGCATTTCCGACTTCCTCTTTAGTTACTGGTGGCACATCGCAAGTTGAGCTGTAGTCTCAGAAGTTTCCCCCCATCTAACGTCACTGGCATACAGCCTGGTGTATAATCGTTCGGCTACCTTTAATATCTCGTCCAAGTTCTTCGTAATGTTACCTTGTTCGTTTCTGAGTGCGTAAATCCTGTCTTTGCCGACCTTTAGCTTTATCTTAGTTGCTTTCAAGATTCCCCCTATTTGCACCGTTTCCTCGATCACTGCCATTTTATATGTACGAATGTCGTTAGTTTTACTTCCATGAATCGGTTTCGAAAGCTCGCCTAATTTAATCCGACCTGCCGTACTTGACACTTTAATGTTGTTACGTTTCGAAATTAGTTCTTTCGTTTTCTTAGTTAGTTTTCCAGTTTGTTCCCTGCATATTGTTCCTCCCTCAGCTGCTGCTGATTCACTGAGTGCCGATATTAGGTTGTCATTTAGTCTGTCTACACTGAGCTCGTTTTGCTCGTTCAGAAGCGTGAATTTGTTTTGAAGAGGTATTTTTAACTCTTAGAATTTGGCTCTGACGGACTCCATGCGGTGTTTATTAGTTTACACGAGTTTCTTTCTTTCTCTTTTTATATTCAGTCTTAGCTTGCATATAACCATACTATGGTCGCAGCTCTTAATCTTACGTAGCTCCTGTACGTCTAGCAAAAAAGCTGGGTTGTCACTTAAAATGAAGTAAATTTCGTTTTTTGATGTACGATCGGGACTTTTCCGTGTCCATTTCCTATTATTTCCTTTGTAGAAGACCTTTTCATCAACTTCAGGTTATTTCTCTCTGCAAATCCCACCAGGGTATCTCCTCGACTGTTGCGATTGCCTCTTCCTAAGCTGCACACTTACCTTTCACCCGTTTGCTTCGTACGGATTTTTTCGTTAACGTCTCCAATCACAATCGTGAACTCTGTTGTTTGGCGCATCGGCCTGTCTATCTTTAACCTGTATCGCTTGTGTAGCTTGATCACAACAGCCGCGACTCTCTCGCTGATGCTGAAAACCACCTCCACGTTTTCTGCTATTTCTCTGTGCATTAAAAATTCCGCCCCGCGTTCTTTCTTCTCTAGGGGTTCACAGTAGGTAACAATGTGCCCGATAGTGAGCTCCATAATGCCACCTCCTGTCCTTCTCCCTTCGTTTACCGCTATATTATGCCACTTAATGTCCGATAGCTCCTCTTGTCGTACAGTTCAGCTTCCCTTACTAGACACGTTGAAGTGTTTGTACCTTGCGAGCGTGAAGTTCCAATGGCCACCTGTCCGGACCCAGGGATTCTTCGCACCCTCTGTGGTATCCGGGTCTGACCGCCAGAGTGAACAGGTGCTCTACAGCTGCTGGGTACTGGGAGCCGCGAGTTGAGTTGGCTAGTCATGGAAGGTGTCGGCCAATTACTACACCAATGTGGCCAGATCCTTCCCTGCTGAGGGAGTGCTGTTTAATTCCCGGAGTTCCTTGTTAGCATGCTTGAACCTGTCTAGTGTAGGCCCTTACCGGTATATTTCCGACCCGAAAGGGAGTAGGACAGGGAGATAACATCTCGCCAAAACTATGCAGCATATCTGGAGGGGGTATTTAGAAAGCTTAACTGGGAAAACATAGGATTGAGGATAAAGCGTGGAATACCTGGACCATTTGAGGATTGAGGACGATATAGTCTTGCTGAGTGAGACTTCAGAACTCATACAACAAATGCTGGAGGCACAACTTTCAGAAAGTACAGCAGTGGGTATAACATAAACTTGCATAAACCTAAAGTAACAAGGAATAAGCATTAGAAAAACGTCCTCTTTAGCTTAGGAAACGAAACGCTAGAAGTGACAGATTATAACTAGTACCTCGGACAGATGGTTAGTGCTGATCCTAACACGAGAGAGAAATCTGGCGCAGAATAGGTATTGGTTGGAGAGCACTCAGCAAGCACTCCAGAATAATCAAAAGGAATCTACCTCTGCCACTCAAAAGAAAAAATCTACAACCAGTGCTGCTTATGAATGGAATTGTTTGCCTCACATCACAAAAAGTGCTTCAAATATTTTTTTCCTTCAAGAATAGCTTACGTAATCATATTCAGTCAATTTGAGTAAATTTTGTTCGCGTTTATCCCGTGTTTTATTTGCTTTTTTTTACTTTCAATGTGCAATCTCAGTTTTGTAACATCTGTTTTGTCTGTTTCAACATTACACTGTACCCACTGTTTGTTAAAACATTTACTTGTTGATGCTTGTATTATAGGAGGTCCTCCTGCAGTCTTTAACTTCGGGTCCTCCTCCTGCATATACGCATTTTATTTACTTTCGTTGTGTTGAATGAAGCACCATCGAATCGAAAAATACTGACGGTGATGACATGCGGACCTGAAACTTGGCCCCTTGCTAACCAACTAGAAAGGAAACTTAGGTAGGTTTAACGGGCCATGGAATCAATATTGTTGGGAATAACACGCAGAGAAAGCAAACAATCTACCTGGATCAGCGAACAACCTATAGTAAAAGGTCATCATCATCATCATCATCATCATCGTCGTCAGCCTATCTACTCCCACTGCCTGGAAAGGCCTTGCCCTTTGATCTTCAATTATCCCCTAACTGCGACCAATTTATCCTCGCTAACTTCTTGATCTCATCTGCCCATCCGACTTTCTGCTACCCCTTGCCACGCTTGCCTTCTCTAGAGATCTACTCTGTTACCTTTAATGACGAAAGGTTATCTTGCTTTCGCATTGCATGCCCTGCCCGCACCCATTCTTCTTCTTAATTTCTACTAATATGTCCTTAGCCCGCGTTTGCTCCCTGGCCCACTCCGCTCTTTTCTTGTCCCTTATTGTTACACCTCTCATCTTCCGTTCCATTTCTCGCTGTGTCACCCTCAATCTAAGTTGAACCCTTTTAGTTAGCCTCCAACTTTCTGCCCCGTAGGTGAGTACCGGTGAGATGCAGCTGTCATACACTTTCTTCTTCAGGGACAATGGTAGGCTGCCATTCATTATCTGTGCATGCCTACTGAATGCACTCCACCCCATTCTTATCCTTTTAATTATCTCTGCCTCGTGGTGGGGATCCGGGGTCACTACTTCGCTTAAGAACATATATTCGCTTAACACTTCACTGCCTCACCACCTATCTCAAACCGCTGTGATATCCTGAGGTTATTAGGCATTACCTAATTTTTCTGCATGTTAATTTTCAGGCCCACGATTCTACTTTGCTTGTCCAGTGCGGTAACCATGCTTTGCAGTTCGTGCCCCTAGTTACCTAGCAAGGCAACCTCATCAGAAAATCTGAGGTTACAGGTATTCTTCATTAAACCTTATACCCACCTGTTCCCAATACAATGTTCTGAATACCCCTTGTATTCAGAACATGCAGCAAATGGTGCCGCGAATGTCTAATACACGAAATTCTAAGTAAGCAGGCTTACTTTGAATTCGGTGTGCTGAGACGTTAGATGCACCATTCGTTTATTCCTGTAATTCGTACGTCAAGTGTCTGTTTTTTACCAGATTCCCACCCTTCCTTTTTTCAATGGAATTAAGTTGGTTATTTCTTTGGTTTTTAGAAAACAGTTCGTCGCCCGTGGTACCGCATCTCCTGTCACTGTGAAACGCCACTTTTTTTGTTCTTTTCTTTCTTTTTTTGCTGTGGACAGATTGTGAGGAGCACAATGTCACGAAAGTTTGTACACAGATGTATAGTGCCCTCCCTTTCCCTGTTCCCTCGCCCAAACCCGCCAACTTGTGTTCTTAACAAGGGTGCACCGTAGCACACCTTCTGCACCTATATAAGCGTCCGTGCTTCTAGGTTGTATGTTACTCAGATGAAGACAGGTCCTCTAGCCGAAACGTCAGTAAACCACTGTTTTTGTTTTTAATCGTCAGTCAACCATTTTCTCAAATATTTCTGCTGTCTCCTCGAGAAGTTTCCTCTACTGCTTATATAAAAACCTTATATATATATATATATATATATATATACAGGGTGTCCCAGCTATCATGCACCAAGATTTAAAAAAAGAGAAATTGCGTAACCCGAAGAAAACCTAGTGCATAATGTTCGCAGTACTGTGAAGAAGCGGAGAGTAATTTTTTCGTTAATGAGACTTAATTAATTAATTGTAATTAATTATCTAACTCCAGAAATACTGTCCTAATCACTAAAGTGTCAATGAGGCACTTGTAGGTAACCACGAGGGGCATCTAACTGCGATATTTTCAGCGACGAACTAATTGCGTACTCATTTATTCTGCCTGACAAAGGAAACCCGCGAAATATGAAAAATACCACGTGACGACGCTTACGCGCGCATTGTAAAGCAGCGTCCCCAAACAAAGCTGATTGAAAGCATCTGTTTCGCGTGTTACCCGCCCGAAGAGACAGCGCATCACCTTGATAATAGCATGCATGGAAGGAGCAGCAGCAGCAAGATTCGCGGGACGCGTGTGCAGATAAGGAACAAACTCGGTTGCGATTTCTTCTTTCTTTCTTTTGTCTATTTCATTCTGGCTCACTGAGAGGCAGCCTGTTTGAGGGCGTTGCTTTACGGTGCGCGCGGAGGCGCCGTCACGTGGTATTTTTCATATTTCGCGGGTTTTCTTTATCAGTCAGAATAAATGTGTACGCAATTAGTTCATCGCTGAAAATACCGCAGTTAGATGCCCCTCGTGATTACCTACAAGTGCCTCATTGACACTTTAGTGATTAGGACAGTATTTCTCGAGTTAGATAATTAATTACAATTAGTTAATTAAGTCTCATTAACGAAAAAAATACTGCCCGCTTCTCCACAGTACTGCAAACATTATGCACCTGGTTTCTTTCGAGTTACGCCTTTACTCTTTTTTTAAATCTTGGTGCATGATAGCTGGGACACCCTGTATATATATATATATATATATAGATATATATATATATATATATATATATATATATATATATATATATATATATATATATATATATATATATATACGTATATTCTTCTCTGCCGCAATGCAAATTTGCAAACGCAATAGCAAGCCAGGAATATTGGTCGCACAGAGCGCCTTCCATCCCGTGATAATCTATCCTATTCTTCGTCGTACACAACGGCGCATAGGTAAACACTGCCTCCAAAGAATTCCCACCCGCAAGTCCTAAGCCCGAGCGCTTTGGGGTGGACATGTTCTATTTTTTTTCTTTCCAGCGAAGTGAAAGCTGCCAACTATAATATAATATACGAAGTATGCAACATACTAGCGAAGCATGACATGTCACTGAATAACATGAATTATGGCCGATATTTTTCTCAGCAAACGCAGCGGAACTACTCGAGACAAACTAAGGAGTTTCCAACATGAGTCACGCCGGTCCAAAAGTTCTCCTAAATAACAGCTAGCAGTTATGACTGGCTTCCAATGAAAACATTGTCGCACACTACTAACTGTACGTGACTTTCACTTACTCTGCGTGACTCACTGCGCGCCATGTATACTTTTTGTCCTTGGTGTTCGTCGCCTCCAGCTTTTTTGGCAATATCAACAGCGCCGGTGAAGCCCAACAGCTTTTTGAATTTCCCAAATCTTCGTTTTTGACGACGCGGGAAAAAAGCTAGGAGGAGAACTGGCATCGGTGACTAAACGGTATGCTATTTTTTGTACATTGTCTGAAATGCCCTTCCTCTCTATTTGGGCTTCAAAAAACCTCTGAAATGTCAAGTGCTTGTGCTTGTGGGAATCATAAGTGAATGACACAAAGCCTGAAAATGGGAAAGCAGGGCGATATATGGCTATTCGAGAAAGAACGCTTAACAAAAAAAGCTATCTCGTTTGAAGGGGCGGACCAGACTCATTTTCAGCGGTGCAGTGAGGCGCAGGCACTACAGCGCAGCGCACCGCGAGCGTCGGCAAACCGGTCATTTTGACGCGTCCGGGTGAAGATTGTCGTTTTAATGGGCTCGTTGCTGGTTGTTTTAGTTTTATTTCTGCACTTCGCGCTTTGCGAGGCGCCAGCGCTTTCTGCTTTGTCGTGGGCTTGTTCACACTTCGTGCGATACTTGTACGGTGCCCCTGATTACAACGTCGTTTTCTGTTCTTCTTTTGCCATTCTTCCTCCCTTACGCCAATTTCGTTTCCGTCTGAAGTCCATTACCATTCGCGGACTCGCCTGCCCATATTTTTACGGCACTTCTCGTCCGTGCCGTCTTGTGGCTTTCCCATCCTCGTCGCGGGGAAAGGATCCAGACTTATGCGCCTCTTATGGGCTCTCTGGTTCCATCACTTTGAGTCTCTTTACGAAGGTGCTGGTTTCGGGAGGGAAGCCAAAGCGAACAATAACTACCAACGTCCTTTCTTTGAACATCCAGGCTTTGTTTTCTCCGGTTTTTTTTTTCGGGGGCGCGTACGTGTATGTGACCATGTGCGAAGGCGAGGACCATGAAAACCTGAGTCCTGGCTCAGAACAGGGCGAGACAGAAGGCGCCGTCCGGATAGGTTCAGGAATCTAATTTCGCTAGCGTTGCCTCATGAGCAGAGTTTACTGCGATGCCTCCGCTGTGATCAAAGTGTTTTCTGGCGGCCAATGAATAAAAAGTCGCTGCGTAACTATCCTGTCATACACAACGCAAAATGTCCTCATTGCATCGTGTAATGCCGCTTCAGGTGAAAGTATCTCGTTCCATGAGGCACTTGGCCCTGTCCTTTGCAGATTTGCCCATGCAGTTTCTGTATGTAGCAATTGCTACTGATTGTAAGAAAGCTAAAAACCGGGATGTCACCTATACGCTTTAAAGATATTCCATTTTGTTATCAGGTATTTCTCTCCGGTATGCCTAACGTCGTCAGTCAAGATATCAGCCATCGTGCTTATCAACAAAAGTGAGTCGGCCAGTCGTCTTAAATGTTCGATTTTTGGCTCCACGATTGTCCGTTTTGCCGTTCGTTCGCGTAGGGCGATAATCAAACCAATCAAGCGGCCAGATTGGTGGAATGCTGCATATTTCTGCACGTCACGTGCAATGTCCGCAAACGACGCTGATAACTTCAACGCAGTAACATGGTTCCACTAAACTGAAATTCCAAGAAAAATTATGAAAAAAAACAAGGCTTTTTCACTTGGAATTAAATGATGGTCCAGCGAAGGGGAAAATTCTTTTTCGGACCATCGCAGTAATTCAATCGGCACATCGTAGTTACACGTACACCTCATTTTTCTCTAAGGTCATCCCTCCCCTCCTCTTGAAAAGAGGAACCATAATCCTTTTCCTCGAGCGGGACAAGTAACGACCCGTCGCTATTTTCTTGCCAACGTTAGATTGTGTGACGATTTGAGGAGGTTTCGCTCACATGTCGTAAAATGCAATATCGGGGATCCTGTACCTTTTCACCGAAGGAACCCAGCAGGACGAGTGTTTGTCTCCCGGTCAACAAGTTACGTTGAGTGCAACAGATTGAGAAGACGTGCAGTTTTTCTTCTATTGGCAACAACTACGACCACTATGCAGACCGCGGACGCAAGCAGAAGCGACGCTACCAGCGTCGCTCTAAACGGAGCTTATCAACAGACACACGGTCCGAAAAAGAAATAAACAAACCATCCCAGGGGAAGAACGCAAAATGTGCCATGAACCCGTTTTCCTTATGAAACGGCTGGTCTCGCTATAAAATAAAGCATTCATTTACAAATTTCAACAAGAGCAAAAAGCAATAAACTTACCTTTGCTAACGAGACACTCACACGATATACGTATTCGTTAAAAATAGGGCTACGCCAACATAGGCATCAACCAGTATTATGTCGCAAGGCGCTGATCATACATACAGCGCCTATCATATGTCGCAGTTCCACCCGAGTAGCCAAAGCGAACACATGCCAAACGCTGATTGCGCAAACAGCAGACGAGCATTCGAAAGCATCGGTGAACAAAGCCGGCGAATTGCACATGAGATACCGAGAACGTCAACATTTCACTCTGAGAACGAACAACTCCACTGAAACAGCAATCTGAGTTCGTGTATCAGGTTTTCGGCGTTGCAAACAGCTCTTTATCGTTCTGTACACCGCGGCGGTCTCCCTGAGGGTAATGAGGGACTGGTTTTCAGCTTAGGAAAAAATTCCTGAAGACATTTGTTTCAGCCGTTTTGATACTTCTTACCATTACATGCATAGTGAAGTTTCAGAGAACGTGGACATGTTTCACAGACGTTTTGTTCTTATCAAAGTAATGCCCGCTCACGAACACTAGACATGTGTAAATGGGATTTATTTGAACGATTTATTTCTGTCTTTGAGTTCGGGTTTACAGGATTTGACTTTTATGTACAGCGTATTTATTACCCGCAGCGCTGTTTACGCCGACACAAATCCGTCCGTCGTAGACAGAAATCCCGAACCCTCAAGAAAAGAATGTCGTTGGGGAGGTCTCGGGAATTGAACCCGGAACCTTTACGCCGTTAAACCGGCAAGCTAACCACTGGGACACCCAAAGGACCTAGGGGCACGGGTTATCAGCGGTGGGGGAACAATAGAGAGTTTTAGCATAGCGGCTAGCGTACGCAAACGCTACGGCGGCGGGTGCAGGGACCACGGTGACCGGGACCCAACTGGGCAGGTGCGCCTTCGTTCCGCGGGGACGGTCGCCTACGCCTCGCCGAGCCCGCACATTCGTTCCGCTGAAAAGCGACCTCCTCACCCTCCATGGCGCTCATGCGCAGTTGGGTCCCGGTATCCCGCCGCCGTAGCGCTGGCTTACGCTAGCCGCTATGCTAGTGCTCCCAAATTACATGCGCAGCCAACTGGAATGAAAAACAAACGCTTTCGGTGGTCGGAATTGAACCTGGGTCCCTCACTTTATGAAACCGCGTCTCTCCGATTGAGCTGTCACCGCATTCCGGGCGCACGGCCTTTCCTTTAGATTTGTAGCTCGGGCGTTGGCTTTGGACGTGGCACGTGCTGACGCGGTCCACCTTGCGACAGATGTGAAAGTCTGCGGACGAAAGGATAAGGTCGGAAATAAGTGTTAGGTGATGACATATGGAGCGGAAATTTCGAGCCTTACTAAACAACTTGAAACTGAACGTAGGTCGGCTCAGTGGGCAATGGAAGGAATAATGACTGGTGTAACACTTAGAGAGAGGAAACGAGCTTCCTGGATCAGAAAACAAACTACAGTAGAAGCTATCATCGCTCGAAGAAAGAAGAAGAAATGGACTTGGGCTGGCCAGGTAAACAGGCGAAATGACAATCGGTGGACTACCAGGGCGACAGAGTGGACACCGAGAGACGGGTCTAGAAACAGAGGAAAGCCACTTACTCGACGAAGGATCGAAATGAGGAAATTCGGCGGCAGGCAAGTGACTCTAGCGGAGCGCGGGACCGGATTGGTTTGAGGTCGACGGGAGAGGCCTTCGTCCTGCAGTGGACCTAGTGGGCTGTTCCTGCTGCTGATAATACAACATGCGGGTCTCCGACGAACGGAGAGGGGTCGCCAGTTCTGCTCTTTCTGCATCCTTGCACCACTATTGCAAGCTGCGCCATTTTTTTGTAATGTGAAACTTGAAAGATTCGTGCGTTCGCACGCTCGCTGCTCGAACAAGACAATGGAAAGTACAAAAACAAACAAAAGTTCGCTCCGAATAAGGACTTATTACGGTAGTTTCTGGGGAAGTTTGTGTGCTTGTTGTTAAACGACTATCATTCACTGTTGTGAACGTTAATGGTGGCTGTTCAATCTTAGAAGGGACCGATACAACATCATATACTATTTGTGGCACATTGAGCATTCCAACATATACACAATGTTGGATGAAGTGCACGTAAAACTTGAATTAATCTTGTGGACATAATTATGGCTGTGCTTTTTATCATGCAGTCTGTCTGCAGGTGCCTGCAAGTCTTGTATCTGGGACGGGATCAGCTGGCTATGACTGGTTGCTTTCAAGGCCCTGTTTTGGCATGCACTAATATATCTTTTATATTCCTGTTTCTCCGGCAGGTAACCCTTGGTGCTTCCGGGAAAGCCTTTTTAAGTCGGTCGTTACTGGCTAAAATGGGGTACTATTTCCGCAGTATATTGTTTACTTTTGGGCGGGGCGTTTGAAAATTTAGTTATTAGAGCAGGCGGCCTGGCCCTTTCGTTTGTCGCTGTTTGTTGAGCACCTCATCCCTTTTGAGATTAGACACACGTTGATAAAGCAGATCGAGCGAGCTTTTGGGGGGGTTCCTGTTCATAAGGGTTCGTCTAGGTGCTCGTCTAGGTGCTCTACGTAGTCACTATCATCACTGCATACTCTTCTAAGCCTGGTGGCTTGTCCTACAAAGATCCCTTGCTTGCAGTGTCTCGGGTGAAGGCATTTTTATTCTAGGTACTGCTCCCTGTCTGTTGGTTGTCTAAACAGCGTGGTTGTGAGTTTACCGTAGTCTAGAATGACGGTAGTATCCAGGCAGTTCACTTCTTTTTCAGAATACTGACAGGAGAATTCAATAGTGGGATGCGAAGAATTGAGATGAGATGTAAACGTTTCTAGAGTCGCGTGACCGTGTTCCCAAATCATGGAGATGTCGTCTATGTAGCGGAGGTAAACCTGACGTGTATGCGGAAAAGAGCGGAAAAGAGTTGCCCCATGCAAATATTGGCATAGGTCGGCGCGAAGGGAGTACTCATGCTGGTTCCAAAAATTTGCAAAAAGTGGATATATATATATATATATATATATATATATATATATATATATATATATATATATATATATATATATATATATATATATATATATAGAGAGAGAGAGAGAGAGAGAGAGAGAACTTGCTTTCCTCAGGGCCCTGAGGAAAGCCCTGAGGAAAGCAAGTTCTCTTTGCTGAAACGGAGGCCACAATCGTGCTTTTACCTTGTTCGAAGTTTTTCTTCTCTTGAGTTCTCTACTTCAAAGTTCTACTACTCCCTATATATATATATATATATATATATATATATATATATATATATATATATACGACAGAAAATAACGGTTGGCAGTCAAGAAAACCTCAGAAAGCAAAGGGGAGGTTGTGGTGGGTCATAGAAACAGATAAAGAATTTTTTGAGTCAGAAAGAAAGTGGTGAAAAAATGCCCGCCGGGTGGGATCCGAACCCACGACCTTCAGAATACCGGTCTAGTATTTTGAGGTCCTCGCGAATTTCAACAATGGAGTTAGCCCTGGCAAATCCCCCCTTATGAGTACGTGCCCAAAACTTTGAGGGTATCATCATCATCATCATCATCGTCATCATCACCCATTCCCAGTGTCTCTGTCGTTACCACTTCGTTGTAGATAAATCCATCTGTTACACCCGTAACAATATTTTTGAGAGGGGGTGAGGCGGCCATGGCCTCCCTGGCACCCCGGCCTCCCTAAGAACCGGATAAAATATTTTCAAAATGCCGTGAGCATATCCCGGCTTACTACGGCGGCGAAAGAAGCAAAAACTGAATAGACGCGAAAATGCTAATGTAGTTGTTTTGCGCAGGAGGTGCCCGTGCGAGTGTGCGCTTAGACACCAAAGCGGATTCCGGTTGCATAATTTATTTGCTTGGATGAAAGGTCCAGTTCTAGTAATTAATACGGTTATGAAGCATTCACAGCGCTCACCATTATCGTACTTCATCAGATATGGTGTTTTGTACGAGAGATATGGCGGCATTGTTGAGCATCTAATGTTTAGGTATAATCAATCGGGGCTTGCTTCTGCGCTAGTTGGTACATTACTACTTATAAAACACTGCGCTAAGTTGACATTGACGAACCCAAAAGACGACGAGACACAAGATGCACACATACGAAAGCGCAATGTTTATCGTCACGTGTATTAAGCCTTCTAGGAATATCGTGCCTAATTGCCAATTCCTTCATTAGAGGGCGCGCCCATGGGGAATTTAGACAGCAGCCTGATAATATTGAGCAGTCGCCATGGGTGGGGCATCCAGTGCGAAGATCTATGGTGGGTCCGTGTGCGCACGTGGCGCACGTTTGATCTTGCCGGCTCACACAGGAGGACCTGTACCTGTCGGCGACTAATTGCTGCGTGATGAGAAACGGCGCACTAACGTTTAGTACGGCAGTCTTGATTTTGGGGTATTAATGGCCAGAGAACGGTGAGCAATATACAGTAGCGGCTCTTGGGTGCTTCCTCCAAGCTGCCCCCAGACGCACTGTTTTATGTATTTCTGAGCCGGCCGTTGCCAAAGTTATATAATATTGAGTACCGCATCCTCGAGGGATGTCTCGCCGGACGGGAATTCTTTTGCCGAGGCGATATGTGGAGGGGTGCATTCGCCCCGAGATCGAACACAGTCGGCCCCTGGCGGCGGAAGGACGAACCACTCCCAGTGTGGATGCCGCTCTCGCGTCGGATAATCGTTCACGTTGCGCATTGGGTAAGGCGCTGGCTGCACACAATAAAAAAAATCCAGTATTGGCACTTGCCTGGCAGCAAGCAATGACATTGTTACCTCTGCTTGCGAATTTCATCTAGACACGCAATAATCAGCGGTCGTTGTGGGACAACGCGCTAGTTTAGTTTCACGAAACATCGTCGCCGTGGTCCCTGCTTGAGCATGAAACATGTAAAAAAATGTAGTTGATCCTTCATTCATAAAAATCACTATAGCATGAAAGTGAAACCTGCTTTCACATTAGTGTTTTTATGTTTATTCTGCATCGATATGTACTTGCACATCGATATTTATATTTCGCTGGTGTGGCAACGTTAGACGCATTAAGGTTAGACACTGGATTACACGCGCCAGAGCCTTGCAAAAATCCCATTGAAACCCCAGACGCTCGCAAACAATGCGAACGAAACCGAACGGGTTGTCAGCGAATCGTTTTGTGAAGTCACGGTCCGCTACAGCGAAAGGAGCATGATTTGAGGGTCGGCAGCAGTCTTGTGGCGGGTGTGTTTGATGAGCGACGTCCTCCTCGCGAGTGACGTCCTGCTGGCGGGTCGCTTCGTCAAAGGTGCGGCCACATCGGTCCTGCTCCATGGCATGTACGTCAGACGCTTGCGTTCCGACGTGCTCAACTTGTGGAACGCAGCAGCAGCGTTCCGCAAGCTGAGCGGCGTTACACACAGGCGGCGGACGGATAAACACAGCAGCTTCCGCTGCTATAGGGTGCTCTATCGAGGCGCCAACTATCGGCGCTCATTAGCGTCATGACTCACTACTTGGCTTCACCTCTCCAAGATGGCAGCGCCACCTGAATGGAGAAGTTAGAGGGAAGGGCATTAGGCGCGTTCGTACAGCTATTCGGACATGACTTCATGGCTCATTTGGCGTAGGGTTTCACACCTCCCGTTGCCGCCTGACTGATCGTGGGCTCGAATCCTAGCATCGCCACGCCAATGGAACTTTTTCTGGTAATGTCATTTCCGTGGTGGACATGACGTCGGTGGGGTTTGTGTACTCTGGCATAAAACACTTTAGTGTTAAAAAGCAGGCACCCTTCCGTCTAACGACGACGATGGCTGAACGCGAAGCTTTCTCCTGACGGATCATCGTCGTGTTTGCACGGTGGGGTGCTGGATTGTTCTGTCTAGTTTTGGTCTAGTTTTGCACGTCCATGCACCCCTGTCCAAATCCAAACCGCTTCGACCGTGTCCAGAGGGAGCAATCCGATAGACGCCCAATTCATAATCCGAGGTACCCGATTCCGCCCACGGGAAGCGTTTCTTTCTTTATTTCAGTTCACCCGTTTTCGCGTTACACACGCCTTCAGTGAGAACAGTAATGCTTCGCCTTAAAAACGCTGTTTCGATAGTTCGCACTTTTCTTACCGATAACTGCAGTGGTCTGCCGCTTTAAGAACGTCAAAGGGTACCTTGTTGAAGGTGGCGTAAGTTAACATGAAACGCGCAAGACGCGACACGGTCCGTGCATACCCGTGCGATTGATTATCCCACCATTGTAAAATTGCGCTGTGTTCCGTTCGGCGGCGTTGTCTAGTGGCAGCGCGTTGGGTTTCTTGAGTCGGTGGTTGGATCCCTGCTGGTGCCAGCGTTTTCTTTTTCCTGCGACTCTCTTTTCGCAGTTCATCCTTGGGGAGTATTGGAGCGGAGTAACCGGGTGGGGGGCTTTCGTTCGTCGCCTCACATTTAGTCCCCAAAGGGAGTAAAGATTGTGGCAAAGGCCGTTAGATTTGATTTGATTGTGGTGTTTAACGCGCCGACGCAACGCAGGCGATGAGGCGCGCCGTAGTGGAGGGCTCCGGATTAATTTTGACCACCTGGGGATCTTTATCGT
Source organism: Haemaphysalis longicornis (assembly GCF_048455015.1). NCBI lineage: Eukaryota > Metazoa > Arthropoda > Arachnida > Ixodida > Ixodidae > Haemaphysalis > Haemaphysalis longicornis. Next base: position 117,424,247 of record NW_027526203.1, on the reverse strand, counting down.
GCGCCGAAATCTCGTACACACGGGCGTTTTTGCTTTTCGCCTCCATCAGAAAAGCGGCCGCCGCGGCCGGGAATCGAACCCGCGACCTCAAAGGCCGCTAGTCCCCCAGAGGACGAACTTTTAGTCCTTTTTGCCCAAGAGTGTGCGTTGCGCTTTTTGTGGCATTTTCTTTCATTCCAGTTCAGCTCGCAGCCCACCACCGACAGCCCCTGCCCGGAAAACCAAGCCATACCTCTCCCCTCACTGCTAATTTTTTCACGCGTTGTTACCGGGCGGCGCCGGAGAGGTTTTCTGCGTACACAGGACTGCTAGATTTGCTGTTCGCCTCCCATATAAAGCTTCGCTTTAGAAAACTAGTATCCCCGATTCCAGGGTCTCCTCAATGAGGCCACTAATTTCCAGCGCACGCTTACTGTGAGCGAAAAGTGTTTGCTGCTCTTGACGGTGAGACGTCTGAGTCAGCCGTGTCCGCCCAAGCGGGGCGCGAAGTTAAATTGGGAGGGAGGTTTGAAAGTGAGAATTTCTTGCTGGGCATTGTTGTAAAGGAGTTGAGAAACACAAGAAGCTGAAGCTGCTACGATGGATTGAAAGGTGTACACCTCAACAGCAGCTTTGAAACAACTTTGATCATAAGGCGCTGGCTGAAAAGGGACACAAGCAGTACATGCACAAATTCGAGTGACTTTCCCGTGTGCAAGGTGAATTACACTCGCCACGATTGATGATTGATTGATTGTAGGGTTTAACGCGCAGACGCAACGCAGGCGATGAGGCGCGCCGTAGTGGAGGGCTACGGATTAATTTTGACCACCTGGGGATCTTTAATGTGCGCCGAAATCTCGCACGCGCGGGCGTTTTTGGTTTTCATCTCCATTAGAAAAGCGGCCGCCGCGGGAGTTGAACCCCCGACCTGATGCTCAGCAGAGCAATGCCTTAGTGACTGAGCCACCGCGGCGGTTACACGCCATGACGGCATCCCCACTTTAACATGTTGGCGCCGGTACGTTAGGTTTAAAGCAAGCTTTCTGTGGTTCTTTGCCCGATTTTACTGTGGGCTGCTGCTACTAAATTCCTACCAGTAATCAACTGAATTTTATATTAGAGCAGATAACGCTGGCTTCCCAGTATCATGCCCGAGGGGGCACAGAAAGCGCCTCGCGTAGGGCGCCCCGTGATGTTGCAGGAGATAATGCTGGCTCAGCCGCACTACTCACTAAAGGTCGGCTGCGTAAGCGTTCTTGGGGAAGGAGGGCGACAAGGGAAGCCCCCGTTTCTACCTGCACCAAGTTCTATGCACTTAGACGTGGTGGTGTCTTCTCTAGGGAGATTGAGATATGGAATTGAGACGTCTCCCATTTCTCGGCGCACTCCCACTGCTGACATTTATAAAATATTCTTCAAGCACAATAACAATCTCATCAGTATGCCACACGCAAGTTCATCGATTCCCCCATCGATTCCCCCCTCGGCGGAGGATTCGCCGATTTTCTTCTCTTGTTTAAAAGGGACAGCCTAATAGGGTACCGCAGCATGAAACATTGTGCATGAGGAATCACCCTCACCCGATGGCTGCGGGTCAACAGGCTTATGCGTTAGTTGTATTGACCTTTCGTGATCGACGGGGAATTTTCGGTGGGTATCAATCGCACGCAACCTGGCCTATCGGAGTACGCGTCGGCGTATTCATTTTCAGTCGGCACCTTTAACTCAGCACTCTCTTGTTAAGAATGGTGAGAACTGCTTCTGTTAGTGCATGTCGCCACCTGTAGACGTGTCTTTCGCCAAGTGCGGAAACTTTCGCCAAATGCGGAAAGTGCGGAAAGCCTTTGGAAGAAGTGTCCTGTGCGGCGCTGGGACGATAGTGTATGCGACTGAGTTGGTCTGCCCTTTCCGAACGGGAGTGCTCCGACGGCTAGTTGGGATTTTATCCTTGTTTAGACGTAGCGCGCTTTACACATGACACAAAAGAGAGACACACGCAGTTCTATGTCTGCGCCGACCTTCGGCGTCCTTCGTCTGCCCAGTGTAGCTCAAGAACTAACAAAGGGCTCACTTTCACCCTGTTCTTTCTGGAAACTACGACGTCGTGGCGCTGTAGTACTGGGTTTTGTGTACTTCCTCCAGCGTCGTGCTTAGCCCCCTCTCCCGCCTAGCCTGTCAACAACCCACAGGCGCTTCAGAATTTGGGCATCTCCAAGTAGGCCTGTCATCAAAAGTGTCACCTGCCGGCCCCCCTCTCTCTTGGCGTCTGCAAGCAGGCGCTTTTCTCAGCGAGTTGTTTACGCGGCTGTTCCCGGCTACCATATCCCAGGTGTCAAGTTGCGAGCCGTCGCAAATATGCGAGGCGTAGTGTGGTTACAACTATTTTAGGCTTTGTGCCTTTTCTTTCTCAAGGTCAGTTTCCCGCTCGTTCGCCTGCTCTGGGCATTTCTCATTAGTGCCGCTCCTAGGCTTCTGTTCTGCCCCCGTTTCCAACGGCAAGAAAGCCGTTTTTCGAAGGGAGCATAGCACGACCGGCAGCCGTAATTAAAACGAAAAGCGCACGTCATCTCACCTACGCCTACGCTGTTTCTACATAACGAAACCAACGCCAAACGGAGTAAGTATTACGCTGACATATTGGCAAAAAGACACATAAAAAAAGAACGAGTCGTACCTGTATACACGACCGAGACAATAGAGAGGCGCTTCTTCCCCTCCAGGGGGAGGTCAGCCAAGGTAATAGAAGGGACGTATTGATTGACACTGCTCGGGATTGCCTGAAGGAACTCAGTTTCCGACCGCTGATTGTGCAAAAGGGATCAGAGGCCCTGGGATGTCCATGCATACATATTTAAACATTACAGAAGACGAGTAATCCTTCGCGAGAACAGCCATATGCGACGGAAATCAAACTTCCTTTCTACATGCTCAGTAGCCGGAGGTTTTGCTACTGAGCATGTAGAAAGCAAGAAAAGAACTTAACGCCATTACTTTTTTCTTTTAGTGACTATTTTAGTGACTATTCTCTGCGACGTTTCTCTGGCTATATTCTTAGTGACTGTTTTCTCTGTTGAAGGTAATAAACTCATTCGCTATTTCTCAATCTCTTGTTTTTGGTTCAGTTAACTTTTTGCAATTAACATCGCCCAAGCAAATATATTTTGTCCACGCGTACGTTTCCTTATCAGCAATACCAAATAACGAAACGTCGTGAATTCTCGTGCGTAGTCGAGAAATTCACGACAAGCGGCTGTTGGTTGGCTTTTATGGAGGCTTGACAGTACATTTCGCGGCACAACAGGGTGTTGTACTTTCGTAATGCCTATTTGATTCATGTTTTAATTTTAACAGTCCAATACAGGGCGGTTATATTCCCGTTATGTATAGTGATCGGCGAGAGAAAAGGAGAGAGACCCACTTTATTCACGGCTGAGTTATTGGGAGGGTCGTGGCAGGGGCCCAGACCGCCTCCGTGACCTGTTGACCCCTGGAGACGAGGGTGGTCGAGGTCTCCAGTCTTGCGCTCCGCAGGGCGAGCTCGCAGTGGGCGGGTGTGGGGAAAGGAGGCAAGAGTAGTATGGGCAGTCGCAGAGGGAGTGTAGTTGAGTGTCACGGGCCTCACAGAGTGAGCAGAGAGATGAGGGGAAGCGGGAGGGTGTGGGTGGGGGAGGTTGTCCCTGCATGGGAAGCGGTTCGTTTGGAGGAGGCTCCATGCTCTGGCCTCCCCCGCTTTGAGGGTGGGGTGCGGGGAAAGTGGCGGCGGAGGGACGGGTAATGTTGTGTGATGTCGTAGTACCAGATCAGAACGTCCCGAGAGCTAAGGAGGCCGGGGAAAACCGTTTGTGCTCTGCTTGGGTAGTGAGCCATAGCTTGAGCTTCTGGGTGGGCCGCCTCGTTGGCGCCTTTTCCTGTATGAATGGGGATCCACAACAAGGCCACGGGGTGAGGAGTCGGCTTTCGTGCTAGAATTTGGAGGCCAATTTTTGACATCCTGCCAGCTTGGAAGTTTACAATTGCGGCTGGCGCTTCTGACAGGACGGTGTATGCTGAAGACGAGGCAGCAGACGCGGTTAGCAGAGCACCGCTTTATTTGCAATGTGGCTCATTTTGCATCTTCCACATTGAGGCCATATTGTTATTTAGACGCTACTCGTTCAGATGCACTCCTGTTGTTTAAAGAGTATCAACATTTAAAGTTAGGAGGGAATGTTACTTTTTGGGATTCTCGGCAATGCGAATTGACCTTCACCGAGCTGCGCTGCAGGATTCCAATGCTAAATTTCTATCTGTTTAGAACAGGGCTTTCACCTACTGAACTATTTTTCCGGTGCCTGTTCCCTGAACCAATCGAACATTTTTTTCCCGCCTGTCGTCGCTTCTCGGCAGCAAGAAAGCTGCTTTTGAAGAACCCAATTGAGCGTTTGGGGTTGACTTTACGTGTTTCACTTAAATTATCTATTGGCTCAACAAATTTTGGGCATGCAAAAAGTGATATATAGAATTGTATTCAAGCTTTTCTTTCTGCTTACTGTCGCTTGAATTGCTGAAGGGTAAGAATTAACGGGCAATTCGGGTTTTAATCATAACGAAATTTCAGTTTGCGGCCTCGTTCTTTCCGGTAATAAATTAGTATTTTGAGGTCCTCGCGAATTTCAACAATGGAGTTAGCCCTCGCCAATCCCCCCTTGTGGGCACATTCCAAAATGTATAAGGGCATCAGTTTCATCACCTTCAAGCGGCTAGATTAATTCGATGGATGAAGAAGATGATGTCACGAGCCCCGCCGCCCGTCTGGTGGCTCCTTGCCTCTGCTTATGCGTCGTCGTCGTCTTACGTCTTTCCAACCAGATAACATTTTGGAAACGGCTCGGGGCCGGCCAAATAAAATGAATCTGGTAGGCTCAGTTTTTAAGATGACAATTCGCAATGCGTTTGCGTATGTAGCCTCAAGATAATAAAGTAGCTGAATTGGTCGTGTCAAAGTCATCACGGCAAACGTACCCAGTCCACATGAGCTGGCGTGTTCATCCCTACTTTAATACTCGATTATTCGAATAAATCTTTTCCAAGAGCGAGCAAGCTCCCTATTCCGGGCACCAGGGAGCTCCCTCAGCTGTAAAATTCAAGTGGCTGGTGATGTTAAAAAAATAAACCTGAATTTCTGCCGTCCATGGGATCCCAATCACTGTTCTCTCGAGATAACCATTGCGTGGGGCTCTCCAACTTTTGCTCCAATGAGTGAACCTTCTCTGTCAAGCGGCCAATCGGACAATACGGCTGTAGGTCTGCAAAAGTCGATTTCGGCAACAGCACAACACAGGCTTGCGTTTTCTAAAGGGGATGCACGTGCCCCGCCGGCGATATCAATATCTTCGTTAGGTGGCAAGCCTTTTCTATGCAAGGCAAATTCTACGGACTTTCTCCAGAAAGTTCTCGCTTGGCCGCAGGTCCTAGGTGGCCAAGCTCCAGAAAGACTTTCTTCTTCTGAAATACAGGCTCTTAAAATTAAAGAGACACTGAAGTCTAAACCGAAGTTGGTTTAAATAAATAGGTTAGCATCTCCAGAAAATGAATAGCAGCCGACCGTTTTCTCTGGCTCCAAAAATTCGGACTTGCTGGATATTTCGGACTTTCCCGAGGAACTCCCAGTTGTCCCATAGGAGTTATGGCTCACGGATTCTTACGGCTGCTCTTTTATTCGGACTATTTTTCGTTACTCTCCAGGTCCCAAAATTGCTCGGCTACTGCATGCCACTTTCTGCGGCAGTATCTTAAAAATAATCGCGTAAATAATGAAAAGTCAAGCTATCAGTCGTCGAGAAGACATGACGTAAACAGCGACGGAGCGTATGTGACAAGAGTCACGTGACGAACAGAATGAGAACCGCGCTCACAAGCTCTCAAAGAAACGCGTAAAATCTTTCCTTGCACGTTAATAGTCATGATTAATAAACAATTTTAAATTTACAGATATAATTCATGTAATTCAAGTCGTGCCGACATTCGCAAGCTGCCCGGGCGCAGCGCCTGTAGTGGTTGCGGCGGTTATTGTAGTGGCTGGGTGGAGTTGAACGCCTGTTAACTCCTTGTTTACATCATGGCGGCAAGTAGAGCGTCGCCCTACCACTGTTCCGCTCTGATGTGGCCAGTAATTTGCGTCTGATAGAACAAACGTTTGGCCCCCTCACGTAGCGCTGTCTGCCCCAACGAAGTTTTGCACGCAGCCCGGCGGCCGAAGCTGGGCGCGTTCGCTTTGAGACGAAATGCGACGGTGTGCTCCTGAGAATGCACTATGCTTACTGTGTCGAAATTTTCACTAGCGACGCTTCAACCCGCTCCGGGGATGTAGAGTGCGCATGATTTTTTTTAAAACCTCTAGGCTTGCGCCGGAGTTGAGAGCAATATGCCAGTGCAACCCTTACGACGAACAAGAGGCAATCGATCGCTGTTAAGTTTGCGCTTCGGTCTGCAAGTGCATGCCGTGGTGATGTGTTTGTTCGAAACAATTTTATTGATTGTCTTGAAGTTCAATAAAATGTGTTCGGGAAACCGGGTCTTTCCATTCAAGGCATTTTGTGCTGCTATGCTTTTACTACGGTACGTGCTTGGGTAAAAGGATATTTGTGTCATGTTATCCACGTTTTTCATTCATTACTGGCGCGAAGGCGTTTGTCCGTAGGGGCTTGGGCGCTTGAAAAGATCTAGGCACGCTTCGGTCAGATGGGTTCTTTGAGAGCTTGTGAGCGCGGTTCGCATACTGTTGTTCGTCAAGTGACTCTTGGAACATCCGCTCAATCGCCATTTACGTCACCTCTGCATCGCAAAACATTAAACAGATGCCGCAAACAGCTGCCATATCGCGGCGGACAACTCATAAAACGTTCTACTAAAACTTACGCCGCGGTGCCGTCGCAGCGGGCCGCACTAACGTAGCGTTGCACGCTGTTACATGTTAAACCAACAGATGGCGCCATACTGCTATGACGAGTACCTCGAAGGGACTAAAACCCGACTATGCACAACGAGACTGGAAAGCGAAAGAGCGCCCCTGTCGTCGTTTGCTCTGCGTATGCGCTATCCGCTAGACGTTTTGTAGGTGAAGTAAAGGGGCGCGCGGCATAGTCACATTGTTTAAACACCATCTTACATCCCGCGCGGCACCCAGACTGAGGTACAGAGAGTGGTAGGTAACGGAAGTGTACTCGGCCAAGTTGTTCTGTCGTATCCGCCGAGTGCGCGACCAGTGGCTCCTGCGGCGGCGATGGGTCGCTCTGTAGGTTTTAGTTCTCTTTGTAGAACACACCGTATGGCCGTCGGCCGGACTTTGTTTTGTCTTAAGGGGGGCAAACACATTGTATTGAATGGAAAGAGCAATAGTTCTGGTGTGGCTTGGGGGGGGGGCAAGTGCCCCTTTTGCAGTCTCACTATCTGCGGCAACCGTCGACGTCACGCGAAACGTGATGCAATTGCGCGAGGAATGCAAGGTGTTTTTCAATTGCTAATTTCTGAGCAACTGAAGCATCTTTCGCCGCCAAATAAACTTTGACAGGGCTTCCGGGCAGTACAACTTTCGGCTGAGCACAACTTGGTATTTGCCTTCACTGTCCCTTTAAGATTGCACGTGCAAGCTGGTCACTTCTCTTGATCCGGCGATCGGCGAGATGAATGTCGCGCTTCCGTGCACCGTCCGTTCAAAGACAGTTTTATCGGCGGTTTGATTTTCGTCAAAGCGCGAATATCCACGGTAACAAGTTTCCCGTAAAATTACGCTGCGATATGTAGGCTGATGCCTATTTTGGGCTCAGTTTCGAAGCAGCAGAAGTCGTGAAGACCATGGCGTTGGCATCACGTTCTTGTGGAATCGTATTTTCCGTTAACTGGGGCAGCTCTTCGCAGTTCTGGGCTTAGCGGTTTCCCTTTTTCTGCCCACTTGTAGACGTCCCACTAAGGGTCACACGGCCCTCACAGAAAAAACGGCAACTCAAAATCGCCGGGACCAACGTCGCTCACTGAAGCTGAAAATTTATTTAGCAGCCAGAAAGAAAGCAGGGCGTGCCATAGCGTGATAGACAATATTCCGTATTGTCTCCGAGTTCATCGAAGCAGCACCCACTGTTTGCATTTTTGATTTTGCCAAAATAACTATCTGGAATGATAAAATATATAGTGACAACTACACCCATTGCAACAGCACAAACGCGTGAAAAGGGACCTAAGTGAGTGCTATTGCCCACAGAAACCTACAAAACGTCAGTACCTAAAACCGCCCCACTGCTTCGAAACTTTCAATAATTTTACACGCAGGGCGTGAAATATTGGAAGCGTGGATGGTCCGAGAGAATGAACCAGAAGGTAGAGACACAGGCTTCGGCGGACCATCAGTTTTGCTTTTATCCCGTGCGTGGTGATTGCGGAGTAAAATTTTATAAAACAGCGCGTCTTGCAGAGACCGCTCTGTCTCGTTGAATGCCATGGTGCTTGTGTCACTACCTGATCGTGCGTTCACAGCAGAGAGGCCTTGAACGAAACTACCGGGAAGAAGACGCTTCCCAGGAACAACCTTCACGGGTGGGGCCAGTGTACGCCCCGTGACGCTGGTGCACCACATGCCGGTTCCGTGAACGATTCGGCGCTCTACTTGCATTGACTGGCTATTGTATTTACATCTCTCGTGTGGTTTAACTTGTTTACTTTGTATTATTTTGCTAACCTTCGTATTTTTGTCGTAACCTTGCCCCCTTTTTCACGTTCGCATGCGTCTGTATATGCCTATACGTTACCATGCCTACATGATACAAATGCCTGTTTGTTTTAGTTTTTAGTTCTACTGATCCCCTTCGCTGCCGCCGGCGCAAGCCGAACATCAGACGGCCGCCCCTCATTGCTAGGAGTTGATCTTTTCCCTCGGTGGACACCCGTAACGGGGACACACTTGCCACTGCTGGTCGTTCAAGTTGCGTATCTTTTTTTCTCTGGACACACCCATTCACCGTAGAGGAAACAGATGATTCAAGAACCAGCAACGCAAACAGCCCAGCCAACCCCGCCGAATCCCCTACCCCAACTTCCCTTATTACTGTGGATGTTGGAAGCCTAGTGTTTCCTCTGGGACTGTCAACAACTCGCTACACTCTAAAAAAATTGTTTGGGTTCGAGTGGTGCTTATCCGCTGAGCGACCAGGCGAGCCGTAGTGGATGACTCTGGATTAACTTTGAGCACTGCAAACCTTCAACTTGCACCAAAATCCCGACACGCGGGCATTTTCGCTTTTCGCCTGGCTTCAGTCTGCCAGGAATGTCGACGGATATACACTCTGATCCGCTACGCATGGACCCCGCCAATACAGGGCGTGAGAAGAACTCATCTGGTTCTGTGGGTCTTCGCCAGCTGCGCTGGGTTTCTGAGAACTGCTTGTAAGTTTGCCGGGCGCATACGTGGACACCGTACCTTGCTCAGCATGTACCTCATCCTTCCTGCGCACTCAGTCAACCGAATCAGGAGGTGTTCATTCTCTCCTGTGACGGTATTACCGTCTCTCTCGGTCTTTGCATCAACACTTTCACTCCTAGTGGGCGATGGTTAAGCTACTTTTGGAAGTTCCACGCTGACAAGTGACAAGAGTTGCGGTGAACGGGGACGTCGTGTATGTAACGCCCTCCGTTATCGGGAAAAACCCATTATTGCCTACAATTACCTATTGCCTACAATTGCCTAATATTGCCTTATAGATAGGTGGTGTTCAAAAAGAACCAAAACCCGAACCAAAGCAAAAGCCGAAACCAAACCCGGACCAAAGAACTCGAATTAAAACTTAATTTACTCCGGTATAACCTGGTTCATTCCTGAAAAAGGCTATAAGTAAAGATATTTATGGCCCCATGACTCTGCTGTCGCCGTCAACAAAGTTGCTCCAGCAAAGTATAAAGCCTCTGCAGGAATGAAGCTTAGCGCTAACGCATAGTCAAGGGTAAGAAAGTCTTCGCAGTGCATCGTTAGACCCTTACACACTACTGTTTTCTTCAGTTACTACCCAAGAAAACTTGCTTCAAGGTAGTTTTACCTCGCTACGCTTGAAAAGCATTGCCGAAACATCACTACACATCAGGCTGGAATTACTAGACGGCCGCACACGAACAACAAATCCACGCTTACGAAAGTCATTGTTTATTGCTTAAGCGGCTCTCACTCGTACCATGACGAAGCTGACGTGACTTGCTCGAAATCACTCGCGAGACTCTCTGAATTCGCTAATTCGCCTTTCCGAACTGGTATACTTCTCTACTTTTTTTTGCATCCTAAAACAGTAATGCTGTTTCACCGTATTTTCTTTTTTTTGCTGAAATAAACGCCGCAGTTTCTGAAAGACATATCAAATCTCCATTTCTCCTAGCTTCCTAATTTTCAAAATAACGCCCGATATTTTCCTCCCGAACATCAAGACCAATAAAACCTGAAAGCGAAGGCCCTTACTTACGTTTCCTGCCGGTTTTAGTACCAGGCACGCCGCTTGCAAGTTTAAGCTGAGAGAGCATGTTGGCGGCCCGCCAGCACAACAGATTTGTTGTTTCGCTTCGCAAGTCACCTTTATCGAACTTCCTCCGCGTAAAGATTTCTGCATAGTTTTTGTGTCCTGTCCCCCTTGTTTTTTTTTTCTTTTTTGCTGTTTTTACATCGTTTTCTCACTATTCTCCTCCTTTCCATCTTGCGAGGTAAGGAGTCGTTCGGTTTTTTTTCCTAGTCCGCTTCAGCTTGCGCCGTTAAAGCTCTGATGCGGGCGATCTCAACCTCGCCTCACTGTTCGTATTGACGCTTCATCAACGTCGCGGGAAAAAGGATGGTGGGTTGGAAAAACATAAATTGCGCATTGAAGAAGGTCGGGGCCGACGGCGAAAGCTCTGCAGCCGCTTCCCTGCGGCCCGCTGTGGGTGCCAGCAACTGCAGTAATTTTTACGCGGGAAACAAGCGGAGAAAACTCTGAGAGCTCCTAAGTACCATCCCCACTAAACTACAAACTACGCGACTCTAAAAAACAGTCAGGAATAAAACCGGCCGAACTAGCGCTCGCTTTCGTGTCGTAATTCGCTTGCGTCATTTCCCTTCCTTTTAAATAATGAGGGCTTCGAGGTTGTTTATATATTACGGGGTGAAAGTGAATAGATTTGGGCATGTGATAGTGGGAGGAAAGGCAGTATGGACACAGAAAGCGTCAAAGGAACTGCTCAGCATCCATCATCGCAACCAATTTGAGCCGCGAAGCAGGTAACTAAATAGTCGGGGAAATCTCTGGCGGACATTTTCGGGACGTTCCCGTAGAGTTGTTTTTGTTTTCTTATTTATTTATTTATTTTCAATAATGCCAGTCTCTTTCCGAGACCATAGCTGCTGGGCTTGCAGATTTTACATACACGTAGTCTACACCAACAGCAGAAATATGCGGTAAGGAAATGAAAGAACAACTGCAATCTTAAACGCGGATGGTTTTAAAGTATACACAGCAGAATACGAAATATGTTTCAGTATATACATAAAAATATTTACAGAACAAACGATAAACACACAAAAAACTAATCATTTCAAAACACACATTTGTAGCCAGAAATACATAAAAACACATTTCAAAGCTCAGTAACGCTAGCTGAAAAGGAATGTTTCATGAAAACGGATAAAACACTACAAATAAGTGCACACAGTTAGAGTCCTCGGCCAATAAAACAGTTCAACAGGAGGCTGTAATACATCTACCAACGAAGGCACGGTGGGCTGAGATGTTATATTTCTATTTTTGAGGCGGTCTTTTAGCGAATTTGTGTTAGTAATGGGGGGGGGGGGGGGTGTCTAAACTATTCCATTCTCGTATAGCTATAGGGGAAAAAAAGAGTTCTTGAAGGTGTCGTTCTGGAAAGAATATTCTTTTAGAGTATGGGGGTGTGTATGCCGGGTTGTGCGGCATTCTGGAAGGAGAATGTACCTGGATGTGTCGATTTTTTAATGGTTGTGAACTAACTGAAAAAGAAATTTCAGTCGCGCCTGTTTTGCTCTAGCCGCGAGTGTAGGAAGGCCGCAGATTCATAACATATTTGTCGGGGAATCAGTAAGCCTATCTATATCTATTGCAAATAAATCGCGCTGCCTTCCTTTGTACTTTTTCAAGTTTGTTTACGCTAGTGACTGTTTGGGGAAACCATATTGTACTGGCATATTCTAGTACCGGTCTCACGTAGGTAGTGTAGGCTGAAAGCTTGGTAGATTGTGGAGCCATTCGAAGAAATCTGCGAAGATAAAGCAGCTTTCGCAGCGCATTTGAAATTGGTTTGTCAATGTGTGCATCCCGTCTAAGTTGTGAAGTAATTGTTATACCTAAGTATTTGTGTTGATTTATTCTTTGAAGTCTCGCGCCGTTAATACTGTAAACGTAGTTTACAGGATCTTTCTTTCTTGTTAGACTCATGCACACAGTTATCTTAAGGTTAATCGACATTTGCCAATCGGTGCGCCACTGGTCAAGATGGTTTAATGAATCAGCAAGCTCAAGGTGATCGGAATAACTGGTAATTTCTTTATAAACAATGCAGTCGTCGGCAAATAGATTTATGTTACAAGAAATGTTCTTCGTGATATGATTAATGAAGATGAGAAATAACAGTGGATCAAGAACGGAGCCTTGTGGTACCCCAGAGGTAACAGGAACGGTTTCAGATGCCACTTGCTCAAACATGACAAACTGTGAACGGTCACTCAAGAATTCTCTTATCCAGCGTGTTAGTGGTCCGTCCCCGATCGTGTGTCGGAGCGTCGCAATTAATTTATTATGGCATACAGAGTCAAATGCCTTTGAAAAGTAATGTTGCATCAGTGTGGGAACAGTTGTTAATAGACAATGCTAGGTCATGAACCACTTCTGTTAGTTGCGTAATTGTTGATAGTCTGCTGCGAAATCCGTGTTGGCAAGGTGACAGGATGCCCTTTGTTTTCAAGAAAACTGTGAAGTGTTTTAGTATAATATGCTCAAATATTTTACACGATGTGCTGGTTAACGAAACTGATCTACAGTTTTAAGGGTCATCGCAATCTCCCGACTTCGGAATTGGTGTAACTTTGGCCTTTTTCCAGTCGTGTGGAAGCTGTGACAGCGGGAAAGATTTGCGGAAAACCAGGCCAAGATATTTACTACATCATTCTGCATATCGCCGAAGAAATGCGTTTTGAATGTTATCGGGCCCCAAAGCTTTTTAATGTCTAGCTCAAGCAAAAGGCTACCGATTCCTCCGTAAGTTATATTTATTGGGTTTATTGTACAATTCTCAGGCGATAGAAGCTGAGGCGTTTGCCCGTTATCTTTAGTGAATACCGAGTGCAAAAAGTTGTTGTAAGCATTAGATTTATCTCTTCTCTGTTCTAATGATAGTGTGGGACGGCCTGCTCTCATAGGGCGGAAATGTTTCCAGAATCTTTGGGGGTGAACAGTAATATCTGACGTAATGTAAAGTAAAGTAATGTTCTTTTGCTTTTTTGGTTGTGTTCTTAAAGCTTCGAACAGCAGATCGTAATTTGGTCACTTTCGTATGCCCCCCGTCCTCCTTTACTGCCTTCCGGAGACGTTTAACATTTCGCTTTGCGTGTAAAACTTCTCTTGAAATCCAGGGATTATTTTTCTGTGGGCGCGTAAGCCGTAATGGAATGAAGTTATTCGTGCAAAGCGAAACAATGTGTTTGAATTGTAGCCAAAGCGCGTTCACAGTGGTGGAGCGATTATGGGCCAAATCGATGAAGTCATAAAAGTCATGAGCCTAGAAAGTTAACGCACTAGCGTTAACGCGTTGTTGAAGTCTGCAACAGGAGTTACTGTCGATTCAAACCGTAAGCCATAATCAAGTGTTATACTGCAGATTGGTACTCTGTGGTCAGATACACCCTCGACGACTTCAACGTGGGCGTCGTCAGAGTTTAGATGGTTACTTATAAGGACTAGATTCAGTATATTGGTAGCTTTCCTTGACAACGCGTCAGGCAGGAAACAACTTGGTGGAGGTTGAAATTTAGCATCAGATCGATTAAAGCCTCTGAACCGGGTGAGGTGTGAAGCATGTCTGTCCAGTTTATGTCTCGAAGGTTAAAATCACCCATCAGCATGACTGCAGATCTACAAACATGTTGTTGAAGAAAATCATGAATGGCAAGTAAACACTCGGCACTACAAGATGGGCTCCGATAAACGCAATTTGTCACCAAGCTTGAACCATTGCACAATATTTTACAGATCACCGCTTCAGTTTCTGGAACGTGAGGCATTAAACTATAAGAAATTGAACGTCGGATTATCAATGCCACGCCTCCGCCACGAGATGGTCTGTCTTTTCGGATAACAGCGTAGTTCGGGGGAGCAAATTCATTGCAGCCATTTGGTGACAGCCAGGTTTCCGTAATCCCTGCAATGTGAGTTTCATAAAGCAGTAACATGTTCTCGAGAAGTTGCAATTTATTAAGAACACTTCTGGCGTTCACGTTGAGTGGTGTTATTTTTTCCTTTGCGCTGCACTCCGAGTGGTCGGGCGACTGGGCACTTGGTCCTTTTTTGGCTTGTTTAATGGCAGCCTTTCTTCTTTCTCCTCATCCCAAACAAAAGAGCAATAATTGATGAACAGTTTATCGAAAGCTAAGGCAACCTTTTCCTTTTTCTCTCGATTTGGCTTGGCACTTTCCCAAAGTTTTTTTCGGATTTCCCGAGTTTTGCGAGAGAAATCTTCACCAATTGCGTAATCGGTGTCTCTAAGATTCTTACCATTCTTTAGTATGGCTGCATTGTGTGGCGAGTCTAAAGCTTGAATATAACTGGCCTGATTTTGTTAGGAGCGGCCTGCCTAGCCTGTGGATGCGTTCGATCGCAATTAGCTGGAGCTTAAGCTTACCCTGAATACGACCTTGTTTGCTGATTCTTCGAGCGTTTCACAGGTCTCATTTTCTGTTTCAGGCAGTCCGTACACGATTAGATTCGATCTTCGGCTCCTGTTTTCGAGGTCATCTATTCTTTTTTCCAGCGTTTGGATTACCGTGCTCATAGAATTAAGTTGCGTCTTGCAATGCTCCAGTTCTCCCTCAAGCATTGATAAGGCGTCAAGTTTGTTGTTTATGTCTACCAAGCGTTTCTCTCTTATTTCTATAATGTCCGTTGCAATCTCCTTCAACTGGTTTATTATTTCTTCAAATTGAGGGCCTGGGTTGATTTCAATATCCCCTCCCAACAATAGCAGTTTTCCAAGGTACTCAGCAATGTTTGACATCATGACACACAGCCGAGGGCACAGCAACACCAGCAAAAAACGGTCGCTTGAGCGGAAGCATCTACCGTAGTCCGTGCTCACCTGCACAAGGTAGAGAAACGGGTTTGTGAACCGCACTCCGCCGGTGAAGCCGTGCCCAGTGGCGGCCGGGCTCTTGGTGGTGGTCTTTATAGGCTCGCTGAGGGGGGCCGCTGTCAGCCGAATGTGCGCACCGGGATGCCCCGATGTCACCTTTGCCTGATGCCAGGAAAAGGCTCCAGTCAGCAGCAGGCTCGGCACGTGTGGATCGGTACTGCCGAAATTCGATGCGGTTCCATCAACTCTGCTCCAGCCGGTATCGCCATTGCTGGCGGGAGACGGCAGGCAGAGGCAGATCTGCACAAGGTAGAGAAACGGGTTTGTGAACAGCCTTCCGCCGGTGAAGCCGTCTGAGGATATAAGGAAGGCATAAAAAATGTCAATCTGCCTACAATTAATTCAGCGTGAGAGAAAACGTAGAACACAACTCCGAATACCTACTAAAAAGAAAGCGGACATGCAGTTTCGGTAGCAAAACATAAGCTGAAATATACAAATATACGTACACTCGTACCTAACCGCCACCTAACGTGAGGCTCAGTTGCCGCGCTCCTAGGAGAGAGGGATAGAATGTAGTGAACGTTTTTTTTTCATACCGAGTATTTTATAACACTGGGTGCATCTGATAGGAGCCGAGTAAAACCCTTTTGTGAAGTCGAGGATTTGAATACGGCGAAGCTTGCCTTGAACATAAACTTCACAAAATGCTTTGTAGAAGTATCAATAATCTCTCTGCAGTTGCTTGCGAAATGTTCAATTGATTTCTGGAGTGAAGGCTTGCTTCTCTGTCGAAGCTCCGCAGAACCGCGTCCTTAAATTTATATTAAGGGCAATGAAAGGTTTACACATCACCGCTACCTGGAAGAGAAAATTTCGTCCAAATCTTCAGAACTTTCTGGAAGTTAAACACTGAATTAACGCGACTTTTAAGCTAGCTGTTAACTAAACCAAACCGCTGAATGTGCCGCAAGCAGGGTTCTGTGCATGTTTCGTTTGTTAGTGCAGCATCACTTGTCTTCCCAAGGAACAAAAAATGGGGCGTATGTTCATAAACTGATGTTGCGCTCCTCTCCTTTGAAATTCTCCAGCGGGAACGTTTGGGGTGGACAGTGGCAACGAGTTAAACGGGGATGGTGGCTTCGCAGCGTAAATCCTGCTTCCGTGCAGGCCACAGTGTAACGAGCTAACAACCGGCCTGAGAGCCTTGCGCGGTCACGTGCCCAGACTCACAGGGGTTCCGAATTCCCGCCTGAGTCCGGCTGCCGAGTGGCTAGACGGGGCGCGCGAACCAGTTGTCGCGGCCTCGCAATATTAATGATCCCCAGAGAATGGCGGAGCGAATCGCAAAGTGGGGCGAAAAGCAGCGCATTGCCCGCGGCATAGGCACCCGCTTCGTTTCCCGTTTATCGCTCGGCTGCAGCGGGGGCTTCGGTACGCACGGCCGAAAGAGGTCAACCAAGGCTTACGGGGCGTGAAAAGGGTGGTTTGTTCCTTCGCTTCGGTCCGTTCCGCCGAAATGCGCTTATGTCGGCCCTCCGTCGGGAGCCCAGGGAAAAAGGAAAAAGAGGGAAGATGGTGGAAGATACTACTTAGCACATTGTCATTTTACGGCGGTGCGGGCTCGGAAGCCGCTTTTCTTGCCGGCTGAGAGGAGCTTTTCCCGCCGAAATAGGAGCCGGTTTGTTTAGGAAGCACAAGAACCACACAAAAACTGCTCCGAAAAGTGTGATTTCAAAGGCCATTGTGTAGCTATAGTAGGAAACGAATGGTACGGAAGGCAGCTTTTAACAAAGTGGGTGGCCGTCGGCACGTGCGCAAGTGTATTCCAAAGCAAAGGATGTCCGGCATACGATCGCGATTTACGGAGATGCTGTTTTTTTCTCTCTCTTTTCGTGTGTGCGGTATGGACGTCTGGACGGTTAGGGCAAGGGATGCTTTTGGCGAGGAAGTAAAAGTAATCGCATCACGCGTTCTACAGAGGATGAAAGAGCGTCAGATATCCAGTATGATACGCACATTATGAACTTACCATTTCAATATAATAAGAACAAGCAACCAACACAGTTGCCGCTTTCCACGGAGAAAATTTTTTATTTCGTTCCCGTGTTACTTGCTATTCAACTCTACAAGTTTTCCCCGAGCATTACTCATAAATTCGTGAGGACCCCCCCCCCCCCCCCCCTCCCCCGCAACGCTCTGTTTTCCGTCGTCTGTAAACGATCTGATCTTGCTTCAGCACCGGCTGCTCTGAGAGTCCTCTTTTCGGTATCCAGTACTTGAAGCCCGGTGGGTAAAACGGGAAGTTTGGGATGTTGGCGATGCTCTCTGACAGCTAGCGTCTCTCTCGGAAGCCCCAGCTGATGTGCAAGTAAATATTTTACCATTCCGTTCATGTAGGATGCTTCCTCAGTGACTGGCTCTTCTGTACCAGCCCCGAGAATAAATATTGCGGTGAGGATGCATGCCGAGCATCAAAACCGAGATGGAGAGGCAGGTGAATCCTCAAGCTCAGATAACCTCGCTTCAACGTGTCTTAAAGCTCAAGTAACATTTTGCGACCTCATCTAAGAATAGTATTCATTCAATATTAAATGTGGCGGGGGCTCATGTATTGCGCATAGGTCGTCCGGCCCGCCTAGCTCCACCAAAACCCCTTCCAAAAAAAATTTGGCTCGGCTTCTTTGTCTCGGTTTCGTGAGCGAGTCGCCTTTATAGTGCTTGTTTAATGAGCTATGGCAATAGACCCTCAGCCTTGCCACTTTTTGCACAATGTGCTCCTTAGCCAGCCGTTTGTAACTTCTTACAATTTACGTAGCCTCTTTTACTAAGCTCTCTCGTATCACCTGGGAATGGGTCTGAAGGTTTCTAAAGTTGAAACCTAGCTATATACCGTCACACGCAGATGAACGCCATGATTCGCTAGCAATTCCGCGGATATCATTTCCACGTCGGAAGTAGCAGTTTTGGGGCCGTTACTCATCCGGCACCTGAACAAACGCGCAGGTTTCAAGAGTGAACGAGAAGAGTACGAACTAGAGACAAACGTCATGTGCACAATATCCCGTCCGCTTCTTATGAGCTTTTCAAAGGGGACAGGGCTGGCCTTATTTTTGTTTCTCGGTTACTCATTCCATCTACCTGAAAGATAATGAACCGTGCGCGTGCGACAAATTTGAAGAACAATTTTCCCGGCTTCGGGAAGCTTAAATGCACCAGCCGCATAAATTTCCCCTGCTGATATTTGTACGGATAGAAGTTTATTCTTTATTTTTATCTTTATTTCGCAAGAAATTAAGTCCAAGAAATGCAGAAACCGTGCAGTTCAGAAAACGTAATTGACTGCGCGGGTCCTGCCGCTTTTTAACCAGTAAACCTCGTACCTTTATTTCCTCCATTTTTAGCAGAAATGTCAGTGCATGGTCGTTCAATACCTTAGGTGTTTAAGCATTTTATTAAACATTTTTTGGTACCTACACATAGCAGGTAGTTATTAATACAGAAGGAGGTCCCAAAGTAAAACTGTTGGGGAGACCGCATGTTAATAAATGAAAAAATATTGTTAAAAATATTTACGAAGTGAAGGTACGGGTGAGTGTAACACGCTAATAGAATATGTAAGCATTAGAAGAAGAAATTTATACAATATTAGCCCTGGAAAAGCAGGTTTAAGTACTGTAAACAGAAGAAGACACAAAAGGTATTATTCAGAAAAAATTGTTAAGCAAGAATGGCCTTAAACTAGTGTAATATGTAGTAGCAATATGCTGTAGAAGTACTAAAAAAACTAAAATATCGCAGTTAGGTACCGGTCAGTCTAACACGCCAATAAAATATGCAAGCACTAGAACAAGAAATTATAGAATATTAGCTCTAACAAAACAGATTTAACTACTATATCCAGGGAAAACAAGACTTTATTATTCATAAAATTTGTTAGGCGAAAATAATCTTCAACTACTGTAGAATGCAAGCATAGAATAAGACAATTTAATTGTTATTGGTAATACATTCCATAGTTCGATGCCTGCAAAACTGGTTCTTTCGTTCCCGTAATTAGTGTACACATTAGGCAGCACTCAGTTAAGGCCTTGTGCAAATTTTGTGGGGTTGGTGTTTGTTAGGTGGGAACCTACAAGCTACTAATGATAATGTCGTGTCTGCGAGCCCGAAAAACATGATAACGCCGAGTTTTAGTTGAAAAGCAAGCTTTAACGCTAATATGGTCAGACTGCTGTAGATTGGAAGAGCCGATGCGTTGTGAGGGCTCAATGTAATTAGGCGAACTGCTTGGTTTTGTAACTTTTGTAGCTTTATAAATACAGTATTTCATTTCTGAAAACTTAATAGGTGATACATCATCATCATCATCATGATCAGCCTAATCGGCTCCACTGAAGGACGAAGGGCTCTCCCAGTGACCTCCAACCACTCTTCTCGAGCGGCACATTGCTGCTCAAAAAAAAAAAAAATACAAAAGACGGAACGTAGGTAACCACAATCTCGCCGTCAAAGATTTAATAAACGCTAAACCAGCCGCTAATATTTATCATCAGCCCGTGTCACTTGTTTGTGAAACTGATTGTTGACAACGAAACAATAACCGGAAAACCCCGAGATACATTCCACGCAGCGTGCACACTTGTTACGTACGTTACCAGTAAAATTAAAGAATAATATTATATTTTCCCCACGATCACAATTACGCTTTTATAAAAGAAGTTTGTGCACCAACAAGTTATCCAGCACGCTTGCACACTTGTTTTATACTTTAGCTGTGTTAAAATGACGAAAGGATGTGGGGTTAGTTGAATGCGTAGCATTCTTTGTAGAGTACCCCCCAATTCTTGTCCGTGTAATACCCTACATTTCCACAAAATGCAGATTTGGCGGAAGTAGAACTTTAATAGTTTTAATAGCGTCAAGGGGGATAATTGGTCGGACAGATTTTTGCAACACCAAAAAATAAGAAAACTAGAAAACTAAACTTTTTTTCAAAAATGGTCTGACAAAATCAATAATACGCATCTTACACGTCTCCTGCCAAAACCGAAGAATAAACAGAAAAGGTCCACAAAGCAAAGTTCGAAATACGAATTGAAAACAGCAAAAAGGAACAAACCCTTCGCTTCCACAAAAATGAAGATATGCCGGAAGTAACAGTTTTAGTCGTTACTAATAATAACGGGGTTATCTTTACTTTCTACAACAGTAAATAAGCGTATTTTCACCCTTTCTGCCACAAAAGTACAAGCATGAGTACGTACATGGTTGGAAAAGCGCTTATTTTGTGACACAAGGGACAAACGTAGAGCGAAGAAAACCAGACAGAACGAATGAGGCGCTACTAACAACTGAAGTTTATTCAACAAGGAAGAAGAAATTATATAGATGATCCACCACTTATGCCAATACTGTGCGCATGCGTCAAATTTCTTGTTTATTTGTACCGGAGATACTCCTTTTCTTTCTCTAGCAAGGTAATCAAAGGGGAGCTCACACACTCTCCTTCTAATCCCGATGTTATGCAAAATGCCTCCCAAATTTCTCTGGTTATTTTATCATTTGATTTGAACAATACCTCGGTATCATTGTCACAAACTGCAGGCCAGACCCTCCATTTTTATTTTCGGACGGCCTCCCGGACGGAGTCGGCCATCTTGCGCCGCGCGGGGGAATTCGGGGTGCCCCCTTCGGCTTTGTGCGCACCTCCTTTGTTTAGCCCTGCCTGCTCGGATGACAATACGAGCTGCCGCATTCCAGCGCTGTTGTCCGAGGGTGACGTCACGGTCGCTGGCGTGGACGCGCGCTTGCGATCGTGGCGAAGGAAGCAAGGGCCCCCAGGAGGGGGAAAAGAGGAACAATGGGAATACTCCGAAGTGGGGCTACGGGACGGCCGGCGGAGGCTATTTAAGCGGACGCAAGCAATTGCTTGGGGCAGTCGGCGGAGATTTCAGAACGTGCTACGCGGGGAAAGGCCCGGGGGTCCTGCCGTGGACGCCACTTATTGTCACAAACTCCTCCCCCGAGTAATTGCGTCCGCTTGCAAATACCAAAGGAGGGGCGCGAGACAACAGTTATTTATATTTTAGCAGGGTGGTCGGCCCGTGAGTTTTCACGTGTGCCGAGATTGCTGGGGTGAAGGAAATCACAACGGAGATGCTCGGCTACGTTTTGAACTATATAGGTTTACTGTACAAACAAAAAAAAAAAACCACAGGGCAACGCCGGACACAAGAGAAAAAAAACCTTCACAATGCCATCGGCCTGTGCGCGCAGGCACTAATCCGCCGTGGCCTACGACTTAACCTTCTACCTCGAAAACACACTCAGACAGCCGTACGCGACACACTCTAGATCTCTAACTGCATCTCCGGTTGCGCTTCCTCCTGCTTCCGCTGCAGCTCTTGTTCTAACTCCTTCCTCTGGATCTCTTGTTCAGCCTCTTCCGGGCTCTTCTGATTCCCCGCGTAGCACGTGGATAGAGTGTTGGTGTAGAAATGCAAAATTTTATTTTCCTTCACCTTAGGAGATTTGTTGTGCGTTGAGTTCTCCCGATTTAAGACTAGTGTGGGAGTGCAAGAGAGAGACTTGAACAGTTGTGTGTGCGACGTGGTGGCGCGTGAACTTGCGCAGTGCAGTCGCCCAAAAGTGCTCTGCAGGTGAGCGCGTGCTCCGATCCGTGAGTGCGCGTTACAGCGATTCCTCGGAGCTGTGCAACCAAAAGAGACACTGACTCAACACGAACTTTTTTGTTGCTTTTTCTCATTGCCTGTATAGAGCAGTGTGCATGTGTGGTGGCCTGTGTTTGTGTGTGGTAGAATATTCTGGGATAATATTCTTTAGGAGGGGGCAAATGTCACAAACTGCAGGCCAGACCCTCCATTTTTATTTTCGGACGGCCTCCCGGACGGAGTCGGCCATCTTGCGCCGCGCGGGGGAATTCGGGGTGCCCCCTTCGGCTTTGTGCGCACCTCCTTTGTTTAGCCCTGCCTGCTCGGATGACAATACGAGCTGCCGCATTCCAGCGCTGTTGTCCGAGGGTGACGTCACGGTCGCTGGCGTGGACGCGCGCTTGCGATCGTGGCGAAGGAAGCAAGGGCCCCCAGGAGGGGGAAAAGAGGAACAATGGGAATACTCCGAAGTGGGGCTACGGGACGGCCGGCGGAGGCTATTTAAGCGGACGCAAGCAATTGCTTGGGGCAGTCGGCGGAGATTTCAGAACGTGCTACGCGGGGAAAGGCCCGGGGGTGACGCGCTTTAGCAGAAGCACATCGGTAGGCTCGCGACGGACCGGTCCACGCCTCGGCTCAGCGCTCGAGTTCGCCCGTCGCCGCGAGTCCCATGGCCGACCAGCTTCTGCACCCCGGAGCCCCGAAACACGTGAGCTGCTGCCCGGCGAGGCCGTCTCCACCTCGTCGTGACTTTCCGCCGTTGAACTTTGCGGATTTTCCTCTCTCGTAGAGACTTTCTCTTCTCGCGCCCCTCCTTTGGTATTTGCAAGCGGACGCAATTACTCGGGGGAGGAGTTTGTGACAATAAGTGGCGTCCACGGCAGGATCGGTCGGCCACGTGCTGAGGTTGCTGGAATCGGAGAGGCTCACGTGTAGTAACGCTAGCCGCTGGCTCGCGCGTTTGTTCTTTGAGGCTCCACAGTAGCTGAACTAGCCGCCGCGACACAAGGTGCTTCTAGCAGATATTTTTTTTTTTGTGTTCTCCCGGCGCTCGAGATGGCGGAGACTGACAAGTTGATCGAACAGGGCCGAATTTTCGGACTGGAAGGAAGTAAGTTGATGGAGTTCGTCCAGCAGGAGATAGCAAGGCGTAGAGATGAGCGTAATAAAGAACGGCAAAGGAAGAAGGAGGAGGCGGAAGCCGAAAGGCAAAGAGAGAGGGCAAGGTTTCAAAGAGAGATAGAGAACCATAAGGTGGAGATGTACCTAATTAGCCAGTGCAGAAGTCTGGAAGAGCTGGAACGGAATAGACGGAGGAGGAGAGATGAGGCGAAAGAAGAGAGTATGAGAGAACAGCAAGAGGCTGAACAGGGGAAAGGCCCGGGGGTGACGCGCTTTAGCAGAAGCACATCGGTACGCTCGCGACGGACCGGTCCACGCCTCGGCTCAGCGCTCGAGTTCGCCCGTCGCCGCGAGTCCCATGGCCGACCAGCTTCTGCACCCCGGAGCCCCGAAACACGTGAGCTGCTGCCCGGCGAGGCCGTCTCCACCTCGTCGTGACTTTCTGCCGTTCAACCGGCGGGTTCTACTTGCCTCGTAGAGACTTTTCTCTTCCCGCGCTCCCTCCTTCGGAATTGTTTGTCGTATCGGGTTAAGGTATCCGCCTTCAGTTTTTTTTCTAACGTCACTCGTAACTCACAATGTTTGTCCCCTAGAGGGTTTTGCGTGTTGTGTAATTGTTAGTATTTTTTTGGTAGTTGCGTTGTTGAGGTTTAAACAAGTGTTTGCCCCTAGAGTGTTTTGCGTGTTGCGTACTTGTTAGTACTTTCGTTGTAGTTGCGTTGTCGAGGTTAAAACAAGGGTTTGCCTCTAGAGTGTGTCGCGTACGGCTGTCTGAGTGTGTTTTCGAGGTAGAAGGTTAAGTCGTAGGCCACGGCGGATTAGTGCCTGCGCGCACAGGCCGATGGCATTGTGAAGGTTTTTTTTCTCTTGTGTCCGGCGTTGCCCTGTGGTTTTTTTTTTTTTTGTTTGTACAGTAAACCTATATAGTTCAAAACGTAGCCGAGCATCTCCGTTGTGATTTCCTTCACCCCAGCAATCTCGGCACACGTGAAAACTCACGGGCCGACCACCCTGCTAAAATATAAATAACTGTTGTCTCGCGCCCCTCCTTTGGTATTTGCAAGCGGACGCAATTACTCGGGGGAGGAGTTTGTGACAATCATTGAATGCCGGAGCACATTTGACTGCCCGAACGCTTTTACAGTCGAAGCAGTGCAATGCGAGATTACCCGAAATGGTCTTCTGCTCACATAGCGCGCGGTGCTTTTTTAGCCGCTCATTAAGGCAACGCCCTGTTTGCCCTATATATGCCCTCGTGCACGAAAGCGGGATTTTGTAGACAACACCCATGCAACAGTCAACAAACTTGCGCATGTGCGCTACACCACAGCTGCGCTCACCCTTAATTCCTCTGTTCTGGCTACCCATCTTTTTGTCGACCAAATTGCACAACTTCGAAAGTTTCTGCGGAGCGGAAAAAACCACCGGAACCTCGTGTTTCGCGGCAACTTTTTTTAACCGATGAGACAATCCATGAATGTACTGGATCACCACAGGACGTTTGTCCTGTTTTTTTTGCCTGACCTGCCTTCCTTTAATATCTACCGAAAGGATCGTTTCCGCCACAGAACCTATCAAAGATTGTGGGTAGCCGCTACTTCTGAGCCTCGCAGCTTGATTATCTAGGCTTTCCGCAATAGCATGGTAACAAGACTTCTTTATCGCCTGCGTTAGACAAGCTTTGGCTATACCACGCTTTACCAGCTTGCTGTGTGCCGAATCAAAGGGCAAAAGCTGCTTCTCACCCCTGGTATGATAGCACCAACACGTGTATCTTAGTTCAGAACAGAGGAATTAAGGGTGAGCGCAGCTGTGGTGTAGCGCACATGCGCAAGTTTGTTGACTGTTGCATGGGTGTTGTCTACAAAATCCCGCTTTCGTGCACGAGGGCATATATAGGGCAAACAGGGCGTTGCCTTAATGAGCGGCTAAAAGAGCACCGCGCGCTTGTGAGCAGAAGACCATTTCGGGTAATCTCGCATTGCACTGCTTCGACTGTAAAAGCGTTCGGGCAGTCAAATGTGCTCCGGCATTCAATGATACCGAGGTATTGTTCAAATCAAATGATAAAATAACCAGAGAAATTTGGGAGGCATTTTGCATAACATCGGGATTAGAAGGAGAGTGTGTGAGCTCCCCTTCCATTACCTTGCTAGAGAAAGAAAAGGAGTATCTCCGGTACAAATAAACAAGAAATTTGACGCATGCGCACAGTATTGGCATAAGTGGTGGATCATCTATATAATTCCTTCTTCCTTGTTGAATAAACTTCAGTTGTTAGTAGCGCCTCATTCGTTCTGTCTGGTTTTCTTCGCTCTACATTTGTCCCTTGTGTCACAAAATAAGCGCTTTTCCAACCATGTACCGATACCAACTAGCCCAACAACAAGCCTTACTGAACTTCATGAGTACGTATGCATATATTAAATTTTTAGTCAATTGCGCTTTTAATCCTTTTCAGAGCAGGCTAAAACCCTTACCTTTCCCTGCCTTATTTACGTAAGCTACTGTTATTGCAATTATACTTCTCTTTAAACACGTCATTTTGCTTCTACAGCCTCCGTATCCCTAACCCATCAGTACTCACCACTACTAAATATGTTGCCAGACAGTTTTTCGAATACCGTTTTATCGAACCACCTACGGCCGTTTCATCGTAAGTCTGATTTTGCGGCTTTCATTGCAATTTTGCTTAACTGCTCACCGCACTAGCCTAATCTGCAGATAGTTTCATTTGACGTTGTCTCTGCCGAGCGTTACATACACAAACCTGCCTAAATATCTTGACGCGTCTTTCTCACCTTGTGGGCGCACTGCTGCCGCTTCAGTGCTCTCACAAGCGATCTATTTCCAGGTGCTGTTGCTTACCCTTCTTGGTCGACCTCCTTCAACTACGTCGGTGCTGGTGGTGCTGCCTCTCCTCACGGAATACAGCGCCATCCCCTTCAAGTTCGTGGGTTCATGCCGCTGGTCTTCGGCAATTTGGGACGCACCGGACGATTTCCCGTCAAAGCTGGACCCTTCCAGATTCCGCATGTGGCAACCTGGTGTGACATCAGCGCTATCTACCCGGTCAACTGTTGAAAAGCACGCCCACTTCATCGGCGCTTCGGGCGACAGCACTTCTGCCGCTTCAGTGTGGTCACAAGCGATCTATTTCCAGGTTAGATATTACAAGTGTCATTGTTACCGTAGTGATAATGTTTGCCTTGTGGCAGTGTCGTGCGCGACTGGTTCTGGTTCTTTTGGCCGTTTGAAGCGCGCTTGTGATGTCGCGTTGTAATTTTGTGGTATACTGCTACTTAGCGGCGACATAGAAGAGAACCCGGGACCTATGACATAGGCCCAAGAAGACAAGTTAAACTTCGTGTCTGATGTAGTTACACAACTCGAA
Organism: Haemaphysalis longicornis; assembly: GCF_048455015.1. Classification (NCBI taxonomy): domain Eukaryota; kingdom Metazoa; phylum Arthropoda; class Arachnida; order Ixodida; family Ixodidae; genus Haemaphysalis; species Haemaphysalis longicornis. The sequence continues at coordinate 117,397,721 of NW_027526203.1, read as the reverse complement.
TCAAACCATACCGCCCTCCCTGAATCTCTTAATAAAATCTTGCAGAATCATATCACCATGAAGAATGGCATGGAATTACTAAGCAAGCGGGTTCTGGCGCTCGAGTCAAAAACTGGATCAGATGCGTCTGCCCATCAAACTCAAAACTATGACCAAAACCTTTCTTTTATGCAGTCTAAAATTGACGAATTGGAGAACCGCTCACGGCGCGCTAAAATATTATTCGTCGGCATTGACGACACTGACAAAGCTTAATCTTGGGATGTGTCTGAAGAACGCGTAAAAACGTTTTGTGCCGACAAACTGGAGGTCACCGTAACATCCGTCGTCCAAGCGCACAGGTTGGGCAAGTTTTCTGCGGATAAAAGTTTTCTGCGGTCCAATTACAGCAAAATTTTTCAACGAGAAAGACGTGGAAACTGTTTTAAGCTGTGGTATTAAGTTAAAGGAGTCAACTTTTGGAATCTCGCGTGACTATTCTGTAACCGTTCGTGACGTGCGTCGTAAGCTTCTTCAATTTTCAAAAACTGTTAAAAGCAGGGTGACCATGTTCGACTCGTATTCACCAAACTTTAATTAATGACGACGCCTATGTTTGGGATGCTGGTAAAGGCCAGGCTGTTCGTTTAAACCAGAACGAAAGGCGTGAAGTTAACTCCGAAGCATTTCCGCCCACTGGTGAATGACGTGACAATTACTATAGTTGCATTCCACCTCGTTCTGAGGAGTTAACACAAAATCGCCTGTCTTTTAGTACCGGTGTTTCTTTTCTGTACACTAACATTCGGAGTGTCTTATCAATAAATGTCGCCCAGTCTTCTCTGCTTGATTCATGTTCCGCAGCTGTACTAGTATTAACAGAAACGTGGATGAACGACACGGTTTCTGATAGCAGCATTCTTGTCAGTGGATCTGACTTCAGCTTTTTTCGCTGCGACAGACTAAACCGTAGGGGAGGGGTGTTCTCATAGCTGTCAAAAGAGAATTCTTTGCCGCTACCATCACATTCAATTCTTTTGTTGAATGTTTTTTTGTTTCCCTGATATGTGACGCGTTTCATATCATAATTGCAGTTTTTTACCGCCCTCCCGATATGTCACCCTCATTCACAGCTGAATTTCGTAAAATCCTCGATGAAGCTTCCATGCGTTTTCCTAATTCAGTTTTATTAATTTTTGGTGATTTCAACTTCCCGGGCGTTGACTGGTCTTCAATATCCGTAGCATCCAATGAAATCGAGGCAAACTCTTTTCTTCAGACCTGCCTTCACTTTTCGTTAACTCAACTAATGAACTCCCCAAGTCGTCGTTCAGCGACGTCTCCAAATGTCCTTGACCTAATATTTACCAGTCATCCCTACTGTCACCCGTTTCCTTAAATTAGGGTGCACTGTCAGAAGATATGGGGAGTCGACTCAAGAGAGCCAACAAACCCCACCGAATCCACAGGGCACAGGTGACAAAAGGGGGCGGCCGTCTGATGTGCGGCTTTCGCCGACCAGAGAGGCAAGAATGAGCAAGAGCCCTGAACGAAAAACAGCACAAAGACTTATATTTAGACAGGCAAGTTACAAACACAAGCACGAGGTAACGAATCGATAATTACAGACAACTTAGATGGAATTCAAATACAAGAAACAGTCCAATTAGACAAAATCATGCAACCAGGAGCGTTAACAAAGGAATATTACGAAGCGGAGCAGTTAACTAAAAGAAAACGAACAGTTCGATGCTTATGAGAGACAGAGTCCCAGCATATTCACCGACCGGGCCGGACGATGCACCGCTGTCGGAGGCGATTCGGCTACCTGGGAAGCGTGGCTTCGCTGTAGGCCAGGCCGTCCGAGACGATCACGGTGATTCGAGGCCCGGGAGTACGTTGGAATCCTCCAGGGCGCCGGTCGCCGATGGTGTGATGTACAAACTGGCAGGTGCCGTTGTCAATCACGACGTCCAAACGTAGCTGGTTTGCTTAGGCGTGGCTTCTCTTTTTATAACCGTGCCGGCGCGCAGAGGGAGAGCACAAAACACAATACGTCCGCCGCCGTCATCGAATAACTTCACTCTTCTCCCTTCTAGAATCATCGACGCTCTTTAGCACTGGCAAGGCCACGCGCACCTCCTCGAAAGTACTGGAAGCTTCGACGAAACAGGAGCGGCGGAGGTTTTATTTTTGTTGTTTTCTCGCCGTAATAAAATGAAAAATTTGTACGATACTTTTAGACGTCGTACGCTCGAGTTTGTGACACCTACCTTTGTTCCAATATTACTATCTTAGATGGCCTCTCGGATCATGCCATTATAACTGGTAGCATTACTCGTCCCTTTAATTTCAGAAAAACCACTAGTAAAAAAATTAGATGCTACGCCAGAGCCGATTTTAATGCCATGAACACTCAACTGTTTCGTTTCTCCGACCAGTTCTTGAATACTTACCATTCACGCTCCACTGAAGAAAATTGGATCATCTTTAAAAAAACATTTATTAATGCGATTTAGTATTGCATTCCGGTCTTAACCATTAAAAACAGTTGTGCAGTGCCTTGGTTCACTTGCGCACTTCGGCGCTTAAACAATAAGAAAAAGCGCCTTTACAGGCAAGCAGATAAAAACAGACTCGGTTTCTTGGCTGCGCTATAAAGAGTGTGACAAGCAGTACCAATCCCTTCTTAAATCTAGTCGTCGCAATTTCTACACTCACGGCTTAACATCCATGATAAGTAACAACCCTCAGAAATTCTGGCGCGTAATCAATCCTAAAAGCTACCCTGACATATCTATTGTAGATCATAACGGACAAACTGTTCTGGAATCTGAATGCGCGTAGATACTTAACAACTCATTTGCGTCGGTTTTTACTTCCGCAGACGTATCTTCATTACCGATCACAGCTACTTTCATAGAGGACATGATGCTTGAAATCGTCATTACTGAGGGGGAACCTTATCTTTACTCCTTGAACTTAAAATTTCATCAACATGTGATCGTATGGGTATTAACAATACAGTTATAAAAATACTTCCTTAAGCATTGCTCCAGTACTAGCAGCACTTTTCACTCAGTCCTTATCTGAGGGTTCAGTCCCGCATGACTGGCGTATAGGAAAAATTGCACCCTTCTTCAAATCCGGTGATCGTTCTTCACCACTAAACTACCGACCAATCTCTCTGACTAGCACCATTTGTAAAATTATTGAGCATATCATATATTCTCAAGTTATTAAGTACCTAGAAGATCATAACACAATTTTTAAATTACAACACGATTTCCGTAAAGGTTACTCGTGTGAGACCCAATTGGCCGGATTTACTAACGATTTATATACTTCAGTAGACTCCGGGTTGCAAGTCGACGCAGTCTTCCTTGATTTCTCTAAAGCCTTCGATCGCGTGCCTCACCATAGACTACTCCTCAAGCTATCCAAATGTAATCTACATCCTGACATTCTAGCTTGGATCAAAAACTTCCTTACTACTAGACTTCAGTTTACATTTGTCAACAATCACGCATCTGCTTTCGCTCATGTAACATCAGGGGTCCGTCAAGGTAGCGTATTAGGCCCATTAATTTTTCTAGTCTACATTAACGGCCTCCCCTCTTGTGTATCATCCCGTGTTCGCCTATTTGCTGATGACCTTGTAATTTACCGTACCATTTCTTCCGATACCGTCCGTTGCACCCTCCAATCTGACCTAGATACTATTAACGCTTGGTGCTTAAGATGGTTGATGCCCCTTAATTTATCTAAAACAAAGCAAACGTCGTTTTCATGTGGAACCCCCCATTTTGCAACTTCTTATACTATAAGTCATAATGCAATAGAGGTAACGAACACGTACAAATATCTCGGTCTTCATATCAGAAATTATTTAACATGACACCACCATATTAACGCCATCCTTGCCTCAGCAAACCGCTCTTTAGGACTACTCAGGCGTAATCTAAAACAAGCCTCATCTCATGTAAAACGACTTGCATACGTCACCCTTATTCGTCCAAAAATAGAATATGCCTGTGCAATCTGGGATCCTCAACAAGCATATCTCACAAATAACCTCGAGTGATTACAGAATCGTGCTGTTCGCTTCATCTTTTCTGATTATTCTACATTTTAAAGCGTTACAGCATTAAAACAGCGTGCTGAACTGGATAAGTTATGCGTTCGTCGCGCATATGCTCGCCTGTCCCTTTTCCATAAAATCTATATCCACCCAACACTTCACAGCAATTTCTTTCAGCCTCCATCAGCCATTTTTCCACGCAGGGATCATCCCAACAAAGTTTAGCGCCCGCTATGTCACTCGTCCTCGTACGCGAACTCATTCCTACCCCACACCATATCTGACTAGAACGATTTACCCTCACATATAGCAACTCAAACTGACATAACTAAATTTCAAGAATTGCTTCGCCAATTGTGATGGTTTGATTTGTATTGTTCCTTGAAATGTATCATTGTGCACCCACCGCTCTTTTCTTTTTCTGCCCTTCATCGTTTTTGTGTATTTCACTGTGTTTAACTATTTCCGTAGACTAATTTCCTTGTCATCTGTAACTGCCTTCTTGCGCAAGCGCAATCCCGTTATGTGTTATTTTTCCTAAAACACATTGCATTCCTGCCATATTTTGTTGTACTTAAATTGTCTTTTTTGGTTCTCTTCGATCTGTCTTCTTTTTTATTGCACCGATGTTTTCTTGTTTCGTTCTTCACTGTCTCTTTTTCCCTTTTTGCTATTTTTAAATTACATCTTTGAACATGTGTATTTTTTGTGTCGGTATGCCCCCCCCCCCCCCCCCCTATGTAATACCCTCCATTGAGGGCCTTTAGGGGTAATGTGAAATAAATAAATAAATACATAAATAAATAAATAAATAAATAAATAAATAACTAAATAAATAAATAAATAAATAAAAAATAAATAATTAAATAAATAAATCACCTCTGTTTTATTGACTCTTTTTTTTATTTTTTGCGTCTTCCTCGACAGCAATCAAGCATGAATGTCCCTATTTTTTATGACAGATTTTGACATTATAGCAGCAACCGTGACTTCGGGCTCAATATTCCTTAGATACCCGCCGCGGTGGCTCAGTGGCTAAGGCGTTGCGCTGCTGAGCACGAGGTCGCGGGTTCGATTCCCGGCCTCGGCGGCCGCTTTTCTGATGGAGGCGAAAAGCAAAAACGCCCGTGTGTACGAGATTTCGGCGCACGATAAAGATCCCCAGTTGGTCAAAATTAATCCGGAGCCCTCTACTACGGCGCGCCTCATCGCCTCCGTTGCGTCGGCGCGTTAAACCCTACAATCAATCAATATTCCTTAGATGCGTATGGTTGTATTCAGGTTGATGTTGCCAATTATACCCCTTGCGCCATCGTTCATCATTACATGATCCAAAATCTTCTGCTTCCCCAATTTTTATTCACTTGTTTTGCCCGCGATTCCTGCTAGGGCCATATTGTCGCATTGTTTGCATCTCAGAGAAATACTGTACCAAGAAGTTCGGAAATATTACTTTCTTATCAATGGAAGATAGGGGGGGGGGATAGGGGGGATCCGACAGTGAAAGTGGTGGAGTTTGGGAGTGAGTGACATTTATTTGTCCATAGATAGGAGTCAGGAAAAGGAAGTCTTGAAGAGAGCCAACCTCAGCCAGGAGTCCTTTCCTGGCGGCGGCCTCGGCCATCTGGACCTGTTCTCCCGGTTCAGGGTCTAGGAGAACTCGTTCCAAGAACTCACAGCCCACCAGTCATAGGCAAACTGGCCAAATAGGGTCAGTCGTCATAGGCCTTCTCGTGTTAGAGAAACTCGTCACGTAGTACAACTGGACACTTGCCCATCCCGTCACAATTTACGTCTTTCGTTAGTCATGTTCACATGAAAAAAATAAAGGATTTCGTATAATCCTATTCTTATGCGTAAACATTCTTACGCCCCTCCTTCGATTCAGCAACCTTACGTTTCCATGGTGGCCTTGGAGAAACACGTCATATCCAACAGCGCATTCTGCTGCTTTTTTGTGTACTTTGTTCGGCTAATCGCATTAGGACATATTTAGATTCCGTTTGCTCATTGAGGTCGCGGGTGCGATTCCCGGCCGCGGCGGCCGCTTTTCTGATGGAGGCGAAAAGCAAAAACGCCCGTGTGTACGAGATTTCGGCGCACGTTAAAGATCCCCAGGTGGTCAAAATTAATCCGGAGCCCTCCACTACGGCGCGCCTCATCGCCTGCGTTGCGTCCGCGCGTTAAACCAAACAATCAATCAATCAATTCCGTTTGCTCATTCATTTCCAAGTAATCGGGCGACATCGCTGTATTGAGTAGACCTTTGCGGTTTCTTTGTTTTTGACGTTCAATATTTTGATGTTTTTGTTTTTTATGCTTTAAGACCGACGATGATTGCCTGGATTTGACATCAGTAGCTCTACTGTGCAACGTTCCTTCCCTTAATTTTGTTGGTGAAATTATCTGTCTGTACGCTATTCTGGTGATTAACTTTATTCCACTAATTGGCATTTTTCTGTTTACACATTCTTTTTACACAGGAGGTGGTGCTATTGTTGGCCAGCTGTTCGAACGCTGTAGACCTCTGCTCCTTAACCCGTCCCGCAGATTCCACCATGCTTTGGTAGTGCGCTCGCCCTTATAAGGGCTAGCGCACTACCAAAGCATAAATGTGAAACACAGTGTAAACATTCCCAAACATGAAAAAATTACTTCGGGAAGCTCCACTAACTAGTGGTTTAATAACAAAAGTAGCGACACTGAAGATAGGGTAAAAAGGTGACCCCCGATCCCGCAAAAAAATTGTGACGAATATTTTTGGGAGGAGGAGAAAAATAAGAAAGGGAAAGCGAAACTTGCGTTAAAACCGAAAGGCTGACTACAACCACCACCTGCAAACAAACAAAAGGAAACGTCAACCCACAAACTAAGAAGAAGTCAACCTGGTACCAATTATCAGGGTTGAAGCCTCTAACTCCTCCTTCTCCCTTTTTCAGCGACATCCACCCAAAATGTAACTGCAAGACGGAATTTCCAAGAACCAGAAGGCCAGTGCTACCACTTTCCCCTGTACGGGATCACCTAGAACCAAATGCCCTGTCTGACCAGTTTTCCTAGGTGATCAACTGACACGAGTGGGCCTGTTCGCTAGGTGGAGAGGCCACAAGCCCTGATTGTGTTCTGTAGCCGACTGTAGGAGGGTTTGTAACTGGGCTAGTTGGTTCATTGCATGAAGTTGAACAGCGCAGGGACGGGACTAAGAGCAGAGGCGAGCAGTAAAGAGCAGCGCCCGTGTTTGTCGCCTGTGCTCTTAGTCCCGTCCCTGCGCTGTTCAACTTCATGATGTAGCCGACGTTCACTGTGCCCGGAAAAGCCGTAGGCTAATACTGCCGGACGAAAGCTAGCCGCTTTATTCAGAACTTTTTATTCAGCCGACACTGTTGTGCGGTACACCCGGAGCCAGCTTAGCGCTCTCTTCCAGCACAAAAAAGAAAGCAAGTGGCAGTAAGCAAGCTCACAAGAACGGGACGGGACTCTAGCTATCTCCAGCCTTGTATTTACCCACTGAAACCATTTCTGGAAGCGCAGTTCTGAAAAGGCGTACGTGCGGCAACAACACCACGAACAACGAGCACCACTAACGGCAACAAGTCACGCCCCTGTCTAAAAAAAACAGGGGCGTGAGGTCACCCTTGAAGAAACTAAAAGATAAAAGAGTGGGCTAAAAACCCGTGACATGAAGGGGTGCAACGAGGAGGAGAGACATGAAAACGAACCGACCTGCAGTATGGTGACTAATTTTGTAGTTAACTTTTTTTCTCGTTATTTCTAAGAAAGGCGTTGAGAACAGGAGTACAAGGCTGTGTAAACTCTTAGCAACTTAACTCATTGCAAATTAAGAATTAGGAATACAGAAATCGGGGGAGACTTTTGGTAGCTTGCCATTCAGCTTTTTGACATTTGGCCCACAAGCGCGAAGAAGTGTTCACTTATGTAGAACATACACGGCGAAATAAGTAGATTGTGTGTCGACACACAAGCGAAATATACAAAACACTACGAAGCACATCGCGGTATTCCAGTTAATATGCGCCACGATTCCATGATATGCATCGGATCAAAGGGAGACTACAGACAGAAGGAGATTCGTATGCCAGTTTCACCTACGCAATCAGCAGAAGACAACAATTTCGGAGACAAACTTCTGGCATCACGAAACCAAAAAGCACGCAAAATAAAAGGCAACTAGTACGAAGAATACAAAATTTTGATAAATAGGATCGCTGTGGGGACAAGCTTTGCTAATTACATAGCGCGGAGAAAACTAAAAACGTACTGGAAATTTTTGTTACACGAGAACGCTGGGAAAACACTTTTGATAAAACGGCTTCGATAAAATATCCGTCGATAAGACGTCCGTCGATGCAATGGTGTTCGATTAAACGGCGTTCGATAAACAGTTCGGAACCCCACTAAAAACGTGACTTTGGCCCGTGACAGTTCTGTTTTGTGCGTCCTACCTCTACCTGAAGGGTGTACGTCACACCACCAATAAGGCTCCATTATCAGCTGTGTTGTGTTAGGCTGAACGCGCAGTATCCGCAGTAGCCCTTCAATAGAGATTGCGCTGCTGAGCACGAGGTCGCGGGTTCGATTCCCGGCCGCGGCGGCCGCTTTTCAGATGGAGGCGAAAAGCAAAAACGCCCGTGTGTACGAGATTTCGGCGCACGTTAAAGATCCCCAGGTGGTCAAAATTAATCCGGAGCCCTCCACTACGGCGCGCCTCATCGCCTGCGTTGCGTCGGCGCGTTAAACCCTAAAATCAATCAATCAACCTTCAATAGAGAGTTTTAGCTGACCTTTTTTGACGCTCCGCTATGCTCCCGATGGCCCGCTAAGCACAATCGCAGCGTCAGCGGCAGAAAGGCTTTTCGCTAAGCGATAACCGTATCTGCTTCGACGGGGAATGATTCGCGTCACTGGTCGTGCCCTGTGCGTGTGCAAACCAAAAGGTAATCGCAAAGTAAAGATAAGAATACGAACTGGAATTTAGTCGCTCAAGTAAAGTCAAGCACGGTGTTTACTGCCTTATTTCACCTTTTTAATACAATGTATTAGCTTACACGGTACAATGGTTCTAAATTATTTTGAAGAAGCCGATAAACTTTGGAATAGCCAAGACAAGGCAGTCTTTCTCGGCGCTGCGTAGAAGCAGCCCCGCAGTTCGGATGCTAGGGTCGACGTTTTTCGCTTCCGTAATAAAGCTCGTTGAAGAGTGTGGAACCTTTGCGTATTCGGAACCGCTTTCGCGATTTCGTCCCTCGCGTTTCAACTAAAGAAACGAAGTTCGCAGGAGCGCGTTCGCATCGCGGGGCAGCCATGTTGATATTCCGCACGGTGACGTAAGCTGCCGCGACGGTCCGCTAGGTCCGCTAAGAGGCCCCGGTTGCGGAGCGGGCCCGCTCCGCCCCTAGCGCTCTTGCGCGCCACGCATGCGCAATGGCACTCTCGCTAGCTATCGGAGCAGAGCGGACCGTGAGAAACGGTAAGCTAAAACTCTCTAATGGCCAGTTTTAGCTGTCCGTTTTTCACGGTCCGCTCTGCTCCCACTGCAAGGGGGAACACCATCGCGCATTCTTGGCGCGCCTGGCCACGAAGCGCATTGGCTCCGGTTTATGTGATCGCGCCGCCGGTACTAGAGCGGACCGTCGAAAACGGTCAGCTAAAACTGATTCAATACGCAAGGTCGTGGGTGCAATTGCATGGGTCGTTTCACAAGGACCGTTCGTTCCGAGCGTTCTGCCGACGAGTGCGTACACTCGTCCCACAGATACTTTCCCCTGGCGCATTAAAACCCTTGTGGCAACGGCTGGCACGAAGAACATTTGCATGGATGGGCATTACCCGATACTTAATGAACCTTGAGGCAAGTTATATAACGTAGCTCCGTATCACAACCGAGCCTTGTAGGTCCAAAGAACCAGTGATGGACAGCACTACATGTGGCCTTTGAAAGAATTGAAACTAAATTAACGCGAGCCCACACCATTCGTGAACAAATTTCGTATTATCGATAAAAAATGAATTGCACAAACGACAAATTATCATCTAGTGGGAAGCAAAAGGTGCCGCCATGATGTTTAATCAACGCGAAGGAAAAGCCACTAATTGGCGGCCTTATTTCCTTCTTATTTCTGTGTATTTTTACGCAGTTCCTGTGGCGTCGTCTTGTCTACAAAAATGGAGGAAACTCGCACTAACGCGTATGACTTGAAGGTAACGAAGATATGCGCAACCTTCACGACTATCACGACGGTTTAAGTCCACCATTACAGCCGATTTGCATCTTGTTCGCTTCTGCGACAACCTTTACTCCCCCATTGTTGCTGTAAATGGGGGGTTCCTTCATTTTTTAGAAGTGATAATCATTGGACATCCCCTTGGAGGGGCGTACGCTACCACGTGTCTTTCTCGTTCCGAGCAGGTGTTTCAACGATTATGACAAACGCTGAACTTTATTTTTTTGGTCACTCTTGGCCAATCTCCATAAGTGTGTGTGATTGGTTTGACAAACATGCTCCTGGGACGCTGCGCGGTCGGCGCGAGCCACGCACACACTAGCGCTGGGCATTTTCTTGGTCTTTTAAAATATCGGGCGGTAGCCGCAGGCCAAGCTCGCCAAGTGGGTATGCTTAGCTGGACAAAGGTGCGCCGGGGACGCTGGGTGGTCGTCGCGACCACGCGCATACGAGCGCAGGGCATTGTCTGGGCTTTTTTAGCTGCCGGGCGGTAGCCGCGCGGAACAGGCTCCCGTGCGCTCGGTATTTTCTTAGTATTTTTTAACTGCAGACACGAACAATAACTATTTGCTTAACAGCTTCGCCTTTAAAATAAAAAAAAACAATTTTTCCATCCTCACGAACAACTTTTTCAAGTGGTATAACCCCATAACGCTTAATATATCAGAATATAATTTGAAATGACAATGTATTTATTTTTTGACTGATTGATTACGAGGTGTAACGCACCGACGCTACACAGGCAGCGAGACGGGCAGTAGTGGAGGACACCGGATTAATTTTGATCGCCTGCGGGTCTTTAACGAGCACTGAAATGTCGATTGCGAGGACATTTTCGCTCTAAGCCTTCATTAGAACAGCGGCCGCCACGGTCGTGAATTGAACCCGCGTCCGTATTTGCTTTTGAATGAATATTATATGAAATAAAGCTCCAAATGACGTAAATGCTGAAAAGTTTATATATTCTTTACGGCTTTTTCTTAACTCGTTACACGAAAGCCGCACAAAATACCATGATAAAGCTATGAACCTGTACATAGGTATGAATTAATAGACGCAGAATGAGTCTAGTCTTGACGTTAGATATGTAGATGAATGTGATAGGTTACGGTAGAATTTGAAATGATTGAAGCGGCAGTACAATACGTCGTTTGTAATAGTTCCCACTATTGTATTTTTTTCATTGGTTATTTGTAATTACCGTGGTTCACCTGTAATTTTTTACCTTTCGCAGAGGTTCCGCTTTTTCCAAAACAGCATTTGAGTATTGCTGAGCAACTTTTCTCGTTGATGTATTGCTATTGGAAATTCATTAAGACCGCAAATAAAGCTTTTTGCGGGTTTTTGGCGTTAGGAATTTCTGTTTGTAGCAGTGCCAATTTTTTGAAAATGTAAACCATTAGCTTGTTTAGTAATAGCTTATAATGACAAAACGTTAGCGGGAAAATAAGCTGAAGGCCTTTTAAACTGTAATTGCGTGAATAATAACGTCCTTGTTCTTATAGTTATGCCATGTGTCCCCCATTTCTGATATTTTATTATTACAAATCGCTTCCTGATTGTTTTTTATAGGTATTTCGATACGTTTTTCCCATTCTGTGTTTTCTGGCTAGTTCATCCACTGCTTCATTTTTATAGGTACTAGCGGGCCACTTGACGTAAAGTAAACCTAGGAGTCTTGAGTTTTACCATGTCACAGCTCAGCTTTGACAGCCATATCGGTAGTCGGCTGTTATCGGCTAGGTTCTGACCAAAACTGTGTGAGTCGAGAGGAACACATGTCAATGAATTTGGCGGGAAGGCAACTTTCTGCCGAATGCCTAAACCTCATGTATGTATTTAAAAAAACTCACACTGAAACTGGCCCCTAGGGCGACAGTATCATTACTCCGAGTTTTATTTACCTTCCTTAAAGATTTATTTTACACTGAAGTTGGCAGCATTACAGAATTCCCAGTGCTGTCAATACATCGCCATTTACGGGGGAGTTTGGGAACGGAACACGGCTGTAACTCTTGTTTTGTCAAAACTATCCCTAAATAAATTATATAACAATTAGCTGCTTAGACCACTCTAACATTACGCCGAGGTTCACTAACATTTCATGTTGAGGTAGTTCACGCTGAGGTTGTAAATACTGTGGAATTGCGTCTGGTATACTTTATGGCCGTCTACGGGAGGCAATGGGCCATGTTTGTCGTCAAGGCCATGTTTGTCGCCTGGAATCAAAGTTCAGTTCATTCAAGCTCCGTTCAGCTAATTGACACGGAAATATGCTCACTAGCAAATTACAAACCAATGCCTTTTGTTTCGTGCACTTCTCGTTCTGCGCCGCAGTCCACAGAGACACATACAGCTCCTCTGGTTATCCACTTTCACAGAGTGAAATGTAAGCGAAGTTTCTTCAAAATTTTGGTTTTGTAAATCCAGTTACTATTCCTACAACACTCTGTTAGGTCTTTTAACTATATCCGCTATTGGTGGCAATATGGCCTATCTCTCGATTTTTTTTCTGTGCATCACAAATCTTACGCGTAAAAACTAATTCTGCGCCAGAATAAGTGGTGTGTTCCAGGAGCAATGATTTGTTCTGTACTACAATTTGATTGTTTTGATAATTAACTACGAATACTTGAGGTCCAGCGAAGTAGATGGTTGTTGTGCCAGAGCGCCCGGCCCAAATTGTTTGCATGGGGTGACGCGCCGACAGCGGGGCCGATTGACGCCTCGGCGAAACCAGACCAAACCGCCCACGGCCGACGGGCCCAAACTTGCATCGCTGCATTGTCGCCCCTCCTTTTCCGTCGCGGCGGCTCGGCCGAATCATGCATCGGGTGAACGATCGGCAACCGACATGTCGCTACTTGCTTGGATGCGGATTCGCTGAGACGGCGACGGCGTCGCCTTCCCTTTCCCCGTCGGTGCGGCTCGGCTGACGCAACCGCTTCGCCTTCATTCGTCGGATTTCAAACTTCGGCAAGCGAGAGTCCTAATTGGAGCGATTCAAACAGCTCGCGGCTACAACGGACTCCCGGGGGTATAAAAACCCGCACCGAGTGGAGAGGTGCTGTCGCCTTCGTGCGAGCCATGTAACGCTTTTGTTGCCCCTGTATACTGTATATAAATGTTTCTTCAACTTTTCGTTCGCTCGAAAACGTCATCGCTCTGCTCTGCGCAGCGTCGATAGCGGACGGAGCAAGGCAACGTCGCCACACCGGTGACTGCGCTCGGATGACCAGTCGCAACAGTGGTGACAGCGTCGGGGTTGCTGATTCCCAACAGTGGAGACAGCGCTGGGAAGGCCAGTCTCAACATGGTGTGCTCTTCTCGTATAGATATTTCGGTTACATATTGTAACCTTAAGTTCTTGTCTAGATAGAATTGACAAATATATAGTTTACCTTCAAACATAACCGAATCTCCGTTTAACCTGTAGTACGAGATTTCGGCGCATGTTAAAGATCCCCAGGTGGCCAAAATTACTCCGGAGCCCTCCGCTACGGCGCGCCTAATCGCTTGCGTTGTGTCGGCCCGATAAACCCTACAATCTTCAATCATTTAACCTGTGTTCCGAGGGAGAGTGCTATGTTAGTGTTTTTCTCGATAGATTCTTAGGTGCAATGGCGTGCGCAGCAGCTGTTGGTATGCTGCACTGCTCCTTAGCCAGAGCCACTAGCGAAAATTATTGGTCTGCTCAAGTAATGTTGAACACTTCCGGGGATGCCCTGTCCGCTCTCATCACGGCGATCATTCGCTATAAAAGGGTTGAGAGTTGGCCGAGTTGGTAATGATGCATCTCGAAAAACAAACTGCGCGCAAATTAATGGGGACAACAACACATGAAGACGGCACTAGCGCAGACTCGCAACTAGTTTATTATTGCACAATTCAAAGCTTTAAAAGCCCAACCACCCAATCCTGCGAGCATTCAATGGCCACCAGCGTCGTAGAGCAGGTGGAGGAGCTAAAAAAATCTGGGTGCCCTGATCATATAATTTCCAGGGCCAGTGAAAAGCTGCTAAAGTGGGTAAAATTTGACAAGGAAGCTGAAATACCAAAACAAAAACCCGAAAACTTCGCCGAGGTGCCCTATGTTCATAAGATGTCTCACGGACTAAAAAAAGTGGCAGGACGGTACGACGTGAGCGTGGTGTTTTCGGCTCCTAATAAGTTGGGGAAGATCTGTGCAAGAGTTAATAAAAAGGCAGAAAACTGTCAGGGGACATGTGGCATTAATCACCAAAAGAAGTTCGTACCGTGTGCTACGGGGGTCGTTTATTCGATGCCACTTGCCTGTGGCAAAGTATACATTGGCCAAACAGGACAGTGTTTAAATGTCAGGCTTAAAGAACATAACTATTCAAAGGAAAAACGTGACCTCAGCCACTTATCTTCTAATTGCCGTGCATGCAGACCTGATTGTGTCCCTGTGTTTGAGCGCACAGCCATCCTTTTCCGACATAAGAACCAGCAAACGCGAGAAATTGTAGAAGCCAGCCACATCATAAAAGCTGGTTCCGATTGCATCAGTCACCCCTCTATCGTCCTGCTTAATCGAGAAGTCGCATATTTAGATGCACATTGAGCGCTATTTCGGTGCCTCTTCTGGCCGTGCGTGTTGGGGGTGGGAGGGGGGTCTTAATCTATGTATGATGCTGTTATCTTTGCTGATTTTTCGCCATTCGTGCGCCTCAAAGTTCGTTTTGTGGTTTTGTTGTTACCGTTTTTTTTTTGTATTTTCGGCTGAGTGCGCCGAAAACTGTGACGCATTGGGGGCGTGGCGATTGGGCGCTTGGGCTTTTAAAGCTTTGAATTGTGCAATATAAACAAGTTGCGAGTCTGCGCTTGTGCCGTCTTCATGTGTTCTTGTCCCCGTTAATTTGCGCGCAGTTTGTTTTCCGAGATGGATCATGCGTACTTTTGGTTTTTAATTCTCTCTTTTAAATGCGAATGCATTTCTTAGTCGGGGGTTGTCGTGCGTTGGCCGGCGTGCGCCCCGCAGGTGTTATCTCTCCGCGCCCTAGCAACAGCTGTGGCGCGCCTAGCAACCGGAGCAGGTGGTAGCTCGGGCGGGAGTAGCGGAGGGCAAGGGGAGAGGAGGAGCGCGCTCGGCGTGTGAGGGCGCTCGCATCGCGGAGCTCGGGCGGAGAGAGAGAGAGCTCGCGCGCGGGCTGGCGTGTTTCCGCGTACCCCTCTCCGCTCTCTGCGCTCGGAAATATATATAAATGCAGTGGAGCGCGCGCCTCTTTCCGTGACTGACTCGCAGCGCACTCATCGGTGCACCCAATGCATTCGCATTTCCGCACGATCTCCTTCGGGGAGGTGGGGGGATTTTTTTTCTTTTTTTCACTTTTTCTCTCTTTTCGCGTTTTCTGCATCGTTTTTTTTCTCGGCTCCGTTCCCCCCGCCGAAACGACATCCCGCGAAACCCAATGGTTAACTTAACCGGGCGTCAATTACTTATACAGTAAGCCCTCCTTAATTCGAACATAACCATTTCTAATTTGCGGAAAGTTCCAACTGCGCGATTTCCTCCTGCCTAGGTCTGTAGATGTCTATGTATAAAAAGACGGGTAATTTGAAAGCGAGTAGGTTCCTACTGGGATCATTCGAACCATGCGGCACCTCGTTGTTGGCTTGGCGCCTGGAACACGGCCAAAGAAGTCCACCCGCTGCCCACACACGAGGCTGCCTTGCCTTGGAGCGAAAAGATAAAACAGGGTAAAAGCAATGTGAAACAGCAATGGTGGGCGCTTCGGGAGACGTATTTCTTGCCAACTCGATGAATGTTTAATGCTGTGCGCAACGCTGACAGATGAAGACATCTTTTGCCAGGTTTGTAAGCGCAAAAATTGTCGCTGGCAGCGACGACGAGGTGGCGGGGATGAAGCCCCAGAACGGCCGTATTCCCATTATCATGGGCGCGTCGAATTCCGCCCGTCTGTTCTTCAGTTTTGAAAAAAAAAAAAAAAAAAGGCGGAGAGGAATCCTTCCACCATATTCGCTCGTTAGGGCCAAACGTTCTGGCTCCAGCCTTCAATGACATTACGGAGACTGCAGTCACGAACGAACCTTTTCCCGCATTAAATTGCCGACATGCCCTATTGCTTCACAGTCCCATTGCACCGTTCTTCATTTTCGTTAGCTTGAACCTTCGTAATTTCCAAGTGAGATGGGTTCCCCTTGTTGTTGGAATTTTTCAGCTGTTACTCTAACTGGCTAACGTACACTGCTGCATTCATTTTGGTTGTAAATGCCTTCATTATTTGCGAGAACGAAATTCATTCCAAGGCACAAACCTGCCTTTTTTTGGAACTTATTCTTTATTAGAATGATCCAAATAGTTGTATATTCAGTTACTCTAGCGATCGCTCTAACATAGATATGTATATATGGTTTCAATTGGGCGTATTTCCCAGTGCCCTGAGGAAAACCATAGGCCGGAAAGCATTTTGCCCCCACTTTAGTGTATTTGTTGCACATTAGAAGCGAAAACATGTTGACTGTAATTATTTGTGGTACCACAATGTCGTGAGCAAATTTATTATTTCAGTTTCGTAATGTTATATTTGCATGGTAATCGTTCTTTGACTTGCAGGGCAGCCTATAAAATTTGGGTTGATGTTATGTTCGGGCTCCGCATGTAATTAATGAAGGCCGCCGGTGGCCCATGTATTGGCGTCGCCTCCGCTGGTAGCTACGATCCTGTGTCTCTTTCATGTAGCCGCACGGACGCCAAGTTCGGAGCCGCGGAGAGCGTGTGTTGTGCCCGTCCTTTTGTGTGTCAAAGGACGGGGGTGCTTAGCCTGAGTACCTCTGTCGCGCCGGAGGTGTCTGGGTCATAACACCAGACACGAACCAGAATGACCCAGACCAGACCAGAATGACCAGAATGACCCAGACACGGAGTGACCCCGACCAGAATGACCCAGACACGGAGGTGTCTGGGTCATTCGGCATAACAAGCTGACGGAAACCAGATTATCGTATCTCTTAGTGTTGAAAGCGCGCGCGGTGTAAGTTTGGAAAATCTTCGACTCCGGCGGCGGGCGCTCTTCGTCGACGGGTCGTTCGCCTCGACGATGGTCGCCTCGGCTGGCAGCGTCTCTTCCCGTGGTCTGTTCAGGTGGGCGGTGGCGCCCCTTTAGTCTGGGAGGGAATTAGCAACCCTCATTGTCCCGCCGCGCGCGCAGACGCACGGCGTCGTGGGAGGCGTCGCGCGGAGGGAGGTCAGCCGCGCGGGGACCGCTCCGGGCCCTCGGCTTGGCTATTGTGTGGATGCCGCCCGCTGAACGTAATGTGTGTCCACTTAGGCCACAGATGTCCTGTGTTTGCTTGTCGGGTGCTATGGCGTTCGTGGGAAACGCACTATGAGTGTGTAAGAGAGAGTGTTAGGTCACGTGACCGCAGGTGGGGACATGTGTGTGATTGGCTGGTTCCTGTGGCCAATCAATGGTTTGTAATAATTGTTTTGAAAGGTTTTTCTCTCTTTCCTGAACGCCCCCTTTTTGGAGGCGGGGTTTTTGCTATCAAAACCGGAGTGTTGGGTTTTGTCGGGGGTCGGTCGAGAGGGGATCTAGTTCAGTATAGATCTCGGCCGAACAGCCTGCTGCTGTCAGAGTGACAATGTAACCGTCACTCTGACCCGATGTAAACTTGGAGTAATGTAAATAGTGTAAATAAACCTAATATCCAGCAAGGAAGGCAGTCCTCATCCCTCACCCGCTCCAAGCATCGGTCGTCGGTCATCGGAGCGAGTCGAGATCGTCCTCTCGGCTCGCGCATCAAAAGAACATCACTATTTCGTCTCCATCAGTTCGCCAAGAAGATGGAGAGGCGGAATTTAACTGTTGATGCCGAATGAAATTTTGTTTTTGTTCTCATCAAGTCTAGTTACTGTGTTAAATGCTTTACCTGCAATCGTCGAGCCGTTGTTTTGTTTATCTCGTGATTGGAATGGTTCGCGGGCAAGCTTGAATCGGATATATGTTCTCAGTACGTGTCTTCAATTCTGTTATACAGTTAAAAAGCGACTTCGGGAAAGATTTTCTTATTTCTTCACTTCATTTATGCATTTATTTCATTTGTTTCAACATACTGCCAAACTTCCATGGTATTCTTGAAGGAAGGACATACAAAAATTCCCCCGCATTTCCCCGAGGGGGAGAATGTGAAAGTGCGAATGCACGGTTGTCGGCCCGCTTGCGGCGCTTGCGCTCGGCCCCCGCAGCCCACCGCCTTCTCTTCCATCTCTTCCATCGGGTTTGTAGTATCACGTGTACACCACGCAGTTATCAAGCCGCTATAACGCCGCTGAGTCGCCAACGCACGCCGCTGACGACGTAGTTTGAATGCGTTAAAGATATAAGGCGCGTCTAACACTGATATCACCGTCGCGTCTGTGGCTTGGTCCGTAGCGCGTCGCGCTGCGGCCCGCAAAAGTCCTCGGATCGAAACCTGGCGCCGGATGCTGTTTTTTCTTTAAAGAGCACTGCGGACGCCGCCGCCGACGCCGGCGGTGGATGGTTTGGGGTCGCTTATAAAGAGCATTCGCTCTTAAAACATGTCACGGGTCTCAGCGATGACGTGCGTATAAAATAATTTATGGAAGATCAACTGGTGGTTCTTTAGGAATGCGTGAGCATTATTTCCTTCTCCAATAGTAACACCGGAAAGAATAAGTGACACAACTTTATTTACAGTGCTCCATAAATTACAGCGCCTTGAGGCAGCGCCGAAGCGCAGATGCTTGTCGTGCCCGAACTCAGCATCGTGCCGATTCACCACAAGATGGGCCACCACGCATCTTTGTTCCTACCAAGTTAACTCGAAAGGTGAGCTTGCACTTAGCGGACGAAGTAAGACGGGCAGCGTGTACTGGGGGAATAAAAGAAATGCGAGGAACGGAGGCGCACAGCCTCCGACGCAGGCTGAACTATCTGATTGCAAAGTCAGTAAACTGCGCGCATGCCCATTTCTTCGAGAGCGTTTGTGAGTGCGGCCTACATTTATGTTAAATGCTTGATCAAGAAGCGACGCCGGTCGTTTACTTTGAGATGTTTTGAGGCGCCTTTTCACGCTGCGTCGCCACTGAGCAGGATGATCGTTGAAGGGCTTCATGCTAGCTGCAATAAGACTGCTGCGCGCTTTGCTCCCGAATGTAGTATATTACAGGTCGCTCAGTGGCGACAGAGCATAAAATGACGCCCCAATGTAAATGAACGCCGTCGCTTCATTATCAACCATTTCCCTAACAAAAGGCTATACCCCGAAACGCCCTGAAAGAACTACGCATGCACGCAGTCTACTGATAGTGCAGCCAGACGGTGCGGAAATTCTGTTGGGGGCTGTGTGCTCCGTTGTTCGTATTTCTTTTAAAAGCCCCTGTACGCTGCTTGGCGCAGCGAACTGCGCAGACGATCCGCGAAAATGAAAATGTATGAGCCTGCTTTGGCATGTACCCGTCACAAAGCAGCCGCAAGGTCCTCTGCAACGCTTCCGATAAACGCTTTCACTCTTTCCTTCGCCTCTGGTAATACCGTAAAAGCTATCTATTGTTATCGCGGGTGCGGAGCGGCACCACGTGATTTGCCCGTCGCAGCGGATACACCTTCCGTTTCTGCTTTACTTCTTTGGCTATCTTTTTAAAGTGGCCACCGAATGCGTTCATTACGGCAACAGAAGGAAATCCGGCCAATAGCCACTACATCGCTGTAATGACTTTATTCGAGCTGTCGAAGGAAGCCCAGACCGGGAGAGAGAGAAAGATCTTTTCAGCAAGTTTGTAAGTTATCTGGTGGGCACACAGCAGCTTTTCTGGCTGAGGCACTTTGTGACCCCTTAATAGAAGTACTCAATGTGTTGGATGACTACGCACGGCAAGCATTTAGGATTTAGAAAAAAAAAGCTGAAAAAAGTGTCGGAGGCTCCCTTTAAACACAATCTTCAAATGCGCTGCAAGAGCGTCAACTTTGAGAATACTTTTTAGGCGGTACTGTACGGGCAACTTACCGACAAAACAGTGCACTGAGTTGTTGTGGAGCCTGTAGGTGCAGAGAAAATCTTCTAGGAGGTTTTACGCTGCCCACCCCCTTCCCTTCAATCATAGGGGCCACTACGGCCCGAAGCGACGATAGATAGTTCTTTTGTGCGCTCCGCCATCGACGCGTGTTTTGCCAACCGCAGCCGGCCTTCGCGGCGTCCAGTTCGCGCTGCAGCCACTTACGTATGTTTGGTGAGGCAACAACCTTTTCAAACAGGGAGAGGTTCTTCGCCGCTAAAATCATCCCCATCAGCATCAGCAGCAGCAGCCTGGTTGTGCCCACGCCAGGACAACGAACCTCTCCCAATTAGGTACCCTCAGCATCATGAGGTAAGACGCTTAGCAAGAGCTACTGCATTAGAAAAACAGTATGGAGGCCAAGACAACGTCGTCTATACGGACGCGGCGGAATACGCGAGATACGGGGTAAGATCGGCGGTCGTTGCCTCCAGAACCGACCTTATTTCGTTTCTGACGCTTCGGTCATCAAACACCCAGCAGACTGAAGAGACGGCTATCAATGTTGCCCTCTCCCAGACAACGGCCAAAGTAATTATTACCGACAGTGAAGCCGCCTGCCGAGCATACCAAGCAGGTAGGATTTCGAGAGAAGAACTGCGGGTTCTCCTCCAAAGACCCCCAAAACGCAAGTCAAGATCATATGGACACCGGCCCGCTCTGCTCTTCGAGGCAACAAGACGGCACAAATCTTGGCGAGAGAACTCGCCCACCGGGCACCACACGAAGAGTCGTAGCGGATCTGGGAACCACTCACATACGCCGACATTACTCAACATTACCGACTAGCAAGGCAACTGTACCCACCAGTCACTCATCAGGCCATGAAAGAACAGGAAGTCATCCTGACACAACTACAGAGTAATACCTAAGACGACTACACGTCATCCATCCTACTCTTTATGATTCCCTATGTTCTCACTGGCAAGCCCCAGCCACGCTGTATCATATAGTCTGGGAAGGCCAACTGAACACAGACCTTCCCCCCATCCTCAATCCCTCACGTGAGCAGTTGGAGAGAATGTTGGCCAGCTCCTGTCCTAAAACGCAGCTTTTGCTAGCGGAAAGGGCGAAGACAGCCGGCCGTACCAACGGAGTCTTGGTCTGAAGACCCCGACCCCAAAATGCTCACTTCAACGTTAAATAAAGTTCCTCTCTCTCTCCCTCTTTCTCTCTCTCTTTCTCCCAATTACATGATAACAAATATGTAAATTGCACCTTTCTTCGCCCCTCCTGTCGGTTTTCCGGGACCTGCCCCGATGCTTACTTGCCAGGTGCGCCCCTCTGTTTCCCTTACATTAGGTAACGCCGGCCTCCATGTATTGCTCCCGCGGGACTACGGAAGTGATATTCCTCGGAAGTTCAAATTTAAATTCAAATTCAAATTAATTTTTATTTAAGCACAGTGCAGAAGTCACACAAGAGAAGGCCCGACTCGGGTTTGGGGAGGTATTACTAGAGAAGCTGTTCTTGGTAGAAACGTTCATTCGACAAGGCGTTGTAAGGCGTGTACAGCGATGTGGAGAGGCATAGCCTGGCGAGGGAGATAACAAGCGCCAAGCACGCGAGCAACAAGTTAAAAAAAAATTATTGGACAAGACGTTTATACAGGCAAAGCATTCGTAAGCTACTAAATCTGCTGGCAATGTTTATATTTTTCAACATTGTTGAGCAAACAGAAAACATTAAGGATATTTGAGGCACGACATAAATGCATAGACATATTTGCATTTATAGTTTAATTAGAAATACATGGCTTCTTGGATTTGGCCATAGAAAATAAAAAAATCGCCTTGAAAAAATGTTATGACCATGAAACAAAAAGCCCTCGCGGCACCCCCTAGAGGCATTGTTCAAAGCTTAAAAGTGGCAAAATGTTCCAGTAGATGGCGCGAGCAGTGGAACACGACAAAATGAATTGGAGAGAACGGGATACTGTCTTATAGAAGTTCTAGGAAGCTTACCATTGCGATTCAGAAACCCTAAGCAGCTTCGCTTGGATTTTTCGAAGTGTTGGATACGTAAAGTCAGGGAAGCTGAGTTAATTTTTTTTTGTGTGGAAGGGCCTCCAGGGAAGCCAGGCGCATATGATGTTCTTGTACCGTGTATCGTGTATCGTATTTCTTGGCTCATGTGCTCACCATTGCTCAGCGTTCTGAAAATACACGATTTACGCAGCGAACAATACCACAGAAAAAATGTCAACCTGAAGTTCGTTTTCAGGTTTGGCTTTACGTCGATTTCATTCTAAGATGCACGGGGTTCCCCAAGTTATAATGTACTAATCTCATTTCCTTTGTTACAAAAATTTTCTCCGCAAAATTTGTGAAGCATTATTAACATTTTCAATAAAATGATATACATATGATTATAATATGAATTAAGTTATAATATTTTGCCATCTAGTTTTACATCTGTTTCGACAGTAATCTCTCTGGTCGAGAGGGGTCAGTGAAACAACGTTAAAAGGCTTACCACTGAAAATTTTGTTCCATTTCATTTTATTTTCCTTAAATAACCCCAAGGCAGTTGGGAACTATGGTCTGGGCAGTAGAAATAGCAGGGGGGACGTACTAGTCGAGTTCGCAGAACGGAATAACCTACGCATAATGAATACCTTCTTCTGCAAACGGGAGAGCCGGAAGTGGACGTGGAGGAGCCCGAATGGGGAGCATAAAAATGAAATAGACTTCATATTATGCGATAACCTTCCCTGGCGCCGTGAAGGATGTGGACGTGCTCGGAAGGGTAAGGTGTAGTGACCACCGTATGGTAAGATCTAGAGTTAAGCTAGATTTCAGGAGGGACCGTAACAAGCTAGTACGAAAGAAGCCGAATAATGAGCTAACAGTAAGACGTAAAGTAGAAGAATTCAGGATCGCGCTGCAGAACCGATATTCAGCTCTTACCGAGGAAGCAGAGTTTACGACACAGGAAGCCAGCGACAACCTTACACGCATTACCACGGAGTGTGCAGTAGAAGTCGGGGGCCCGATGGCTAGACAGGATATTCGCAAACTTTCTCAGGAAACGAAAGATCTAATTTGGAAACGGCAAACCATGACTATCTCCGCCCAGCGGAGAGAATAGAACAAGCGGAGCTTTCGAAGTTAATCAATGAGCGCAAGACATCTGAGAAACGGAAGTATAATATGAAGAGGATCGAATACGCTCTGAAGAACGGAGGTAGCATAAAAGCAGTGAAGAGGCGTCTTGGCGTGGGGAAAAATCAGATGTATGCACTTAAAGACAGGCAAGGCAATGTCACCAGAAATAGGGATAAAATAGTCACAGTAGCCGAGGAGTTCCATAGGAATCTGTACAGTGGCCGGGACATGCAGGATAATGCCGAACGAGAAAGTAGTTCAGAGATAGACATCTCACAAGTAACGACCTAAGAAGTAAGGAAGGCTTTGAAAAAAATGAAAGGGGGCGAAGCGCCTGATGAGGATAAGATAACAGCAGACCTCTTGAAGGATGGCGGAGAAATTGTACTTGAAAAACTGGCACACCTGTATACGCAATGCCTAATGACGGCAATGGTACCGGAATCTTGGAAGAACGCGAACATCATCCTAATCCATATTAAACGTGACATGAAGGACTTGAAAAATTACAGGTCTATCAGCTTACTGTCAGTAGTCTACAAGGTACTTACCAAGGTAATCGCTAACAGAATCTCTGCCACCTGAGATTTCAGTCAACCTGAAGAACAAGCAGGGTTTCGTAAAGGCTATTCAACAATGGAGCATGTTCACACGATCAATCAGGTCATAGAGAAATGCGCGGAGTATACTGAACCCCTATATATAGCCTTCATAGACTATGAGAAAGCATTTGACTCGGTCGAAACCTCAGCAGTCATTGAGGCATTACGAAACCAGGGTGCAGACGAACATTATTTAAGAATACCGGAGGATATTTACAGTGCGTCTACAGCTACCATCATCTTTGATAAGGAGAGCAGTAAAATACCTATAAGGAAGGGCGTCAGACATGGAGACACGATCCCTCCGATGTTATTCACAGCATGTTTACAAGAAGTATTCAGAACATTGGATTGGGAACAGGTGGGAGTAAGGGTAATAGAGAATACCTCAGTAAACTCAGATTTGCTGATGACCTTGCCTTGTTAAGTAACTCGGGGGAGGAATTGCAAAGCATGTTTACCGCACTGGACAAACAGAGTAGAACCGTGGGCCTGAAAATTAATATGCAGAAAACTCAAGTAATATTCAATAACCTCGGGACAGCACAGCGGTTTCAGATAGGTGGCGAGGCCATGGAAGTGGCAAGCGAATATATCTACTTAGGTCAAGTTGGGACCCCGGATCCCAACCATGAGGCAGAGATAATTCGAAGGATAAGAATGGGGTGGAGTGCATTCGGCAGGCATTCTCAGATAATGAATGGCAGCCTACCCTTGTCCCTGAAGAAGAAAGTGTATGACAGCTGCATCTTACCGGTACTCACCTACGGGGCAGAAACTTGGAGGCTCAATTTAAGAGGGTGCAACTTAAATTGAGGACGACTCAGCGGGCAATGGAGCGGAAGATGATAGGTGTAACATTAAGGGACAAGAAGAGAGTGGAGTGGGTCAGGGAAGAAACGCCTGTTAAGGAAATCTTAGTAGAAATTAAGAAGAAATGGACGTGGGCAAGGCATGTAATGCGAAGGCAACATAACCGCTGGTCATTAAGGGTGACAGAGTGGATTCCTAGAGAAGGCAAGCGTTTCAGGGGACGGCAGAAAGTTAATTGAGCAGATGAGATCAAGGAGTTTGCGGGGCTAAATTGGTTGCAGTTAGCACAGAACCGGGGTAATTGGAGATTATTGGAAGAGAACTTTGCCCTACAGTGGGCGTAGATAGGCTGGTGATGATGAGGATGATGATGAAATACCCCCAAATGGGGATATTGCATAAGGGGTCGTGTGCGTACGTGAAACAGTAATTTGCAGCCGCAAAAAATTAACGCCTTGGCTCCCGACAGGTGCGCCTTTACCATATGTACTGCATCGAACTTCAAGTTTTGAGGACATTTTTATCCTATTCCAACCGAGTAGCCGGCACGCCACCCCCTTTTCTCGTTCCGGGGTGCACGAATTCACCATCACTGCCCCTCAGCATTTTTGACCCAACCATATTGGTTCCCTCCATTTTATTCTGCGATTGCCTTTTATCATCATTGTCTTTTGTTCATAATTTTCTTAGGTTTTGTTTCGTGGCGCCTTAGGTGAATTTCGGACTTCTCGGAAGAAACAAATTTCCACGCTAAATGAAGCCATGATGGCAGCACTTTTACGGACAGTATAATCGCTTGTATAAACGTGAAAATTAACAAGCGCCTCCTTTCCCACATAGAATTTCATACTAATAACTAGAGGGGACACTGGCGCTGCAATGGTTCAACCACCAACGTAGAGTTATGATTTTGGAGCTTCGCCTAACTTGAGGCTTGAAGGTTGTACTAGGCTTCGTACTTTTCCGTGCAATTAGTTTCGCTTTCGGCGTCGAAAGCGTCGGTGGCTGGTTCGGGGGCGGAATTGCGGTTGGCGTCCCATTCCACCGGCTTTAATGAGCAAATAAAGCACTGCTGGAATGATTGAACAAGGGAAGCAGTGGTATCGCCCTTTATGTTCTCCTCTAAAACCTCTCATGTGATACGCCATTTAAAACAGATGCAAACTAAGCATTCCGCACCAGGTGGATGGTACGAGCATTCTGTTCCATTCTCGTCCCGTTCGTGATGACTCCTGCAATGACAATACGATCGCGGTAGCGCCGAAGCCTAATACAAGTCATTTATCAGCAGTAAGTATGTGTGTACAGCCGGTAATTTTTTAATATTGCGGGGGCGTCCACCAGCGGGTGGGTCAACACCTCATCATCGCAAAAAGCGGCGAAAGAAGTGAGAGAGGTTGCATGCACAGGACCATCCTGAGAATGCAACCGTCGTCTGCTATGCTGTTCCCGCAACCGGAACACAGCCCCCTTCCGTTGCAAATCAGCTGCCTGTGTTCATGCGTGATGAGGGTCCACGAACGATCGCTATGACCGCCCGTAGCCATGCAAACCTGTGGAATACTTTCAGTTCCTGGCGTATATAGCATTTCAGGCTAAGGGCAAAAATAATATAGTGAAATGAACACTGCAGTACGATCTCGTTAAACCGCACCAGACGTGGAGGGACAAATGTGCATATGCAGCAGTAGAATGGCTTTACCTTTTGAAACAGGGCGTGGTAATGATTGTCTGGGGTCCTGCCAGTACTTTTGAGCCATAAACTATGGCTTACACACCTATCTACTGATGAGGCTATATGCCTGTAAGAGGCTGTCACCGGCATGGTTGCTATTTAATGAAGT
The DNA here is from genome assembly GCF_048455015.1 of Haemaphysalis longicornis. Lineage (NCBI taxonomy): Eukaryota > Metazoa > Arthropoda > Arachnida > Ixodida > Ixodidae > Haemaphysalis > Haemaphysalis longicornis. The sequence goes on along the minus strand of NW_027526203.1, from coordinate 117,370,993 downwards.
CGCTGTCGGTGCACCTTGGTCACAGTGTTGTTCCATTCAGTGACAGGCGTTGCTGTAACAACTCTTTGTATTAGTGGAGCCACGCTTCAGCGTACAGAGACAGGCATAATGAGCTGACACAGAAAGAGTTGGCAACCGCAAAGTGTGCATTTATTGTGGCAACATCGAAGTGCAGAATTCAGTTTCCCTCGGCAATCTCGCAAACAGCAGTCCCGACAGTTATACGCTGTAACACTGATAACATAAGCACATAATTGCTTAATTCAACTAAAGCAAGAATGCTAATTTACCTTGAAGAAGTTGTTTAGAAAGTTTTGAGGCTAGTGAGCAGCAAATATGCACAATAATAATTCAATGATAATGAGTGCAGGCAGCAGCAGTCACACAAATGTATTTATCACTCCACTCCAGAGCGACACGATATAATGGTACTACGATTGAGTTTGTAGCTACCTACCTGCATAGCCATTTTCGCAACTAGAATACCAATGTTAGCAGGGTGCTTTATGCAGGAACCAACAGAATGCTTACTGTAAGCCGGGAACACATGCTAATGCTATCTTGCGGTAAAAAGATTACATTAAGGAACCCTGGAAAATCTTATAGCTGTACAGCAGAAGTGCTTCAATCAGCATCTGCCAGCACAATAGATACACGGCAACAATATGCGATCAACGAACAAAACAAGGTTTTTAAAACAGCGTACACTCGGCATTACCATATAGAGCCACAAGTTAACAGAAATGGGTGGATCGAATCTGCAACTTAATAACAGCCATAAGTAGGTGAGGCAGCCTTCTACCTCCCTGAGCAGAATCTTTTGGGCCGTACTACCAGTGCAAGATGGGAGCGCAAGGCGGGAAACGGGAGAGGGCGAGAAATTTTTCAATCCACTCTTTCCACAGATATCACAGATGCATAAACAAAGCACTGCAGCCATAACGCATAATATCGGTTTTAAGTGACATTCACGTGGTGATAGCCAATCCCCTACGTCCCCCTTTCATGCATATGTTGTTAGAGGAGGAGGCCGCATTACAAAAACAGTTTGTGAAAGGTGCACGAGTGAACCTGGCTTCAATGGGAATTCAAATGGGCCGCGAGGACGAGTCATCTCCCTCCGACAGCCGTTGGCACCGGGAACCTCCTCCTCAGGAGGGTCCCTCATGTGAATACAACTTGGGGAACACGCTGGCCTAAATATCACGCAGAATACTCCGTCCTAATTCTTTCAGTTCAAAGAGCCCATCCACAATCTTGAAATGGAAGTTACGGCTATTGGTAGTTAAATCATGCTGCGCCTAGGCTATCGCAAAGTGAAGCAGCTGCTATAAGTCAAAAGTATACATAGAATGATTGGTATCGAATAACCAACTTTATAGCAGCCTAGAAGATTAGTTTGAACCTTGAGTGCCTAACACTCAAGATTCAAAGAACAACTTCCATGGCACTGTAAGGCACTCTCCTCACCAGTTCTTTCTCTTTCGTGCGCGGCTTAATGTACAGAATTGTTTTTAATATTGGCATATCGTAGGCTGATATCAACCTCTACCCAAGACCTTTTGCTGTTTTGGAATGACACGTGCCAGAATTGTGGTGTTTTTCACAGGCCGGCAGCGTGCCTGCCTTGTCATCTCGAGCTGCTGATTATCCAGCCAATGATTCTGACTTGGAAACTGGTTGCATGCTTGGCGCAGCTTCTTGTGTTCCCTGCTGGTCCGCTCCTTGTACTGTTCACACAGTTGGTAGGTGTAGCGAAATAGATGCCACTGTTTCAGTTTTAAGTGCGAATGCACTTCTTAAGCGAGCCTGAAGCGTCCGCCGCCGTCCGCATAGCAACAGCTGTGGGTGCGCGCGCTCCTCGTCTTCCTTGGCAACGGGGGGAGATGGGCGCGCGCTGCCTGGCCGCTGACATGGCACATACCCACGTGGGGGATTGGCCAGGAATCGGGCGTGAGAAGGGCTAATGCACCCGCTTAAAGGAGTACTGACACGAAATTTCAAAGCTGAGATCCGCTCTAGCAATCAAGTACAACGACAACACAAATAGGTGTCTGTGAATAAATGCATCTTTCTTTCTTTGTAGTTGTGTGTGTGTGTGTGTGTGATCTCTCTTTCGCGAACATTACCGAACCGCGCAAATTCAACTCGTGCCTTCGCACTTTCACATTCTTCCCCTCGGGGAAATGCGGGGAATTTTTTTGCAAGGCTTTTGTACTGATTTTTAGCGCAGAATTATGTTCTCTTAAAATCCAGCACACTAACATGATTATCTACAAGAAGGGCTCCAGCAACAAAAAATATTCAATGGCTCCGGCTTTTTTATAAAACCACATAGCTGCTGGCTGCCATGTCGACGCTGCTGTCTTTATTGAAACGAAAAAAAATTTCACCATCTCCCCGTAGGGGAACCCTGAGTAGTATTCGAAGCAGCCATGGGGTCGACTCAAGTTCTCATTAGTTTTCAGTTCGATCGTGGTGTTGCGGGAGGAGAATGAGGGGAGCGGAGCGCGCACGCGCGTCATTTATACCGCGGAGCTACAGTGGCGCCCCCGGCGGAGTATGCAGCGGCTGCCGTCGCGTCTCTAACACTAAGCTGCTTCGCATTATCGCGCGTAGAGCCACAGGTGTTGCCAATCGTTGCACAATCCCAGAGAGGAGAGGAGCTTCGGGAGGAGAGGATGAACGCCGGAGAGGAGAGGAGCGTCAAAGAGGAGAGGAGGAAGGCCTCGCATACTACTCAGGGTTCCCCTACGGGAAGATGACGACGGTGTTGAACGCGAAGCTATCTCGTGATGGATTCTTTGGTTGGCCAATCCCTAGGGGCATCCTGCCACAATCATCATCAGCAGTGCCTGGCCAGGCATGCGCATTGGGGGTGTGGCACTCAGGGTTCCCCTACGGGAAGATGATGACGGTGGTTGAACGCGAAGCTATCTTGTGATGGATTCTTCGGTTGCCCAATCCCTAGGGGCATCCTGTCACAATCATCAGCGGTGCCTGGCCAGGCATGCGCAGTTGGACGCCGCACAACGGCGCCCAGACAACGGCGGAGGGAACAGGCTCGGCCATAAGCTGCTTCGCATCTAAAAGAAGACACGTCTACACTGAGCTCACCGGTACCCAACAATATTTTCAAAGGGTCGTGTTTGAAAAAGACATGACTTTAGCAGCTGGACCAAACAAGCACTACGGAGATATGCTTTGAAGTTATTCAGGTACAGCTTCAGAACAAGAAATGCATGAAGGCAGCTTGTGTGTCATGGGAGCAATACCGCAGAAGCACCGTTTAGTTGGTAAAATGTAGGCAAGCATCGTCTAATCCGCAAAATTGGCACTGTTTGACACCTTTGAACATAAGTTAAAACTATGTTCCTTCTTTCGGTTCGGGTGCCACTGGCACAACTAGTGAGCCTTCCATTGCACACGCATACCTGGCTACATCTTGTGCGAAACCTCGTTTGCACTCAGTCTTTAAGGAGGTAAGGATTAGTCATCGCAGGAGAGCAGTGTTTGTGGGGGTGTAATGTTCACCCATGGTGCTTAAATATATCAGTGCGCAATATTGACCATCCAATGGAAACATGGAATTTGGAACAGTGGAATTTTGACAAAATAAATTAATGTTACAAAGTTAAGAACTCTGGTAAAACGTAGTCCACTGTTCCAGTTTTAACGTCTGCCTGCCTGCCTCTCTTAGCAAAAAGACGCCGCCTTCTGGAAGGTTACCATGAATGAAGTTAGAATATTTTTCTTGCTGTGCGACCTGATAAGAAACCTTGCTTTGTACATTTGTCGCTCTCAACATATAAAATTAACATTTCCACACATAAATGGCTCTACATTATGTAATATTTAATATTCATTGTGTAATATTCCCTAAATCTGTTTTGGCATAGATGGTCACGCCGACAGTTTTTTTTAACTTTGGGACCTCGTTCTGTAGCATGTTTATTGTATTCAACAATAATGTATTTATTATTTTGAATAAACTTGAACTTGAACTTGAACTTGTGGTCTCTACCTCGCAATATGCACCACCCTAGCATTGCACAAGGCAAGCACTCATGCACACTGCGAGGAACCACCGTGGGTTCGAGCTATTTAGTTGAGCACGCTCACGAAACTGGGACGCCTTCGCGCCAGCTCAACACCACCTCTGTTGGGCAGGAGGAGTATGGGGGGGGGGGGGGGGGGGGGCGGCAGAGAAATATGCCCAGTGTACGTCAAGAGAAGGCGTTTATTTCAGCCAACCCCTTCTGTTACATATCAACATCCCCGTGTGTGGAAAGGGGCGCTGGGCGCAAGTGTGCGTGCCATCGGCGCGCTGAACCGGTGCACTCAGCCTTAAGGGCAAAATATGGGGTGCTGGTCGATGGGCTCGCAATAGAAAGACACTGTCCTTCCGTTCCCAGGCACGTTCCGCACGGCGCGATCCTCGAGTGTCAGGTACGGCTAATATGTGAGCGAAGGGACTAAGGATCAACCTAAGACACGGGACGGCAGCCGGAATGGCTTGCGGGCTTAGAGCCGGCGCAAAAGAGCTCCGACCGGGTGGTGAGGGAAAGCGTTACGCACCTTACGCTGTCCTGCTGAGCGTCTCCCCGAACGGACCTCCGCTCAGGGCGCGCATCCCTCTTCCCGGCGCGGGGGATTTAGGGCGCAGTTCAAACTAGCCAATCAGCAAGAACCAGGGCGGGGCGGCCGTGGAGCTGACAGTGTTTTATCGCGCAACGGCTGCCGGCACTTTCACCTCGTCAGGAATTTGAAGCTTTGGCTCGGCCAACGCAGTGGCGCAGGGGCAAGCTGGCCCCTCGGGAAGAGAGGGGGGGGGGGGGAAGCGCCGCGCTGACGGCACTAAACGAGTGCTCCTGCAATGGCTCGGACGCCAGGATCCCCACAAACTACAATGCGTCAAGACATACGCAAATACCACCTCCACCCTGTGAATGTGGTCGGAAAGCAAAGCTTTTAATGACACCCACAACGATTACCCATGCCACGTCAGGCATGCAGTCTTTCTAAGGCAGCTCCAAACATTATCATTCCCCACTCCACATCTCCCCTTGTCCATCATATGGAAAAAGTATTTTGAAAATTCATGCTGTTAGAATTTATGTACTGGGTTTTATTGTAGTTCGTTTCTGCTGATATTCACAGCTTTCTTGATTCCTGAGATAGCGGAGTTAATACTATACCCCCTGTTTTAGATAAGTGACCCAATGTTGGTGCCGGTATCAAATCCGGAGGAAACAGGTCAGGTGGCTGAGTGGGTAAGGATTTGCGCTGCAGTGCCAAGGACGCGGGGTTTTTTTTCTGCTGGAAGCAGTAAAGAAAAACGCCCGTGTGCCGAGATTTCGGTGCACGTTGAAGACCCACAGGTGGTCGAAATCATTCCGCAGCCTTCCACTACGGCTCTCCTCGTAGCCAAGGTGTAGCTTGGGCTCATGAATTACGGGAAGTTGTTTTCGTTTTGTATTCAGGTTGAAAGACCCATTGGTGGGATGCTGTCACTTGTGGGCATGGCTGGCGACCGTGTGTGTCGAGTATGCTACCTCCGACTGGGCGTTGAATAAATGTCGCAACGAAGACATGGCTCCTGCTGAAAATGGGAGTCCTTTGTTTCGTCTCCGCCGTAGTATCATTGTCCTCCTTTCTACACTCGAGTGTCCGTTGTGCCGTAGTCAGGATTTAGGTGAACACTCGAATCTTGCGGCCTCAGTCGTAGCTTCTGGGTGAGAGCGATGGCTTATTTCCCCGGACACTTGATGGGCAGCGGCTGATAGCGAACGGCTAGCAGCAACAAGGAAATGGACAAATGAGCCTAATAACCCTGTCGCGTTAATATGAAGTTCTTGGGACGTTTTTTTTTCTTCAATTTTTAAATATTTTTCTCCATCCACTGAAAATTGTCCGTTTGTACTTAGAGGCGTGATCCGGCAGAATCGTGCCATAAAGGGCTTCGCTGTAGAGGGGACCAGTGAGGAGATGATGAAGAGCTCGAGAACACCCCAGGTTTGGAGTACTACCCGGATCTGAAGGGAAAGATCGTCGTAGATATCAGTGAAGCTACACTAGGTAAGAAAAGAGTTATTTAGCTCATCTTCACCGACAAGCCTAATGCACTAGACACATATCCAACGGCACTGTACGATTCTATACAGGATTGTTCAGGCAGATGGCTGCCGCGACTTGCCGCACACAGGAATTTGAGTCACGTACTCATTCGCGTACTCCTGGTCATCGTCATCGTTTTGCCAACTATGTTCACCACACTGGGGCCCCCCGGTTTCGGCGCGCTTGGGCCGATTTAGATACGTGTGAATGAAAGCTGAGAAAGCAAAGAAAGAGTCTATGTTTAGCAGCGACCATTTCTCTGGTAGGTGCTGTTTATGCCACAGGCAACAAGTGCCTCCACGGTTCGGAAGAAAATGCATGCTACCAGGTGCGTATGTATCTCCTGTTCATGCGCGCCGCAGTATAAGTTATCTCTGCCTTCTGCCGCTCTTCTGATATGCTTGCAGAAGCTTTTGGTCTCAGGGAACTTGACACAGCCATGAGCCATCTAATCCACCACGATACTCCTGAAATCAATTATGCAGGGATAAAAAATGCCTTGAAGGGACAGGTGGCCCCTCGCACCCTCAACCCTGGACGGTCCGCGGGCACTGGTTTCACCCCGGAAGTGCTATAGAAATACATGGAGAAGTCCTATATAGAAATACATTGTGGCCTCGTACCAAGCGTATTCAGGGACGGCGTTGTGACACGCGGCCTCATTTTGGTCTCTCATTGGCTGCGGCCGCACGACGGTCGTAACAGCCGTGCAATATCATCCGGTTCTTCGAACGGACGTCATGTTCTCCGACGACCGCACGACGCTAAAACGTGTCCTGTTAGATCTTCGCCACGAACAGTCGCAAGTGAATCTCGTGCTTTTATGCTCATGTGCCTGGTGCCTGCATTCTCTGGGCTTGTGTGGCGACATCCTGCAGAAGCGATTGTTTCACAGGCTGGTGCTTTCACGCATAAAGCAGTTATAAAACGATAAAGAAAATACAAAACAACAGCGGAGGAAGACTTATAGTAAATGGGAATACAAAATAAAGGAGGAACAGGAAACGCAAACTAAAAGTACAACAAAATAAAACATTGCTTAGCCGTCCTCGAAATAAATGTTGCCGCTCTGAGTTTACTTCGCAAAGTTATGAAAGTCAGGTCATCTAGTAAAACATGCAGGGATATACCAAACTCGTACGGCTCTCCAGTCCTGTGTTTAATTACTTGGTATCACATAACGAGACACGTTTCGTGGAGGCGCATATTTCATGTAACAAACCTCGTAATGATCTTTCCAAAACTATTTCAAAACCACACATTTTGATATACATTGTTAAAACCAAGCAATCCTGAAGATTTATAGACACTGATTGGTTGACCTCGACTAACACTATACAGAACACTTTGGAAATATTTTTCAGAATTTAATTTATTCTTTGTTCCGATGTTGAAGAGATATTGAAAAACAACACATTCCCAAACCACTAAATTTGTACACATACTTCATACTTGGCAACAGTGGTGCGCAAAACTAGAATAATAGGCTGCGGGAGCAGTGTAACGGGAGAAGATTTAATTTAGTTGGCGAACCTCCTCCGTGTTTACATTGTCAGGATCGAAAGGGAGGGGAGTGGGGAAGAGAAGGGAGGTGCTTTCGACGACATCTGCAGCGAAGTGAGCAGATAAGCGGTCAATTTTCCGATCTACTTCGCACGGTACCCTGTCCCAACCGCGAATTTCTTGGTAAAAAAAATGAATCCGTTGGTTTCGCTTAGCCCTTACTTGAAATCAGGATTAGGATTACAGGTTCAACAACAGCTGGTGATTACGAGGTCCTCACTCACATACGCAAATTTACAACATCTGTTCACATTGTTCTTGGCGATGCACAAAATTTTAAACTTTATTTGTTTATCTTCGGATTTTTCAGATGCACCCCGCTAGGCTTCTTGCAACCCCACCTTATGAAGCACGTCTCTGCGCGTCCTCGCCTTGCCCCGCCGAGACAGCGCTTCAAAGAGACTGCCAGGAATCTCGCAGTCAGCTCGATTAAGCTGTTCCAGCGGCGAGCCCGGTTAACGCTCCAGAACAACAAATCAGCGTGACGAAATTTGCGAATTTCTGGAACCAAAATGTACCGCACGCGATGTGCGTAATAAGGAGGGACAACAGCGGAAGGACAACAGCACAAATGTACGCGTTCCGCTGTTCCTACGCAGATTCTGCTTGTTTACTCAAATCGGGTGCTGGACCTATTCATTTGGCGAGCACGCACATGTTTCTGGCCCTGACGTGTTCTCGGGCCTTGCTGGGAAATGGACGTGCGGCTATTCCTCTGGTGCGGCCCTGCGGTTGACCCCGCGTTCACGAGTGGGATTCCGACGTTGAATGCTTCTCGTTAAGTCTCGTATTTCTAGACCACCTCGACACTGCTTCGCTTTACATCGATTCAAGCGTATGCGTGGGGTCTGCGCAAGTTTTTTCAGAGCCAGAGCACTACTACGCTCATTGAGCAATTCTCCACGGGCGCTGGCCGTCCGGAGGAGCCATAATTATCAGCCGTACCCATAAAACATCCTTGCAAGGCGTCGTCACCGCTAACAGAAAGAATGGCGCGGCAAGCACCTGCCTGAAGCTGGAATAGGACGTAGCGACAACGGGAGTGCGGAAGACGGGAACTGCCCCACAATAACTTTTTTCCGTCGCCTCTGATGACGGACGCGTTTGGTATGCCGAGGCCAACTTCAAACTGGCTGTGAATCTCTGGCCGTTTGCAAAGCTCGCGTTTATTGGACAACCAATGTCCCAGATTGGGAAACGCATTAACAGCGACATTTCCTCATGAAGGTAAAAAGCGAACTGCATGTCAAATAAACGACCTGTCACCCGCAAAAATGGTCCATATTCCCACAAGTCCCTCTCCTTCAGCCTGCGTGTGTATGTCGTAGTCGTGTATATAGGGAAGAGTCTCGCTCTCTGAGCTGATTATGAGGGCGTGGCAGGCATCCATGGTGAATGTACCAGCTTTGTAACAAAACTCCCTAGACAACGAAGTAACCCTATCCCGTCTCACATCTTATGACATAGACATAGATGTCCACTACAACGTTGATTGCGTGAGCTATAGATAGGGCATGGCGTGAAATTTTTCGCGTGGATGTGTGATGTTCGTTAACAGAGTAAGGGGAAGCATAAAACAAGAATATAGGGGAGGGAGCGTGTGCTGGCACCTGCTAGAGGGAAGGAAGAGGGCGACGTTATGAAGGAGACACAAGTCGTACTGAGTATCTTTTGTTGCTTTAGCACTCTTCCACCGGCTCCCTTTCTTATGGGTTCCTAGCTTGGGCAGTGTCCGCGAAACAGTACCGGTTCATGAAAACTGAAAGAAAAGATTTGCGCAGTGATGTAGCCGCACGTCCGTCGACGCCCTGCACACCACGGATGAGCGGCGGACCTAGGCGTCGCTATTGTTTTCGTTGGAAAGCATGTGATGCGACAGGCAACCTTATACGGATGGAGTTTCTCGGAGTAACGGGAGGGCCAGGTGCCTCATGCGGTGTTGGGCTTGTGTTTTCCCGTCTTGGTGCCGTTTATCAGCGTAGGAATGAGTTAGTTACGCATTCTTAAGCATCCGGCCATGTATTTTTAATTCATTTCTTAAATAAAATATGGCCTGCACCATGCGATTCATCCCGTCTTCGACATTGCCGGTTTCCAACATAAGAACCAAGCACAGGTAATAGCGTTCTCGCACTGGGCGGTTAACAATGGAATAAACTGCGATACAAACTCGCACAACGTACAATCATGAACAAAACACACCAAGCCGCCGTTTAAACTTTCAAAATTGTTTTTCTCTCTCTCTATCCTGCAGGATGGACACATGCATTCTGGTCCGAAGGGAAGCATGCGTGTGTACATGGTTGTGTGCTTCTATATGTCTGGATATTGCGTTAAATCTAGTATAAAGACCAACATGTGGAATGAGAAAGGCTGTTTTTCTAGTGATATATTTGTACAAACAATCAAGTGTTATTTATTGTATTTGATAGTGCATAATTTTTATTTTTATGTGTGCAAAGTGTAGCGCAGGATGTATTCTCCCCTCTTTTTACCCAGCTTTTTTTTCGATCTCCCCCATCAATTTCGAATGGAAAATAAATGAACTATTATTATTAATATTATTAATATTATCATAGCATAATTGCAATACTTATAGCGGGTGCTTAGCCACGCGGCAGCGGAAAAATTACCGGTGAGAATTCAACTCTCTCCAGGATACTTTTGCTGTCTTCTGTATTTGCGTGCATTCATTCAAAAGAACTCTTCACGTGCATGAAGCCCGTGAAGAGAAAGTATTCAACGTTCATAGGTATTCAACAAAATAACTAAACCTGTGCATCACCCACGCTTATATCGATGGTTCAGGGAAAAAATGGCTCCAATCTATGCTCTGAAGGTGGTTGGAGAGGAAACCTTTAAACGACACCCGCAACAATTGCCCATGCGACGTCACTTCAGTTCACACACTGGGCTCTACAAACAGTGAAACGAGAGATTCTGCCAGCCATTACTTCGAATTCGCGGGAGGGCGTCCCGAACGCTGCAGAGTCGGCAACGGCCGGGCTAGAGCGGTGGACGCCGCCGCGGTAGCCCGGCCGTGCGTCGGCAGACAGAAAACGGAGAGGAGCGTCTTTCGATGGGTGAGACAGCGGAACCTTGCCATCCTGAACAGCTAGCGCGGGACTACACCAGCGCACGACACAAGCGTGGACACCGAAACAATTCGGCATGTGAGCTTAGTGATTCGCATTTATACCGATTTAAACTGGTTGGCTTAGTAAGTTTGAGAATTGCGAGAAAGCAGAGGGAACATTTATAATCACTATTTATCAGGCCCGGTTGCCCCTTCCACCTTTTGTAATACCTCTTAAAATATAACCAAATTGGAATTCATCAATTTAGAAAACGGAGTCCCATTCGTGGCTAGCAGTGCGCAAAAGGTAGCGTTTCTCTATCGGCCAGTTGTCTATATGGGGTTTGTACGTTTTGTTTTCCCGCCCTTCAAACCAATCCTTAACGTATCTTTGCCGTTGGACCACTTAATTCCGTCGCGTCCGGGTAACCCAGGGGGTGCTGTCGAACAAGTTAATGAAGCGCTGCGAAGGAAGCGCAATGGACGTGAAGCTGCGCCAAAACAGGCCCAGAACAACGGTCGCTAAAGTAGACGAAAAAGCCGTACCGCCGACGAGCCCGAGCGGGAGCAGGCACCTCCGCGCGGGGGGCGCTGGGTAAATTCGCCGTGCCATCTACAGTGTGCTCCATTGATGAATCCCTCTGACCTGCCCCCCCCCCCCCCCCCTTTCCGCTGCCTCCGCCGCGTTAGGAGTTTATTGTCCCACACACCGCGAAAGAACCGTTTGCTGGTAAAGGTAGAAAGCTTTGCTTTAAAAATTAAACCTGGTGTAATTACCACGTCTCATACTTTTATGCCTCGGTTCATTACTTGAGCTACTCATTCCCTACACAAGTCACACGGGAGTTCCAACGTCCGGCCTTAATAAACGTGCGTGCGCGAAGCGTGATACTAGCACTGTTCGGTTCTAAAAGCCTTAGCGCTTTAATTGTATCCCGAATAAAAGCTGCAAGTTCATGTAAATGTCCGGAAATTTTCACAAGTACCTGGGAATGAATGTCATACTCCGAAAAAAATACCTAAATGTGGAGACCTTCTCAGTGTCTTCGTACTTCTTTTATGTCGGCCGCCAATTATACTGTCGTTTCTAGCGCAAAGATAAAGAAAGTTTCCGTATTCCTTTTGATTTGTTTTACTCACTATTTCGTCCTCAGTCCTCACTAAGAACATAACGGCGTTATTGTTAGAATGATGGTGTAAATGCGTACAGCTTGTCATCCTCGCCTACAAGTACTTTCAGCTGGCCTTGCAACATTTCGCGGGGCGAAAAGGGCGCTCTAAAGCGCGTCAAGAAGGGCACACACACATGCGACGGAGGAATGTGGGCGTGCAGGCTGACGCCGTCTGATTAATGGACATTTCCCGATGACGGCGGCGTGGATTCCGCAGTAGCTGGCCGTAGTGACCCTTACCATTCGTCTTCATTTAGGTGACTCCGTCGGCGGCGGGAGATCCCTAATGAGTGCTGCGAATTGGAAAGCGGACCAGCTAGCCGGTGCTCCTCTATCCGGAGTGCGCAGCTACCTAATTGAAAGTAAGCGCGACGATGTACCATCAGCGGGATGAGCCTCTCACGAGGGGGAGCAAAAAAAAAAAAACTTGTTCGAAGCGTGCACTCTCCGGGCCCCAATAGCATGCCAGGAAACAGCCATAAATTTTAAAAATGCTTCCTCGTTACGAAAATGAGGTTTGGGCATGTAGTATCGCCAAAAGAGGTACAAGCGAGAAGAAACTCGTAGTAGCACCGGATTTTATTTAAGACGAACGAAAGGACAAAAAGGAAATAGAAGAAAAGAAAGCAGAACTCTCTTTGAGGAGACATAAGTTACTCAGACCAAACGTTTGTGCCCTAGAAGTACGTATTGCTTGTATACCATTCTATTGGTGAAGCACGCAACACCCTGTTCCTCGCTTCAGGTTGCTCCCCTTCCCCAAACCCTGTTAATCCTATGCAAGACTACTCCTTGCAATTATATTCGTCCACTTCTAAGTGCTGAATGATACCACGTTCTACAGCGTTATTTCAAGACGGTTAATTTACATTTTAACGTTTCACGCGATGAAGCTACACCGGGCGCTCCATAAGTGAGGGCTCGGAATCACATATGACCGCCAGGTGGCCTTTGACGCGCTCGAAATACGACACCGGCTTTTCTTTACTTGTTTATCTGAAAAATGTCCACCGTGGGCTGAATCCAAGTTCCGTCTTTGAGCTCATCAGCACAAAACGATGATTCATTTTTAGTTTCAATACTCCCACAGGGCTTTCCGAATGCAATTTCTCAAACATACGTTGCACCTCCTCTCCGGTCTTATTAAAAACGTACGCGCCTAGTCCGGAGATCTCAGTGAACTCAACTAAGACTTACTCGCATTCCTCACTTCTCGGTTCACGCCTCTAAAATAGCTCTTTTCGACAGACTCCTAATCATTTCGAAGATGCGGAGCTTCCTTGTCTGAGTTTCCTCCTTGCTTCGAATTTCTCAATCTCATCACAATGACTTATTGTTTATGCCACCCAAGATCATCGGTAACCTTTCGCCACTACCAAGTCACACGATATTCCATTACGCTGGTGTTTTTACCAAAACAAACGATTTTTTTTTTCAGTAATGTGTACAGGGTCTCTACAGGGTTTTGTTATAATTTTCGAATGCTCCATGACCTCCGATGGCGGAAATGTCATTCGTCACCATCTCGATTACCTACTTGTTCAATGCTTGGTGAAAATATGGTCTTCCACCTATGCACGAAACTATTACAATGGAACGCAACTCGTATACACTCATCGGTGCGTAATCCTCCAGGTGTATATCACAGGCACTAAGGACATTAAAATAAAGTTGACATTTTTGAGGAAGTTCATAGCAAATGGCCCAATTGCGTCCGAGATTAACGCACGTGCACATGCATGCTCGCATACACGCACAAACGGGCACGCACACACATACGCGCACGTGGAATCAGCGTCTGATAAGTGCATTCATTAAAAATTGCATCTTATGGTCCGTAACCCCTGGAACATTTATTACATGCGCTCATAACTTAGGACACGAATTTTGCGCCTTATGAATTCGTTATTTCCTTCCGAGGGCTTTCTGAAGCTTAATCTGCGTCGGTGGTCGTTATTCATGTCCTCAATGTTGTCTAGACATCAGTCTACATGGGGGCATGTGCTTTTAGGCTGGTCAGCAACAATGGGTCTATTCGGTGCTGATGTAATTTGAAAAAACAACCACTAACTGACAACACAGCCCTGAGATTTTCTTTATGCACAATTTGCACTTTATTCCCCTCCTCCGCCCCCCCCCCCCCTCTGGTTCAGCTTCGCCGAGTGCAGTCAATATACCAACCCATTGCGCCAACCACGCAGGCTAGTGAACGACTGCAATGAGAATACCATTTTACTTAAAAATGCGACTTCCGCGGTGGCACAACACAATGCATACTTCATGCCCACGTTGCGAAAGGCCGCAGCGTGACGCATACTTCTGAGACAAAGGTGGTCGTCGACACCATCATTCGCCAAGCTTTTATTGTTGTCTGCGTTGATTCGTTTTCCACAGGACTGCATTGAAATACCCCATACTTCTGGAATTCTTTACACGCTTGCGTCCAGGAGCCCGTCAAACACCAGGCCTCTCTGGCCTTTGTAGCCGCCCTCATGCCATATCAGCTGAAGTAGGAAGCCCTCTAAACCTATCAAGGCATTGTGAAGGTTCATACCACGTCACGTTGCAGTTTCTAGCCTCGGAGGCTTTACAAATTTCGCTTATGCAGCATGTATACAAGTAATTCAGCTAAAGTGCTACCCCGAGCCGCCATCACCATCAATTCGACTCCTTTAAGACCCAAACACCATTAGCACGGGCGAGGTCTGGCCGGATTTCTTGCAGTGTTCTTGCCGTTACAACATCCTAAGTGAGGTTTGTTTTCTCCTAATGGCCTTGCGTGTGCACGTAGAGACCCTTGAATATAAAGGGAGCACAGTTAGTCTGCCGTGGGCGATACCCAGACAGCCCTGAGGGCTTTGTAATTTGGGCAAGGCTGACTAGTTCTCAGTAACTTAAACCACGTCGTTTGCACTTGGGTGAGAAAAGCACCGCCGTTATTTCCCCGTGAGGAAAAAGCTCTAGGAAAGGATCTCTACAAAAAGTCGACAATTGAATTTTGACTGCACGTGCAGCTTATATAATGCTTGTATTTCTGGACTATCGGCATGCTGAAAAGTTTTCACGGAAAGACAATAAAAAAAATTCCAGGTGGCTCGTTTCATGTGTTCTTCAACTGTCATGAAACAATCTAAAAATCTAAAATGTCGTTTCTTTGAGATATGACCTGTAAAATCTTGTGCTCAGACATGATTTTTTTTTAAGCGGCTAGATTTTGTGATTCCCACCGTCTCTGCATTCAAACGGCCTCAGGTGTGTGTACGACCGGTGCATGCTACCTCTGAATTGCAATTCAATGTTTTTAGTTCAATTCGAGACATCTCCTTACAGATTTCCGTTGTAAGTTTTTATATTACAGCACAGAAATAAAGGAACAGATATTCGACAAACATGAGACTCGATGGCGGCGACCACCTCCGTGTTCGTTATATTCGGTCGACAATGTTTAGTGTGGCATAGTGCGCTTAGAAAGAAAATTAACAATAAAATAAAACATGGAATGACGAAACAAACAAAAGTGCAACAGAAAGAAGTGCCTAGAACTGTTGTCCCTCCTGGTTGCGAACAAAGCCTACAAATCCCACCGTCGCCACCCCCAAAACTTGAATCTTGACCCGGTAAAAAACATTCTCCGACATCTCCCTGGAGCGGCGAGCCGTGTTGGGCGCGATATTGGGAGCCACACGGAAGACTCCTGCTCCATGTGAATGCCCTTTGAGAGCCCATTTTAAATAAATTCATTAGGTGGAGAAAGGCTTATCAGGGGTTTACGGGAACTTTTGATGTCTCGTCCCATATTTAATACTGAACATAGGGCAATCACTCCAACAGTAGTGCGGTGCTGCACTGATGCTACGTGAGGCGACAAGTGTACCGTAACTCCATAAAGAGTGCTTCTGGATCTCGGTAACATCGGCAGGGCTGACGGGAAAGACCTACTTCAGAAGAAACGAACTGTCAAAATAAGCTCTTCTCGAGAACGTTGCTTACACTCTTAGCGAAATCGGACTGGCGTGGCATCGGCCTTTTGGGGAATAAATGTGTTGCCACTAGCATTAGCCCTTTTTGGGACTAACGGAAAGGGTACCAACTGTTAGTCCCGCCTCACTCAATTCCTTGACGGTTCAACTGTTGGTCCACCATTAAGACTAACTGTTGGTCCCTTGTAGAACAACTGTTAGTCTCTCCTGTTAGTCCACTGGAGACCAACCGCTGTTCCTCCGAGTATCAATCGTTAATCTTTCCCATTACTCCCTACCCGCCGTTGTGGCTGAGTGGCCAATGCGTTCTTCTGCTGAGCACGAGGACGCGGGTTCGATTCGGGGCTGCAGCAGCCGCTTTTCTGATGGAGGCTAAAAACAAAAGCGAATCGAGATTAAGGTGCACGTTAAAGATCCCCAGGTGGTAAAAAGTTATTCGGAGCCCTCCATTACGGCACACCTCATCGTCTGTGAAGCGTTAGAGCGTTAAACCCCTCAATCAATCAAACCACATTACTCCCCATAAACCAACTGATACTTTGAAGAATGTTTATCCCTGCAAATGCGCCCCTCTTGATTAGCCGTGCAAAGTAGAATGCGATCTCTTGGCTCGTGCAAATGCATCATGGGGAGTAACTACTGTTCCATTAGACCGACAATTCAGAAAGCAAAAGTAATCAAAAGAGACCAGAAGCACTATTTATTGCTCACCTAAAATATCGCGACAAAAAAAAATGTCACCTTAAAGCTTTTATTGCAACACTGTGTAAGCAACATACACAACTCAAGTAAAGCGTACTTCACTCTAAATATCGGAAAGTGCCTATTTCGAAGGCCTGTTGGGCACACCCTGTCACGGTGATGCGCCCAGTAATGGCCGGTTCCAGGTACCCAGGGCGGCCGCATGGCTGCGGTGCTTGGCGCAAGCGTGCTCCACTTGCAACAGGTACTTTTCCGTTGAGAGGAGACACCTATCCTCCGTGTCGCTGTCGGAAAGGGGCGCATGTCGTCACGCTCCTGCAAGAAAGAAATAGGACGCAAAACGGAGAAAAACGCCGTTTCCAGCAGCCCTAACAAGCATCCCTAAAAGATACGCGAAAAAGCAAAAAGACAGAAGCAAAATCAACGCTTTGTGTAGTGCAGCCAAACGTGGCCTGTGAAGAGCACTGAGTACAATACTACGAAATAATAAGGACCCTCGCCACGGTCGTTAACAAGCGAAACTAAGGTATTGTTTTCTTTTTTTACTCCAGCAGAAAAGACGCCACTCAAACCTAAAACCAGCCATAGAACCTGGGGACTCATGCTCCCTAACTCAACGCATTAAACCGCTGAATCAGGCAACAGAAACCATTGATGATATAAATATTGCTCATTATTCGCTAACAGGTTCGCTAGCATGCTCAGAGGCGGACGCAGCACGAAACAAAGGCGTCTTTCCTCCCTTTGACGAGACATGCAAGGAAACAGACGCTTCCTGTCAGCACCAGCTCTAAATCAAAATGGTATGACTGCAATCAAAAATAAAAAAATTCGAGAATAAATAATTAATTATTTGAAGAAAAGCTGCTTTCCTGCGCTTAGGGTGCAGGTTTGTTGAAAAAGTTCATTATTGATTTTTGGCTGCGATGACGCAGAATGGCTTTTTTATTTCCAAAATGTAATAAATTCCGAATTTTCTCAATGTTTAACAAATTTCAGATATCAGCATTTTTTATTGGGTACATGTTTGCCGTTATGAGGGAAAGAGAAGTTTTACAATATTTGGGCTCAAAATAGCGCTGAGCGGTGACACAGGGTCTAACGTAATTTTCCAGTAAGTTTGTGCCTACAGTGTTTATATTAAAATTTGTAATAAATACCAGTGATACGAAATTTCTATTGAAATTTGGTATCACTACATGCTCTTCTAAAGCTTATCCGTCTGGCGCTGTTATTTTCGGCCATTCGCGCTTTCCGAATCAGTTATAGCGCTGCAAGGTCTTGACTACGAGTTGAACATGCATTTTTTTCATTTTTGGCTTGAAATTCAATAAGACTGTATTCTGAAAAAAAAAAAAAAAAGCTTTGAGGAGCAGAACGATACCACTGTTCTTTCAGAAGGGTTTTGTTACGGTGGTCTGACCACGCGTTCGAGAAAAACTTCATTTTGCCGTTCTGTAGTGGTCCGGCAGATAAAACGTTTGGGTTGCTCAAAATATCGAGAAAAATGCTGTATTCAGCCAATGTATTTCAGATTTTAGCTGTTGCTGTCTAATTTTATTCTGGACGTGGTTGGGGTTATGAGGGTACAACTAATTTTTCTTTAGTCAGCCTCAGAGTGTAAGCGTCCCTTGCAGATCACGTGTTTCGCCAGTTTGTTCTAAGTTTTCGGGCTAAAATGTCATGTTTCCAATTAAACTTTTGTATGCCTGGGAGTAATTCTTATACATTTACAACATGGTGTTGTTGTTTTAGGGTTCATATGTTTGCCTAAAAACTTGGAGCCCTCCAAGGTTCTCCACCAGGTGTTAACCACGTTTTATGAGAATTCTGGCTATCAATTTATTAAAACTGTTTTTTGAAATACAAAATGTTAGTGGTTAGGTTTCTCTTTGTACGCTGGTCTTGATGGGGTGGTTATTTATGCGGTTGGGCTGCTCGTTACAAGGAAAATTGCGTTTTTACTTTTTCAGTGTTCAGTAAGAAATTAAGTAAATATTGACCGAAACAAATAAAATTAGGTCGTCGTGGGCAGTAACATGCAGCGAATCGACTGGCAGTGGTTTTAACAAAATCTGACACTCTGATCTGAAGCTCACAAACCTCTAAAAAAAAGAGAGAGAGGGCGAAAGGGGAAAATCCGCCGCCGCGGCAGCTCACCCTTCACACGTCCGCCCCTCTGGCCGCCGAACAAGTAGAAACAATTGAGACGGCCATCACCCCCGCACGGGGCACCTTGAGTATTCATGGTGACGGTGTTGGCGACACCGCGGACCCCGAGCCCCCAACATAAACTGTAACCTACCGTGGTGATGTGTTTAAAGGTGAAGGGTAAAAGCCTCAAACGGTGGCCGTCGGAGCCCAGGTTAAGCTCCGGCGGATGGGCTCCCTGTCTTTACCAGGCAGGGAGCTCCGGGACCTCTCAGGCTATCAGGGTAAGGTTTGAGAAGAAAGTACCCCCGTCCCCTGCTTTTTTCTATGCCGTATGGAAAATTCAAAACCCCCCTCCAAACGTGATCGGTCCCTGAAAAGGGGCCGCACCGAAGTATCTTTCCCTCCACTTCCAAGCATGAGCTTCCCAAAGCCAGACAAATACTCTCGTTTTCTTGTTATCGAATCTCTTGACACAGCCCGCCCTCTTGCTTCACAATCAGTATTTTTGATTACAAAATACCTTGATGGAATAATTGGGAAAACCTATAATGCCAAAAAACAACGCACAGGTGAAATCCTTGTTGAAGTAAAAAACCAGCAGCAGGCAACCACACTTCTTGGTCAGGCGAAAATGGTCGATCTGGACATCAGGGTCACACCCCACCGCAGCCTCGAATAGCTCGCAGGGTGTGATCTCTGAGGCAGATCTTCTTAATGAGACAGATGCCGACATTCTTGAAGGTCTAAAGGATCAGGGTGTCACAGCCGTGCGCCGCATCACGATGCGTAGAGATGATAAGGTAATCCCCACGAAACATATTATCCTGACCTTCAACTGCTCCTCACTTCCTGACCATATCAACGCAGGGTTCATCCGATGCTCTATTCGTCCTTACATTCCAAACCCGCGCCGCTGCTTTAAGTGCCAGCGGTTCGGGAACGGAACCAACTCCTGCCGTGGTCGTCTGACCTGCGCAAAGTGCGCTCGGCATGATCATCCTTCTGATAATTGTCCATCGTCAACCCTCACCTGCGCCAACTGCCAGGGACCCCATGCCGCCTACTCTCGAACGTGCGAGAAGTTTAAGCAGGAGAAGGCGATCATTAATGTGAAGGTAACTGAGAACATCACCTTCCCAGAGGCGCGAAAGAGGTTCGCCTCTTTCCCCCTGGGGAAGTACGCCGACGCTGCTCGCCGGGGGGCGGAGCGGCGTCTGGTGTCCACAGGGACGCAGTTCAGCGAGTCTGACCTGGTCCCTCCGCCGCCCCCCCCCCCTGGGGTGCATCAGGCAGCCCAATCTGTCGCCACGCCGCTTGCTGAGGCAGCAGCGGCTGTGGTGACAACATCTTCTGTAGGGACCGGTGCCGCTCCCGCCTCTGTCTCCCCGTCCTCCAATGCGTTGGAGGGTACCGAGGTGATGGACACCACGGGCCGCGCACCGGCTCCCACCGCCACCGCACCGCCCGTGCCACTTTTGGCGTCCCCAACACCCGCGGCGGTGGCGGCTCAAACGAAGGGCTCCCGAAGGGGGGCCAAGTCCGGGGGTCCCGGTCCGTCGGGCACCCCTCGGACATCCGACGACGAGATGGATGTCGGGCCGTTCCTGCCTGCAACGCAGCGCAAGGAGCGGCCACCGACTTCCAAGCCTACAGACAGGCCTAAAAAGCCTAATCCCAGAGTAACAGCCCCGAAAGACGACACATGAACACACACACACACACACTCCATTCATTCTTAAACGTAAATAATGGGAACAGAAAACATCATTCAATGGAACTACAGAGGCCTCCTTAAAAATCTTGACGATGTGTATGATATCCTGCATGCCACACACCTCAATTCCAAACAGACAAATTTCTTGAGTAGGTACATGCTATTCAGAAAAGACAGGGTTGGGTGCACACACTCTTCTGGGGGTGTGGCCATAATCGCCCGGAAATCCTTAGCATGCCACCCTGTCACTCTGTAACAGTGTCCTTGAGGCTGCAGCAATTCGCACAATAATATTCAATAGATTGATAACGGTATGCTCCATATACATTCCTCCTGATCATGCACTCTCGAGCTCTGATTTCGAGGCGCTGGTCGACCAGCTGCCCGAACCATACATCCTAACAGGCGACCTCAATGCGCACAACTCTCTTTGGGGCTCCTCCAGAACGGATGCCCGAGGTAGCCTGATAGAGAAATTTCTTACATCTTCAGGAGCATGCCTTTTCAACAAAAAACAGCCTACATACCATAACATAGGACATAATACCTACTCACATCTCGACTTGGCTATTGGTTCTGCAATTCTATTTCCATGTCTTGAGTGGGGCGTGGGCACGGACCCATATGGTAGTGACCACTTCCCCACTTCCCTAACATACATAGGTAAAGGCCCATGCAGTCCATCTTCCCATAACAGGTTTAATGAATCAAAAGCAAACTGGAGTACATTCACAGAAACATCTAAACTACACCACACAACCATAAAACACCTACACGTTGAGGAAGCAGCCCAACTCATCACGGCGCACATACTCGACGCTGCCGAAAAGTCCATTCCCCAGGCCTCCAGTGCGTCCCGCAACCCAAGGAGGCCCTGGTGGAACGAGGACTGTAGGCGGGCGCGAGGGGCCCAGAACAAGGCGTGGGGTGTCCTTCGCCGGTACCCCACGCCAGATAATCTCATTTCCTTTAAACGGGCAAAGGCTCTTGGGAAGCGTGTGCGTCGTGAGGCGAAAAGAGAGAGTTGGCGCACCTTCCTCACTTCCATCAATTCATACACTGATACACACAAAGTCTGGACACGAATACGAAAACTAAAAGGACAACAGACACACAGCCTGCCCCTGGTTAGTACAACAGGGGACACACTGGAAGACCAGGCTAACACACTCGCACAACACTTCCAACACGTGTCCAGCTCAGCACACTACACTAATACTTTCATTAAACACAAAGCATCATGCGAGAAGAAGTCCTTGCGAGACAGTAATAAGTCGAACTCATCCTATAACACCCCCTTTTCACTTCATGAGCTGAAGATCGCACTCGGTACTTGTAAACCTTCAGCTCCAGGTGCAGACAGGATTTCATACACAATGATACAACACTTACAGGCAGACACGCTTGAAACACTTCTTCACCTCTACAATAAAATATTTCTTTCGGGGCACTTTCCACACTCTTGGAGGGAGGCCATAGTAGTGGCTTTCCTTAAGGAAGGGAAGGACCCTTCCTCTCCCGCCAGTTATCGCCCCATTGCCCTGACAAGCTGCCTGTGTAAGCTCTTCGAGAAGATGATAAACAGGAGACTCGTGTACTTCTTAGAGTACAATGGTCTTCTCGAGAGCTGCCAGGCAGGCTTCAGGGCGGGGCGATCTACCAATGATCAACTGGTTGCATTAGAGTCTTATATCAGATGCTTTCCTCCACAAGCAGTACTGCATGACAGTCTTCTTTGATCTTGAAAAGGCGTACGATACTGCTTGGCGGTATGGCATCCTTAGCGACTTGAAGTCCTTTGGCATGTCGGGTAACATGACGAACACGCTTGCCAGTTACCTGTCTGAAAGAACGTTTCGCGTGCGTGTTGGAACTGCACTCTCTAGGGTTCATGTGCAGGAAAACGGCGTGCCACAAGGTGGAGTTTTAAGTTGCACCCTTTTTATTGTAAAAATGAATTCTCTTCGCAAGGCACTGCCACCGTCGATTTCATGTTCAATTTATGTAGACGACGTACAATTATCTTTTAAGTCTTGTAACTTGTCTGTCGGCGAGCGGCAAGTCCAGCTTGGTGTGAACAAGCTTGCCGGCTGGGCAGACAGCAACGGGTTTAAATTTAATCCGGGAAAGTGCACTTGTGTTTCGTTTTCCAAGAGGCGTGGCATCCGGCCGGATCCTGACATTCAACTCCACGGTGTCTCGATTCCTGTCAAAAAGGAACACAAGTTTTTAGGTATAATCTTTGACGAAAAGCTCACATTCATCCCACACATAAAACAACTAAAACATAAATGCTTAAAAACAATGAATATCCTAAAGGTTCTCTCGCACATCTCTTTTGGTGCTGACAAACAGCTTCTGTTGCGTGTTTTTACCAGCTTGATAGGCTCACGATTGGACTATAGCAGCGTTGTCTATGGGTCAGTAACTAAAACATCCCTCAGAATGCTGGACCCTGTGCTTCTTCTAAGGCTCCGCTTGTCCTGTGGCGCCTTTCGGACTAGTCCAGTCGAAAGCCTGTATTTAGAGTGCAACAAATGGAACCTACAACGTCAGCGAGCATACACAGGCCTCCTTTTTGCTTTTAAAATTTCATCCATGCCTCACCATCCTTTTAAATCAGTTTTTCATGATACCTCCATGACTGAACTCCTTCTAAATCGACCATCGTTGTCTGCGCCCTTCTCTTACAGAGTTAGAGAGGAAGCGTCAGAGCTTGCTGTCTCCTTTTTAGATACCATCCAAAGTTCTGTAACAGATCTCATAGCACCATGGCATCTCCGCCCTGTCTCATGCGACACATCATTCACACATGTTGATAAAAACCGAGATCCCACATGTGCAATTCTGCAGCATTTCTTGTATTTGCAGCAGAAGTATGAGTGCTCTGAATTTTATACGGATGCCTCCAAGACTTCCACCTCTGTGTCCTGCGCGGCGCATGGGCCCGTCCTTAGTGTCACCAAAACTCTGAATAGTCATACTAGTATATTTACGGCAGAGGCTTACGGTGTACTTCTTGTTGTCAATCATATACTTCAAAGCCACATACCACAATCCATTATCTATACAGATTCCCTCAGTGTTGTGCGGGCACTGTCGTCAACAATGCCTTCGAAAAACCACGTTGTCAATCTGATCGTCAAGGGTATTATGTCTGTGCATGTACGCAAATTTGAACTGGTTCTTTGCTGGGTCCCTGGTCACTGTGGTATAGCCGGGAATGAAGCAGCGGACCGAATGGCTGCTGCTGCTACACTCACGAATACAGTAGACATAACCACATTACCCTACACCGACGTGAAACCACACATCAGACAACAACTTCGCAAAACATGGCAAGCACACTGGAGTGAACAAACAGACAACAAGTTACACGTAATAAAACCACACTTGGGACCATACACCACCGACACACGTAATAGATACACTGAAGTCGCCTTGGCTAGATTACGGATAGGGCGCACTCATGCAACGCACTCGCACCTTCTCACGGGGTCTCCAAGACCTCTGTGCAGCAGGTGCGGAGAGGCCCTATCCGTGATCCACATCCTTATACAATGTAAGGCACTTGACACAACACGACACAAATACTTCCCACAACTACACACGCGACATATTCCACCACACCCGTCATACTTCTTAGGAGATGAAGCTATGTTTTCAATCAAACGCGTTTTCGAGTTTCTTACCGACGTAAAATTTTTACATCTCATTTCTTATCATGCATGTTGACAACCTGGCCCTTTACACCAGTCATCATCTTCATTACGTTGTCTTTTACTTGGTTTATTTTTACTGAAATGTTCTTTTACTTCCATGCCACTTTCATGTAATCACTATTGTTTGGCGCTCTTTGCCCTTTGTCGGCCTTGCGCCATTAAACTCCAAACATCATCAGACGGCCATCACAGGGGGGAGCAACAGACCTTAGTTGCGGTAGCAAAGGTTTCTGTTAGCCTTTCCGTTGGTCCCATTCTCAGCGGGGGCCTAAGGTTTGGTACCATCATTTTGCACTAAGCCGTGAACTTGGTGCGTTTGTTCCTTAGGGGACTAAATGTTCTTCGCGAGGCGTCAATGCTGCAGGTAGTCTTATTTTTTCCCCATTTTGGCTAAGAGTGGCTTTTAATCGCAGCTCTTAACAGCGAAGCAGTTCAGCAATTCGTTCATTCCAGCGTTTCAGAAAACTCAGTATAACAGTACAAAGAAAGATAACCGGCACCGGCACCATTGGAACCTGTGTCTGCTAGATCAACGGAGTTAGAGTCTGACGTCTCGCCAACTAGGCTATTTTTTTTCCTTATTGGCCAAATGGGCAGAACAACACTCATGCAACAAAAGCAACCAGAGCGACTGAAAAAAAAGAAAACAAAAAATGGAGAAAGGGGAATTGTTTTGCTTTTATCGAGGTGTTAAAAAAGGTGCCCTTCCATGACCGCCAATTCAATTACTGAAATCATTTCTTCATCATAGCCCTCTCTAGCGAACGTCTCGCGCAATTTGCATATGTTTTCTACAAAGCGATAACATACAGAATGCGCATTTACATCGGAATTACGTACATCCGTACGACTCCTCCATATGGAATGCAGGCCCACGAGGGAGAACAGGTCACATGGCACAACCTCTGCGCCTATTGCAAGGTATCGGATTCCACAGGGTGCCAAGGCGGGTCTTTTTTTAATGTGCTTTACAGGACATGGCGAAATATACTGCGTCCCAGCACTCTATGAGCGCATGTTCAACAATGGTTTCTTGCAGAGTGAAAGTCCGCACCCTACGGCAACGAAGTTCCTTAGCCGCCATCCACGCCTTAGCCGGAGGAGTTTCTGTGGGCATCTTCAAAAATAAAGTCTTAGCTCCACCTGGCAGTATAGTATCTTTTTACCTCTCTGTAAGACATCCTGACCTGGGCCCGCGTGGTACACAGAGCGGTTCAAGGGTTCGGGAAATAAGCATTTGATCAGATCCCCCACCAATTTCTTGCGTATCACGGAAGAAGATCACGAGAAAAGCGTGCGGTGAAAAATCTGTGAGAGAAAACAACTTCCTTTAAAAAAACGACTGCCGCTGTTGCGGGTCACAACAGAAGAAGTAACCAGAAAATCAGCTAAAGCATCACCCAAAGAAAACTGCATAAAGGTGCTCAAAAACCGGTCTGACAGGTTCCGAAAAAAGAAAAAAACGCGACTCAAGTTGTCTCAAAAATAGATGAGGCAAAGCTAGCCCGCCTAATTTGAGCCTCGTAAAAAATTCCCCGCAATTCCCCGAGGGGGAGAATGTGAAAGTGCGAATGGAGGAGTTGAATTTGCGCGGTTCGGTAATGTTCGCGAAAGAGAGATCACACACACACACACACACAACTACAAAGAAAGAAAGATGCATTTATTCACAGACACCTATTTGTGTTGTCGTTGTACTTGATTGCTAGAGCGGATCTCAGCTTTGAAATTTCGTGTCAGTACTCCTTTAAGCGGGTGCATTAGCCCTTCTCACGCCCGATTCCTGGCCAATCCCCCACGTGGGTATGTGCCATGTCAGCGGCCAGGCAGCGCGCGCCCATCTCCCCCCGTTGCCAAGGAAGACGAGGAGATTCCTGGCCAATCTCCCACGTGGGTATGTGCCATCTCCCCCCGTTGCCAAGGAAGACGAGGAGCGCGCGCACCCGCAGCTGTTGCTATGTGGACGGACGGCGGTCAACGGAATTCAGGGTCGCTTATAAAGTGCATTCGCACTTAAATAGCTGCTACGAATAGTTCTTTCGATGGTTGAGTTCCAGACGAACACCGCTACATTCCGATGATACCTCAAAGTATTTAAACGAGAACATTACACCATGTAACATGCCAGATATTGGCCACTAGAAAAACATTACAGATTGTGCCACTAGCGAAGATAGACAGACTACGATCCCCCCCCCCCCCCATTTCCTTGTCTGTTTACGTATTTCGTGTGCCTTTTCACACCAGCAAGTTGTGTGATCCCGGGGTAATGCTGCAGTGTTACGCCCACGCATTTCTGTATTGCCACCCATACAGGAGGTCTGGAGGTCTAGCCACTACGCCACGACAGCGGGTCATTACCCAAGATTCAAACGGCTTAATCACTCGGCTGTGTCTGTGGGAAGAGGAATCACGGCACCTGCTCGACACAGAACACGGGATAAGGTACACGTTGCAGTTGCGGGCGCCTAGTTTAAGTGTGCGCGTTCCGTTCATTATTGCTGCTTCTTCCATTTGCTTCTTCTTCGCCGGCATTGCAACAAAGATGGAGTAAGGGTCGTTGCGGCAGCGAAGAAGTAGCAAATCCGCTGCAATCGTGGACTTAAGCTGTCGTGCTTGTAATAAACGTCGCGCACAGCTTCGCTACATTCAAGTCTTAAGCGTGAGTGTGAGCCTTCCGTTTTTTTTACTTCCATGGTAAGCCGACACCGTAAAAAACCGAGAACATTATTGTTCTGCAAGCTGATATAACAGACGTGATACTTATTTTGCCAAAACCACCAAACGGACGTCTGTATTGCCACCCATGAAGAGGGCCACGTAAAGGAGGCGAAGATTTGGCTCGGCGCCTCGGTGCAGTTCTGAAAGCAGTTTATCATTCCCAAAAGGTTAAGCAAATTCTGTAGTGTACAAGCGCCGTAGTGGTTTTGAAATGCTTGTCACTGTTCCACAAATGACGCAGGAAAACGCTTGTGGTTAAAAGAAAGCTTGCTTGTGGGGATGTCAGTCGTAGCCCATTCTTCTATGCTAGTTTTAAAACCAAGGAAAATTTATAAAATGCGACGGATACCCAAACACTCCATGCCCTTTCAATCGCATGACTGGGAGAAGCTCTCAACCGTATGTATGGGGCTGCAGGTAAGACCGAGCTATTTTAGCTCTGACAAGTACCACTTCATTTTCGCAGACCTAGCAGGATTTGTTTCTGGTGAAGCAAACGGAAACCCATCCAACTAATTAGGCCACGAAGAATATTCCGCTTACTGCATATCTGCCTCAAAGCTGGTCTTGCCGCAAAGAAAATACTCTCGTCTGCGTCGTCGCGGAGACAGATTTCGCAGTAGTCTACTGGGATTTCGCAGTAGTCTAAAACTCTACCAGGCATAGTGGTTGCACTCTCAAAGCCAAAAGAACAGACTGTACTGAGCAGCGCTGCCATTTTAAATTCTTAACCGAGATACTTTTGGAAATCGCGCGGTTCGAAACGAGAATGTTGCCCTGCATTGCTGTAAAAAATAAGGCCTTGATAAAATGTCGAACATTGATTAGCTCGCTCTATAAGTCGGAACAAAAAGGCGTAGGTAATTTTGTCGAAATATTTTTGAAATGGATCTTGTAGCCGAACCCCAGGATTTACTGGTTTTCCACACGTTCGCGAGGAGGTCGCGGGACATGAATGTTGAGGGGAATAGTCCTCTTATAACTTCCGCTCGTATCCTGACTGCGGACCCAAGGTTAGCAAGCACTGCCAGTGCTTGGCTAACAGTTAAAAGAAAATATGCGGTTGCCTGGGGGGATTGATGAAAAAAAAAATTACGCCCATCTTCCCGCGAGGGAACCCTGACGTGATGCGACACATCGGGGGGTTCAATTGGCGTTTCCATTCCATGGGTTGATTCTTTAAATCGGGTGAAACGGCTTGTGAACGCGTATGATGCATTCCATCACATGCGGGTGTTCTCATACGCTTTATATTCACAGCGCCTGAAGGAGAGGAGACAGCGGAGGAGAGTCGCGCATGCGCGCACTTGCGCACCGGAGCAGACGCGAGCGGAGCGAAGCGCGCGCGCAGCTGTTGTTGTTAAAGGGACCCAGAAAAGCCTTCTGTAAAAGTTATAAAAGGCTTGTATTGTCGCGTAGCACCAATATAGCGACGCAATGCCGTTGGAATTATTGATCTACATTCAGTATTAGCTGCGCCAGAAGCAGTTAAATGCACCTCTCCCCACTTGCCGATCGACTCCTCCTCCCTCTCTGCTTCCTTCAAAGCAGCTGGAAACACTGGGAATAGCCATGTGACATCGCGACGCCCGACTTCCGTTCTGCGCAAGCTACATTCCTGCGCCTAGGCACGCGTCAATCGCTGCGGACCCGCCTTTGACGCCTTTGCCTCGGGATCGCGCAGGAAGGAGGAAGAGCAGCCGGAAGCCAATGGCAGTGACGCCGCCGGCGGCCGACCTCGCCGGCGATTGGGCGAATCAGGGGACGCCTTCGCCGTTGCGTCAGCCGCGGTCGCCGTTGCGTCAGCCGTGGTCGGCTCGCTGCGGCGTCGCGCTCATCGGCTGGGAAAGGCGATCTTCAAAAATTGTTTACAAATTATCTGTACAACGTATGGGGCTCCCACTTGCCTCAAAAATCCCCCGTTATGTGTTCTACCACCTGAATACATTTGATTGCCACCTCCACAAAGCTTTTCGGGGTCCCTTTAATGCGACGGAGTGAGACGGAGTGAGAGTGTTGCACACAGCTGTCGGAGAGAAGAACGGGGGAGAGTTGCACATGCGCAGGTGGTGTGCGGACGCTGATGACGCAGGAGGGACATACACCAGAGCAAGAGTTGCGTCGCATCTAAAAAACCGTAGCATTTGTTATACGGGCGGCGTGAAGAGAACTCGCTGTGCTAAAGGAGTTTGATCCTGTCTCGCTGTGGTGACTTCAAAAGTATTTTTAAACATTAATGACCAACTGGCTCCCAATGTTCCATACCTAAGAATCCTAGGCCTCAACATACCGAAACATGGCTCAGGTGCCCGACTCTCCTTCCTTTACAACGCACACTTCCCAAATCTTGCACCCCGTCAGTCTCCCATGAACGACTCTGACGGAAGAATTTCACGGAATACCAGTCCTTAACCCCGCTTACTTTCTGAATGACTTGCCTGTATCCCCCGTTAGTAGTTATAAATACCTTGATATCTACATTACTAATGACGTCAGCTGGAACACTCACATTCAGCACATAACCAACAATGCCAACCGGATGCTTGGTTTTATTCGTCGAAACGTTTCTCTCGCACCCACCGCACTAAAACTGCTGCTTTATATAATGGTGGTGCGGTCAAAAGTAGAATACGCACCATCAGTTTGGGATACACCAACTAACACGCTCATTTCCACACTCGAATCACTCCAAGATCGCGCAGCACGACTTACTTTCAAATTATTCCCTCCCGTTTTGCTAGTGTAAGGCAAATGTAATCTGCATTACATCTTCCAGATCTTTCGACCCGCCGACAAATATCTCGTTTATCACTCTTTCATAAAATTTTTATACAAATGTAATTCTAAAAGAAAGTCTTTAAACTCGCCCCAGCTGCCTATCAACTGGCATAGACCCCGACTTGAAAGTTGGCATACCCCAATGCAGGACTTTATGATTTTTTATGATTATTTTGTTCCCAGAACCAGCAGGGACTGGAACCACCTCCCGGCCTCTGTTGTCTCACTAACAGGTCATTACACTTTCAGAAGCGCACTCCTTGGCTGTATAACCTGAGATTGTTCGCCATATTCACCCATTAATTGCTTGTTACTTGAATAATAATATTTTTGTAGTATGTGCCCTGTCCTCTCTGTAACGCCTGAATGGCCCTGAGAGTATGTAAATAAATAAATACACAAATAAATGAACGATTTGGGCTACAAGAAATCGACAGCATCCGCATCATTCAAGTCCCTCTTATCAGCCGGGTTACGTACCGTACACCATCAGTACCGGTCGTAGGGGTGGGCGACCAGTGCGGTCACGCAGGACGCCAGCGAGAAGGGGTCGCCGACCTACCATGAACGCCCCTCCCCCCATCCTCTCCACCCGACCCCCTCCCTGTGTTCTGTCCATCTAAAGAGAAGACTTCGGCGGTGCACTTTGAAATGAGGGAGAAAACGTGCGTGCCCAAATCATCCGAAAATGAGTGCGCGAAGGGTAAATTGGTCTCCTCAGAAACCGCCTGAGGAGGCTGCGTACGTGGCTTCCGTATTCACAAACCTAATTCAAGTATGACTTGTCTTACAACACTTTCAGGCGCTGTAACCTCTTCCCATAAAAAAAAACTCATGCTAAAAGGGCGCCTTGTCCCAAAGTTTTCGGCCCAAAAAGTAAGCTCTACTTAAGCTGGAAAAAACTGAGGCATAAAGTTTTATTTTTGAGTACAGAACTATTTTATTGCTGATATTTTCACTGCGTGCATGAATGTGGGCAAAATTTCATCTAATGGTGTACAATAGAGGGTCGGTGTTGAGAAACTTTGAACAACGGGTTGGTTTTCGTTGAGAGAGAATAAATCATCACTTATGTATCGAGCAGAAGTTGAGGTTATGGAGCCTGCCTGTGGAAGGTGTCCCTAGTACGGTATTCCTTGGCTCAATGAAATCTTCCCCTCCCATGTCGCAACCGGACTGAAGGAAACTATCTTATGGCCACCCGTGGTTACAGCTGTGTTCTCCTACACACATTCCCAAAGTGGCTCTTTGTCAAGGAAAAGAAAAAAAACATAAATCTGTAATTACTGGCGTGGGGTGAAAATTTTCAAAGAGAAGCATCCAAGACAGAATAATACACGAAAAAGTTGAATTTTCGCATAAGGCTAAACTTACCTTGTCTGTCCTGAGTATCGCTGGGTCTGCAACATTACTTGATCAGGTTGATTTCATATTGACTAGAAAAGTGGTGCGCCAAAGTTCCTTCACCCCAGACCATACCTCGGCAAAGTTGGCGCGGCTCACTCAAACTCACTCACAATTTTTTTTTTCGAATCACCACTCACTCAAACTCAGACTCAATGCTGAGCAGCACATCTGCGCTCACTCAAACTCAAACTCACATTGAGCTCAAAACTCAGAACTCACTCGGACTCAAAACTCAAAATGTACTCAGAACTCAAAATGTACTCAAACTCAAAATGTAATCAAAACTCAAAATGTACTCAAACTCAAAATATACTCAAACTCAATTCGGACTCAAAACTCAAAATGTACTCAAAACTCAAAATGTACTCAAACTCAAAGTGTACTCAAACTCAAAATGGACTCAAAACTCAAAATGTACTCAAACTCAAAATGAACTCAAAACTCAAAATTGACTCAAAACTCAAAATGTACTCAAACTCAAAGTGAACTCAAACTCAAAATGGACTCAAAACTCAAAATGTACTCAAACTCAAAATGAACTCAAAACTCAAAATGGACTCAAAACTCAAAATGTACTCAAACTCAAAGTGAACTCAATACTCAAAATGTACTCAAACCTCAAAATGTACTCAAACTCAAAATGTACTCAAAACTCAAAATGTACTCAAAACTCAAAATGTACTCAAACTCAAAATGGGCTCAAAACTCAAAATGTACTCAAAACTCAAAATGAAATCAGAACTCAAATTGGGCTGAGAACTCAAAATGAATTCAGAACTCACATGGCCTCACAGAGATTGAGACAGTCAGAGAGTGAGAGTTTGAGAGTGTGAGATTGAGAGTGTGAGAGTGAGAGTGAGAGTGTGAGTGAGAGTGAGAGTGTGAGTGAGAGTGTGAGTGTGACTGAGTGAAGTGAGAGTGTGAGTGTGAGTGAGAGTGGGAGTGAAAGTGGGAGTGAGTGTGAGAGTGAGAGTGAGTGTGAGTGAGAGTGTGAGTGTGAGTGAGAGTGAGAGTGTGAGTGTGAGTGAGAGTGAGAGTGTGATTGTGAGTGAGTGAGAGTGAGAGTGTGAGTGAGAGTGTGAGTGAGAGTGAGAGTGAGACTGTGAGTGTGAGTGAGAGAGTGTGAGTGAGAGTGTGAGTGAGAGTGAGAGTGCGAGTGAGAGTGAGAGTGTGAGTGAGAGTGAGAGTGTGAGTGAGAGTGAGAGTGACAGTGAGTGTGAGTGTGAGTGAGAGTGTGAGTGAGAGTGTGAATGAGAGTGTGAGTGTGAGTGTGAGTGTGACTGAGTGAGAGTGAGAGTGTGAGTGAGAGTGGGAGTGGGAGTGGGAGTGAAAGTGAGAGTGTGAGTGAGTGTGAGTGAGAGTGGGAGTGGGAGTGGGAGTAAGAGTGAAAGTGAGAGTGAGAGTGGGAGTGAGTGTGAGAGTGAGTGAGAGTGTGAGTGAGAGTGAGAGTGTGAGTGAGAGTGAGACTGTGAGTGAGAGTGAGACTGTGAGTGTGAGTGTGAGTGAGAGAGTGTGAGTGAGAGTGTGAGTGTGAGTGAGAGTGAGAGTGTGAGTGAGAGTGCGAGTGCGAGTGCGAGTGCGAGTATGAGTGCGAGTGTGAGTGTGAGTGTGAGTGAGAGTGTGTACCTTTTGCTGTATCTCTTTTGCGATATCCTCATAATTATAACCAGAAAGCATTTGCATATTTGTCCCACGTGACCCCCTCGACGAGACCTTTAATTTGATACCCCACACACCCTAGCAGGGTCATATGGAATTCATACCAGTCAAACTAACCATGACTCATGACTAACCAAGACGCATTATTTAGGTGTCCGACATGATTCCCCTAACTGGAACCTTCAATTTGACGCCCCACATGCTTCAGCGGCCTCACCTTGAATTTAACCCCATCTATGACTCATAATGACCATCTCATGATTCGAACTACGAAGCCTTTATTTATTTGTACCACGTGATTCCCCTCTTCAAGACCGTAAATTTGATACCCTACACTCCCTAGCGGGGTCACTTCGAATTTTACCCCAATATAAGACTCGCCATGACAATCTAATGGTTATAACCAGGAAGCATTTTTGTATTTCTCCCACGTGATTCGGCTCATCAAGACCATTGATTTGATACCCATCACATCCTAGCGGAATCAATTTGAACGTTAAACCAATCAATGACTAACCATGACTATCTCATGATATAGCCCTACCACATTTTTGTCCCACGTGATTTTCCTTATCGGAACCTTCAATTTGATACCCTGGACACCCAGTGGCATTATTGTGAATTTTAACCTAATTTATGACCCATTTTGACTATGTCATTATAATAATCAGGAAGCACGTGATTACCCTCATCGAGACCTTTAATTTGATACGCCCTAGCGTCATGAACCTGAATTTTAACCGAATCTTTGATTTACCATGACTACGTCATGATATATCCATATCTCATGTTCGTCCCGAATGATTCCCCACATCGAGACCTTGAATTTGATTCCCCACATGCCCTCGCAGCGTCATTTTGAATTTTAACCCAATCTATGACTCATTATGACTGCCTGATGAGTACAATCAGGAAGCATTTTTTTTATTTACCCCGCGTGATTCCGTTAATCCGGACCTTTCATTCGATACCTTACACGCCTTAGCCTCATCAGTTTCACTTTTCACCCAATCTAATGTGGTCATTATTCTGTCTTAAGGGGCGCTGCCCAGTCAATTCAGCTAATTCATTTGAAACAGTAGAAAGGACAGCCCCTGCCCCCATTTCCCCCCGGCTCTCACCTCTTCCTTTGTGACCCCTAGTATATCAAGCCGTTAACAGTAGCAGGCGAACAACCAGCACGCCAGCGCCGCCGTGTGCTTTCCCACCACCCTTTCCCACGCTCTTAGTGGATGCGTCAGGAGGAAAAGCTAAGACAACCCTTTTTTATGACCTCACCAGTCAATTATCACTCACGCGCCCAGCCGCGAAAATTAGGTATACAGCAAGTGCTTATGGCCATAAAAATTCAACAAGAAACTAAAAAAAATCAGACACCACCTCCTCCCAACCGATCATGCAGATCGCGATTGGTGCCATACCCGCAGGTAACTTGAATTCCGAGCCCACAGTGACGCATGAAACTTAACAGCCAACCATAGCTGCCTGCTAGGCTACTCATGGACTTAAAACTCCTATTTACTCAGAACTCAAAATGTACTCAAAACTCAATATGTAATCAAACTCAAAATGTGCTCAAACTCAAAATGTACTCAGAACTCAAAATGGACTCAAACTCAAAATGTACTCAGAACTCAAAATGGACTCAAACTCAAAATGGACTCAAACTCAAAATGTACTCAAAACTCAATATGTAATCAAACTCAAAATGTACCCAAACTCAAAATGTACTCAGAACTCAAAATGGACTCAAACTCAAAATGTACTCAGAACTCAAAATGGACTCAAACTCAAAATGGACTCAGAACTCAAAATGAGCTCAAACTCAAATTGTACTCAGAACTCAAAATGAACTCAAACGCAAAATCGACTCAAACTCAAAATGTACTCAGAACTCAAAATGGACTCAAACTCAAAATGTACTCAGAACTCAAAATGGACTCAAACTCAAAATGTACTCAGAACTCAAAATGGACTCAAACTCAAAATGTACTCAGAACTCAAAATGGACTCAAACTCAAAATGTACTCAGAACTCAAAATGGACTCAAACTCAAAATGTACTCAGAACTCAAAATGGACTCAAACTCAATCGGACTCAAACTCAGTCGTGATCACTCGGCTCAAACTCACTCAAGCTCAAACTCACCATGCCACACTAGCCTCGCGCTCACTTAAACTCAAACTCACGCGTGAGTTTGAGTCCAAATGAGTCTGAGTGAGTGGACTCATGAGTGAGTTTGCCGACCTCTGCTCAAAACGCAATATGTAATCAAACTCAAAATGTGCTGAAACTCAAAATGTACTCAGAACTCAAAATGGACTCAAACTCAAAATGTACTCAGAACTCAAAATGGACTCAAACTCAAAATGGACTCAAACTCAAAATGTACTCAGAACTCAAAATGAGCTCAAACTCAAATTGTACTCAGAACTCAAAATGAACTCAAACTCAAAATGGACTCAAACTCAAAATGTACTCAGAACTCAAAATGGACTCAAACTCAAAATGTACTCAGAACTCAAAATGGACTCAAACTCAAATTGTACTCAGAACTCAAAATGGACTCAAACTCAAAATGTACTCAGAACTCAAAATGGACTCAAACTCAAAATGTACTCAGAACTCAAAATGGACTCAAACTCAAAATGTACTCAGAACTCAAAATGGACTCAAACTCAAAATGTACTCAGAACTCAAAATGGACTCAAACTCAAAATGTACTCAGAACTCAAAATGGACTCAAACTCAATCGGACTCAAACTCAGTCGTGATCACTCGGCTCAAACTCACTCAAGCTCAAACTCACCATGCCACACTAGCCTCGCGCTCACTCAAACTCAAACTCACGCGTGAGTTTGAGTCCAAATGAGTCTGAGTGAGTGGACTCATGAGTGAGTTTGCCGACCTCTGCCCCAGACTACACTTATTCCGCAGGGAATAATTCGTGGTGATAAATCTAATATTTTTTACACTGTCTATACGTCAATGCCAAAATATGCCTCAACTCCACTGTCACCAAGTCTTCGCATTTTAAGCCGTATTATCTGCTTGCACTGTACATGATCTGTGACCTACTGGGACCTTAGGCGGCGTCATGGTGACACTTTCTATTGATTCGCGATCTCGGTTCAGTCTTCAGCCGTTCAAATAAATAGCTCGCGTAGATGAACTGTCAAACGCCATTTTGTTTTACAGTTAGATATCCAACTGAAGAAAAAAAGGA
The DNA here is from genome assembly GCF_048455015.1 of Haemaphysalis longicornis. NCBI lineage: Eukaryota > Metazoa > Arthropoda > Arachnida > Ixodida > Ixodidae > Haemaphysalis > Haemaphysalis longicornis. Next base: position 117,335,002 of record NW_027526203.1, on the reverse strand, counting down.
GAAGAATCACTCGCGAAAAAGTAATATAGAAAAAAACCCAATGGCCTTTCGTCAAGAAGAATGACCAGCCTAGGCTGTGGTGCTGGGACTCCACGTGAAAGACAATATGCTTTGACCGGGACATTGTCTAAAGAGTGCACGCAGCAAATCACCTTTGCTTGTAATTTGCTATTGCATATACATGTTAATTATAATGTTAATTATAACTGTTAATTACCTGAATGCAATTTGGACGGGCTATAGTTTTGTTTCAGCGGGAAAAGATGGGGCTGTCCGTTTCCCTCCCGTAGAAGTACATGCATTGATAACAGACTGGAGTTAGATAATATTTACAACTTTGCTGTGAACTATGTAATTTTCATAAGTAATTGAAACTTGGCCTCATGTTAGAGTAGTCTTATCGGCTAATTGCTGTGATTTGTTTCGGGGTAGTTTCAATAAAATGAGAATTACAGCCCATTCATGAAACCACAATCACTCCGTAGGTGGCCACGTACAGTGAGAGCAGACGGGAATTCCGCAATATTTATAACTTCAGTGTGAACTAACTACAAGTAAACAAATCTCGGCGTAAAGATAGAGTCGTCCTAGCGGCTAATTGCCATATTATTGTTTCTGTAGAGTTTTTGTTAAACAAGAGTTACAGCCACTATCTGTAATGCTACTCACTCCGAAAATAGACATGCTTCACTGTGCAACGGTCAATGTGGCAAAGGCATCTTACAAAGCCCAAGCTTACTCCGATCCCCGTAAAGCCGCTTCACCTCTAAACACAAATGCATTGCTGAAAGGGCATTTTTCGAGTGGAAGTAGAAGCCGTCTTATATCAAAATATGGAGGCCCTAGGAAAGAGAGAGACAAAAAAAATAAACGTTTATTTTTCTGAAGACAAGTTAGGTGTTGATCTTTGCCGGATCGATGTGGTAGGTATCCTGACTCAGGGAAACCTCTGGCGGTAGCAGCCGTCTTTGCCCTCTTCACCAAAATTGTTTTCGTTTTCCGGATCCTCGTCGACGAGATGTGCCTTTCACGTTTTAGCAATGTCATGTTCACCGGTTGTACGAGCGCTTGAATTATCTTCTGGTGCGGAAGTAGGGGTCGTTTAACGAGGCTTGGTTATTCACAGGTACGTGTTTGCGGCGTTCCTCGCAAGGGCACTCCAGAATCGTATGTTTCAAGGTGTCGGGTGCCTCGCAGTAAGGGCAGAGATACGGAAATTGCGTCGCATAGGGGCGGTTCATGATTATTCTGTGTGTTTACGTGTTCTTTTGGACGCGGCGAAAGACTGGCTTTCTTTCTTGGTGAGATGGGCGTGGGAGAGTGATATCTCCTCCGCTCATGTCGGTAGTGCTGCAATATGGCCTATGTGCAGCTTTCCGGCCCATCGAAATTCTTGCAGAAGTAATTACTTTAGGGTCATTTATAGTTTTTAAAGCATTTTGGCACTGTTATACTGAGGACTAAAGCTTGCATTGTGCAGAGTTTCAAGTTTTGCACCTAACGGGCCGGGCAGAGGGGCGCCTTGGCTGCAGTTCGCACAGGGCGCTGCATGAGGTTCGGGCGACCCTGGACACCGTATTTGGCCCTGCTACCCGCGGAAAAGAAGAAAATAAATTTCGTCTTACGTCACGCCTACAAGGGGGCCCGTGGACTGCCTCCGAGAACAGCCCCAAGGAAACTTCTGCAGCTCGGTGTCCGTAATATATGTGAGAAACCAGAGGCGTGGGAACAGGGGGTGCAGGGGGCACTCTTTTACAGATGGGGTAGCACGGCTCCCGCAGTCAAGGGGCACAAGAATACTGATGCTTACTGCCAGATGGCAAGGGAATGTGAGGTTTATTTGCCGAAGGCAAACTCCCTAAGTATTAGGTGATATTCAGCCAAAATCCAGGTGGCGCAGGTCACTAATTGAACATTTGTTGTCTTTATGACAGCCCCCAAACCAAACAATGGTGCTTTCGACGTTCCCCATCTTCAGTAGATATATAGATGAAATGCCTTCATATGAAACCTTTTACAGGGATTCCCATCTCAAATATTCTATGCCTGCGGTATCACTCAAATGATCGATTGTATACTGTCTTTGCCCCTCGTATCCTGATCATACTATCATGAAACGAGACAGCTCCACTGGAATATATAACCAGTAGCTCTTTACGCTAACCACCTCACATTTATTAGAAAATTGTTGTTCCAGGAGCGGCTTGCCACAATCGCAGAATTGCTCACATTCTAACAAGGCGTAAGAGGAGAATCAGCAGTGCGAATATGTATTTACATTATACGGAATATGTCACAGTAAGAAGACGAAGAGAGCTGTGGGGCGATCCTCCTGAGATCATGAAGAACCAGCTCGGCGGGCTCTCTCATGGCCAACATAGTGTGCTTACTGTAAATACATCGGTTCATCTTCCATGGCTCATTGCCAGTGTCCTGCCGCCACTTAACATGTTTTGGTGGAGTGTGCGTTGCTGATTCCCATGCTGGCCAGAGCTTCGCTTCGTCTCAGCTCATGGATAGCGTCGTTCTCTTTCCACCCCAGCCACGATGAGCCAGGACTTGACCGTTCCACAGACCCCCTGCCCATGATGACCCCCCAAGACCAGAAGACGACGCCGTTCCCCTTCCCAGATCTCCGGCACGTCTCTGAGGCGTTTGGACGGTGCTTCACTGCGTCAGTGGCTATTGCTGTTCTGGGGCCACCGATCACCACGACCACCATCCTCATCCGTGGCGGCGAGGACTTCTCTCTTTTTCTTCTCATTCGCCACCTCCCCTTATCGGTACATTTACTAAAGCCTCAAAGGGGAGGGTCGCTTTCGACAAGGGGGATATGTCACGGGAAGAAGGCGAAGAAAGATGACGGACCAACCTCCGAAGAAGAACCAGTTGTGCGAACTCTCTCATGGCGAACATCGTCTACATAGTATAAATAAATCGCTCGCATCTTTCATGGTTCATTTCCTAAGTCGTGCCGCCACATAAGAAAATGGATGCCTCCGTGGCATACCACTGCAATTTTCGTGATATAATGACACACCAGACAATCGCTCGGAACAAAAAACAAATGATCCGTCGTACATACATGTACTCTAATACTATAACACACACGATTCAATTTTATTTACCTTTCAATGCACACCATATTTGTTTCTTCAACTGATATGTGTAATAAACGCCCTTGATTTATGCAGGCCTTCATTTGGTAGCATGCAGGTCGGCTAGTATGTCTGCGTTTAGGAGGCATGCATATAAATGTGCTGGGAGTAGGAATTGCTTTTTCTATTTTTTTATTGTAGTATTTATTCAGATGTACGCTGCTTTTTCGCTTTGGCAAATGAAAAGTCATAGAGTCGTAGGTTCTACAGTTGCGTCGTATAGAGGGCACAGTCACCGCGAAGTCACTAACAGGCCTTTTTACTGTGCTATCCAGAATCTGTGATGCTCAGTGAGTATTTCCTTGCGTTTCATTTCGACTGATGTTGGTGCATCTATTGGGAGTATTACGTATACCAGTCATTGCGGCACCATTGTAGAGACCTGCAAAATAGCTCAAAGAAAATAAATCAGATATATAAAAAATGGCCATCAGAATGCACAATTGATTATGATGATGATGCTTATGATAAAATATTTTTCGATCCCCCATATAAAAAATAGTTCCAACGCCATTGGGAGAAACGGCCGGAAGCTCTTCACCTTTCCGAATTCACGCGGCTCTAGTCCACGCCAGCAGGTAGGGCTACACTTACCCGGATGCGATATTACGTTTCGTCTACTTTACAACGGGAGCGTGGCCTTCGGGGCCTCTGACGTCTCTGACGTTGAGACCGCGCAGTCGTCGCGTCGGCTACATGATTTTTAGTGGAAGTGGCAGCAAAGAAGCTGTCCCAAATAAATTTCACGATTTACCTGTCAAACTTGTAAACTGTAAATCTGCGAATAGGTAAATATGCGCTTTTGTGATGATTACGTTCAGTGCAGAAAACTTTTCGAATCCACTCCCGAATCCTTGCGAAGCCACGCTCTTGCCTAGGCGATCCGCTGAGCGAAGAAAAATGTCGTGTACCATGTACATTGAGGAAAGAAAGTGACCGTATGCGATTCACAAGCCGTATTACACTGTAGGTGCTGCGCCGTAAGGTTTCCCTGAGCTGTGCTACCACATAACCCCTCGCTGTATTGAGTGGGTGGTGGTGGCTGTGATGACATTTAGCCGTGTGCTTCATGAGCCGTTGTATTGTGAGGTGCTGAGAAACGATGCGAGATTTCCAGCCCAAGTTTCCCAGCCTGCGATCGTCCATTTTAAGTCAGGGTATTTTCTGCGTGATTTGATGTGTTCGTTTCTTTTTTTATTTTTGTTTACGAATTACGGTGTGCTCCACGTCTGAGCGAACATGTTTGGTATTCCCAACGCATCGCCGCTTATCTCTTGGTTTTTGTGCTGACCAAGGTGGAGTGGCGCTGTTTTCATGTATCCGCTCTGCAAGCATCAAACAAGGCTTATCACCTCCGGCTCATAAAGCTTACAAGGTTCCCACTGGTGTAATACGTCCAGTAATGCCTTTAACAATGCCTTTAATATGAAAAATGGCGTGTAGTACTTCCTAAATTAAACGATAATGCCGACGCCAGCGCTGCTCTTTTTCGTATTGTAGCAAACAAACTTGTTTAATTTAAAGATACTGTGCAGTTTTCTAGTTTTGAATATGCTTTTGTTCCCAATTTAAATTGCGTAAAGTTTCTAATAGCAGTGTATTTTTTGCAAAACTGCGACTTGCGTTAACATGCGTGCTACGAGGCTTTCGGCTGCGGTGGCATGCCTGCGGTTGGAGCCGCTGAGTCGTTCCAGTTTGTGTTGCTTGAGGCTTGTAATTTGACTGCTTGGTAAGCTGTCTGCTTGATGTGCGTAAAATGGAATTCAGTGTGCCAGCTGTGCCAAGCAACTTTCGGTGGGACCCGCCGCGGTGGCTCAGTGGCTACGGCGTTGCGCTGCTGAGCATGAGGTCGCGGGTTCGATTCCTAGCCGCGGCGGGTGCTCTTCTGACAGAGGCGAAAAGCAAAAACGCCCGTGTGTACGAGATTTCGGCGCACGTTAAACATCCCCACGAGGTCAAAATTAATCCGAAGCCCTCCACTACTGCGCGCCTCATCGCCTGGGTTGCGTCGCCGCGTTAAACCGTACAATCAGACCCGATCAGAACTTTTGGTGGGTGAGCATCTATTATCTTAAGGAGAGTTTTGAAAAACCAGATGTCAAGCTGCGCTTCGTAACTCATAAAAAAGTGGCGCGCAGCATTGTTATCTTCTGTGAATGCTTTTTCTTGTGGGATAGTTATTCATTCGGCAGGTGCCGTGCGTGACGTTGACTGTTATGGATGACGATGGGCACGTACGAGCAGCTGTATTTCTTTCGTTTCCGATGTGCTTCGAGCTGTACTGAAATGGTCGACATCTCGACCGTGGACCCGTATTGACTAATATTAATTGGCGCTTCCTGTATCTAACCTAACCCACTAAGTTTCGCTGTATTTGTTTCATGGGTTAGCAAACACATGCCAGTGGAGCGATTTAAATCCACTCCTGTAAACACGGCTTCACTAAGCATAAATGTATTGCTGCAAACACACCTAATGAGGGGAAATGCAAGCAGTGTGACAACAAAATGCAGGGTTCCAGGGCATTTTTAAATGCCCAATCAATGCATTACGTCACGTTTTTTATTCTTACCGAGTCTGAAGGTACGAGTCTGTCATAATTACGCATGCCAATTTGTCTGACCATGTGTTTACTTAGCATGTATTAGGTATTGCACTTTTTTCATTAAGGGCAGACTTTGTGGGTATGCTTACAAAGAATGCTGACACATTAGTACGGTCACACTTCTCGTCATTGAATGTTTGAGGGAAAAGAATGACTGAAATGGGTCCTTAATGCTGCTTGTCTGATACAGTTATTCGTATTTCCACAGAGGTCTTTTATTTGCAGTGTCCACCTTGTGCCCTTAGCAGACAGCCAAAGACTTGTGGAGGCATGCACAAAAATGCTTGATGCATATCTAATAATTGGGTACCACCGCGTGGCTACATGTTCCATGAACATGCCTGACTGGAGCTATTACAAAGTACTGCTTTGGCGCATAAAGATGCGTATTTTGTGAGGCAACCTGTATCGCAACAATAACTTTATGTTAGCTGAGAGTGATGATTAGCTTTGTGAATAGTAGCCCTTAGACTGCAATTCTCTGAATATTTAAAATCTATCCAATTGTACATTGTTTGCAACTGTTTGTCTTGTGTTACACACCAATGGTATATTTTAGGCACCTGTTTGGTCTGTGTCAGTCATTGTTTTTTTTTTTGTTTTGCTGAACTTGTCCTGCCACCAATGATTTCTAATGTTTTAAGACATTCAATTTCCATTTTAATGTTTGTTTGCACTGCTCGTGATGCGTAAGGTGGCAGATGTGGCTATTAAACATAGATTTCCTGCTCCCATTACTCTCGGGATATAGTACATAGCTTGTTCTTAGCTGATGAACCTATGATTAAGCTACTGCCCTCAAACCTACATCAAAAACACTACATTTTAAAACTAATGTTATACCGGTGTGTCCGCTCAGACCAAGTTATGAATGTATGTAATACTGAGCGTTCTTTCATGAATGCCAGTTGTTGCATTTCAAGCCATCGGATACGTAGAGATAACCCAAATGAAAAGAAGGACGGACCAAGGGGCAGCCTTGGTTGTGTGAACAAGGAAGACGAAAAACATCGGAAGCCATGGACATTCTTAGCTGTAATGCATATACTGTTATTCTTTCTTATTAGTGGACTTGGACTTTTTTCATCATCTTATGGTGCCTCGAAAGCCGGGAAGGAAGTGTATCGTGTCAAATCGGTAAGAGCAACGTCGGTGACCGCAAGGTGGAGAAGGCATTACTGTAATCCGGAAAGAAGAATGCACAAGCTGAAAGTAAAGAGAATAGCTCGTGAGCAACAAAACGTAAGGCTTATAAATGAATCGGAAAATGTGTTGGATACTCCTCATGTGGAAACTGCAGGCATTCTGATAGAGCGGCTGCAGTTGAGCAAGCTGAATGCTGAGGTGGAAAATGTTTACCTGACGACGAGTTCGCGGCGGAGTTCGACGCAATTATGAGGCGCGATGACTCCGCCAAAAGCATTCTGGGCCAGGTAAAAGCTAAGAAGAGATCACTGCAGGATGGTCAACGCCTGCCGGGATCAACAGCGCCAGCACCTTCTGTGGTGGATTTTTAGAGTGATGAGCGTTATGTGTATAGAAGCTTCATGAAGCTCCCAACGCTGCATCTCCAAACATTCAAAAGCGAGATGTGTTAGTGGCTCAGCTTTTGGACGCAGTTTAAGGCAGCCGTCAACGAAAATCCCAACCTGAACAATGGAGAGAACTTCCATTACCTTTGGGTGCTGCTGGATGGATCAGCTGCTGCATCCATAGCCAGACTGCAACCGACGTTATCCAGACACTGTGGAAATTCTTTGGCGACGCTTTGGTGACATGCCGGATAGTACAGTAACATCTGGTGCAGCTTCTATCGCTCCTTTCAGTGGTATGATGTTGCCGGGCTCCAGGGACTGCTGGAACACGTGCAGTGTCATTTGCGTGGACTGGCAGCCCTGAAGGTTTCTTCACACGCGTACTCTACTATGATGACAAGCGTGCTTCTGAGGGCATTGCCATCAGACATCGTAGTTGCTTACCACCGACAGATGCCACACGTTTACGCAGGTCAGGCCTGCAGGCGAAGAGTGCTTCGTTGGCGGAACTGCTGTGTCTCCGGAATCCCTAAATGGTGAGCTTCAAGCGCTTTTGTCCCACCTTGTGATCCAAGTACAGTGCAGAAAACGGAGTGGGATTGACAGCAAAAGGGAGCAAGCTCATCAGGAATCACTAGATGGCAAGCAAGGCTTGCGTATGCCTCCAACTGCAGCGGTGCTGAGTTCTAGCGGCTCGGGAGAGTACAAGTGTCCGTTCTGCGACTCAGGCCAGCACTCTGCGGAGCTATGTGACGGGAATATCAGTCATTAGGATGGATTAAAGAAGTTCGCAGCTGATAGACGATGCTTTCCTTGCACTATGAAAGGGTATTTTTCTGAAGAGTGTCACCGCAATGTCAAATGTGAAAACTGCAATCAGCAACATGTCGCATCGGTTTGCGATCCTAGCTGGCAGGACAGAGAAACTCATAGAACAGATAACATAAGGAAGTTGGATGCCAATAGCCTGCGCTAAAGCAATAGGCCTATTCGGGACACGGAAATAGCGCTACAAACGTTTAGGTTCTGGATTAAGGAAAGTCAGCAGTCCGCATACATCCATGGAATCATGTATACGGGGAGTGAGTACTCTTTCATCCGCGAAAATTTCTCTCGTGCCCTTTGTCTGCGGAAGATTGGGGAAGACAAACTTTAATCTTCGCGCTTTCGGGCAGGATAAGTCATCAAGAAGAGAATTCCGCCTTGTGCACGTGTTTGTATGCGATGGAAGTTCGTTTCATTTGCAAGGAAATCGTGCAAGTACCCACGGAGAGTGACTTTGTTTTATCTATCAAAGACAGCGGTCAGCCCATTGTGGCCACGCTTCTTCAGCCAGGCATGCCTAGTGTATCGGGGATTAGTCTGCTGATCGGAGTTGACCACCTCTGGGAGGTAATGACAGGAGAGGTGCTTCATCACCCCGAAGACAACAGCATGGTCACCGTCAACCCTATTTTCAGTTGGATGCTTCAGGCCCCCTTTTGGTACTAAGTTCATCGAATGTCTCATCGAATGTCAGCTTGTTCATACTGAGCCAACATTGGAGCCATAAACCATCTCCGCGTATACGTGTCCGGTCTGCGGCAAGAAACGACACGAAAAGACCGCCGAATGAGTCTCACACGATTTCTATGCGACACAAGTCAAATGCAGACGACTCTGCCTCACACAAGCACAAGAAGGGCCAGATAAGTATTAATCGTGGTTCGTCGCCAGAACGATTTTACTAAAGCCAAAGTTAAGGTGGAACCAAGTGATGCAGGAAAGGGTCTACATCACTAAGCGACTCAAAATACCTGCTTCCGAGAGCAAGATGCCATGGTGTGATACTGATTGCTGTTCAAGCAAGGACAAACGACCGATAGAAGGTCAAGTGAGGCGTCGTTCAGTTTCTGTACGTAAAGGGCAGTCGCGAAGACACAACCACTTTTTCGACAAGACGACCAAGATATATGCAGCGTATTGGCAGTGCACCAGGGCCAAGATATACGGTTCAGAGCCTGTAGGTTCAATTGCCTCACAGATATACCCTCATAGGACATTGAGGTTCCGGTATTCAAGCGAGACTGCTCAACTTCATTTATCGCGGGACGGGGAGGATATTGCATTTTAAGTCTTCAGGTACACTAAAATAGCCCAGGCGAACAGGAGGACAGACAAAGGGGCAGCCACAGTCACCTAAAGGTAGAAGACAAGGTAGACGACAATTATGGGAAGCCATATGCTTACATTCGTAGCTATGTAATGTAAATACAAATATTCTTTCTTATTTTGGATTTAACCTCATTTTTTCATCACTGATAGGTCCATTCCGCTGGCTGAGGTGAGGGGCGTGTTTTGAGGCTTCTGGCACGTTTCCTGCCTTACAATATTCATCTCAGTATAACCAATGTTCACATTTTTGATAAAAGGGATGATGAAGACAACATAACACTCCTCTCTAACCGAAACAGTCCCTCGCCACAATAAGTCATGTCACTTTTAGTGCCAACTTTGAGCACACCGGTTTGACATTGAAGCAAACAAAAAAAGGTAGCGACTCCACAGCTGTCCGACCCCTCACTAATGATGCTATAAAACCAAAATGAATTCGAGGCAAACGCTGTAAGCGGCTATACGGGCTGTGATAAATGCTTTTACATGTCTTAAGCGGCTCTCGCAGCAGTGCAGTGGCCCCTAATATTGTAAAAACAGCACAAACTTTTTTGGCCACTATTGTATTATCAGCCAGTGAAACTTCATGTGAGCTAAAGGTGTAGTTTATCACCACAAGCGAGAACAACTGGGAAATACAGTTTAACCTGGATATCACGAAGTTGACAAGACTTCGCATTTTTTTGTTACATCCAGGTTTTCGTTACATGCAGATTTCCAGTTAAAGCTCTCTAGAATGAAGCAGAAACGAAACCAATACGCTAGGTATCAGTAATGCTGAACTCATCCTTGTTCAACGACATATTTCGCACTGAAAAACTGCGTGATTTGCACTTGCTAGCTCTACACGGACCCCGAATTCACAAAAAGCAACCAAGCATCACTGTTGCTTTTTGATACTTTTAGGTCCATTAACACGTTTCTAGAACCAAACGTATGCTGAAACGGCCCTTTTCGCGAACTTCATGATCTTTTCTAGAGTCGAAATTCTTGAAGGGGTGCTAGCTGGGACACTGTACCGGATGGTGACGTGCTTCTTTCTCGCCGGCAGAGACGGCATTCAAAATTTCGAGCTTTTCTTGAAAAGTCAAATCTTTTCCTATTCGGGCAGCAGAAATCATCCACGAACCCATACTACAGATATCCGGGGGCACACGCGACTACACGCCGACAGGCAGGCCTAGCACCTACCCGAAAGCACTCACTCGTGGAAATACACAAGACACTGCGGTGCGGGGAAAATTCACTAAATTAGAGCAGTTCGCCAGCCAATTGTTTAATAAAAGGACAAGAAAGCTTGACTCATCAGCGTAGCTAATTCGTTACATCCAGGTTAACCGTCGCCACTCCTTCGTTATATAGACGTTGCAAACACATGGGCTTCAATGAAGGGGTAAATGGGGAATTGAAAATCTTCGTTAAATCCAGGAATTCGTTAAGTACAGGTTTGTTATATCCAGGTAACTGTACTTGAAATGAAAATGCGCAAAGCAAGAACAAAGGTTATTAGACACAGAAACTTCCTGCAAGGTTTTTCAACTGCGCCAAACTTTCAGCGTGTTCACGACGCCATTTAGTCGTACTGACTGCCAACTATTGTCTGCTTCACCAAATGTACCACAAGTTCTTCGCTGTAGCATATATCGCACAGTGAGCAGGTAACTTGGCAGCCGCAGCAGCAATGTTTCCCGTTGATCAAAATTTTGATTGAAATCAAGTGTGTAAAGGAAGCTCGTCTGGACGGGATGCACGTTAAAAATAAAAGGCAATGACACCAACCACAAAGTTAGTACGTTTACGAGAATAACATTTTGCCTCCTACAAGGTAGCCATGCGGCGACAGAGATCATGAGCAAGTGCTCCGCTTGAAACAGGATAAAATGCCTGTGATCCGCAATGCACTGGTAACAAAACATGAACGAAAGGACTTCCAAGGCATAGTTCGTTGCAATATTTACATATTTTGTTGTACTATCAAATACCGAAAACCACCAAGAAAATTTGCCAAACTTGCAAATTTTGGCATTGCACGATGACAGCAGGGACATACCTGAGAGAATATTAAAAACAATCCGTATGTTGCCCCTGTACGGCAGATGAGAGAATAAAAAAACGAAGAGTTAAAAACATTTAACATGTAGCTTTAAGTGAGTGACGTAGAGGTGAGTGACATAGAGTGACATAGAGGCTTTAAAAATGAGCATATTTACTCCGAAATATCATCAGCCTCAGCGACGCTGCTGTCGTGCACGAGCCGAAATTTACTTTGCACAATCAGGCTGCGAACACGGCAAAAAAGCAGGAAACTATCATATTTTACGCAAACACTAGGTCGCAGTTGGTGGCTAAGACGTTGTGCAGCTGAGCCCAAGCACGTGCGTTCGATTCCTGGCAGCGGCCGCTTTTTTGATCGATGCAAAAAGAGAAAATGCCCTTGTGTTCGAGATTTCAGCGCACGTTAACGATCCTCAGGTGGTTCAAATTAATCCGGGGCTTTCCACGGCTGTGCGCCTCATCGCCTGTGTAGCGTTGGCTCGTTAAACCGCATAATCAGGTTGCAGTGGGTCTGTCATAATGCAGTAACAGCCGTTCTCGAATAATGATGAATATATTATATAAAGCGTCACCGTAGTTTGGTTCCGTCAGACGTAAATTTTTTACTTGAGCTTTTATTGAACGTTACTTCCATTTCCATTTACTTATTTGTACATTTGTTTACAACACTGCTAGCCCTTGCAGGTTGCAGCAGGGGTAAAATGTGAACAATACACAACGTTCGCATCAGCAACAAATCTAGCTGTGCTTCGAAGTTTTCAGAGGATTTGCATCTTGTGCACACCGCGGGAGATAGAGAATTGTGATCCACAATTTACTGTACAGGAAAAGAAATTTTTAATAATAGGCGGTGCATATGACTGAAGAACAAATGGATTCAATTTTGGGTTCTCTCAGACAGGAGTAATTTTTTACTGTGGCTTACAGTGGACATAACTTTGAAGTAAATTTCAGGTTACATCAGACGTAACTTGAAGCATATGGGTAAGGTTACATCAGACACAACTTTAATTTTTTACTTTGGGTTACGTCAAACACGTTCGGCTGTATTTTTTGCACAGTATGTGTTTTAAAGTAAGCTTCTGACACAAACCAGCCATACAAAAAAGCCAGACACATTAAAGGGCATGTATACTTATGAGCAACTTTAGAAATAACACACTGTTTATCAATATTCCATGGGTCTACATATTTAATCGTGTTAGTAAATACATGAAAAATATATAGCTGTCATTCAGAAATATTCTGGTTTGCTTTGGCAGGATTGATTACCGATTATCTAAAACCAAGGCAGCATTAAAAGTATGTTATATTCTTCTCTTAGCGAGGCTGAATGACAGCTTTTTTACTTTGACTTTTTTGGTAGTTTAATAGTTATTTCAGTACTTGTGAACATTCTCGAGGTCCGTAAGACAACACCACTTCTTGCACATCCCAAAGACATGCTATCACACTACAATGCATAATGGAAAGAATGTACGAAAACTCAAAGATGTCATGCAGGAGCATCAAAATGTATGCTCTCACTCGAGTCAGTGGGACATGTGGAAAAATATTTACGTTAGCAGTGTGCATACTACGACTAAAAAGAATAGCACACAACCAATGCAGACTGCCGGTGATGAGATATGGGCCAGAAACATGGCGGCTCACTTTAAGAACGGGAAATAAAACTGATATTGGCTCAATATGCCATGGAATTAATACCCTTGGGAGTAACACTTAGGGTCAGGAAAAAAGCTGATTTCGAGTAGGAAACAAATTTACGTGTAAGATATTATGCAGTCGAGTCCACTTGTAACGATACCTTTTATAACAATATACCGGATATAACGATGAACCGCTGTGGCACCGTCTGCTTTTGAATGCTTTCCATGGGAAAACAAACCGCTTATTAAAATGCTCCAGTGCCGCGATGTCGGATATAACGATTGATTCGGTTTACAGCAAGCACCGAAAACGCGAGTTTCCGCCGTCTCTCCACGCCAACCACGCCACAACCATGCGCCGCGATGCGCCTCGCATCCCGTCCACCCCTGAGAAAACGAGTCAACTGCGCCGCGTACGAGGAAGCGAGGGGAGGAGAGGAACAGTTCTCCTTCCAAACACCTTCCAATGCCGCCGCATTGGCTCCGTCCCCATGCCTGCTGCTTTGAATTTGACTGGGTGCCCCTTCAACTACCTCCGTTGTTCTGCGGATCAAACGTCCGGGCCGATATTTTGGAAATGCCTGAGTGCCTCACTGAAGAGGCGATCGTTGCGCGGATACGGGGTGCGGCATTTGCACAGCGGCGGTGGCGAGAGGCAGCGGTCCAGCAATAACAACGTGCTTCAAATTTTGCAGGTTGGTTTAAGTTGCACTTGCGTTTTTTTATTGTCTCATCACCGCCGCCACCGCTGCTGTTGCCATTGCTGTGCCATTGCTGTGCCATTGCTGTGCTATTGCTGTTGCCAGTATGACTACGCCTGACCCTTGCTTTGTTTGTAACGATCCTCTCCCTGAAAAGGGTTCATACCCGATATGTTCTGAATGTAACTGCGCGTATCATATCGGTCCGTGTTCGGGCCTTTCTAAGCCAAAAAAAAAAAAAACTGGACATGTCATGCGTGCCTTGTCTCGGCAAATCGGAACGGGGGTAGTGTTCAAAAGCAGAAACGTGACCAAGAAAAAGCATTTGAGAGCGTGCTGCTAGACATAAACAAGAAGCTCGCCGATCTTCCAGAGATTAGAATGAAAGTCGAAACCCTGATGCAAATGCAGGAGACTGTGAAAGACATGGAAGCGTCCATGCAGCTTTTGTCAAACACGTATGATGACGTGCTGAAAGGGATGAAAGAGCAGTCCACCGAGATCGCTATGCTTAAGGCCAAAATACAGGAAATTCAAGCCGGTAGTGCTCGCATTGATGTGCTGCAACTGCAGCAGCAAATCAACAGCTTGGAGCAATACAGTAGACGTCAAAACATCGAGATTCATGGGCTGCCGCAAACGGCAAATGAAAATTTGATGGACAAAATAAATGTTCTCGCCGCTGATCTCAAACTTGCGCAGTTGACTGATTCTGACATTGAAGGCCTTCATAGGTTGCCGCCAAAACGAGACAGAATTCCGGCTGTGCTCGTTCGTTTTGTATCGCGCACAACTCGTGATCAATGGATGGCGCAAAAGGGCAAAATGAGGGCTGCCAAATCGGATGTTTACTTTCTTGATAATCGGACGGCCCAGAACAAGAAAATGCTATGGATGATGAAGGAAAGGTGCGCCGAAATGCAGTATGAGTATGCTTGGCAGGACAATGGTAAACTACTTGCGCGAAAGGCCGATGGTCAACGTGCCATACGTATCGAGTGTGAAGCGGACCTCGAGAAGATTTGCTGAACAGTAGCACTGCGCATCGTCGTCTTCTTTCCTTTTTTATGGATAAGCCTCGTACATCTAAATATTACGATGCCGATGCGTTTATCCGTCTCGTTAACTCTTTGAACCTTAGAAAGAATGACAACTTGTCGGTTTTAAAGCAAAGCTTTCTACCTCTACCCCCCAAGGGTTCTTTCGCGACCGTTGGTGTCACCAGAAAACTCCAGCGAACAAATAAAAGAATTTACCGGAACCGCCGGGAATCGAACCTGGAACTGATAGACTAACAAACCGAGAGCCCGTTGTCTTACCGATTCAGCTACGAGCCCACGTGAACACGGGACGACATATGGTGTACTCACCAAGCACATCTACGGGTTTACCCCCTGCCTTCTCGCTGAATGCCACGCGAAAGAGTCACACGACCACTCACGCCCGTCTAGCGGCCCTGTGCGCACCTTGCTCATGTGCTAATAGTTACAAAAATTAAAGGAAGCTCACACCAATCCATGGCATCTCACTTTTAGTACGCCAATGTGGTAAAGCCTGTGGCCTCCAGTGTTCACGTAAAAAATCACAGCTCCTTGTCCTCCGCCCTTACGCCAAATCAAGAAATACATTAAAATACTCCTTGATTGTAAGGCCATCTCTCCAAGCCCCAGTATCAAGATCCTGGGCCTACGTCTCCACACTAACACCAAGAGTCACGTCTCCTTGCAGCGCCTGAAAAACAGCATTAATCTAATCATACACATGATCAGGCGAGTTGCCACCAAGAAGCGAGGCCTAAAAGAATCCGGTACCTTTCGATTAATTGAAGCGTAAGTTCTCTCGAGAGTTACTTACGACAAACCCCTATCTTCTTCTCGACGAGGTAGACATAGAGATGATTTATATAATGATTAGAAAGGCGGTTGAGCAGGCCACTGGTCTTCTCATGAGTGCGTCCACACTGAGGCTGCTTAGCACGGGCTCCACAACACGGTGGAAGAGCTGATAGAAGGCCATCTTTCTAACCAGAAGGTCCGACTCAGAACTGCGATGGGTAACCGCATGCTTCACCAGATTGGCTGGGCAGCCCAGAATGTCACTCCGCTTGACGTACTCCCAGACTCTTGGCGACTAAAACTAAAGATGCTCCCTTTGCTTAGAAATATGAACCCCTCACATGACGAGGGTCAGCGAAAAGCACGGGCTCAAGCGCTCAACACCACCCTCGGTGGAGCTCATGCAGTTATCTACACAGACTTCTCCAAACATCGAGGGCAGCAACACGCCATCATCGTGGCTACCTCCAGAACCAACCTCCTTGCTTGTACCTCGCTTAGGACCCAACAAATGACGGCAGCAGAAGAGGCAGCCATCACCTTGGCTCTCACTCAACCAGGGGTTCGGAGGGTAGTCACCGATTCCCAGCAAGGCTACTGGAATTACCAGTCGGGTTGGGTGTCCTGACCTGCACTGTGCGTGCTAAACAACCACTCCCCGAACGGTTCCATTCAGCTCATCTGGACACCGCCTCACGCTTCAATGGAGGGCAACAAATACGCCCACCCAACAAGCCTGCGCTTTTACCTCCCGTGCTATGGACCTGCACGAGGACAGTCACCGGCTTGTAACGTTCAGGGAGATAACCCAGCATTATCGCCTTCTGAGACAGACCGTACCTTCGCCTTACCCTGACCTTTCCAGAGAACAACAAACTACCCTACGACTCATACAATCCGGGCTCCTTCCCCCAGCCTACGCGTCTTCACGTAATGCATCGGAATCGCTACGACGCTGAATGTCAATTTTTCTCAGAAGTAGGAATACTCCGCCCCGTAATCGGGGTGTGCGACTTTACCCCTGAGCACCCTCCTCTCTTTCCGTCAACTACCCAACAAGAGCAATGGGAGATGCTGCTGTCCAGGCCCTCTCTACCTACCCAGCTTCAGCGGGTGGACCGAACACAGGCTGCTCGGACTGCATATGGGCCCCACAGAAGAAGGAACCACTCCCCAAGGCTGCACTCTGGGCCGTTCAGAAATCTGAACAGAAGTAGTTCTTCCTCCTCCTTCTCAGCCGCAAGTCTCGTCGCCTCCGTCCGCGGCGCAGAGACGGAGAATAAGGGCTTGTGTTCGGGCTAGTTGGTGTTCCATAACTACTTCTTAAGCGCCAAAAAATACAGATACATAGAATGAGACAGGGTCACGCGCTATCCCGTGTCCCTGTCTCATTCTATGTCCCTGTAGTTTTTGGCGCTTAAGAAGTAGCTAGAGATGGAGAAGTCAGATCGTCTAACACCGAGTTGGAGCTTACTTTGATTTTACAAAAAAAAAAAAAGTTTCCACCCTTGCTACACCAACACAACTCAACCAAACACCGTTCATGCATCATGCATTGATTTAACCTTACCAAGAATATCTCTTTGAAGTAATAAATGGTGTGGTTAAGTGCATTTCACTTCTCTCTGGTTTTACTATTTGTAGAGCGATGTGTGATTTTAAGTGACGTCGCATGAGTAATCGTTATGGGTGCCGTTTACAGCTTTGCTTTCCAACCACATTCACGGGGTGGATTGGCGCGATTTTTTTTCATGTTAACATTAGAAGCATGAAAAACAAAATATTCGAGCTTGACAATGTTTTTCAATCCCTCCGGTACAACTTTGACGTTCTGGCTTTTACACAGACATGGTTCTGCAATAAGGATGATGTTGTTGCTTTGCACGGGTATAGCTCAGAAGGGGTATATCGAAACGACCGAAGGGGAGGAGGAACGTCTATTTACATTAAAAAAGGGCTAAAGTATGAAATGTTATCCCAGTTTTCCAGAGTATGTGATCATTATGAGTCCATTTCTGTTGTGTGCCTTGATTCGATAATCAGGTCAATTTATCGCCCACCGTCTGGCGATACAAAAGAGTTTATGCGTTATAAAACAAGTGTATTTGAATACTCCTTAAACCTCAGTCTACCCGTTATCCTTGTTGGTGACTATAATGTTGACATGCTTGCCCCTAACGCCCGATGTCAAACTTTACAAGATGTTATTGAAGAATTTTTCTGCCGGAATGTGATTAATTTGCCAACAAGAATAACTCCTGAAAGCCAAACCCTCATACATATTTGCGCGACTAATTTTGAACCGAGTACTGTTACTGCAGGCATCCTTACAGTCAATTTAAGTGACCACTTACCCATATTTGCTTTCTTTAGTAAAATGACGAAAAAGAAATGTTTGAGGGACCATCCTGTGCTATGTCGTAATTTCAATGAGCCAGCCCCAGTTGCATTTAGGGTTATGATTGAAGGGACTAAGTGGGATGACGTGTAGAGTTGTGAAAACCCTGATGACTCGTATGACCTGTTTCTCAAGAAGGTTAAGGACTGTTATGATAATGCTTTCCCTTTAAAGCCGGTTAAGAGGTATCGACGATCCCGAAAACCTTGGGTTACTCAAGAACTTTGTAACCGAATAAGAGCAAGAGATAAACTTTTTGATAAATTCATTCGCCGAAAAGACCCTAAAATATTTTCGGAGTACAAGCGCGTAAGAAATAAATTAAACTCAGACGTACGAAAAGCAAAGATAAGTTACTACAAGTTAAAATTTGCTTCCATATCTAATGATCCTCAGAAAATCTGGAGCTTGGCAAAGAACATCATAGGTGTCCCCAACACCTCTCATCCAAGTACACTCACGATTGACGGTGTACAATATAGTGATCAGGCCTTAGCTGAAAAATTCAACCAACATTTCCTTACTTCTTGTGCGCCATTGCAGACACATTCTTCGTGTGTTGGATTAGACGAGAGTACTTTTCCTCGAACTGCAAACAGAATTTTCCTCACCCCAAGTACAGAGGTCGAAATAACTTCTTTTCTAAAGTCTCTAGCTAAAAGCACCGCACCTGGTTATGACGATATAAAAGCTGAACCTATCAAAACTGTAGCCTATATTTTGAGTTCCCCCTTATTGCATATTTGCAACAGTGCATTCGTCACTGGCATTTTTCCAAAAGGAATGAAAATTGCACGTATGGCTATACTGCATAAAAGTGGCCCATTTGACAATATTAATAATTATCGCCCAATATCCGTCCTGCCGCTTTTTTCTAAAGTTCTAGAACATTTATTAAAAACGAGGCTAACTAATTTTCTTGATTCTACTCATGCTATTGTAGACGAGCAGTATGGCTTTCGGGAAAAAAGATCAGCTGAAATGGCGCTCCTAAATATAAAAGAGAAAATCGCAAACAATTTCGAGCAAAATTCTTGCACAATTGGGTTGTTCCTCGATTTTAGGAAAGCCTTTGACTCAATTCTACACGATGTATTGTATCATAAACTCCCCTTATATGGAATCCGTGGTGTTGCATTAAATTTGATCACCAGCTACTTGTCGGGTCGCTTACAATTTACTTGCCTTGATGGGTTTCGATCGTCGATGAGACCAATTTTATACGGGGTCCCGCAGGGCTCTATTTTGGGCCCATTGTTTTTTCTGCTTTACATAAATGACATTGGGCATATACCTCTGACTCCAAACATTACGTTGTAGGCCGACGATACGAGTGCTTTTTTCTCCGGAAGATGTTTGCGTGAGATTGAGTCGTCAGTCAATACTTGGCTCCGCGAATTGTCAAGTTGGCTAATTTGCAATCATCTTCAACTGAACGTTAATAAGACCAAATTTGTTGTTTTTAAGCCCAAAAATAAACCTGACAATTGCAGTATATCCTTAGAATTTTGTAACACCGTAATTGAACGTGTGTCCACATACAAATTTTTAGGTGTTCCCTTCAATAAAAATTTAAATTGGACATATCATGTAAATAAAGTTCACTCAAGTATGTCCCGGTCTATAGGCATGTTATTCAAAATCAAGTGTTTGATTCCAACCTGGTTGATGCGTCAATTATACCATGCTCTTGTGTAGTCACACCTTCATTATTGCCTTTTAGTTTGGGGTACCACAACCGTAACAAATTTAGACAGGCTGTTAATTTTACAAAAAAAAGCAGTTCGATGCATAGAGAATGTGCCGAGCTCACACCACTCGAAGCCGTTGTTTTTAAAACACAACTTGCTTAAAGTAACTCAATTGCTCGACCTTAAGCTTGCTGTTCATATTCGCAGTGAAATGAATAGAGACGCACTGTTTCTTGATCCATACACTCCGGTTAACCCGCGTTACAATCTTCGACCAGGGGCTCTTAAGACCCCATTTATTCGAACTAACTATGGTGCACAAAAAATAGATTATATAATACCCAATTTTCTTAATACAAACCCGGTAATATTCGACATAGTTCTTCAATTTACCTCACTGCTCAGACTTAAACGAAAATAAAACGACATTTTTGTACTTCAATTGTCTAGAAGTCTGCACTTGTTTCTTTTTTTAAATGAGGTCAATTTATGTGCTATGTGTGATCCGTTTTCTGCTTCTGTGTTACATTTGATGTTCTCTGTCGGTTTTCTTGTAAACATTGTATAACGTTGCTTTTGCTGGCTTCTTTCGTTCTTTTTTCTTTTCTTTTTTTTGCTTTTTATTTCTTTTTGATCGCCTTTTGTAGTCATTGTATAACACTGTTCTTTTTTTTGGAAATCTTTTTTTTTTCTCTCTCTCTCTTTGTCTTTTTTTTTTTTTTTTTGCTGCTCTCGTCAACACTGTGCAATGCCGACCGCAGGGGCAGTAGGCCGTCGTCAGGCAGAGTAAATCTGCCTTTTGCCTCTGTACCCCAGGCTACTCCTGTTTGAATAAACTTCAACTTCAACTTCAACTTCAACTTCAACAGCGGTGGTAGTGACAACTCTGACGACGCGGTTGCACAGCCTACTCCTCGGGTAGCACATTTGCAGGAGGCCCATCGCTTGATGCTCTCTCAGGGACGTCGTTTCCACCAAGGACCCTTCGCTAAGCTAGGTGAAGCACCTATAGATGATTTTGAAAAAGATGTGTGCCAGCTTCATGTGCAGCAAACAAAGCTGACCGAGTATGGCTTCTTTTCCACAAATAGGTAGCAGTACAACCTTGCTTGCATGCAAATAAAATGTTTTGAGCTCTGCTACGTCTTTTTATTTAGCAACCCGCATATAACAATCATCGGTTATAACGATGGCATTACCTTGGCACTTGGATATTGTTATAAGTGGACTACAATGTAGTTATAGTTAAGTAATAAACAGTTGTTGACTTGGGCTGACCATGTAATAAGACGAAATGACAACCAGTATTACCAAGGTAACTCACTGCAGAGATTATGTAAGAAAATTGACGGGCAAAGAATGGAATCGGGTGGCTCAGGACAGGAGCTGTTGGAGGTCAATAGGAGAGGCCTTGCCCATGCAGTGGACTTGAATAGGCTATTGGTGGTTGATGGTGAGTATATGTACACTTCTGTGTTTTCCCAGATGGGATGTACTAGAGAAGCAGCGTCAAGAATTGGCCACCGTCACAAATACAGGGCAAAACGTGACGTAAAAATATCGATTCATGCGCAACCTGCCCGTCGCAAGGCAAAAGGTACATTTGAAGCTGCAACAAAATTGCAACCAATGCGTTTAAACAGTAAAAATGAACCTACACTACATTCTTTCAATGGAATTACTTTTAGACATTCTCCTTACATTGCACGGTGGACTAAATGTAAAATTGGCTTGGTTGTGCCTATTAAAGGCTGGCTTTGAGTTTTAGTGGCTACTATTACACCTAACTTTTCTTTTTATCTTTGAAAAGTTTGCTTGGGAAGTGTGAAATGTTTTATCTTGCCCAGAGCTTTCCATTTTCATTTTTGCAAAAAAATGAAAATGACTGATAAAAAATTTACCGCAGGGCTGAATTTCCCCCGCCGACTTTTTTTAGAGGGACATTAAAGGCTAAATATTTTACTTGAAGTGCTAGAACTGATTTTAATTCTGTTTTGTGGCCAATGGCGCTTTGTTTACAGGGAATTAAAAAATAATGCAGCACTTTTTTTATTTCCCTCCAATCTTGCATGATGTAGCAGAATGTGTATGAACTGCGACGTAGTTCTTGGTAAAACTTAAGCAGGTTTGGTCCCTTTTACAGAAACTGTGTGAACGACCACAGTGAAAGGCAAAGCTGACTCCTAACTTAGTTGTCTATTTGCAGGTGGTAGTAAAACACAGTAATGAGCGAAAGGTGTTTCACGTACCATACTTCGTCATTATGTTTTAAGGCCCCCATAAATTCAAGGCACTTGTATACAGCCGTTGTCAGTGCATTTGTCGGCACTTCACTTCCTGAAAAATGGTCCATCCCACCGATGCACGACTCTAAACCTTACTAGCCTTTTATTGTGGTAATATTTTGCACGGAAAACACAGAAAGTATTTCACACCCTGGAAGTTCTGCTACCAAGAAAATAGAGCAAATTGAAGCTTCTGTATCCAGCAGGTAAGAAATGCTGTACATAATGGCTCTGGTGATTGTCATCATTAAGGCAGAGAACGGGGCACAAAACTGAGAGCAATAAGTTACACTTTATTGCAACTGCAGTTTCGAGTATCGCTGCTTCATGTTTATGGGACATGAAAAAATTCTCGTAAACTGTGTACTGAAAAGCACCATATGAAATTCGCAAAAACAGGGATCTTCACAGCATGTTACGTTTGTAAACTCCGTTGGCGTTACATTTCATCGAGCAGCAATAACGAAAAACACTGCGCTTTAATTGAGTAAATATAGGGATGCACTGAACGAAAACAGAATGTTTGGTCACCAAACAATGACCCCACTGAACTACTTTTGTGATCACTAAGCGTTGCACGACTACAAGCTACGAGACAGCACTGTATGGAACCCATCCACGACGAGGTTTGAAGTACACACGTTTTTGTGCTAGGAGGAGCCAGTGCAGCCATGAATTTTGAGGAGAGCTCTACAGCTGGAGTATTGTATTGCTACCTGAAATGCAGCGCCACACAATTATTGTTTTCTGCTCACTCATGTACACGTTCTTATGGCTATGCAATCGAAAATAATAAAGCATGAAACCATGCACAAAAAATTGCTTGTATTCAAGCGCATTCTTTAAATATAAATAGAACAATGTAATGGTGCTGGTTAGTAAAACCAGTGGAGTTAAAAATTTACCTGCAACGTAAACAATAATGAAACAAAGGAAAATTACTGTTCTGAACAACAGAGAAAGTTTTGCTAGAAACTAAGCAATAGTACAAAATTGTCCAAAGGTGCACTCGCCTTTCTAGTACTGCTTGAAAGATTTCAGTGGGCAGCACTTAAATGCATTTTTTTTTACTTTTACCACTGGCGCGAACGAGCTTCGGTTACACATTCAACCCGTCGAGCAATCGCTAGAAGTACGCTAGCTGAGTGAGTACAGCAGGCATAAAAAATTCACAATAAAACAACGGCAAAACTGCAGACTTTGTTAATCTCGACATGACATTGCTCAACCAGTGAAAATCTAGTACGATTGATTAGCCTAAGATGAAAAACTTTGTTTCCTTTTTTCAGCGCGCATACAAGAACACACTGCCGCTCCGCCTTGATCACTACAAAATTCAAGATGAACGGCGAAGCGTTTGGGCATACGAAACATGTTCACACATCTTATTACGTAAATAAAAAAAAAAGGAGACACCACGTCACGCAGAAAATTTCCTGGCGACGACACCGGCCATCGCGGGCTTAAGAAAGTTTGGCTGGGGATCTCGCACCGTCCTTCAGCATCGAATAATGGTAAGTCGTCTGAAGCACAATGCGCAATTTGTTCAAGTCCTCACCACCCACCCAATTCAGCGGGCTGTTCTGGGGTTGCTTACAAAGAACCGGGAGGATTTGTTGCACAGCTAGCAACCTCTACGGCGGCTGTCACCAGCTGGCACAGAGTATTTCGTATCGGCTAGAGCATGACTGCGAAATCGATGACGGCGTGGAAACATTTTTCGGCGCTTAACAAAATCATCGCAAAAGCGCATATATTCCTGCGGAACAGTTTAGAAATTGCACAGGAGAATTATAAAATGTATTTGGGACAGCTTCGCTGCCGCTGCTGCCACTAAAACGCGTGTAGCGGATGGCTGCTATTGCTGCGGGGCCTCGACGTCAGAGAAGTCAGAGGCCCAGAAGGCCACGCCCCCTTTGGAAAGTAGACGAACGTAATATCCCTACCTGGATCGGCCAATGTGCGAACAAAAGGAACGCATCCCTCGCAATGCAACGCAATGCCAGCAACGCAGAGCCAGCCGCAAGAGCTACACTTACCCGAATCGGCCAATAAGCGAACAGGAGCAACGCGCCCCTTTAGCCAGCCGACGTCCATCAAAGTCACACCTACAATTAGAAACATGCACCCCGTTTACAACAACGCACGCAGAGAAGCCTGGATACGAGCCCTTTGAAAACGCTTCCCCGACTCCTCGGGGTACGCCACGCCGCTCAGTGCCATCAACAACCTGCCCATGCCGTGAGCTGCACCGACGCCAGCGGTGGAGAACTGACGGCCGTTACAGTTCCCACGACATCTATTGAGGCAGCCGAGAAACTTGAGATTGCTTTGGCCGCCACCACTGGGAACGAATACCTCGCTGCAATCAACTTCCTGCTACACCGCATATCCCCAATTGCCCTCAAAATTTACAAAACGGTAGCATCTCCACTCCGTGGATGATGGCGAGGGTGCGGGGTACGGGGACTCGAAATGACGTCCAAGTTGCGCCCCGAGTGAAATCCAATTTGCGCTGCCACCGTCATCAGATTTGAGCCGTGAGTTGTGCCTTGATTATTCCCTAAATAAAACTGCAACTCACGGCTCAAATCAAATTTCGCTTGATTTCCACTTGATGGTGGTGTGCCCACGGATGGATGCGGATGAGAATTCCGAGGTCCTTTTACTCTCTTTGAGCCGTTTGACTATCGGGTACTAACTCACGGTCGTAGACCCATGGGTAAGACGACTGACACTAAGTCTTTCTGGTCTACTAGACACATGCTCGAATCCAGCCGGTGCCTGGGTGATTTTTTTGCGATTGCAAATGCTATGCGCACCGGACGCGGATGGACATTGTGCAGTCCTACGGTACTCCGCACCTCAAATTCTGCAAAGTGTGCGCCAGCTCCCGGAAATCCACATCCTCGGGACCCCGTAGACGAATCCTTCGAGGGAAACAAGGCAGCACACTTCCACGTTCATACCCTCGTTGTCGTTTCTAAAGAGGGCAAAGACACACAAGTCATTTTGTTTACCGAGGCCTATTCCTCTTACATTGACCACGGACATTACGGCCGACGTCGCACACACTATCCCGAGCCGAGGCGACCACCTTTGGGCAGCTTCAGACAAAGTCTTATCGTCGCGGCACTCTCCTCCGCGCCATGTACCCCACCTTCTACTGCTCTACCTGCAATTCATGTCCCCATGTCCCCTACCTGGCAGTCTGTACCACATGCTACGGGAATGATAGAAAACCCCGTCAGTTACCCCCGATTCTCACCCAACCTACGAGCATTGGACGGGCTAGCTAGCTAAGAGAAACCTCTTAGTCTAGCGTAGCCGGGTGGAGAGTGAGAGAGAGAAGTATTTTTATTTGCCGAGCAGAGGGTGATGGGCCTGGCGCCGTGAAACCGTAAAAGGCATCCATAGTCCGGGATTCGTTGGCTTCAACTGGTTGTCTTTTTATTTATTTATTTATTTTTTATTTATGTATTTATTTATTTGTTTGTTTGTTTATTTATTTATTTATTTATTTATTTATTTATTTATTTATTACAAGTACTTACACCACCCATTGGGCATTGTTGTAGGGGGGTTACAGTAGAAAATAGAATACAAGCAGCAAATTATACACAAACGAAAATCATACTTGATGTTATACAAGAAAAAACTAAGCACTTACAGCACAGCATTGTAACAAAAGTAAAAAAAACACAGGAGTACAGCGAAAGCAGTAATTATACATATCGAAAATAGACAACCAAATGAAGTACACAGCAAACGTTAAATATATTTGTTATTTCATCAACTCAAAACTATGTTTCAATGGCTGATGGGAAATTAGAATCGGAGAATGTTTGTATTTTTAGCGTGTTCCAGTCACCAATACATTTTGGAAAGAAAGAGTATTTAAACACATTCAATCGACAGGTAATTCTCTGATTTTATATACGTCATCTTTCCATTCGGACATATAGCTAGGCGTTTTTAAATACCGTTCTTTATTTATTCCAGTCTTAACGTGGTATATATTATAAAGAAATTTAAGTCTTTGAACTTTCCGTCGTCCACAAAGGGGTTTTCGTCCCAAGGACCGGAGAATTTCACAAGCCTTTATTGTAAAATCGTAATTACCTGTTACAAACCTGGCAGCCCTTTTTTACACCCTCTCGAACTTTTATTTCAGTGCATTCGTAAAAGGGTCCCAAGAAACACAACCATACTCTGGAATTGGGCGCACATTTGTAGTATACAGAGTTTCCTTGAGTGTTTGCGGCGGGTCGTTGACATTTCTGTGGTAAAAGGGAATTAAGCGCGAAGCTTTGGCTGTGATTAAATCTACGTGACTGGTCCAATCTAGTGTACAATTGGTCACGCTGATTATCGTTCCGGGGCATCGTGGCGAAGCCCAGTTGATGCGATTTCTTACAGTGTATAATAAATTATACCAAGGACAAGGTTTTAGTTTTAAGATTCATTTTATGTAGAAATTTACGTAGTTACTGCCTGCAGCCTGTAGTTTGAATTATATGCCCTTTTCCTTTTCCACAATTCCCGCTATTTTAATAATGATGTGCGCGATGCACGATGGCTTTAATTTGTCAAGACGATATGAATCCCACTGATACCAAAAAAATCGTTGTTCCTTGCCTGCAAGTATGAAATACACTAACGGCAAATTTAAATCAATGTACATTGCGTACTTTGGCGTTGTGTTGGCATCGCAAGACGCGAACGAAGCGTTAATCAACGCGAATGCGTGATTGGTGTTATTTCATCAAACTTGAGTGCTTTCGCGTTATACTATTTCAAAAAACTGCCTGATTGAGAGACCTTCATGCGATGTCTCAGAGACCAACTACCATTCTTTGGATGTCACTTTTGAGGCAGTGCGACCGATGGATGATCCGTCAGTGCTCGTTCTTTGTGATCAGTCTGTGTACGAAGCTGGATTGCTCACATGGTATAGTGAAACTCGCAATCAGCGTAACAGAGCTCACTAAATTTATGAATAGCAGCGAGTTCTAGTGGAGCGTAGCTTTCTTCCAACCAGGTGTTGACAGCGCCCGAAGATTCTAATTACGTTCCTTCCAGTAAAACCTTACCGACAAAATTCTCAGATTCATGAATATTCGTAAACTAGGTACTTTGGCCCTGAGATTGTCTTCGTCGCGACACGAGGTAATGGACGTCAGACTGCCGCCCACTGAAAGGATTCTTTGTGATTTGAGTGGCCAAACTTTTGCTTAAAGAGGTTGGGGGGCTTTTCTTGCTGCACCCATAATTATGGAAATCAAGTTTCACGTCAGCGAAAGCTTCACTTCTGTTTTACCAAGCTTACATATTTTGTCCATTTGTAAATGTGAATTTTAAGTAGTTCTTCCGGCATTTTCGACAGCCCAGTGCAGCCAGAACGCCAGGTGAACCGCCGGTATCGTACAAATAATTTTCTAACTGCCGTTGACTACCAAGCTGAATAAGGTAGTCAAGATAACTATTAGGTTTTCGTAGTAAGACAAAGCGCTAAGGACTAACTCAGGACTAAGGACTAAGAGCTAAGAAATCGTCTCAGCTAACAACGCTGGTAGAATTTGCTTCAATGTGCGCTAACCGACGTCAGTTGCAGCCATTTTCTGGGAACCACCTCTGCTAATGAAGCGCGCGTAATAAATGCCTAGTAAATAAAACGTGTTCTACGTTTCGATGAATTCATCGCAAAACTCTTAAACTCAGCCCAATTATATTGTTGCCCTGACGTCATTCGTTCTAGAATACTCCTATTAGAAATCAACTCAGCTTCCTAATCCTTTGTACAATGCTGCCGCTTGCAGACGACCAAAGAGGGAGAATGGAGATGGGTTACCTATGTGCGATTCACAGATAACAAAGTCCTAGTTGCTTGCTGGAACGAGGTGCTTTGCAGAGAACAGCACAATGGCGTGGCACCATGCGCTACCATGTTGTGTGACGCCGCAATTTCGAAGCGGACGCTTCTCCAGTAACCTCGGGCCCAACTTCTGTACTGCGACAGGTTGGCCGGCGGGACCACACACTGTTTTCGCGCTTACCGCACTGCGTTGCTGCAGCTGCACTGGCGTATCTCGAGTAGATAAGTAAATTCAATTAAAGTAATTGTTTAGCTCATCGGTTCACAATACAGCAAGACACTCGTGAGCTTAGAGACAACGCGCGACAGAGACTGATGGCACAGGTAGACTCGAGCTTTGCTTTGAAGCGCTCTCGTAAACCTGTACAATACAAAATTGAAGACAATGCACCTATCGAGGGCGCAGTTTGCACGGACAGGCTGCAACCAATGTTCTCGCTAACAATAACACCCCCTTTGATGTAAACCACGGTTTGCCCAAATTATACTCGCATTCCTGTCGGTGCAAAATCCGATGTCGCACTACATGCTGCGGATACATGAATCGGGTATTGCACGGACAATTTATTCGGTCCGCACGTTTTTTTTTTTGTTCCTTCGGCATCCTTTGGCGGGAGAACCGTAATTACATATAGGGCCTTCATTTGTATTCGAGTTTGTATACGATTCGCAACAGCCGCCGCATACGAATTGATGCATGCGGTTTGAAAACATGCTTGGAAGCCGAACGATGCGAATCGAAGATTCTTTGCTGTCCGCATACTGCTTTGCATTGCTTTTTTTGTGTGCTTTCCTTTTCAGGGACACCAGGAAGTTTTGACCGACGAAATGTCAGGCGTCCTTGAGATACACCAAGGGGTCGTGCTTCTGTTAAATCTATGCATCCCATTTAGGCTGAATGTGTTTTCATAAAAACCTTTCTCTTTTTTACAGCGGTGGAGCCGTCCAGCCCTCCAAGGCGATGACAAAGTTGCATGATTGCTACACAGTGTTTTAGCATTTGTTGACAACACAGTCTACACCTACAGCATACCATACCCTTTTCATTACCAAGGCCGGCGCATTTCTCTTTTCTTCTTTGTAGGCACTATTTTTCGCCCCCAGTGCGGTTGTACCATGAACCTCCACCTCTAATTACATTACAGCGGCGCCTTCACATCTGTTAAAGTGTATTCGCTTCTCATAAAGGAGCACCGGGCTTAAAATGTCAGCTTAGCACACAAAACAATTCCGAGGGCATTGTCACGTCAATTAGTTGGCCAAACAGGATGCAGAAAAACGAGACATTCAGTATGCAGGAACAATAATGTGCGGAACGCCACGCAACACGCGACTCGTCACTGCGGTACGGCTAAAAGGTCCTCTAAGCAAATCAAGCACAATATAAAGTTCTTAGCTATCGCTAACTTCCCCGTCATGTCCGTTCCGGGTAGTAGCTGTAATTCGTAAGGGTGCAGTAGATAGATAGAACTTGAGATGCTGGCTATTAGGTAGCTTGCAGGACACGCCACTGGGGCACAGGGTGTGTAACCTCAGGTCACCGTCGGAAATTGTCTCGGGTGCTCAGCCCGAGCGTTCGAGCACGGCAACCCACCTGGTGCTCGCTAGCCGAAGCCATCAAGCAATGCCCACTCTAGGTATTGCCGCTGTTGCGCTCAGGATCGTTGCCCGGAGCTTCTGTCTGGAGGTCGGCTGGGCGCATTTCCAGGCTCGTGCCCTAGAGCCTTATCAGAGGCTTCGCCATCTCTCGCCCTCCTCGTTCCACACGCGCGCGCCCTGTCTCTTTTTACTCTTATAGACCACTTCTTCGGGGGGTTGTTCATGACATTACCCGTACCTCCTTTTTCTTCTTTTCTTTTTTTAGTCCCGTTCTTAGGGCGGTGTTGCTCATGTAATACCTCCAACGTTTAGGGTTTTTTCTAAAAAAAATGCACATTCGTTGCATGGGGACTGTCGATTCAATTGACCCTGACGAAGTCCTTAGTGGGAGCACGGTCTCTTCTCACACGTGTTGTCTTCTACTCCCAGAAAGTCCTAGTACACTTTATCTACTCTAACATACACCACTCACACACCCAGTTCACCAAACAATGTACAGTCACAGTTCAACGTCCTTTCATAATAAGCATACCCAGTCCAGGCTGTATTTAGCCAGTTCCATACGGTAGCTTCTAAAGAGTGAGTACACCTTCGCTTAGCCAGCTACTGTACTCACAAAGTCTGCGCCTACATTCTCTCTTCCTTTTATGTGCTCCAAATGAAAGTGATACTCTTGCGGGGCTAAAAGCCATCGCGTTATTCGGCTGTTATTTAGTTTCACCTTCTTCAGATATTCCACTGGCTAATGGTCTGTCTGAACTGTGAAGGCTTTTTCAAATAGGTGTACGTGGAATCTTTTGCTACCCCATACCAAAGCCAAACATTCCTTCTCTAGGGTTGAGTAATTTCTCTCCGCTTGATTTAACCTCTTACTCGTAGAGCAGACAGGATTTCATGTTTGTGTTGCTTCAAAACAGCTCCAAGAGCTTTGTCACAGGCATCTCTCCGCAAAATAAAAGGCTCCCTCAGATTCGGTGCTAATAGTACCGAAGCTCGTGCCATGCAGCTGTTAAGTTTATCAAATGCTTCTGCACATTCTTTTGTCCGTTTAAAGGTATTGCTCGAAACTTTTCTCGTGAGTTCCACTAGGTGATAAGCCGTGCTAGCATAATTGTGAGTGAACTCTCGATAAAATCCCGTCAGTCCCAGAAACGACTGCACCTCCTTTTTTGTCTTTGGTCGATTTGCTGCTTCTATCTTGTCCAGAATTTCTTCAGTGGTACACAGGGTCCCCATTCCTAGTTTATCTCCCGGGAGCGTCACGGCTTGGTAACCAAATTCACATTTTGCGGGCTTAATCGTGAGATTTTCCCTTGCAGTCTTTGAAACAAGGCTTCAAGACGTGTTTTTTTCGTGTGTCCGTGGCTACCAAAGTATCATCGATGTAGTGTTCTACGTTACGGAGTCCTTGTAAAACTTTTCTCATTAATTTTGTAAAACTGGCAGCAGCTGTGTTAACCCCAAATGCCATAAAATTGAAATGAAAAATCCCCTATGAAAAGAAGAAAGCTGGGTATCCTTTCGACTCTTCGGCCATAGGAATTTCCCATTATCCCTTGGTAAGGCCGAGTTTGGAAAAATATTTCTTGTCTGCGACTTTCCCAATAACTACTTCCACTCTAGGTATTGGCTCAACGTCGGCGACCAAAATGCTGTTGAGGCCTCGGAAATCTACGCACACAGTCGTCGACCCATCCTGTTTCTTCACTGCCACTAAAGGGGCACTGTATGCAGAGTCACAGTGTTCCATTATCTCTTGGATCAACATTGATTGATTGATTGATTGATTGATCGAATGTTTATTAGCATTTGTCACATGAAGTTTACAAACACTGATTGGACCCATAGCCAGAGGCTAGTGCAGGGTCCAATAAGAAAAGTAATGGACAGAAGCGGGAACTATCAATTACACATAATACAGATGTAGCAATACAGACACTGTAAATTTATACTTCCACGTAATTATGAGCATACTCATTTACAGAGTAGAGAAGTCTCTCTCTTTAAACAATCGGGTCACAAAAAACAAAACTACACGTGTGCATACAATCAAAAAGTTATGACAGATCACTTTGTGGACACACCAGCAACATCAGTTAAAATACAAAAACACTATCACGGGTTTTAGGAAGAGGGAAAAAAAGGCTAGGTTTACAAGATTCACCAGTGTATAATTATACAAATATAAGCGTTTACCACAAGAAAAGAAGCAGTTACAGCCTGGTCAAGAATTCATTTTTTAGTTTTACCGCAGCATTGTGTGATGTCTTCAATTCAGTGGGCAAACTATTCCAGATCTTTATCCCTGTGAATTGCAACAATCTCTCCCCGTAAACGTTATTTCTTGGTGCCAAGTTAAAGTTGCCGAACGTGATACTTCTAGTAGGGCGAGAAGAGGAATAAAATAATGAGACATCAAATGGGTTATTGTATTTTACAATACTATTAACACAAACAGTGGTCTTGTATTCACGCAAAAGATCGAAGGGTAGCATTTTTAGCGATCGAAATAACGGCCGGCTTGGCTCGTTGTGGTTACTGTGACTTATTATTCTTATGGCACGCTTTTGTAACCTCCAAAGAGGATCCAGATAAGAATCATAAGTCCAGGCCCACGATTCCATGCAGTAAGTTAAATGGCTATTCACGAATGCGAAGTAAAGCGCCCGCAGAATGCTTTTATCGAAGTAGCCTCTAGCTTGTAAAAGCGCGTGACAGCCAGAAGCCAGCTTTACACCGACGGCATTTATTTGACCTGCCCAGTGAAAGTGATTATCTAGTATAATCCCAAGGTATTTAAACGTGTCCGTACGTTCCAGTATGCAGTTGTCAATTTTAATCTGAAGATCTTGGTAACTAATTAATTTCCTGCGGGAATGAAATATAATGTACTTCGTTTTATTGGCATTAACCGTTAATCTGTTAGCAAAAAACCACTGGGAAATGTTTTTCAATTCTGAGTTTACTTGTGTTTGTAATTCAAGAGCATTGTCGGCCGTACATATTAATGCTGTATCATCGGCATACATAATAATTTCGGAAGAACTTAATACATGAGGCAAGTCGTTGATATAAAGTGAAAAGAACAGCGGCCCGAGGACCGATCCCTGCGGCACCCCTGTGTTCAGATATTGCAGTGTGGAAGTAATATCGGTCATCACGACAGCCTGCTGTCTATTTTTGATGTAATAAAAAATAACTCATAGGATTGATTACGTATACCGTAGTGCTTTAATTTCTGCAAAAGAATTGAATGATCTACCGTATCGAATGCTTTTTGTAAGTCAAGGAAAACAACTCCCACTAGCTTGTTGTTGTTTAGTGCCGTGTTAATCGATTGAGCCAATGTCAACACTGCAGATGACGTAGAATAATTAGACCGAAATCCATGTTGCTGAGGACAAAGAACCATGTACTTGGGTAAAAAATTATTTATACGGTTACATAGGATTTTTTCAAAAATGTTATTTACAACGCTAAGAACAGATATCGGTCTGTAACTAGACGGATCGGAAATGTCACCGTTTTTGTAAACTGGGATTACTTTTGCAATTTTTAGTACGGATGGGTAAGTTTCGTTGTGTATACAATGATTAAATAGATTGCATAAGATTGGGCCAAAGATATCTACGTTTTCTTTTAACAACCGTGCTGTAATTTGGTCTAGTCCAGCAGATTTGTTAGTTGAAAGATTATTAATAGTGTGAACAACTTCAGAAAGTTCAATATCATACATCACAAACGTATTGACAACTGGTTGTGACGCAATGTAGCTGTCTACAGAGCGGGGAATTTTGTCTGCCAGAGCTTTGCCTATACCAGAAAAGAAGGTGTTGAACGCTTCGACAGTGTTGTTGTCAACGATGTCAGGAGTAACGCGCTGTGATTTACGGCCCCCAGTAACCTCATTTATGATACCCCATATGATACCCCATATGATACCCCATATTGATTCTACCTCTTTTACAATATCCTCTTGGACTGCTAGTGGCAATGGATATTGCTTACATGCACAGGCTTGTCCGAGGTTACTTGTGGCTTGCATGTTTGCGTGGCAGTCCTTCCGGGCACAACCGAAAACTGGTGAGCATATTTCCGGAGCAGGTTACGAAGTTGTGGTGTTTCGAGTTTGCTCGGGCTGGGGCATATTGTGACTTTTTCTACTCCCATAGCTTTTCCTGCCGAATATGAACTACTTCATGCTCGGTATCTTATCCTCAGCTAGCACCATGCAAGCTGTACTCAGATTGTTCCTTGTTGGGGGACTCCTCTACTCTTACTTCTTAAACATGTTGATGTGGAAGAGTTTCCTCTCTCCTTTTGCTAAACATTTGTAGTCCAGTTCTTTTCTCTTGCATGTAATAGCGAAGGGCCATTCCCATCGCATGAGTAACTTATTGCGGCCGCTGGGAAGTAACACCAAGTCTTTCCCACCGGGGTTTGACTTGAACTACTGCTTTGCGATCGTAGGCCTTTTTTGTACTTCTGCCTTGCTTATAGTGCTGCGGTGACTGTGACAAGAAATGAAACAATAGGTAACACTTGCCACTGCATACGTTCAGCTTTGTCGGCGCATTCCTTATTTTAATTGGACAGCGCGTTGACAACAGTTTTCACCTTGAGTGCAGCTGTAGACAGCGCACTACCGAGGTATGAGATTTGTTATTCCAACGCAAACAATGTGACCATTAGACATTTGAAGGATGAAAGTCATGGCTGCTTCAAGCAACTTTTTAGTAGGATATAGTTAGTTGCTATTTACTGGAATTTCACTCATAGGATATAGTTAGTTGCCATTTACTGGAATTTCACTCACAGTCCCAATCCAGCATCACAATCAATACCAGGAAACGTACTAATGTCTTTGACTATGTACAGAGTGCGGTAAGAATGCAAGTTTTTAGTGTGAAGTAACACAACCCGTGTGCCCTGAATGAGCTGGATATTTAACTGTATCCATTACCTGTGAATAAAATTATTCGCATATCATGCATTGCATTTGTGCCAATATTTCTGCCTCAGCACCCTCCTTTCATTCAGCAGTTAACTTTGAAGGGGACATTCCTTAAGGTCGGCAAGTATGTGCTGGAATGCTCTTTTAGGTCGATGACCGCGTACAGTAAGGCGGCAACGTGCTGACACATTTCGCTGAGACTGTTCTATTGCCACAAAATGTAAAGCAAATAAACTGGCTCCAACCCACGCTGTGAAGGTGGTTAGAAAACAAAGCTTTAAACGACACGCACAACAACTGCCCATGGTACGTCACCTCAATTCACACACGTCGCTCTACAAAGAGTGAAACGAGAGATTCTGCCAGCCGTTACTTGGAATACGCGGGAGCGGAGTTCCGAACGCAGCAGCGTCGGTCACAGCCGGGCTAGAGCGGTGGACGCCGCCGCCGTAGCCCGGTCGTGCGTAGGCAGAAATAAAACGGAGAGGAGCGTGTATCGAAGCGTGAGACAGCGGAACCTAGCCATCCTGATGTGCTAGCTCAGGGTACACCACTGCACGACACAAACGTAGCCCCCGAAACAATTCGGCATGTGAGCTTAGTGATTCCCATTTATGCCGATTTAAACTAGTTAGTTTAATAAGTTTGAGAAGGCTGAGGGAACTCTCATAATCGCTATTTATGAGGACCAGATGCTTCTTCCTCTTTTTGTAATACCTCTTAAAACGCAACCCAACTGGTATTCATCGATTTACTAAACGGAGTCTCATTCTTGCGAAGCAGTGCGCAAAAGGTAGCGTTATCTAGCGGACAGATGTCTCTGTGGGATCTCTAAATTTTGTTTTCACTCCCTTCAAAACAATCCTTAACGTTTCTTTGACGTCCAACCACTTAATTCCGTCGGGTCCGGGTTACCCAGCAGGTGCTGGCGAAGAAGTTAATCAAGCCGTGCAACGGAAGCGCGCAATGGACACGAAGCTGCGCCACAACAGGCCCAAAACAACCGTCGCTAAACCAAACGGCAAAGCCGTACAGCCGACGCGCCCGCCGGTGAGCAGGCTCCTCCGCGTGGGGAACGCTCAGTAAATTCGCTGCGCCATCTACATGTAGTGTGCCCTGTGAGTGAAACTCTCGCCACCGCCTTGCTTTTCTGTCAGTACTCACTCACACATCCCAGCTTCGAGCCCTAACTTAGCGTATTTTGTTTAAGGCATCTGATACACGCAGCGCGGATTGTGAAGCCGGGCATCCGAACGCAGCGTGCACTATGAAACTTATCTGCGGCGGTTGGGCTCTCGCCCATAGAGCGACAAGGCCGTCCCTGCTACGTCTGCTATCGCTAGCTCCGTTCTGAAAGTGATCAAGCAATGCTTACCCTGCTGGGCATTTGCAGTAGGCTGCGAGAATTGTCGCAGAGCCGGGCTTGTAGATGCTTGTAGACCCCGACTTCATAGATGGGACACACGAGCTCCGGAGGTAGACGCCAGCTTCGGCCTTCCGCCTTTTCACAATCCTGACGAAGGGCTCAACTTTAAATTTCCAGCCGCAAAACCACTGTCGCTCACAGAATCCCGCGGCCCCATCGTCGAAGTGCCGGTGTAGCTGTGTCTTCGTGAACGGAGGCGCGTCGCGTTACTCGCCGTTCCAATCCCCTTCGTTGTAACAATTAAAAAACGTCTGGCACGTCGCAGGGGGTCGGCTCCTTGCGCAAGCCATCCTCGTGCTCGCAGGCACGCGCAAGAAATGAGAATTCGGGACAAAAACGGAAAAAAACGTGTACGCCAGCCATGCCGCGAGAATTGGCAATCAGGGCAATGCACCTCGGGATCCGTGAGGGGGCGGGGTTACTGCCAGTTTTAGTTCTTACAAACGACCGCTAGACGAACCGGTACTGGAAAATGGTCCGTTGGGAAACCTGACCTTTGACGAAGGAGACTCCCTCGAGCGCCGGACGAGAAGTCTGCGCAAGGGTACCGGCTCAAGGTCAGCCGGTTGGGTCATTGACATCGAAGACGCGGACGGGGTGGACGCCGCCGTCATCGCCACAGGCCGGGTAGCGGAATTACCCGAGGTTCCTTAGGCTCGGCGGTCAAGGCGATGTCGCAGGTAAGCTTAGGCGAAGCGGCAGCACACTCATAGGTATTGCAGGTAAGCCGCCATCCCTAGACTTCAGCTTGTCTAGCTTATCATTTGGCCATGTAACACACTTCATATGAACACGTTCCCGACAATCGGCACAACGAAGAAGCTTTTGTTTGCCGTAGAAACACTGCGAGAAGAGGGAACACGCATCCGTGGTCGGCGCCATCTTGTAACGATAATAATTATGATAATATTACTAATCTTTTATTTCCGTTCAAATAAATAGAACTTAAATTTACATTCGGCACAAATCATAAGGCGGCAATCTGAAGGCAATTCATCCATACATGCAATGCACTAATTCTCGTCACTCACCATAACCAACGGCAATGGTCGAACAATTGGCACTCAAACAAATTGCAGTCAGCGGCAAGTGGCAACACCTCATTCAAAATACAGTAAATTACTGACAGTGCCTGTCAAGACCCGAGTGTGAGTGTCCCTCCGTTGCTTTTCCCGCCAACTGCAGATGCCTCCGGGGAATAGGCGGTTTATCTAGGCGCGCCGACGAGCCGAAGGACCGCAGTTGCCAGATTCTCCGCCGAGCTCAAGCAAAACTAAGCCGCACAAAGCAGCTGGGAAGGGACGGCCTGGTATCGTTGATTTCGGGGGACGCAGCACTTGGCAGAAGGAAACAGCAACCGAAGGGATCCACTTCAATCACTGAAGTCCTTGTAACCACTCCATGACCCCCGAAGAAAACTGTTTAGAACAGGGTGTGTGTGTCCGGCCATGCTTTTGCCGCCGACTGCGAATCAATCAATCAATCAATCAATCAATCAATCAATCAATCAATCAATCAATCAATCAATCAATCAATCAATCAATCAATCAATCAATCAATCAATCAATCAATCAATCAATCAATCAATCAATCAATCAATCAATCAATCAATCAATCAATCAATCAATCAATCAATCAATCATTCAATCAATCAATCAATCAATCAATCAATCAATCAATCAATCAATCAATCAATCATTCAATCAATCAATCAATTAATCCATCTATCAACCAATCAACCAATCAATGAAACAATCAGCTAATCAACAAATCGTTTATTTGC
Source organism: Haemaphysalis longicornis (assembly GCF_048455015.1). Lineage (NCBI taxonomy): Eukaryota > Metazoa > Arthropoda > Arachnida > Ixodida > Ixodidae > Haemaphysalis > Haemaphysalis longicornis. The sequence continues at coordinate 117,297,299 of NW_027526203.1, read as the reverse complement.
GTGCTCAGGAATAGCCGGGAGCCTCTGTGCTGGCGCACGAAGGAAGAAACCCAAAAGCAACATACGAGCACACACCTCACAAATAATCAAATCTGGGACAGCGTTGCTTACGCAGAAAAAATTACAGGCTGTCGTACACCCAAATATATATTCAACCACCCACATAAATACACAAAAACCAAATTAAGCATCTTCCAGTAAGGCGGGAAACACCACACGTACATATGTACTGTTACAAAAATATACATACAGGCTAACAATGTTAAGTTGTGCGACAACGGAGTAACTCCAAATAGCTTAATGTAAGAAGCTGGGTATATAATGAATATAAATGTGGAGAAGACAAGTGAATTTAAAAAATTGGCCGCGTATCTGCTCCTTTCGTTGCAAATGCCGTCAAAAGACGATAGTCTCTATCGGCTTTAGCGAAGTAAATGCCTTCCTTCGTTCCTACCATGTTGTTCCTCTTTCGTCGCGCTCCTCCCAAGGTAAAGACGCCAAAGGTTTGCTTAAATCTTTTAAAATTTCCTGCGTTCCACTGCTCCAAGCCAGGTGTCTCGATGCGAACGCTGCCGTACGGCGAAGACGCGCGTTAATCGAGGCGCCCTACTTCAACGTTTATAGAACTGCGTTTCCCTACTCCACGTGCGTTGCAAGCAGAACGTGGAACCTAGCTAGTGGAACCTTGCGTAACTGTTGCCGGTTGATTTCTTAAAATGGCGCCAGAAGCTATAGTGGCGCGGGCGGCAGCAGGCGACGGCGGAGTGAATTCTTTTTCTGCAGTTGATGGAGTATTTAATTTCGCAAAAGTCAAGCATGTTTGATTTTTTTATAAAAGAACACTGCAAATATCACTTCTGTATTGATTTGTTGTCTCATATTTGCGTAATGTCGTGTTCTTCTTCAACAATGTTGACAAGTATGAACATTACACCGGACATAGACGGGTAGATTTAGCTGTGACTATAGACTATTGCGCAGGCATTGTTTTGCTTTGGCCGGGTGGCTGAATCGAGTCACTGACAGACAGACGGACAGACAGACAGACAGATATACAGACATAGAGACAGACCAAAATTTCTGGGTTTAAGTAGCCCAAGAAAGACTATCGTCTTTAAAAAACAAGGAGGGGTGTTTTTTTTATACTCAAGTCAGCCCATGACCAAGGATAAAAATTGTCACTTAGGCGACAAGCTCACAGACGTGTTTGCGGAACAGAGTTGGCGAATTATTAAATATATCTAAATATTCAGAGTACGGATTTATGTACACTGCAATTGAAACATAAGACAGGAGCCACGCAGACAGGTTTAATTGAAGAAGGTATCGTGTCGTCTAGTATAGTTTTGCGGCACATGCAGTGGAACATTTTGCAGCAACTCACCTCAAGACACTGGGCCGTGAAGGATACTAAATACGAAAAGAATATCCGCGTTAGTGCTCCTGGAAGTTAATCATGGTAGCCTCGGCACAAGATATTATCTTGAATTATAATTGTTATGAGTAGCAAAGCGATGGTTAAAGATAGATATAAACTTTTTCTGGACACTGTCAATAAGCATACAGTTTGTGTTGTAGTGCAATTCCACACGACAGAGGCATGCTCTAGCTGCGGTCTACAAATAGTCGTGTACAGCTGGAGAAGAGAACTCGGCTCCTTGGATTTCTTCGATAGGCCAAATACAACGCCAACAAATCGAAGGGCCCGCCTAGTGACCTCCCGGGTTTGCGGGGAGAAGCCGAACCTACTGTCGAAATTAACCCCAAGAGCTTAATCCACACGTTGGCGAGCTTCATCGCAAAGGTTATAAGAGAACAATATGTTGTCAGTTTTTCTTGTGTATGCCATAACCTCAGTCTTACAAGTATCCTCATATGAGAAGCTTGTTGCGTGAACACCAATACGAAAAGGCCGTGATCACTCGCTGGAGAACGGATCAGCTGGCACTGTTTGATAGAACCTTAAATATTTGGACATCATCAGCTTATAAGAGAAAATAAAAATCACGAAATACTCAGGATGAAAAAAGAGGTCACCCTAGGAGAAAGCTTTGAGAGACACCACTTGTAGCGTCGTAGGAGAGGGAAGATCGCCCGTTTGCATTCACAAGACGTAATCTATGCGATAAATATTTACGTAAACGGGATGCGAAGGATGGATGTAATTTAAGTTGACGCAGCTTTTTAAATATTATAGCATGCACACGGCGTCAAAACCTTTGCTCAAATGGAAGTCAACGACATCGAGTTGTCCTTTCTCCTGCACAGACTCCGAGATATGCAGCATAAAATTTACTGTGGTGGTTGTAGTCGATCTCCCAGAGACAAAGCCGCGCTGTTGAAGCAATAATATGGTTTTTACAATGGATGTGAGTAGTACATGTAGTACGATTTCAAAACGTTTTGACGCAGCGCAGAGAATAGAAAGTGAGTAGTGCCGAGCTGCCGGACGTAACAAGTAGTAGTTTTTGGCGTCTAATTTTGACCCTGACTGAAATATAGGAACCACCCTCGCAGTCATGCAGTGAGTGGGAAACTTGCCGGTTTTGAGGGAAGTTTGAACTATACACGTCAAGACCAGAGCAAGGAGATCCCCAAATGCTTTCAATGCTGCAGAAGGAATGCCGTCAGGGCCGAACGACAAGGACGGCCTTATTTGCTTCAGAGGTTTTGACACAAAGCTTTCGGAAACGAACCATTCTGAGCAGTTATCATACCGTGAAGCCATTTAAGGCGGAGAGGCTGCATTTTTCGGGCCGTATACCAAACGGAATTGTTGTGCAAATGCATAAGAAACGTCGGGTATGCTCTCACACTTCTCGTCCAGGGCGTTTATATACCCTGGGGAAATTTTGGAGGTGCGTGTACGGACGTGACCCTAGAAAGCTTTAGCGCTGCGTGGCGCATCTGCTTCAACCCCCGGCAATGTAACTGGTCCTATCTCGCTTAACTAGATATTTACAAAAATTCCTGAGTTGACGAAACTCACTCTGCCCCTGCCTAATAATCAATCAATCAATCAATCAATCAATCAATCAATCAATCAATCAATCAATCAATCAATCAATCAATCAATCAATCAATCAATCAATCAATCAATCAATCAATCAATCAATCAATCAATCAATCACGTTTATTTACGTGCCCAAGAACAGCCAATGGCCTGTGTGCTGGCCCACGGTTAGGGATACAAACACAAAAACACAAGAAACATATTATACAATATTATATTATGAACAAATATATTATGAACATATATCTCATAAACGTATTATAAACATAAAATACAACGTTGGAAGAACTATGGACAGAAAGGAATACGCGAACACATCACGGTAAACAGTTTAAAAAATTTCCGTCTATTAGTTGGTTAAACACGAGCGCAGGGAATATAAATTGCAGCAATCTATATACAAAAAAAAACGACAGAGCCATGAGAGTTTAACGTACTCTATCAAACAGTTCAGTACAGTAAGTTTTCAAGGAATTTTGAAAGATGTCAAGGCGTATAAAGAACTGGTTTCCGACAGGATAATGGTAGATTTGCGCCCAGCGGTCAAGAACGGGGGATGCGGCCTGGTGGGCCTTTGTGGAACACTAAACTCCAAACAGTGAAGCAGGTCTGCACTAGAAAGGTCACCATGAACAAATTTGTGAAGGAATGTGAGATCTGCACGCACACGTCTGCAGTTTAATGACGGCAGGGAAGGAACTATGAGTAAATCAGAATGAGGGCCCGGACTGTGACTGTGATGGCGGTGCTTATATATGGATAAAACCTTCTTCTGTATACGTTCCATTTATTCACTATTGGATTTGGAGATCCGCTCCAGGCAGCAGATTGTGTTATATAGCTTTAGAAATGTATCGAAGGAAGAGTATGGAAATCCGGCACACATTTCCAAGACTTCGGAGCGCTCGTCTGGTGATGAGCCTAATGTGAGAAAAAAAGAGATGGTACTGTGGAAGACCACCCTGAGATCTCTAATCTGCTCAACCCTTTGTAGAGGAGCTCCTTCAATACTGCAGGATAACAGTAGACGGTAGATTTTACGGCTGCACGTGATAACCTTTGTTTTAGGAGGTCACAAAATTAGAGAGTTTTTGCTGCGCCAAACCGATAATTCCCACACATCACTCTGCAACGCACTCCAGTCCTGAACACATTTAATGTGCCTAAACAGTTTATCATCATCAGTATAGATAAAGAAATGAAGATTTTTTTAGGGCTGTTGACACATCATTGATAAAAATAGAACACAAAAGTGGACCAAGCACGGAGTCTTAAAAAACACTACTTCTTGCACTGTAAACGAAAGACTTTTTGTTGTTTACATGTACACCCAAGAGCAGAAGTTTATGGACCACGAAAGCAGAAATTTTGAGTTATTTCTCGGCCGCACGGCAGCCCGGAGTACTATATAGGGTAGTTTTCATTAGTTCAGTACTTATAAGACATCTCGCATGCATTCGACAGTTTGTGGGGCTGCTACAGGAAGAGAAGTAACCTAAAATTGCCACTTCCCTGGTCTATAAACTTTTGATAGTGGCTTTACGTAAAAGGACCGGTCAAGGAGATAATTTGACAGCAAAGCAACAAGGGTTGCATCTACACCGGACGTGCTAAGCTTGTTAATTAATAATTGAAGGTTAACCACATCAAACACTTTACTGAGGTCAAAATAAATAACGTCGAACTTGCCTATTTCGCGAACTGCAATCGAAACTTGTGTCACAAAGCTGGCAAGATTTGTAACCGTCGATCGACCCGAGAAAACGCCGTGCTGATATGGTATCAGAACGTTCCTGCACTTTGTGCAGAGCTGACTCAATAAGTTTTGATGCGACACAAAGAAGTCAGATCGGGCGATGGTTAGTAACGGCTGACTTATCACCAGACCTAAATATAGGAAAAATTTGAGCGATCTTCCATACACAAGGAAATGTGCTGAAAGTAAACAGTTATAAATGGAAGTTAAAACAGGCACAAAATATTGTCGTAAGCATTCATGAGGGCTGCTGGAATCCCATGTGTACCACAGGAGAACGATGATTTCATCCGCTGAAGGTTATCATTGACAAGCTTTTCATCCAACATTAGAGTATAAACATTAGAAATACTATAGAACAATAGGCGCTCGTCGTTAGTATCAGGCAGTTGAAAGATAAAGTGAAAGTTTTGAGCAAAGCTGGTGGAAACATCGTCAACCTGTTCAACATCGGAATTAGGGCAGCTAACGTGTTCTTCAGACGACTCTGAACGACTGCGTACATACCTCCAGAAGTCAGCCGGATTCTGAGACACAGTAGCCTCCAAGAGCTCTATATAGAGCTGGTGGTCCCACCGGTAGAGGCTTTTGCGAAGTTAGCGATACCGACTGAAGTCCGCTTCCCGCTTGTCTAGCCCAGAACGCCTTGCTGTTTTACGGGCACTGTCCTTAAGTTTAAGCGAAGCTCAAAGTTATCTGGTGAACCAGTGGGGAAATTTGGAATGAACAGGCTTATAAAGAGCGATGTACTTTTTCATGTCCTTCGTGACTACTTCGGTGAAACGCCTAACCTGTTCGCACTATCATTCACATCAAAGACACTTGACCATTCTGCGGATGAATAAAAGTGATCAAGCCCAGTATAATCTCCACGTTTGAAAGCATATCGCGGGAGTGCACAATTGTCAACACCGTCTTAACGATGCTGGGCAGCGACAGAGAAAGATACAGGGAGAGGTGAGGAAACATGGCGGAGTGCACAAGAGATATGTCGGAGGCACACACTTGTACGTTTTTTAAGCTTGAGAAGCACACATCCGGGACATTACCACAAAAGTGTTCTATGCGGCAGAACTTCCGAATGAGGTGAATGATTGAAAATGTTATAACATGCTGCATAATAACGCAATAATAATAACATATCGAACACATAATAGTTATAATAATACTTTTTTTCTTTAAGGTGAATAATATATTTGTTGCAGCATCTAAGCCCGCAGTGCTTGTGAAAAGGCAGGCAGGGGAGTGGCGCTGTGAGCATGAGCGCAAAAAAAAAAGGAAAGTAAAAGGCGAAGAATGACTTGCGAATGCAAAATACACCAAGTATACACTTAAATAGCGGAAGCATTTGCTGAACGGCCAGTTGGTTCATTGTGCCACGTAGAAAAACAGAGTAGCACCGAAATAGCAGTATTTCGAGGTACTTAAATAGCGTTTTATAGCGTTAGAAACAGCTTTGGGGGTACACTGTCCGTAGTCAATGTTGTGGCTTTTAACAAGCAAAAACTTATGCCCATCATTGCCCATGTGAACACGATTTTCTTGATTAAACTTTTGTTTTACACCTTCAAATTCGCTACTGTGGTGATTTAATCACGGTGTTGCGTTGTTCGACTGCGCTGCGGTGAAGAACGCTTACGAGAACGCGCTGGGTGTACAGAACGAGCCACCCATGCAAACGAATAATTCCACAGAAGCTCAGCCGAGCGTTCGTGCTTTGGCAATTTTTATAGCACAGCCCTTAGGCACCCGCTCCTGCGATTTCATGTCGCCGTCGGCCTCGGTGTTATCGAGCAAACAAAGAGGGCACCGAAGATGGACTAGATAGAACGAGCAGGAAATCGGGGAAGGAAAGAATAGCGCAAGTGTGAGGGGGAGGGCTGTATGCCGAGGCATGCTCGGCGGCAGCGTCGGGCGGCGAGATAACGCCATAACAGCGCCCGCGCTCGCGCGTTCCTTGATGACGCGATTACTCCGTGGCACCCAGCAGCTATGCGCCGTCACTGAGAAGACTGCAGTCCACGCTGCGCCGCTCGAATTTCACATCAGAGAGTATAGTGACCGGCAGCCAATTTTTTCTGTCTTTTCGTAATCATTTGCAATTTCAATAAGTGAGTACAGGCATTATCCAGACGGCTGCACCCCTGCGAGCTTCACTGGTTTCGATACCCCGTGCTTTATAGCCGAGAGAGAGCGCAGGTAACGTCTTAAAGTACGTTGCTTCATCTGGGTAAATGCATTCTTTCAGCACTGCAGCTCGATGTGCGTGTACAGTAGCAGTGCGCACTACGTGTCCACCTTGAACTGCCGCCGTGAAAGTGGAGCAGTGGCAGATGCAGTACCCTTAAAATTTGTGGGAGGAGGAGCTGACGTATTCGCAGGGATAATTGAATTTCGGTGAAGTCACGTGTACGAAAAGTTGTGCTCTTTCTCTCTATTGAAGAAATGAACAAAGAAAAAATAAGCGATGCAAAGGTGAGACGGCACATCTACGCTTTCCTTTTTTTGCGAAAGAAGGAAGAAAACTGAGGGCAAAGTGAAATCGTGCATAGATGGATTGCGGTTGTCTGCTTTGTGCCTGCGCAGTTCAGCTATGGACACCGGTACAAGAACCGAAAAGTCGGTACTTGAGGAACTAAGACGTACGCAATTCATCTTCGTCTCACTGCGGGTATTACTGCGGACGTTGTACCGATTACAGTGTTTACGGGCACCGCTGTGCCGCCCCGCGTCCCCGCGAAGATAAAATAAGGTTATAGGTGCGGCGCCGGCACGGAGAGGGCCTCGTCGTGACTGCGCAACCCCGTGGAAGGAATAACGGAAGCTGTCGTCATTGGTATAGTATCCGCTTCCTCTCAGATTCACCGAATGAATACAAAAAAGAAAAAAAGACGAGGTAGCAGCACATGGCAGAATTGACTTGCTCGATATATATTTCTTTCCTGTCCATACAGACAGTCCCCCCGAAATTTCGCTGTTTCCCTCTTGTGCGCCTTTATATGAGAAAAAAACGGGGAGCGCTATTATACATTTCGGCCTCCTTCTTGGAAACTATGAATTGCATGTGGGCAGGCGGAAAAATACCAATTCCATACTGAACACAAATGCAGGGGCGGGGAGAATGCCACCCCCAAGAGCGTTATTCTCTGCAAGGAACGTTTCTCTGGATGAAGTACCAATATAGACGATTTTGACCGACACTGCAAATCCGTAGGTTCAAAGCGAATAATGACAGACTGCTTTGCACGCCCCGTGTGTGACTCCTCCCGGTGGCGATGCTTTTGACCGCAGTGCCGCCGCAGTCTGCTAGAGCCGCATGGGCACCCACTGACCTAGTAAAGGCAAGGAATAGGCGTAAAAAATGGGCGCGTTGGCAAGAGTGGGCGGAGATCTGCATACTTGAAGATGAAGTAGCGGCTTGGGTGTTTATCTCTTCTTTCATGGGCGCCGCCGATAAATTGACCTTCGCGTGCTTCTCACGAATGCGTGATTCCAAACTGGGTTATTGGCGTAAAGCAAGAGACATTCAATTTAAAGTTCAAGCTGCTCAATTCGCTTCGTGGAAGAAACGGGGGAGTGTATAATTAAAAAAAAATAAAGTTGGCCGGACCGCAGCTGCATTGCCAGCCGCTGTTTTCTTACGCCCGCAAGAGTCAAAAATCCTTGAACTGGGACTACACCAGTAGATAAGGAAATGTTTAGAAATGAGAAGGGCGAGGGTAAGGCACAGAGTGGCCCTTTCGAATCTCTTATTCTGTGGGACGTATGGCTAATTTCATGAACGTCTCAGTGCGCAGCCTAGCTGCCGGGCTGCTCTTATTTTGTGAGCAACATTCTACGTATACCGTGCGTTTCCCAGAACACAAACGATGCATTGCAGCATGACGGAGTTGAAAATTATAGGCAACCTTGCGCATAGCCATGCAATACTGAGGTGAAAGAACCGAGACAGATGATAGTTTGAACTCGGTGATAATGGTTCGAGTTGCGACTGATCTACGCGTTCTTGTAGCCACGGCTGTCCCATTGCAAGGTACGCACCCCCGCCCGTGAGGATAGGATTTCAGCTGCTGGAGCTGTGTTTCCTGGCATTGAAGTTGCACTGGAACTCAAAAGGAGAGCGATTGCGTAGTGGGCGCAAAGCTTATAACGAACACGAAACGAGCCGAAGCCAGACGGAGAGTATACTTGTGCACACAAGGCTTGGCTGACAATTAATGGATTTCTTGAGTTTGGGAATATATTCGGCAGACTTGCCACTGTTTTCCAGTAGCAGATGTGCTGTGCATATTGGCGCGATGTCGCGATTTTGGTTTCTGTCTGCGGGTGAAATTCTTCTGGAGGTGGCGAAAACATAAAGGGCGATGTGCAAGAAATTTCGGTGCAAGTCACGAAATCTCCGTTAGCCAAACTTACTACGCAGTCCCTCCCTTCCTCCTTACCACGGCCAATATTCAAGGTTTAGGTTCGATGGACCCCAATCTAATAATCACTACTCGGACACGTCAAACGCATCGGCTATCTGGTTCATTGCCATTTTCCCGGCCAGGTACGTCCACCGAAACAAATACGCCTTATCCGGTGACATTATCGGCCTCCAATGCACTTCCTTCATGTAGAAGTTGGTTCGGCGTGCGGGGGCCCTCTAAAATTTATTAAATACCGTTTAATTCGAAGCAGGATGCCAGTTTTCACTCAAACCAGTTTCATGAGTAACTAAAATTAGAAAAAGCAACGGTCCAAGTACCGAGCCCTGGGGAATGCCAGAATTAACTAGTGAGGGTTTGGAGGACGTATTACCTATACTTACACACTGGTACCGAAGGTTATGGTAAGGTTTAATCCAAGCCATGAGGGTATCATTTTTAAGGATAGCTCGGAGTTTTGATAAGAATTTGCTGTGGCAAACGCAATCGAATGCCTTTTCGAAGTCAATAAATATTACGTCTACTTGACTTTGACGATCTAGTGCTGATGCGAAATTGTGGACTGTCTCCAGTAGCTGCGTTGCTGTAGCTGGCCCTCTACGGAAGCCATGTTGACGGTTGTCGAGTACACTGTGTGTGTCTAAAAAGGCCACGAGATGGTTAAATATGATATGCTCAAATATTTTGGCGCATGCGCACAACAAGGAGATTGGATGAAATGATGACACGGCTGAGGGGATTCCCCTTTTAGGTATAAGGGTAATTTTTTCAAATTTCCAGTCATGAGGCAACTCGGCTCGAGAGAAAGATGCCACGAAAATGACGCACGAATACTTTGAGCACCATTCGGCGTATCGCACAAGAAAGGCATTTGGTATACAATAAATTCCTGGGGATTTTTTTATATCAAGATTTAGTAAGAGAGACAGCACACCGCTTCCTGAAATGGAGACATTACCAATTGGCGGGAGGGAAACAAATTCCTCAGCAGGTGGCGTAATCCCATCATCGTGAGTGAACACAGAGCAGAAGAACTTATTGAACAAATTCGCAGTTAATTTTGTGTCCGTGATATTTCGGCAGTTATTTTGAAGGTTGTAAGAATGCTTCTTTTTGGGGGATAAATGCCGCCAGAACTTTGCGGGGGACGAAAGAAATTTTTTCATTGTGGTGCTGAGAAAGTACTTTTTTGTGCTTTTTATTTTTTCCTTTAACTGCAGGCGTAATGAAGATAGCTTGTGCCGGGTAGACTCAAGGGATTTTACGCGGGGTTGCTTCCTTATATTTTTCGTTTTACGTTCGAGTTTGACTATTTCTTTCGTCTTCCAGGGGTTAGAGGGTATAACCATTGTCACTTTTGTGGGCACAAAGCGAGCTAGACACTGATGAGCAAGGATTTTAAAATAGCCCCATATGTTATCAACCGCCGAAGTAGGTGATTCACAGAGGGACACAAAATCAGAAAACGCAGTCTAACTGGTCTGTAATACTAACATCATCAGCACGTGAAAAAATTGGGATCGCCTGGACATCATTGCGCGTCACCAAGCTTATATGCCCAATTGTTTCCGTGTTTCCGCCTCTTTTAGCTCGTGTATGATATTGTGGCCTCCTAGCGCTATCTTATGAGAAATAGAAGCGGTTGTTGAATGTCCGGGGACTTGTTTAAAGGCCGTTCGTATAATGGTGTCGATTTTCCACCTTTCTACAGCCAAGAAGGTGGCGTAGGGGGCGACGTACGTCATACGTAAAAAGACGAAAGTTTGAACTAGAGTAAGCATGTCTTGTTCCTTCATTGCGTGTTTTTGGCGGGCAATGCGCCGTAGTATCCTGACGGTTTGAGCGGTTGACCAGTCTAATTTCTGGATTAGTTGCGTATTTTTACCATTGTCCTGGTTGGTCATTCCCAGAATTTTGATGTTAGGAGTGGAAGAGATTGTGATGCCATCCATCATGACGTGAATATCCGTGGTGGGATTCCGGTGGTGGTTTTGCACCAAAGAAGCTCCGATTTTTGAGGCGTGCAGGTAAGGCCGCGTTGCTTAGCGTAGGCATGAACTGCGTCTGCGTCCTGTTGGGTGCGCTCCTGCATGGTTCCACCAATCCCTTACTCACACAAGTCGTTATAATATCAGCGCAAATGCCGTGCTTCGTGGTCGGAATTTTGTTCTGTTCTTTCTGATGGCTAATCAAAGCGGTGTTGAACATTACTGGGTTAGAACCGCGCCTGGAGGCGTCGCCCTACTTCCGCATGGGAAGACGTCGAATTCTAGGTCTCTCATCATGATGACAGCTTGGTGGTCTGTGAGAAAACAGCGGACGTATCCGCAGGTACTTTCGCCACAGCCGAGGTCATTCATGTTCTTCAAAATGGCGCAGTCAGGCACGTTGTCGAGGACCCCCTTGACGTTTAATGTGAGAATGGCCTTCCGAGTGGTCCTACTGGCTCCTCCGAAGATGTCTGTTTTGGGTTGGAATAGGATGTCTTGCGTGCATAGGGGTGGGCGAAATCCGGGCATGGTATGTGGATGAAACATGCGATTGGGCGAGTTGGTACATATTCATAGTAACAGCTGGAACAACATGAGACGAAAGGAAGAGGGCACAAACACAGCGCTGACTGATTTTCATTGCTTACGCCAGTGATTTTTATACACATATAGGCAGCAACCACAGAAAGGAAAAAGAAAAAAAGGCTATGTTACTGAGCCGATGTTTGAGAAAAAAAGAAAAAAAAAATAGAAAAAGCAGGACTACGGTGAGTCCACCTCCCAAAAGAAAGAGCCCATTGCAGCGGTGCCCTACATGCACGGAGTTGCCCATGGCCTGAAGAAAGTAGGAAGCGGCGGAAATCTGAAAGCGATGTTTTAGCCCACCCTAAACTGACCCAAATGTTTCTAAAAGTAAACTCGGGTACAAAAACGCCTAACAAGTGTATAACAAAGCGTCATAACCAGCTTGTTGCCTGCGCCAAAAAGGTTGTTTATTCAGCGCCCCTTTAGTGCGGCAAGCATTGCGTCGGCCAAACTGCTGATGTTTGAATGACAGAAAGAGGGATCATTCAGTAGTCATCTCGCCCAGCATTCCCGCCATTCCGATATCAAATGCCAGCCGCTTCTGGACCAGAGTGTTGTGGCAGGGAAGCACGCCAACCAAATCGTGCGAGAAACCTTTGAGGCCACGGAAATAAAACATTTAGGCGACCAATGCGTAAGCACCCCTTCTATTGCCCTCTGAGACGAGTAGTGTCATTCTTGGCGCCGAAAATCCCACTCTGTTAATCAATGTGGGGTTTCCAAACACCTCTTGCGGTTTTTAAGAGGGATGCATGTTGTATTGATTGTCCATCTTGCCCCGTAAGTGGGTAAACGCGTAAAGAAAATTACAAGTCACTAACGCGGCGCTCACACCCTCGCAAGTGTTCACGAGCGAGTTTAGTGTTTCCTTCTTTATTCTTTTTGTTCTTTTTTGCCTGCGTGTGTATAAAAACCCCTGGCATAGGTTATAAAAATCAGTTGTTATTCAGCGCTGTGTTTGTGCCCTCTTCTTTTTGTGTCGTGTTGTTTGTGCAGTTACTATGAATGGTATGAGGCATTTGTTCTGTAGTTACTACGTGTCTTTCAACCTGTATGGATCAACGTGTTCCGTGATCTTGCCGATGCAGTAGGTGAGGGAAATCGGGTAGAGCTTGTCCACGCATGGCGTTTTGACCGGTTTGGGTAGGAGTCGTACATCTGCCTCCTTCCATGCAGTCGGGAGAATGCTGGTCATCCAGCAATCGCTCATGTAGGTGGCCATAGCCCCAATGGAAGCGTCGTGTAGGTTTGCAGGGCTTTGTTAGTTATTTTGTACATGACAGGAGAAGTATTCCGTTGGATCTTAGCCAGGGCCGCCCGTACCTCAACCGGTGTTATTGGCTGATCAAGGGTGGCATTCGGTGGTCCACTGTATGTCGGTAAAACTTCCTTGGGTGTGTCCAGGAAATACCTGTTCTTAAGGACACACATGAGGTCATCTCCAAAGTCTTGATCCTGGTGTATTATAGTCTGCATCATGTTGCTAGTTTCTCCCTTGCTCTTGGTAGGGTCATTAGATATCTAAGAATGTGCCATGACTTAGAAGTGCTGAGTCCTCCGTTTAGGGTGTCACATATATGTACCCAATTTTGGCGGCAATGATGTGCCGAAGAGTGGGCTACTTCTGTGTTGAGTTTAGTTTTCGTATACGGAGCTTTCAGGCGCGTCTTGCTTCTTCCATCTACGCAGTAAGCTGCGCCGGGCTTACCAGATGTAGAGCAAGGGATTGTCTACTGCCGGTGTTTAATTGTAAATTTGAATTTTCTTTTTGTTCGGTAAAATGTCATTCCAAAGGTGTCGGGTCCAAGCGCGTATGTCTTCTAATATGTTGGCCGGGTCTTCACTACTCTTTTTCCTTATCGCGTCCCAGTTCGTAAGTTTCGCTTCTCCTAATTTCGTTCTGTAAGACGAGCCACGCACTTTCGCCTCGATCATCATGTGATCACTTCCTGAATTTTTCCCATGATTTCTCCAATTAACGTTGGAAATGCTTGCTGTTAATCTAAGACCCGGACAGGTATCTCTCGTCGTGCTAGTGCCGGCTGTGGCTGGTGTTGATGGGTCCGCGATCAGGGTGAGTCTATCTTCGTCGATAATGTTGGCGACATCTCTTTCTCGTTTAGTTCGATAAGTGTAGCCCCAAGCTTGGTGTGTGGTGTTAAGGCCCCCGCGATGACAACGGGATTAGAACCCGGTATCCTTTTTGCCCTTTGAAGTATATCCGCTAGTCCAGGATCTTCGTTTTTCGGCCGGCAATAGACGTTAAGGATGAAAATGCTTCGAGAAGTTTTTGATTTTTAAAGAACTAGTTCAGCTAGAATATTAGTATGAGCGTCTGTTGTCAAGGAGCGTTGAGCTGCCGTGATATCTTTCCTTAGCGCGCAGATGTCCCTTCACTTATGACTGATGCGGGTTCCGTAGCCGCGACTTTTTGCTGGCTGGGTCATTTCTTGCACAGCTATTAAATGGGGGGGGATAAGATTGGTGAGCTAAATATTGTTTTACTTCGCCTTTCTTGAGTTTCAATCTTCGACAATTCCACTGCCACATTAGTAGCGGAGATTGCGGAGTATGCTTGTAGTTAGTCTTCATTGCCCCCAGTGTAGCTTTGGGTTGTCATGTCTGTATATCATGGGCGGAGGTGCCGCTTCTCCTTTCTGTAGTGACGCCGCTTCTTGTCAAGTGCTGAAGTTCTAGGCTCTCGAATCTGGTTTGGCTGCACTGGGTTTGTTCCTAGAGCTGCGCTTCTTGATTCCCAACTTGCCGTAGGGTGGGGATGGTCTTTAGCTGCTCCTGAACGAGAGTCGTCAGTTGCTCGAGACTGCTTTGGAATTCTTCTTATCCGTATGCCGCGATAAGCTGGAACTCCCGTCATTTATATAGGGTGATCCAGGGAGCGCCATTCATGTAGGCCCACCACAACCACCTTCACTAAATAAACAGTTCCACGCCTGTTCTCGACCGGGCTGGTCTAGCCTTTCTGTCCTCGCACAACAACAGTGTACATTACAATGTGTACAATGCAAGCTATGTTAACCTTGGAAGCCATGGATATAGAGGGCACAGTATAGCCATTTTAAACTTTGGTGACAGAGGGCAGGAAACACCTGTGAAGGAATGGACCAAGTCAGAAATATTTCTATCATCATCCGCCTCTCTTCGCCCACTGCAGCGCAATCGCCTCTTCCATAGATCTCAACTTATCCCGGTCCGTTCTAACTGGGACCAATTTATCCCCGCAAACGTTTTCATCTCATCCGCCAACCTAGCTTTCTGCCACCCCTGCCACGCTTGCATTCTCTCGGAATTCACTCTGTTTCCCTTAATGACCAAGGGTTATCTTGCCTTCGCATTACATGCCCTGCCCACGCCCATTTCTTTTTACTAATTTTTATTATTATATCTTTAACCCGCCTTTATTTCCTGGCTACTGCCCTCTATTCTTTTCCATTAATGTTACACCTATCGTATTCGGCTCCATTTCACGCTCAGTCGCCCACAATTTAAGTTTGACCCCTTTTAGTGAGCCTCCAAGTTTCTGCCCCCAAAGTGAGTAGCGGTAAGATGCCGCTGCTATATACTTTCCTTTTCAGGGACAACGGTTGGCTGCCTTTCATTACCTGAGAATATCTGGCGAATGCACTCCACACCATTATTACCCTTCTAATTATCTGTGCATAATGGTTCGGACTTGGGTCACTACTTGGCCTAAATAGAAATATTGGCTTGCCACTTCCACTGCCTCGCCACCTATCTCATACCGTTGTGCTCTCCCGAGTATATTGTGCATTACTTTAAGTTTTCTGCATAATCAGTTTCAGTCCCAGGATTCTACTCTGCTTGTCCAGTGCTGTAATCGTGCTGTGCAATTCGTCCCTCGTGTTACTTACCAAGGAAACGTCACCAACCACCCTTACATCCACCTGTTCCCAACCCAATGTTCTGAATACCTCCTATAAACATGCTATGAATAACATTCGACAAATTGTGTTTCCTTGTCGGATGCCCTTACTTATAATTATTTTACTGCTCTCTTCATGGACGACTATGGTAGCTGTGGACCCATTGTAAATATCCTCTAGTATTCTTACATAATGCTCGTCTACACCGTTATTCTGCAATTCCTGCATGACTGCTGATGTTTCGACCGAGTCAAATGATTTTTCATAATCTATGCAGGGTATATAGAGAGGTCGGGCATATTCCCCGCATTTCTCTATCACCTGATTTATCGTGTGATTAAGGTCGATTGTTAAATAGCCTTTACGAAAACATGCTTGTTCATGAGATTGACTGGAATCGGAGGTGGCAGAAATTCTGTAAGCGATTACCTTGGTAAACACCTTGTTGACTGTTGACAGTAAGCTTATCGGCCTGTAATTTTTCATGTCCTTCATGCCACCTTTCTTATGGACTAGGATGACGTTCGCGTTCTTCCAAGATCATAAACGCCACCCAACTAAGTGTGGATACAGTTTATTTTCTTCCCAGTGAAGGCGCTCACCGGAACGGTTTTCCTCGACACCTGTAGCGCGGCTACTTCCGCAACGCCCGGCTCATGTTACATTGGCCATGGCGTCCCCGAACCGGGCTTCGTCGCCCCCGACATGTAGTGGTAGCCTGGTGTACGATCGGCGAGCAGAAGCAGCTGCCTTCGTGTGTACGACAAAGAGCCGAAGGCAAAACGCAACTGTTTTAGTGCACGGAGAGAGATCCACACCGACGATACAGGAGCAGCCGTCTTCCGGGCGAGCCTAACCATGACTCGAACAGTGCAACAGAAACCCTGCACGTGAAATGCTGTCGATTGAATGCAACGTGTTCTTAGGAAGCGCGTATTTATACACGAAGGGCCAACGGTGAGCCAGCTTTCGCAGGGCTTTGCACGCGGCATGAAAAGAGTACACACATACACGAGCACTCTTTTTCGGTGTCTTAATTGTGGCGGTAGTGGCGCATGTTAAGTCTGAGGGATGGGGGACAGGAGGTCTCGGCGATCGGCGTCCGCCCGCGGATGCATGTCTCTACACTCAGAACAGTTTGTTTTGTGCTTTGCAGCAGCCGTAGGGTGCATCCTCACAGCAAGCACTGGCGCGACGGAAACGATCGTGCGCGTCATAGCTTATTTGAGCAGGACGTCTTAACGGGCAAGCACACAAAGCTTTCCTGCACTGCCCCAATACTTGCAGCACGCGCGCACCCGGTAGCGGCGCGCTGATTCGTAAAGGTAGGCAGCTAAATTGAGAGAGAGAACGCTGTTGCAACAAGAAAGAAGATGCCACGTCCTTGTTGCCACGCAAAACCTAGGTGCGAGCCGACTCCATTGCCTGTTGATTGCAAAACTACAGACCAGTGATCAAAAAGAGCGCATGTTTTTTTGCTGGCAGATGCGCTCCTAGCGCCGCCCTGTGCATCTGCGTTCTGCTGTATCTGCTCCTTGCTGTATGCGTAGTGCATATGGGCAGCGTAGGTGGTTAAGAGCGCCAGAGGAATGACCACGCTAAGAAGCACCTGTCAAAAACAAAGTTATTCCTCAACAGCAGCACGTTTGTGGTTACTGCACGACAAAGAAAAACGATTTCCAGCCGCTGTATTGCGTTTTCCGAGTCCAGACTCCCCGCCAATTTTTTTTTAATTCTTCTGTCCATAAAGTTAATGTTCTTTCACAACTTCTATCCCTGTCTCTTGGTAGTGGAACTCTGTACACCGCCGGTCCACGTGTTAGCACTTCAGCACATTTCAACCCCACTCCAAATCATTTTGTCCTTAATTGGCTGAATTTATTTCTGTGCTAGCCCCCGAGTTTGTTATCTTTCTTTGAGGGTGTTGTGTCTGTTCCATATGTCAATACAATACTGTCAATAGGCATTTTCTGGAGGCTGTTTTTTTTCAGTGACAGCGTTAGCCTAGTATTAGTTGTTTCAGAATATTTGCCGAACGCACCCAGGCCATATTTATCCCGCACGGAATTTGGATCTCGCGATTGGGATGAGCACTGACAACCTGTCCAAGTTAATTGTATTGGTCATCTTGGTGTAGCATTCTCTGAGCGCGGGCAATATATATTCTAACTCTATGAGGCAATTTTAACAAGACAGTGTTTTATTCCGGGATTCGCGAAGATTTCACTTACGTCCTATCCGCCGTGGAAGTGACACCAGTACAACAAAGCCAGCGGCCTGTAAAGGATGCAACCCTGCACACAGGGTCTTCTTGCAGGGAAGCAAGCTTTAGTACTAAAGAGCACGTCATACTTGGGGTTGTTCGTTTTCGGGTTTTACATTTTAGCACGAAAGTGTTTTATTCCGGGGTACATCAAAATTTCACAAAATTCGTATCCGTCACGGAAATGACGCAAGTAAACCTTTTCCGAAGTGACCCGCCAGCAGGACGTCGCTCGCCAAGCTCACCCACGAGACAGCCGCTGACCCATAACTCATGCTCAGCTGCAGATTTCACTGCAGATTTAACTTTCGTGTTTTACCTATTCCTGTAAGAGAGGAGTCAGCCACAGTTTTTTTTATTACAGTCGCTAATTTTTTCAGGTGTTCTCCAGACTGCCTGAACCAGACAATGTCGTTCTTGTATCTCAAAGGGCTCAGATGTTTCCTATTTATCCGTGATTCTTCATTCTCCCAAACAAGCTTCCGGAAATGCTAAATAATTTCGGCGACGTGGTATTTTCCTGTTTTACTGCCTTAAGGGTCTTATGTATTCCGTTGTCTTTCTATTCCGTTGTCTTTCGACGCTTTCACTATGAGGATGGTGTCTACCGAACCAAACGCTTTTTCTTATTTTTTAAATGTCAAGTGAAGGGGTCCTTTTAGCTCAGTTTTTTTTTTCTCCCCAGATTGATGACATGAACGGGATATATTGATTAGGTGCCTGCCTAAGCCCAGCGTGTTCTCTCGAATGTAAGAAATCAAGGCTACTGCATACACGGGCAAGTAATACCATTGTCAGCAGCTTGTACACAAATGATAGTAGCCTGATTCGTGAGCTCCTGATTCGTGATCCCCCTTGTGGTGAACCAGAATTATGTCGGCGTTTTTTGAGCGTAGAGGCACCTTAAAGTCCTGAAAATTTTAAAAATACCCTTTCAAGCTTTTATCCTCCTCGTCATCTCTCCTTAATGTTGTCCAAGCGCATTCTTTGAAACAGAGTACCGTTGTTATGTTCGACAAGCAAACTTGCGGACGTCCTCTCGAGGCACAGAAACGTTGTGTGTGTTTGGTAGCTGGGCGATGTTGAGAAATATTGAACGAAACGGCTCCAACAGGGGGACCGCTTGAAGTGTTTTGCATACCGTCGAATTTTGTAACCGGAAAGTCAGCCTTTTTTATTGAAGGGCTTACCATGCAGCCGCCATTAGCTGTCAGCTCTTCTCAAGTATCCATGCTGTTTTCCCTGAACCTGTAATATGCGCAAGTGGGCACAGCGGAGATCTGCCCGCAAGGGGCGCCCGCCATCTTCTCGACCCGGAACGCGCAGCTGAGGTACGGCGAATTATCCCGGGTATAGACTGTTGTCGCCACTGCCGTCATAACTTTATAGAATGACGTCATTTTCCGTCTCAGCCAACAGAACTGCGTGACACACCGTTTTTTTACATCCATAGATCACGATATGGCTTTTGCGTCAGCAGCCTGAACTTAAGACTTATCGTGTCTTTCTGCAAATAGCCGCGTTGAGTATCCGCGAATGGCGCTAGTCGCTTGTACCGCGGTCAAATGAATCAAGCAATTTTTCTTTTCAGCTGCACATAAAAAAGGAGTTCAGGAATGTACGCATAATGAAGGCATTCGCGACTCTCATCTCTTATCTGGAAATCGTGCCAAAGCAGTACATAAAAAGCCCCTTAAAAAGTTAAGGATTTTGTCCTTACCGCGATCTCTACTTGCAGTTTCGTAAACTCAATTTGGTTCTGTTTCGCTCCCTGTTGTTCCAGCAACGTGAGAGCTGAGATCCATGAACACTGCACTCCGAGACCCAACCGCAATCGTTCCCGCCCCTCTGGGAGGCCCGTCAGAAGCGCGCACGACGCATCGATCTAACAGCCTGCCCTAACAGGGTTTCACACCTAGTTACCCAAAGCCTTGGAAAGCTCGGTCTGGTGGCTCGGCCTGCACAGACCACCAACGATTCGTTTTGGAGAAATGATGACGCTCCAGCCCGAGCACTTACGCGCTAGTCAGCCGCCGTTCGTAGCGATAAAGCGGCGTATTACTTTTTACTCACTAATCGAGAGCTCGTTACCGCGCCGCTGCACGACTCCGGGGGCGGGTACTTCACGTGGATTCTTGCGCCTGGCACGCGCGGTCTTTGCCGCCGCAAACAACCGCCGCCACGGCCGTGGGCGGGCGGTCGGCAGCGGCTCGTCCTCGTCGGAGTGACGTCCTGTTGATGAAAAAATGGTGGTTTCGTGGCCCATACTTTGCGGCATCTCTCTTCAGCGGCTTTGCCAGTGCCTCCTCGGTTGCGGGTGGTCAGGATGCTGCGACGCGCGCCACAACCGCCGCCGATGATGACCAGGCGACAGCGAAACGCCTAATGAAGGGCGGCTTTCTCGTTTCTATTCTCGTTTTTGTGAGTCAGGCGTGCCTCTTTAAAAGAAGTCTGGACTTCCATCGATGCGCAACTTGCAGGGCGAGGTTTAGAAAGACCGCCGGAAAAATATATTTACTTGGGGTAGGCGGCATACTTCCGGAGTGCGGAGATGAATCGGGAATCCGCGCTGTTGCGTTGCAGGAGAGTGCAGTCTACTACAAACCGTAACCCGCTCGTGGCCGTTTCACTAAATTCTTACCGAAAGTTGTTTCACATTCGTCCAACCTCCGAATAACTCCGAATAGCATGGTATGCCCAGATCATGACAACATCTGTGTGTCCGATTTCCCGTATTGTGGTTCTGGTTTCGACGGCAAGACTCGGGTACATAAGCTACATTCATATTCATCCGGCGTGTCCGGCTTACGCAAATCTAGTAACTTGTCAGGGGCGACTCTCTAACGGCCTGTATTTTAAAGGCTTCATTAGACGTGAACAGTTGCGTGGGAAATATTTTTCTCTTGGGGGGCCAAAAATGGGCTAACGCAATGAACACCGTCATCAGCATAACAAGTATTATTATGTTTGTTATTTTTATCTATGTTGTCATTATTATTGTTTGTAGTAGTTTTAGTAATATAGTAGTAGTAGTAGTAGTCGTAGTAGTAGTAGTAGTATCGTTTAGTCTGCTTGAGGACTTGTCAAGGCGCTTTCAGATCACTATAACCAATCAATAATCGCGATCAACACCGACAAAAAAGTAAAACCAAACCCTTTCAAATTTTCATTAAAAACCTCAGACGCTGGAGAGAAGAGTGAAAAACTCAATTTGTTTCTTGGCGGCGACTGTGACCTCTCCACAAGGCATCGTTAGCCTGCACATTTCAAGAAATCTGTACTTATAGATACAAAACAGAGCGCTCCCTTTACCTCTAAGAAAAGATTTAGAAAATCGCAAGAATAGTGCACACTTCTAGCGCAGACATTCCTTTTAACCGGAAACCTACATACTTAGCCTGCACGTCCATGCTACCACAAGATGGCACACAAAACAAATGTTAACAAAGTAAATTACCGAAACACCAAGACAGGTCAAAATAAAGTTCTGCTGTGTGTTGACGTCAATGACGTGTGCGGCCACTGCGGTGAATTTGTAATGTTCCGGTTTATTCTTTGGGATAATCGATATTGGAAAATGTGTCATACTATCAAGGCATGCACCACAGCTTATTTGTTTTGATTCTTTATAGGTGTGTTGCGACTGCCAGTTCTGCCACTATTTTAATAAAGCTTATTTCTGTGCAACGGGAAGTATAATACGGATGCATTCATATTTGGTAATATAAGTCGAACGTATACCTTTGCTGACAACTTATTACAGGGTCACTGGATATGCGATTGGTATAAGCCGCTTTCCCTATTAATTTGGGGAACACAAATTTCCTATGATTTCTGAGTTCGCTTACGTAAAAAAACATTGCTCACACTTGCGTGTTAAGCTTGCTGGAATCACAGAAATGACTTAACAACGTGTGTGAGTTCGAGCTAGTTGGTAATCCATTGTGCGAACTTAAAGCGCAAAAATTCAGACAAAGGACGAACGGGGCAAAGACAAGCGCTTGTATTTGTCCCGTTCGTCACCTGTCCGAATTTTTGCGCTTTAAATTCGTACAGTAATACGAGCCCCATATAAAGGGAAAAGAAAATATACTATACATCTTCACATCGATACTACCGGCATCGATTCGCTGCACTCACACCTATAGGTGTGAGTGCAGTGAATCACGTGGTGTGCCCACCACGTGACTGTACGTCATGGTTTGTCGCCAACTCTTTGCTCCGATCGGTGATCGGAGCTTTTCCTTTCGAACAACTTCGGTGCGGCCTCTTTTTAGGAACCGATCAGGTTTGCGGGCGGTGAGGCCATGGTTTATAAAATACGATGTTGTATGTAATAAAAGCAAGGGACGGGGTTCTTTCTTTTCAAACCTTATCCTGGTAACTTGGGAGGTCCCGGAGCTGCCTGCCTGGTAAACAGAGAGGGAACCCATCGGCCGGAGCTTGACCAGGGCTACGACAGCCATCGTTCAAGGCTTGTAACCCTTCACCTTTAAACTTCTTGCCACGGTAGTTAACAGCTTAAGTATGGGGGCTCGGGGTCCGAGGTGTTGCCAATACCGTCACCAAGATTACTCAAGGTGCCCCGTGCGGGGTGCTAAGCATTCGAAATACTGACGCTGGAAGCTGCGGGAATTGACATAGTCAGGATTAAAATTCCCTCTGATGTGGATTTTAGATGCGACGCATCTCTTTAACTCGCCTTGTCCCTCCGGCGTCTTCCGTCGTCCGTAGTCCGCATCCCTCCCCCATTCTCCTCGCCGCACCAGCTGCGCGCAAACGCCGCTCTCACCGCAGCGCCATCTGCGTGTTAGCGCTCGCTCCCGTCACCGTGCCAGCTATGCGTCAGCGCGCGTTAGCTCTCGGTTAAACATCTAACACATGCGCATGCGCTGCTCTCTCTCATTCCCCTCACCGTTAACGCGCGGTACATAACCTGCGCCGCTCCGCTCAGTCGTTCCGCCGCTCCGATGACATCCGATGACCACCGATGATTTGAATGCAGACTAACAGGCCTGCTATCGCGATGGTCGGCGCAACCGTACGTAATATAATGGAAACAACAACAAATTGGCACGCTAAATGGAAACAACATAACGGACACGCAACGGAAACACCACGATGCGTCGCATCTACCCATGGTTCCCCTCGCGGGAAGATGGTGTAATTTTTAAACAGCAGAACAGCACCCCATTTGTTTTCTTTAGCGAAGACATGGAAATCAATGCCGCTCGGTTGACATAACTTTAAAAAACTACAAAAAGCAGGTATACGCTTGCCAAGGAGAACGTTCCTGTCGATGGTGATCGATTATTGCTTGTCCGAAGAGCGGTAAGGTTATTCAAACAATTGCCGGGCTCAGGGTGTAATTTAGATGCATTGGTCAGCTGAAACCCTCATAAGAAACCTGTATGAATTAAAAATGCCTGAACTCTCTGCGCTAAAGTTGTTCGCCTCTGATCCGTCACGTGAATTCATAGTTACAGTGGAGCCTGCTTTGCGTAGAATATATAGTTCTTTTGGAAGGCTACAAACATCGAAACTAAGGAACGTGGTTTTTATGCGTAGGCTTCGAATTCTCTGACAGCATGACAAGTGCGGTCAATTTATGGGTGACTCGACAATCATTCGCAGAATGGCTGGAATTTTCCCGGTACCAACGCGAAGCGATAACTCTTACATAAAGCGATAGCGATCCTTTATTTATTTTGAGAAATAGGGTTGGCGGAGGGGGGGGGGGGGAGGGGCGGCAAGAAGCTCTTGAAGGTTTCTTGTCTCTTCCGCACTAGAATTGCTAGACAAAAAACAACACGACGTAAAATACACCTGAGTCAATAGCCGGAGTAGTAACCAATTCCACACAATACACACTTTGGTACGTGGTATGTTGTGGACTTGCAGACAGAATTTATACGCAGTGAAGGTACAAAAGGGGCACGGAAGAACCGCAAGTGAACGTGAAGCTAAAAGACGGTAGGAAGGATAGAACTTAAAGGAATGCACTGACGTTATGGCAGAGCATCCTGATAACGTGGCAGCAGCCCGACCAAGTACAACTAATGGGGTCACAGTCAGGTATAGGCCAGAAAAAAATGGCGCAAGATGCTTGGAAATGACGTGATTGATTGATTGTAGGGTTTAAAGCGCCGACGCAGCGCAGGCGATGAGGCGCGCCGTAGTGGAGGGCTCCGGATTAATTTTGACCACCTGGGGATCATTAACGTGCGCCGAAATCTCGTACACACGGGCGTTTTTGCTTTTCGCCTCCATCAGAAAAGCGGCCGCCGCGGCCGGGAATCGAACCCGCGACCTCGTGCTCAGCAGCGCAACGCCTTAGCCACTGCGCCACCGCGGCGGGTAAATGACGTGATTGACATCCGTTGCCTTTAGACGTTGTTTGTAAGGGAAGAGGTATAAGCACGCAGACATTTTGTTACTCCTAAATTCTGACACTATGTTATGAATGCAGAAACGGATAGGTCGCACTGACGTCACCGTAGCTGCCGTGTTGGTGCGCTGCATGCCCGGTGGAAGGCTGTGAACTTATTTGACGCAAAAGCCATATCGTGATCTATGAAGGTAAAAAAACTGCATGACACCCAGTTCGGTTGGCTTAGACGTGAAATGACGTCATTCTTTAAAGTTATTACTACAGTTGCGGCAGCAGTCTGAACGCGGCCTTAACTTCCCGTAAGCATTCAAATAGCATGATCAAACGAAATAATAGGCACGACTACAATCGTAAATTTGTGTTTCTTGGCAGCCGCTCTGATAGGCGGCCACCAATCACAAAAACAAGTTCCAGTGACGTCATAGAGACCCGCTGAGAAAGTCACTGCTCAGTTGCAACTGCTTTCTTTCTTTGCCTTAGTATTTAGCTTAATTCGTCAATGTTTGAGGTAAAATAGGTTTCATTATTTTGAACTAAGGCAACCTTTTTAATGAACCACTCTTGTAATTTACACCACAACTGCTTCAGGGCGAAAATTCGCTTAGCGAAACCCGTCCAAAATTTTGCGCCTAACGTTAACGAAAATACTCCCCGATAGCGATGCCGTTATTTATAAGGTGGAGCGAAGCTGTTAAGGAGGCTTCACATTTTTAGGTTAAACGCGAAATTGGAAAATTTCTAAGGGATACATTTTTGTTGTGCTCCCACCATATGAAACAAACGCGGCTGCCTGCGTCTATACTTTTCTAGTTCTAACGGATGCCACCTGCTTGGCGCAGAAAGCGAGATCGCAAGGTTCCACGAAAGAAACAAACCTCAGTTCCACTCAATTGTTTCCCAGAACACGCTTTCTAATAAAGAAAAAATAAAAAAAAGCGGGCAGCTTCAGAGTCAATTAGTAACGCTAGATAATACAACAGCTTGAAAGCTCAACCTATACTGTATGTATCGTGTCGAAATTAGTGCGCCAGGAAGAGAAATTAAGAAAGCAGCGCGCATGCGGTCACAGCGCCTTGAACACCGTTGCGTGTGCGGCATCGACACATGGTCGGCGGCGTTCTTCTTTTGAAATCATCCGTTTGGCTCTTTTCTCCGTCTGGTATGTCCTCACTGACAATAGCTCCCAGCTGTTGCTGCCTTCGCTGAAAGTCGGCCACCCCGAGAGAGATCTGCCCCGAGCTCAGCTATAGGCCCAACAGTTCACAAACACTGTCGGCAATGCCATACCGCACGCAGCTTAGAGTTGTTCCTTATTCGCAATCCTGGCCGGCCAAAAGCTCACATTTTCCCGCTCGGCTTGGAGCACTCGGCGTCAGGTTGCGTGCTCGTGGCATCCAATCGCCGCGCGCGCGGAATGTGCATGTCGCTCGTGTGTGGCCACGTGAGCGGCACCAGCCCGAGATGAACCGTTGCAGCGCGGCATGCAGTACGTCTTTTCGTGACCCGCTCCTGCACGGAAGCACGGCTCGGGTCTCGGTAATGAGGCGCCGCTTAGCTTTGACGACGACGCAACGCCTCGCTTGCCTGGCCACACTTGTGCGCGAATTGCGGAAAACGGAGCGGCCGGGGTGGGAGCTATGATGCGCGCCACCGAATCGGTGTCGCTGCGCTCGTCGCGTGACAAAGTCGAATTACAGTTTCGGCCCCGCGCAGGCGGCCGGCCATGGGCAGGCATCGCTCGCACGGCACGCAACCTCTCAACGGGATTGGATGGCTACCTCAGGCCAATCGTGTGCTACGTTCTCTAGGAAATGCGGGAATGAAGGCGTAGGCTGATGAAACACACAGAGAACCCCCACCCCCTCCGGCGAAGGACTCGCAACGGACATCATTCGTGAACGCACCGCCTAAATTGTACTCGAGATCCTTGTGAGCTCCAAGTGAGCTTGAAGCTTCAAGTTTATTCAAGTGACTGAAGGCTTACGGGTTTATAAGCCTTATTGGAAGATTATGGTACAGGAAAAATAAAACAGGAAGCTATGACCACATCGCACCCGAACCATATATTTTTTGATGGGGGACGTGCTTCGAAAACAAAACCATAAGTTTTACTTCTTTTTTTACTGCGCAGTGCTTTCCCACGCTTTGAAAGTAGATCTCTTTGCGTCGGCTAGCGAGTAAGTGCTTATCGTCGTTGACTACGTCCGGGCAGTAGGTCAGCCAAACACCTAACTGTTAACATTCGAAAATGTTCCTGTCGCCTTCATCCACGCTTGAAAGTTCGGTAGTCCGAACAATCATCATCATTTCCATCGGCGTCTTCGCCATCGCTGGAAATTAGGCACTACCTTAAATGTCTACAGTAAAAGCTCGAAAATTTCAACTGCAAGAGGACGCGAGCTCAGTTCGAAATTAATGCAAGTTCCAACTAACGAAAGTGAACAACAAACGCTGTACAATGGGATTGGGAGCAGTTGGGAATGTCAGAAATCGTATGCCTCAAGAAGACCGCTAGTGAAGCCTGGCTTTTATTCTTGAAGGCGAAAGCCAGCACTTTTCGATAAACGGGGGCGAATGTTGCTCAAGGCCTTCTATTCGCATTATCCAACACTGCAGAAGCGACGCGCGACATTCAATCTGGTCACTACTTCCGAGCGATGGCGACATTGCTGCTTCGTCCGCCACGTCGTCGTCACTGGCAGCGACAAGTTCTACGTCTCTAACCTTTATTTCCTTCATTGATTCCGCCTCCCGAGTAAGAAAAAAAATTGGGGGAAGGAAACCCGCTCCAGCCAAGCCAGGGGAGGTTAACCGCCAATAAAAAATAACTAAAAGGAGCGAAAGCCCAAAGGTATTTTTTCATAAAAACCAATTTTTAGATGAGAAAAAAGAAACAGTGACACTTAGTACAATACCAAACTCTCCACACCTACCCAAATCACAGGAAGCAAGCTAATGGCGAGTAGGTGAAGCGCCAATGACAAAACTAACTCAGAATCAGTAAATAAAACAGACATACTAATGCAGCCCCGCACACTGCGAAAAGAATAGGTTGACAGCGCAATATACGATGTAGCCTCGCACAGTGCAGTAAAATGGCCTACGAACACTATATAGCCGACACCATTCAACAAAAAGTGGCACCTGTGACTAGTTTGTCGAAGCTTATCTCGCAACGTTTCAAAAGCGGAGAGAAACAGCATGCCACTACACCCCTCACACTGCATAAGGAAAAGAAAGTCAACAGTCAGTGCATGTTCCGCTTGTACTAAAAAACTCTAGTCCCGCACACCGAATCAGGATACGGTAGCTACCAGAATGTGCTTAAATCACATTACTCTGCAGCCCCGCAAACTGAACACACCATACTAGAAAATGCTACTCATATGGTATTGCAGCCCTGCACACTGCAAAGAACAAAAGCCGGTCACGCCAACAAGGGAAAAAATTGGGCACATCACACGCGGCAAGGTACCTTTTGGCTCGGGGTGCTGTATACCAGTCACACCAGTCTGTATACCAGTCACCAAACCGGCAGTGCCTTGGACATCAGCTCAACCAGTTCCGTTAGCATTTTAACTGCTACACAATCATTCAATACTGTCCGTAAGTGGGGTGGTTCCAGAGCTTGTCTTATTACGTGGTGGATTTGTCGAATGTACACAACTGTTCCTCTACAATCTTGTAAATAGTGAGAAACGGAAGGTGCATCCTGTCCACAGAAGCGTCGACAGGTTGCCGTCAGTTGTAACCTATAAAAATAATGTGGGAACCGTCCATGTCCATGATCAAATGATATAGCTTTCTTGGTGGAGGGGAGAAGGAGGAAATGTCCAGTACGTTGGGTATCCATCTGTACAGTTCTGTGTCGGTTTTTTCCTTCGACCACCTTGGCTGCCATGGCAGGAGCCCATCTTTTGTTAATCTCGATCTCATCATGCGTTCGGACAGTTTACCGTGGGCATCTTCTCCTCTCGTAGCCGCACTTGTCACTACCACTTGTCCTGCTCAGCGATGTTGCAAAGTCGGTCTGAATGCCAGTGGCAATCGCTCATTTCTGCGCTGTCTGCTGACGCAGCGTGCCATTTGGCGATCGTCTGCTAAATTAAGGCGTTTCAACATGGGTACACGCATGCCGATTACTTGCGCTTTACTTTGGAGCTTCTCGTGCCCTTGGTTAGAAATGCAGTGCATTATTCATTGTCACATTAACTTGGACGTCCGGCGTACCATCATCGTCAGCAGCAGCAGCAACAGCAGTCCATTTGGGTTCACTGGAGGACGCAGGACTGTTCCACACACTTTCAACAGCTCATACGCGGCGACATCTAAGTCCACTTCTTGCACACACTAAACTTTTTTACACCCTTTTTGGCCGAAAAGGGTGTAAAAACCTTGTCCCATGGCTAACACCTTTAAAAGGTGTTTTCGCCAAAAAAGGGTGTACGGACGAAAAAAGGGTGTAAGAACAAAAAAAAGGTGTTGAGGATGCTCAACACCCTTAAAGGGTGGTGAGGACGCTCAACACCCTAAATAAAGGGTGTTGAGCATCCTCACACCGTTTTTTAAAGGTGATGGCATGCGCAGTACCATGGTGTTGCGCATGTCATCACCATAGCCTTGGAGGCTTGCGACCTATCACCATGGTGTCCTAATGCAATTCATGGCGACAGGTGTATGTCTGGAGGCTCTGTAAGTAAATGAAATGCAACAATATATGACTAATGGCACAATTTTAAGTTATATATACAGTGATCCCTCGTGGCATCAAACTCGGATATCTTGAAATATCGGTTAACTTGACATGACACACAAAAAAAACGTAGTAGTCTGAACCAAAAAAGAAGAAATAATAGAACTTCCCAATTTCATGCACGTGACGATCACAACATTGGTGCACTAGAGGGACCACTGAAAACCGTTATCAGTGTGCTCACTACACATTAGCATTCAAGTGATACAACTAGACAGAACTGGACCCCCACTACAATTGCAATCATGTTTTCTGGTGGTAGCTTCCAAAAACAATATCCCATGTGATGTGCACCCGTAGAGAACTTGTATTGGTATTTGTCGTCACAACTTTTTTAAAAGGCAGACAACCACATTTATAAGTTCTATTGACCATAAATTGCACAATTTCTTTTGTGTCAAAAATCTTGAGACTCAAGCCGAATGAAACCACGTTTTCCGAACAAACTTTTACAATCGACAGTAAATGTTGCAACACAAAAAAAGAAACAAGAATGTTTGCAAAATTCTGTGCATGAATCCTGAGACTAAAACTAATTCACAACCATAAACTATGATTGAGGTGTCTATTAATAAACATTTTGGCAACTTCTCTTAAAACTTTACAGCCAAGCACATACCAAATATTAAGATACAAGCAATTATGAACTTCCTTCCCTCCGAATGCAATGAGGTGGACACAGCAGTCTGAACTATAAAGAACATTTACCTTTGACCCATCCTATAGCCGGTATTCATTGAAAAGTTTAGCTGTCAATTTCTTCGTTTGGCAACACTGAAATAGCCACGAACATGGCTGATCGCATGGCTCGTGCCACTGCGGCCGCACGCCGAAGAAAAATATAACACCGACGTGCGTCGCCTGCTCCGTTTCAACCGATTCTCAACAGTGGTGTCATCAAAGTTGTTATTAAAAGCACTCGCGTTGGAGTCAAGGCATTACTTTGCGTTCGGCGGGCTAGAGCTTGGAATGTCCAAACCATATCATGCGCTTAGCACGGACAAGTACCGCCAGAATCCAAGCACACCCTTTAGGGTGCTTGGATTCTTTCGCCGCAGGAGCACCCTTTTCTGCCCAAAATATCATAGGTAGGAGCTTTTCCCGCAAAAGCACCCACCTAAAGGGGTACAAAAAGGGTGCATCATCCTCGGTTCACAAATGGCGCTGCAGGTGTGCAGACACATATGGCACAGTATGACACACAATTACGGTATGAAACATTCGTGCTTTCCAAGCTCCGTTCTATGAGACATTCCATTAAAGCTCAATGTCAGCTGATAATTTACTTGAACTTTCTGACCCACCGATCTTTGAAACATCCATTTATAAAGTCTAATATTACAGCCAAATCGCAGTACAGAAGTTGTATCATTAGAGGATGTTGATTATTCGAAACAGTGTTAAAAATTCAATTTTATGTTCATTTTGCTATACTGCAGCGCACATCCTTCGAGCTTCACTGCACAGCATAAACGTGTTATGCAGTGAAAGCAAGAAGGCGTGCAACAAATCAACTGCACAAAAGTTCTTCGAACCTTAAAACCCTTGGCTTCTCAGCATTTCATCAAACTTCCAATCACGGTAGCTACTCGCAATGTTTAGTGCCTTATTCTTGAGCTGAGCAGAAAAGCTCAATATTAAGGCAGACCAAATACAATATGTATACTTCCCTACGTACTGTGGCTTTATTCTACCCATAAAAGTTGGGTCCCCACTGCCACTTATTTTATTTTACATTATTCTTTTTGCTTCATGAAAAATGACCCCACATAGCAATACCAAGAACTGTAAACATCACAGAACAATGCATATGGGTTCCCTGGTTGAAATGTGATGACATTGTTGTTATAGCAGTATTTTATCATGAGTCTAGCTTGTGCATGGTGCCTTGCATTATGTCCCTGCTGGTGGATGTGGGGTCATTTTTTGATGTTGCAAATGAAAAGCCAACAGCCAGTGCCCTTTAGTTTCGTCTAGTATTACGAGGTGCGTCATGGGAACCATCAAACCTGTCTATAGCCCTTTTAAGAGTTGACTAGAAGTAAAATCAGCAATATTATCAATAAAACGTTTAGCATCTTTTTTATTAGCAGCTTTACTGTTGCTACTTGCCATATTTAGGTTTTTTCTGCTTTTCTTAATGACATTTTTGTTTCGCTGAGAAGGTGCCTAACCAATGAAAGCTTTTCTGCAAACCTTTGGTAGCTATGCAATTGTTAGAAAATATTTTACTAAATAAGGCAGCTTAAACTTAGAATACTTGCATTTAGAAACATTAAAATCAATTTAAATTGATCATACATTTCTGGCTGTTTTTACACAAAGCTGCACATGGGATATTAAGTGCACCGCGAGGAGGGCTCTGGATTAGCTTTGGCAACTTTGGGATATTTATTGTGGACTTAAATCTCCACACATGGGTATTTTCACTTTCTGCCTCCACCAGAAAAATGACCACCAATTTAGAGAGCTATTCTTACTAGTATTTCATGTACATTTTAAAATAATCTCAAGTATTATAGCCACAAAATTATTCTCTACAACAGCACCCAGCGGGTGCTGTTATAGAGAGATTGTGCACTACACCAGACAATGTACTACACTGTCGAGAGCTTTGACATCTACAAAGCAAGCTAATACTGGTAAAATGTTTCATACCATAATTACTGTGTGTTCAAAGCTCACGTGTGAAGTACAGATACTGGTGCTTCAGCAAGAACCGAGGATGAGCACCCTTCCTGGTTCTGAAAAAAAATAAACATGGAAAAATGCTTTAAGCAGGATTAAGAAACAGGGTTGAAAGAAAGTGAGCAAGCAATTCTTTCAAAATATGCAAAGCAATGCAAACAAATATTTATTTCAACTCCATGTCTACAAAAGACAATCTCATTAAGGCTGGTAATGGGGTCTTGGGTAAAAAAAGAGCAGAGAGCACTTATATAAATGCTACAGGGAACCTTCAAGCCAAAAATTGCTTGAGCACTTAAACTAATCACTGTTGAACAAATTCATGAAAATTGAATGGATGAAAAACCAGCGGTAAACACAGGACACAGTTAAAAGAGAACAACAGGACAAGCTTATCCCGTCGTTCTCTTCCGTACCCTGTGTTTTCCACTGGTTTTTCATCCATTCAAACATGTACCAACTAGCACAGTTCGATGCCTTGGTATCATAAAAAGACGAATTGTCACTCCTTACAGACAGTTGAAAAAAAAGAAAGTATAAAGCAGGTGACAAAATTAAAATGACAGCAGATTGGTTAACTTTTAATTTTAAGTGATAATATAAAAAATAATGGCATGAATGAAAGTGAGCAGCAACCACAGGACCATGATGCTAGGCCAACATTCCACTTTGAAGCAAAATATCCGCTTTCAACGCTACATAGGCCAAACATGCAATGCGGCAACCCTTTAGGCCCACAAAACCTTCCATAATCTTTAAAAAAGCTACAATTTAGTTGAGAAAAACTGACCACAACAAATTGGAATTGACAACTAGATACAGTTGTCACACCAAAGCAAGCCGGCGAAAGATGAACAGATATCTAGCTGTTCTACCCCCTATTTGTGCCCTAGCCTCTGATCCGCTGCAGCAAACAAAAAAATTGTTTATATGTAGAACTATGGCTCTTGGTCAAACATAGACAGTTCTAATGAAGGAGCCAAGTAGGTTCCGAAACGTTGGGAACGCTTCGGATAAAGTCCTTGGTTAGAGTATTATATTTGTTTCCATCAAACACAAAAAAAAAATGCATGGTAAAGCGCTAACATTAACTTTGTCTACTGCGGTTCCTTCATGGTGACATCACTACAGGAACCAAAAATACAGTACAGTGCATTAAAGGGGCCATTCGGACAACATAGAAGTTCGCTTCGTTCGAAATATTTCCTGTTTTATAGTGCCCCACCGCTTCAGCAAATGATGCTGCATTCACTGAGAAATTAATTTAGGTTAAAAGTCTGATTCTCCCACCATATCGTGTGTTTTTGGGATGTCAGCAATTAAGCCATAAGTGCATGCAATCAAACAAACTACTGCGTCACTCGGGTCTGCAGCCTTGCTAGCCATCAGTCCTCCCAGGTGGAGCTACCATACTCATCCCCAAACCGTTGTTTGCCATTGCTTTGTTTTTGACCGCTTCTGCACCTGGCTTGTTTTCGTTACTGTAGAAAGTAATGGTTTTGTGAAACATGAGGTATCCTCGACAAACAGGGTCACGTAAGACAACATCGCCTATGCCAATCGGCCAGGGCCGTGCAAGCCAACTCCAAAGCAGCGGAGTGCTGTGCAGCTAAAACAAGCATAGTGCACGCCGTACCAACAGCAGTGCGCATCGGTACTTGTATGTGTACGCGTATTTTCGTAACTTTCATTGTTTACTGCCCCATTTTTACTGCTGTAAAATGTATATGCATTACATTTAAGCGCAAATAGCTCATTCGGCATGCTTATAAGGCCTGCCCAATTTGCGTTTGCTTTTGCCGGCCTCAGCCAATCGCACAGCTGGGGACATATGACATCATAGGTACTGCTGTGGGAAATGAGGTAGTGGGTCGCATGGCCATTCCCTTTCTCCTAATTATAGAGCTTATTCGAGTGAAGTGCAGCTAAAAATGGTGTCAGTATGATTCTAACGAGGCAATCTGTCGAATGAATCAAACTTGTGTGTTGTCTGCATGGCCCCTCTAAGCAAAGACAAGGCAGCCAATTTTTTTATTTAGGCTGCCTTCATGCACACAGTACGGGACTCCTGACATATTTACAGTTGCAATAAAAATCAGAAATAGAACGAATATACATTGGACACTCCACAATGTCCAAAAACAAAGGAATAATGTGCGAGTGAGCTACCTAAAACACTGCGACAGAAGATCATATACATCAAGGCAACTAATAAAAACCATGGCTAGTGCATAGCCACTACGCAGCTCATTTGTTAAGAGCTTATGTGCGTCCCCACAAGTTGGCTGTGTAAACCCACTGACACCTAACAGAGCCCAAGGTTCGACGAAAACTCGTCAGGGGAGGGTGATTCATTGATGAAATACAAGCAGGCACTCGCCTGGTCAAAAACAAATAAATAAAGACGCCTTGGGGCCCCTACTGGCCCCTTGTTCACAATGAAGAGGGGGTGAAAGGTCGCGACTATCTATAGGTTCGGTGGCGCAGATTGCGCATGTATATCTCGGGGAGATTACCCCGCTACCGGTTAATCGTGTTTTTAGTTGGTTGAATATGCTCTGATCCTAAAAGTAGTCGTGTTGACAGGCGCTTCTCTGATGCGATTATGATTGCGGAATCCTAATCGATGGAGTGGTCAGTAGCCAGGTGATGATCCGCCGAGGCAATTCAACTTGCATTGCCTTTTTTGACATCGTTCTGGTGCTATTGAATTCTTTTAAAAATTTCAAGTTTCACCTATGTAGGATTAGGAACGAAAAAGAGACGCCGACCAGTCCAAACAAAACGTACTGACGTTTGGGCTTCCAGCACGGAAGCCTTGTTCACAATAAATGCATCACCAGAAGTGGGTCATTTAAGTGGGCTTAAATAATCGCTGCAAAGAGCGTGCGTAGATCGGGTTTAGATTTCCGTCGTTACGATTGACTGTGTTAGATGTGGTCTGAATGATTAGTGATTCCAGATGTAGCCGTGATGCTGTCACTTTTTCTGTAGCGACGATTCTTGCATTGTCCCAATCAATCTTGTGGTCATTCACGACGGCGTGTTCGGCTAAAGCATTGTTGCGGACGCTTTTATTCTTTACGTCACGTGCGTACTGCTGCAGACGATTCTTATAATTTCCTGATTCCCCGATATACACGCCACTGCAGTCTGCACAAGGTATCTCGTATACCACACCGGGGAAGCGCTCCTTGGGCAAGCGGTCCTTGACTCTCACGAGCTCATGGCGCATCTTTTTGGCTGGAACGTGGGCCACCTGCACGTCATATTCCCGTAGGATATGTGCCAAACATTCACTTGTTCCTGGAAGGTAGGGCACAGGAGCTCACTTCATCGGGGCAGTTGGCGTTCCGTTGCGTTTTTAAAGTGCCTAGGGTAACCGCAGCTAGCCAGGTCGTCCCGTACCTTTGCCGTGTCCACCGCCGCATCCTCGGGCTTCGAGCACAATCTTTTCGCACGCTGCAGTAGCGTTCTAACAACAGCCGTCTTGCGGGAAGCGGGGTGCACGGAGTTGAAGTTCAGGTAGCGGCCTGTGTGCGTTTCCTTGCGGTACACGCTGAAACGTAGCCTCTGGCCCTGCCGAGACACGAGGACGTCCAGGAAGGGAAGTTTGCCATTGGCCCCCTCTTCTGACGTGAACTGAATGGCACGTTCCATACTGTTGAGGTGGGCCAGCAAGCTGTTCGCTGCGTCTTTCTGAACAACGCCGAAACAATCGTCGACATAACGCAAGAACACTTTTGGTTGAGGGGCAAAGGAGGCTAGCGCGCGTGCTTCCAGCGCTTCCATAGTCAGGTTCGCCACCGTGACCGAAATAGCGGCACCCATTGGAGTCTCCTGCCTTTGCTTGTAAAAATGGCCTATAAAGACGAAGTACGTATTGTTGAGGCAAAAATCTAGAAGCCTACGTAGTTCTGGCACATCCATCGGTGATCTCTTGGGCAACGTCTGATCAGCCTTGAGAGCAGCGGTGCATTGGTTGACAGCCAGGTCAATCGGAATGCTCGTGAAAAGGGACTTCACGTCGAAGGACACCATCAAGTCGTCTTTCTCGATCACGGTGTTGCGAGTCTTCTCGAGAAAATCGAAAGAATTACGAATGTGAGTGGTCCCTTTACCGACGAGCGGCGCCAGAACTTGGTGCAGGAACTTCGACAGGTGGCCCTGCACCAAGTTCTGGCTCCGCTCGTTGGTAAAGGGACCACTCACATTCGTAATTCTTTCGATTTTGTCGAGAAGACTCGCAACACCGTGATCGAGGAAGACGACTTGATGGTGTCCTTCGACGTGAAGTCCCTTTTCACGAGCATTCCGATTGACCTGGCTGTCAACCTATGCACCGCTGCTCTCGAGGCTGATCAAACGCCCAAGAGATCACCGATGGATGAGCCAGAACTACGGAGGCGTCTAGATTTTTGCCTGAACAATACGTACTTCGTCTTTATAGGCCATTTTTACAAGCAAAGGCAGGAGACTCCAATGGGTGCCGCTATTTCGGTCACGGCGGCGAACCTGACCATGGAAGCGCTGGAAGCACGCGCGCTAGCCTCCTTTGCCCCTCAACCAAAAGTGTTCTTGCGTTATGTCGACGATTGTTTCGGCGTCGTTCAGAAAGACGCGGCGAACAGCTTGCTGGCCCACCTCAACAGTATGGAACGTGCCATTCAGTTCACGTCAGAAGAGGGGGCCGATGGCAAACTTCCCTTCCTGGACGTCCTCGAGTCTCGGCAGGGCCAGAGGCTACGTTTCAGCGTGTACCGCAAGGAAACGCACACAGACCGCTACCTGAACTTCAACTCTGTGCACCCCTCTTCCCGCAAGACGGCTGTTGTTAGCACGCAACTGCAGCGTGCGAAAAGATCGTGCTCGAAGCCCGAGGATGCGGCGGTGGACACGGCAAAGGTACGGGACGACCTGGCTAGCTGCGGTTACCCGAGGCACATTATAAACACAACAGAACGCCAACTGACACGACGGGGACAACTGGACGTGCCTCCTGCCCCGATGAAACGAGCTCCTGTGCATTACCTTCCAGGAACAAGTAAATGTTTGGCACGTATCCTACGGGAATATGACGTGCAGGTGGCCCACGTTCCAGCCAAAAAGATGCGCCATGAGCTCGTGAGAGTCAAGGACCGCTTGCACAAGGAGCGCTTCCCAGGTGTGGTATACGAGATACCTTGTGCAGACTGCAGCGGCGTGTATATCGGGGAATCAGGAAATTATAAGAATCATCGGCAGCAGCACGCACGTGAAGTAAAGAATAAAAGCGTCCGCAACAATGCTTTAGCCAAACACGCCATCGTGAATGACCACAAGATTGATTGGGACAATGCAAGAATCGTCGCTACAGAAAAAGTGACCATCACGGCTACATCTGGAATCACTAATCATTCAGACCACATCTAACACAGTCAATCGTAACGACGGAAATCTAAACCCGATCTACTCACGCTCTTTGCAGCGATTATAGAAGCCCACTTAAACGACCCACTTCTGGTGATGCATTTATTGTGAACAAGGCTTCGGTGCTGGAAGCCCAAACGTCAGTACGTTTTTTTTGGACTGGTCGGCGTCTCTTTTTCGTTCCTAATGTACCCTCCCGGCCAGACGGGATTCCATCATGCTCTCGATTTCACCTATGTAGGATGCGTCGCAATCCTTGCATGGAATTTTGTAGGCAACACCGGGGAATCTTGATTTTTCTAAAGGGTCCTTCACGCGTACCAGCTTCTGATTAAGCCTGTTCGTTGGCACGTGTGGAATTTTAACGCCATATGTGCCAGACACCCTTGCAAGAGCTTCACTGATGCCTTGCGTGTAGAGGACGGCAGCGCGGTTTTGCCTGTATTTTTCAGGAACCCTTTCGGGGGAGGCAACTGAAGCCCGCAATTGTTGCGTCCTCACAAGCTTTGAAGGGTAGCCATTGCTGCGAAGGTCCTTCCTTACCACGGCTAGCTCTTGCTTGCGCAGACCAGGCTCAGAGCAGATTCGTGATGCGCGTGAGAAGAGTGCAGCGGCGACGGAGCGTTTTTGGCCTATAGGATGCGCAGAGTCGAACCCCAGGTATCTACTCGTGTGGGTCGGCTTTCGATACACACTGGTTGTAAATCCTTTGGCCGACCGTCTCACAAGTACGTCGAAGAAGGTGATCTGTCCATTATTTTACTGTTCCATGGTGAACTGGATGCTTGGAACACAAGAGTTTAGATGCTCAAATAAAGGCATTACGTCTCGGCGGTGAATCACACAAAAACAGTCGTCTACGTAGCAGACAAACATCTTGGGGCCGTCTTGTACGAGTATAGCGCAGAATTTTCTAGAGCCTCTAAGGCAATATTCGCACAGACTGCTGAAACGGAAGCTCCCATCCCTGTTCGAAACCGCTGGTCCGTTGAAAACAAAATATATGTGTTCTGCAGGCCAAATTCCAGGAGACAATATAAGTCTTGCGTCTCAATTGGCGAACGTGAAGGCAGAGATGCATCGTTCTCGAGTAGATCCTTGCAACTCCGGACCGCGTAATTTTGCCTGGAATTTG
This sequence comes from Haemaphysalis longicornis, assembly GCF_048455015.1. NCBI lineage: Eukaryota > Metazoa > Arthropoda > Arachnida > Ixodida > Ixodidae > Haemaphysalis > Haemaphysalis longicornis. Next base: position 117,258,986 of record NW_027526203.1, on the reverse strand, counting down.
GCCTGCAGAACACGTTTTGTTTTCAACGTATAATGTTACAAGCAGCAGTTTGGAACAGCGATGGGAGATTCCATTTCAGCAGTCTGTGCGAATATTGCCTTAGAGGCTCTAGAAAATTCTGCGCTATGCTCGTACAAGACGGCCCCAAGATCTTTGTCTGCTAAGTAGACGACTGTTTTTGTGTGATCCACCGCCGAGACGTAATGCCTTTAATTGAGCATCTAAACTCTTGTGTTCCAAGCAACCAGTTCACCATGGAACAGGAAAATAATGGACAGATCGCCTTCCTCGACGTACTTGTGAGACGGTCGGCCAAAGGATTTACAACCACTGTGTATCGAAAGCCGACCCACACGGGTAGATACCTGGGGTTCGACTCTGCGCATCCTATAGGCCAAAAACGCTCCGTCGCCGCTGCACTCTTCTCACGCGCATCACGAATCTGCTCTGAGCCTGGTCTGCGCAAGCAAGAGCTAGCCGTGGGAAGGAAGGACCTTCGCAGTAACGGCTACCCTTCAAAGCTTGTGAGGACGCAACAATTGCGGGCTTCAGTTGCCTCCTCCGAAAGGGTTCCTGAAGAAGACAGGCAAAAACGCGCTGCCGTCCCCTACACGCAAGGCATCAGTGAAGCTCTTGCAAGGGTGTTTGGCACATATGGCGTTAAAACTGCACACGTGCCAACGAACAGGCTTAAGCAGAAGCTGGTACGTGTGAAGGACCCTTTAGAAAAATCAAGATTCGCCGGAGTTGCCTACAAAATTCCATGCAAGGATAGCGATGCATCCTACATAGTTCACTGCAAATTTTTAAAAGAAGAATTCAATAGCACCAGAACGATGTCAAAAAGGGCAATGTAAGCTGAAATGCCTTGGCGGATCATCACCTGGCTACTGACCACGTCATCAATTGGGATTCCGCAAGCATAATCGCATCAGAGAAGCGCCTGTCGACACTACTTTTAGAATCAGTGCATATTCAACCAACTAAAAACACGATTAACCGGTCGCGGGGTAATCTCCCCGAGATACACATGCGCACTCTGCGCCACCGAACCTATAAATAATCGAGACCTTTCACCCCCCTTTCATTGTGATCAAGGGACCAGTAGGGGCCCCAAAATGTCTTTATTTGTTTATTTGTTTTTGACCAGGCGAGTGCCGGCTTGTATTTCATCAACACCGAACTAACCCGCCTGAATCACCACTTTATGGACATTGAGCAATTCTTTGAATTGGTTTATTGTAGCAAGCTGTCTTGTTTATTTCCTTATTTTTTTGGCATTTCCTGTCTCATTTGAAATTGGGAGACCAGATAGCTTTTACTACGGGTCATGCACTGGTGACAACAAATATTTGATTTCACTTTAAACAATTTTGAGTTCTGTTTTATTGCTCACCAGCCAATGACCTGAAATATAAGAGGCTCTTAAAACATGTGCTGGCATTTCTTTCCTGCACTGTAGTACAACTAATCATGACTTTTATCATATTTTGTTCACAAATTGTAATATTTAGAAAGTATTCAGCTGAATGAAAACGTTATTTCAGAAGCATGCACAATCAACAAGGCCTCAATGACTCTCCCCACGTGGTTCACTTGTTTCTGTCACAAATAACCTGATTGCAGCCACATTCCACCCAAGACGAAGGTAACATACCCTCTGGGATGATGAATATTTAAAATGCCTTACGAGTAAGTGCTCAGCACATGAAATTGTGGCATTAAAACAGAAGATCCGTCTGCGGCATCCTTCACTTGGGGCACCGCTTGATCACAAACTTCGAGAAGCTGAAAAATGCTCCATGCGCCGCTCCAGCCAGCAGAAACAATGGAGGACGCAAGTTGGTAGGTGGACCGTTGGCATCCTGCGATTGTGAAGATTTTTATTTAGTAGATGCTCTTCTTTTTGTACCATTGTTCATTTTTCCTTTAACAAGCAGCTGAACTCCTGCAGGTTCTACGAATCATACAAGCATAATAAAATGCAGCAATGCAGAACAATTGGCAGGTTACCTCAATTTTTCTTTTCTAGGAATGAAAACAATGTAGGTAATCTATACACAACTACAATCAAACCTTTCAATTTTTACCTACTTCACTCCTAACAAGCCCGCATACACGTTAGACATGTGAGAAAGCTGCTACATTTATGCCCACAAACTTAATCAGGCATCAGAAATCGGCAGGGAACGACGTGTTACCTTTAAATGGCACTTTTTTTGTTCAAAACACGTAAATGGGCGAGAAAGGCCCATAACTATGATTTCGTACCCTTATCTGGAATGGTTTTCAGGCAATGCTTACATCTCACTTCAGTACCTTCAGGTGGTGGAGATCTTTGAAAACTCATTGCGGGCAAGTGGGTTGTGTTCAAGCTCTCGTATCTTGCCAGCATATGCTGGATTCCAGCATTCCCAATTCAACGTGACGACTCGAATGTGGTGGATGCAAGAAAGAATAAGCACACGCCAAGGGCGTAGCCGGGGGGGGGGGGGGGTCCAGGTGCTCCCCCCCCCCCCTTCTTCATAATGTTTTATGCCAAGGCTGGGGTGCGGTTTAGGCAGCCTGAAAAACCGCCTGAAGTTACCTGCAGCTTTAAGGACATTCTTGCTCACATAAAGCTGAAAACAAGGGCTATGTCAACGTCTGATCCCTGCGCCCGCTCCAGATGCTGTACCTGTCAATATATACAGCCCGGCTGCATTTCGCGCCGGATACACCGACAAGCACCGGGAACCTGCCGCGAGCCGATCAAAACAGCCCCACTGTTTCAATGGCGGAACAGCACGGCCGGGGAATGGCAGAACAGCAGGAAAAGCCGCATATAGGCTTACATGTGGTCGGGAGCGTGTCATTCCTTGTCTTTACACTGGTACAAAGTATAATCACATGACAGAGCATGTCGCTGTATTTTGTTCAGTCAACTATCAATCCTTGATATGTTTATTTTTCTACTGACATCGCATTTCATTGACTATTGCAGATCCATAATTTCTGCTGCATAAAAAGCATTGCTCTGCCCATGTTGTATTTCCTCCACATCAACAAAACTACACAATTCTCCTTATTGCGGAGCTTTGTTTTTTTGGCACTATTCCACTGTTTCCTTGACCTCCCTCTTGGTTAGAATCAGCATTCTGTATTTGCTTAACCGGAATTTTACTGAAGCCATGTCTGTTTCGATTTAACAGATAGAAATATAATGAAATTTAAGAAACGTGCAACAAGCTCAACATTCAACAGCAGTGCAATAAGGTGTTCTGCTTAGCGCAAGTGTTCTACTCACGTTACTAGCACAAAAAATAACAAAAGGCGATTACTTAAGGACGAAGACGCACGTTTGCTAACTTCACCGCCATAATATACGAATGCGCCGCATGTACAGTCCACTGCGATTCGATGGTTGTCGCGGGAAAGCTACTCTTTCAAACGAAGCAGAAAGAACACCAGCTTTAGCAAATATTCCATGCAAGTTTCGTTATCGTCGGCGTAATAAAGGGCAACCAAGTCTAAGTCTGTGCTTGATAACAACGAATGTACAGCTTGAAACCCAAAGGGTGGCAAGTCAGTCGTGCGGGCCATTGTTGTATCATGGAACAGCCAACAAGGGAGCGAAGAGTGCGAAATCTCGATTTTCATGGTTCCGAAACGAAACCGTGGGCTGGTGGCACGCTTGGCCGCTCGATGCTGGCGCGATAACCTTCAAATCGTGCTCGACTGTACTTCATAGCTGACAAGAAAACTTAATAGTCCCTTTTCTAAAGGAAAATCTAAAACACGAGAATCTTGATAGCAAACATTCAGTGTTGGCCTCCACTTCCTCCCGACGAACTTCGGGGACCGCGCGCCACTCACGAGCGCACTCATGATCACGCTCACGAGCACGGGTCCGCCTAACCACCTGCTCTGCGGACGAATGATTCGCCCGTGGTCTGCCCATAGACCAGCGAACGGGAATTTAGGTGATCCTAATTATCATCACCATCTAAGCTCCTTAAAGGAGCCATGAAGAGAAAACACAAGTTTGGTTCATTCAAAAGATTGTCTCGTTAGAATCATACTGACACCACTTTTAACGTAAACTTCGCTCAAATAAGCTACATAATTAGGAAAAACGGGAATGGTCATGCGACCCACCAGCTCATTTCCCGCAACAGAACCTATAATGTCACATGAGCTAAGCTCTGCGATTGGCGGAGGCTGGCAGAAGCAGACGCCAATTAGGTAGAGCTTACAAACTAGACGAATGAGCGATTTGCGCTTAAATTTAGGGCACATTCTTTACAAAGCAATAAGAATGATGGGACAAACAGTGGAAGTCACGAAAGCACATGTAAACATAGAAGTACTGATGCGTTCTGCTGTTCGTACTGCGCACAGCATGCTTGGTTTAGCTGTGCACAGCACTGCGGGGCTTGGGGTTGTCTCAGACGACACTGGCCGATTGACGCAAGCAACGGTGTCTTACGTGACCCCATTTGTCGAGCGAGCACTGTTTCAGGGAACGAATATTTTCTCCCAGAACAAAAACAAGCCAGATTTAAATGCGGGCAAAAACAAACCAAACGCTTGCCACAGTATGGTGGCGCCATCTAGGTTACAGAACGTAAAAAAAACGCGGGAACAAACCAACACCGCTGTACAGGGTGGAGACAACCTTTGAACGGTCCCGTGCCGCCGCAATTGGGCCAACAGGCTCAACGCGTTATTCTTTTCGTTTCCCACGAGACCTAGCAACGCGAAACAGACAATATGATTCAAACTTCTTCAGTAAACCGCGTTGCGGCGATAATTTTAGCGCGGTTTTGACACAATGACTTGCTTCGGCGGCGAGCGAGCAACCGAAAATGGCGGCGCCAGCGTATACGTGTCTCTGCCCTGTACGGCGGATGCGTGAATGAAGGTACTCTAGGCTGCAGAGCGGTCGGTTCCTGTGATGTCATTTGGGACCACGAAAACGCACGATTGAGCGGGAAAATCAAAATTTTAACCGAAATTGTTTAATTTCTCAGTGAATAAAGCACCGTTTGTATCCAGACAAGCGCTGGGGGCACTATAAAACACGAAATCTTTCGAATAAAACCAACTTGCATTTTCTCTTCATGGCTCCTTTAAGGTGGGCTTTACAGTTAGCGTTGAGCGTACACAAATCGCATGTTAAAGTCAGTTATTTCAAGCATCGTTTGCACAACAACGCGCAAGATGCCTTGCCTACATATTTCCCCGTCCCATCTTTTGGTCGACCACGGCTCCCCCCCCCCCCCCCCCCCCCCGAAAAAAAATTCCTTGCGCCTGGCAAACACCCAATCAGGAGTACGTTCAGCATGCACGTCGGTTGTTTAAAAAAAAGGGTGTAATGTATTGCTCAGAAGACTCAATGCTTGCACGCATCTTGGAGCAGCAACGGCCTTGGCAGATGTGTTTGAGTGGTTTTGCTCTCTCATAACATCCACAGTGCTTTCAGGAAAAGCCCCAGGCCTAACAATTAGCATGTTCCAGTTAAGAATAATGCTGCGGATACTTTACATTTTTCAAATCTTTTTCTTTGTGGAAGGATGTTTGTTTATTGGCGGTACAGCACTAGCGTGCGTAAATCGCAGCCTTCAGAACCCCAATCAGGCATGTTTAAATGGTACAGGCAGTTACATAACTATTTGAAAAAGTGGACTGCAAGGACTGTCAATTCACATGATAAACATCCAAAAAATAGCTGAAAACAGAACTGGTAAGGCTTTATCGAAGACTAAACTACAAAGGTAATAACATTTTTGTGTCACCACCTAAGAAATATGGCTTCACCGTAAACATGACTAACACCAGGAAGTTCGTATACATGGTGATTAACTGCTACGCCCACATTATGATTTTGGGTGAAACTTTGAGTTTTCCGAAATTAACAATAAAGGTTGCCATTGAGCGCCTACATGTTAGGTTATGCATGAAACACCAATAATTGTTACGGGGGAGAGAACTTGTACATACAAGTGATCGAACCATATTCAAGTATGATAGCCCACTGTGCTACCAAAACTATGTTTGAAAACTTACGTTCTGGCGGCCAAACACTGTTGACAATGCTTGTGGCTCTTGTCCGGTTGAATGGAGGGACGTGATGCGCTCAGACCGTCCAGAGGTCTAAAACGGGATGACACATGATTACCACACATGCAAGAATGGAAATGATTAGGTGCACGAATGTTACGTCTCGGGCAACACAACATTCAGCCAAAATCACTGCCCGCGTACCGCGGCACCGTACACATGGTGAGGTGGCTCGCCGCAAACGCAACGAAGCTTGCGAGGCGCGCACATTCGCTCGCAAACGATTCTCCCTCGCAATTCCCAACACGGCACAAACGACTGCGGTGATCAACGAAGCCGAAAACGCTGCGCAGCACAGTTTAGAGGAGTAGCCGCCCGTGTTCTGATAAACTACGCGTAAGACGTGGTTCGCAGTGGTGAACTCTGAAGCTGTTGAATATAGTGCTGCGGAATGGGAAACGTTACTGAGTTACTGAGCGCCACGGCGTTACTGAGCGCCAGTGCGTTTAGCGCTCAATGCAAGCACCACAATCTTTCGCACATCGCCTTTCTAGAGACGAGCCCTCTAGGTTCAACCTCGCCAGTTCAGTTAAACAATTCACACACGCGTGCTCCTGTTAACGAATCCTCAAAGCGGCGATGACAGCTACAAACGACATCCAGTGACAAGAAAGGCGGCAAATGTGACGAGACAGCTTACCGAGAGGAGCCGACGCAGAAGAGCGAGCGACGTTCAGAGGCAAGCGCCAACGAAATTAGCCGTCTTCAGGTGGCAAAGTTGTTCTCAAATACTCCATCGCGAAGTCGAACACGACAGACACAACCGAAGACGACGAGGTGCCCAATTAATCATAATAACTGCGCTTGTTTAACCGCACACCACTGTAAACACGTAAGACGGGTCACGGGGTATCTGTTCCGGAATCCGGCCACGCCGCCGCGCGCCGTACTCAGGGAATCGGCCGTTGGCAGGGAGTTGCGTAAACAAATTAAAACGACAACAATAAATAATTGCCTCTTTTACTGAATATAACATAATCTTTAGGTTTATTATTTATTGTGGGTATTATAATAAAGAAGCTTAGATATTTAAAGTTTACAAACACAAAACGCGAACTGAAGCTTTTGGCGCTCGATTTGAACGTTAAAAAAAGCAGCAGATAGTAAGATAACACTGCGCAATGAAATTTGGCAGTGTTCTAGTGTAAGTAATCGTATTATTATTTGGCGTCTGTTTATTTAGCGCCCGATTTCATGCCCCTACCTCCCCAACTTTTGTTTTCTTTTGATATCTGCCTTGTTCTCCAACGTTGTTTCTGCAGGAGAAACTATGTGGTCTGTTTATTGCATTTGTACACAATATTTACGGTCGCTAACAATAAGAATGGAATAAAATTGTGATTGCTAGTACGTTATAACTCCACTGAGTGACGAGAATGACTGTTGTCAGAGAGGGCTATGATTGTGCTGGTGGGGCAGGAGAGGAACAGGGAACGACGGAATGATGATACAGATGTCACAGTTCAAGGCTGTGCTGTGCTCCGTGCAAGGCTGTAGAAAACAAAAAGTGGGAGGGGGAGTGTTATTCTGTCGAAGTCGTAACAAGCAAGGGCTGATATTTTTTTCTGTTTCAACGTCGGTGCTGCCGATGCTTTTTATTGAATTTGGAAGCTTTTTTTTTTCTTTTGAACATTTTTGACGAGGTTGGGAGGATGGTGCAATGGGATGTCTTTTTGAAATTATATTGCATGCATGGCCTCAATCAATGAAGAGCTGAACACCTTTCCCACACCCTTTCAACACCCTTCCTAAAAACAGGGTGTTGAGGTTGGTCAACACCCTTTTTTTCACGCAAAAAGGGTGGAGAGCTACGAAAAAGGGTGTGGAGATTCAAGAAAAAGGGTGTGAGGGCCTCCCAACACCCTTTTTTCAATTATTTTACACCTTTTTTGGCCAAAAGGGCGTAAAAAAGTTTAGTGTGCAACTGAATCTCGTTATCTGATCCCTCCATCGACTGATTTGTCTCCCCTTCCTTCTCGGTCCGCTTCCCGCTAACCATCCCGTTGCCCGGACAGTGCGCTTGTTGTCCGTCCTCCTCATAGCGTGCACAGCCCAGCTACGCTTCTCTATCTGGAGTTTGGATGTTTTCTACCCGAGCTTTTTCCGTATTCCAGTACGTTCTTTCGCGATCGATGAATCAATCGCTATATTCCAGTGTTTTCACAGAGAAAAAAAAACTGAGGATGGCAAAAAAAGCAGTCATTGACGACTCCTTGACGAGCCTTGACACCCCTACAGGTAAGGAATAGCAGCAATACTGTGCAATTTTAGGGAAACAAATTCTGATTACTTAAGGATAACTAAAACAGCACCGTGAAATACATACACAGTCAAAACATCTGTTTTCAACCAAGTTGGGCACATCAGAAACATCTGTACATACAAGCATGACACTAAACACCAGGCATTTTTTCACAGGACACAGGGACACCCAATTTTGCACAACAAAGTATCTGCACTTCATTCTATAAGTTCATTGCGAAGTGCAGTAATAGACATGCGGGTTAGGTTTTCATACAATGACCTGTTGAGATAGGTTGGAAGAATGTAAGTTAGCATACTGTTACCATAATTTGTCCTACACAATGGTAAGGCAAATTTATTAACAACACAACTGTTTATGCTTTTACTTCCGCCGTCCAGAGTTACCAGAAAACAACACCAAGCAAAAAAATGGCGCCAATCCACTCCGTGAATGTGGTTGGAAAGCAAAGCTGTAAACGGCACCCACAACGATGACCCATGCAACATCACATAAATTTCCTCACGTCCCTCTACAAAACGTAAAACCAGAGAGATATGAAATGTACTTACCCACACCCTCTATTACTTCAAAGAGATATTTTTCCTCCGGTTAAATAAATGCAGGATGCGTGAGTGGTGGTTGGTTGAGTTGTATTGGTGTAGCACATGAGTGGAAACTTTTTTATAAAATAAAGCTCGAACCCGGTGTCAGACGATCTCACTTCTCCGCCTCTGCCGTCGCGGACGGAGGCGATGAGACGGAGGAAGAGGATGTCGTTGACGAGGAGGAGAAGGCGGAGGAAATACTTCCGTTCAGATTTCTGAACGGCCCACAGTGCGTCCCAGGGGAGTGGTTCCTTCTTCACTGTAGCCCATATTAAGTCCGCGCCGCCTGTGCCCTGTCCACCACATGAAGCTGAGTAGGCTGAGAGGGGCTGGACAGCAGCATCTCACATTGCTCTTGTTAGGTAGTTGACAGAAGGAGAGGAGGGTGCTCAGGGCTGAAGTCGCACACACCGATTATGTGGCAGAGTGTTCTTACTTATGAGCAAAATTTACATTCAGCGTCGTAGCGATTCGGGTGCTACGAAGGTAGAGTCGAAGGCGAATATAGAGTCTTCCTCAGAAGGCGATAATTCTGGTTTATGTCCCTGAACGAGACAAGCGGGTGACTGTCCTCGTGCAGCTCCATAGCACGGGGGGTGAAAGTGCAGGCTTGGGGGGCGTATTCGTTGCCCTCCATGGAAGCGTGAGCGGGTGTCCACATGAGCTGAATGGAACCATTTGGGGAGTGGTTTTTTAGCACACGCAGTGAAGGTCGGGACACCAAACCCGACAGGTATACCCGGTAGGCTTGTTGGGAATTGGTGACTACCTTACGAACCCCTGGTTGAGAGCGAAGGCGACGGCGGCCTCTTTTGCTGCCATCATGTCTTCGGTCTTGAGTGAGGCACAAGCAAGGAGGTTGGTTCTGGAGGTAGCGACGATGATGGCGTACAGCTGCCCTCGATTTTGGGAGGCGTCTGTGTAGATACTGCTCAATCCCCACCGAGGGTGGTGTTGAGCGCTTGAGCCCGTGCTTGTCGGCGACCCTCGTCGTCTGAGGGATTCATATTTCTAAGCAAAGGGAGCATATTTACTTCTTGTCGCCAAAAGCCCAGGAGTACATCAAGCGGAGGGACATTCTGTGCTGCCCAGCCAATCTGGTGAAACATGCGGCAACCCGCCGCAGTTCTGCTCATTTGGAGCTTCGATAGAAAGATGAAGCTCTATCAGATTTTCCACCGTGTTGTAGATCCCCGTGCTAAGCAGCCTCTCTGTGGCGCACTCATGGGAAGACCAATGGCTTGTTCAACCGCCTTTCTAATCATTATATAAAGCATCTTTATGTCCTCCTTGCCGAGAAGAAGACAGGGGGTTGACGTAAGTGATTCTCGAGAGGACGAAAGCTTGAACTAATCGAAAGGTGTCCGATTCCTTGAGGCCTCGCTTCTTGGAGGCAACTCGCCTGATCATATATAGGATTTATTGATGCTGTGTTTGAGGCACTGCAAGGATACGTTACTCTTGGTGTTGGCGTGAAGATGTAGGCCCAGGATTTTGATGCTGGGGCTTGGAGTGATGGCCTGGCCATCAAGGAGTATTTCAATGTGTTCCTTGAGGTATCGTCGGGTGTAAGGGCGGACGACAAGGAACTGAGATTTTTTACGCGAACCCTGGAAGCCACAGGCCCATTGGCGTACTAAAAGTGAGATACCATGGGTTGGTGTGAGCGTCGTTTCATCGCTATCGCTTTTCATTTAGCGAGAATGCAGGGGTTAAACCCATAGATGTGCTTGCTCAGTGCACCACTTGCCTCACCCGTCTCCGCATGGGCTCGTAGCTAAATCGGTAAGACTACGGGCTCTTGCTTTGTCACTCTGTTAGTTCCAGGCTCGATTCCTGGCGGTGCAGTAAATTCTTTTATTTGTTTGCGGGAGTTTTCTGGTGACACCAACGGTCGCGAAAGAACCCTTGGGGGGTAGAGGTAAAAAGCTTTGCTTTAAAATACCCAGCCCATGTAAGCGTGTGCCTCGTGAGGAACGCCCATCATCGGCCAGTTCGACCTTCGAGAACACGCTGCAAAGACGTCGTGGCGTGATCTCTCGCATGCTGGTCTCCTCGCCAGCTCACGTGCATTCATGCCTGGAGTGAGGCGCACAGACGCCAAGTTCGCGCTACATACGCCGAGTTAGTCAAGCCGGTTGCCTCGGCTTCTGGCGCGTGTTCACGCAGTCCCCTTTGGGAGAAATGGGAAACGCGGCGGGATCCGGGCCTACCGATCATAGAGAACTTTCAGCGACAAGTTCGGAAATCTATGTGAGGTGCAACAGCCAGGTCTCCCAAGAAGAGAGAGGGGCCGCCAGCTCTGCAGTTCCTTCTGCCTTGCATCAATAGTGCAAGCTGTGCCAATTTTTTTTTTTTTTTGTGAGTCGTGTACGGGTTCCGACATTGTGTAAGCGTTACAACGTTCGAGAAGAAGGGGTCATTTTGGTTCACTGTTTTTTTTTTCTAGATAAAAGCGAATCTGTAGTAGAACATGCGATCAATTCGTACTACTTTATACAGCCGGTACAACGAAGTTGGGGCAGCAAACGAGACATTTAAAACCGCAAAAAAGTTTATTCCCTAGATTTTAAAATTTTTCAATATTTGCCATAATGATCTTCCCTCATACTAAGAAACAGTACCTCACATGTCAATACAAAAAGGCCTAATAAAGACCTAATTTTGTGTTTGCAGGTAACAAACTTTTTTTGTCCAGATCATCCTGTTAAACCTTGAAACTGTAACACAGATATAGCGTAAATGAGCCTTCCATGCCATTGTAGCAGTAAACACTACGCTAAGTGACGTAAAGTGATCTATATATTCCATGGCAGTATTCTTAAAAAAAGAGGAGATGGGTTCGGGAAATGTTTTCGTTTCGGATGAAGTATTACAGGCTTAGTTTTCCCGTATTTATTTTTGGCGAATTAAAGAGAAACCATTCTGTTAGCGATGTCTGTACCCTATTAGCCTCCCGTATTAGTTCGACAATATCCCGCGAAGCGAGGAATTCGGTGTAATCGTCCACATAAATTACATATTTCACGGTCCTTGAAATGTTGCAAATATTACCGCAAGGAGACTTCCCCATAACATTATTGATGTGCACGCGTCACTCCTACTATTTACATGTCATTTACATGGACACCTACGTGATGTGTTTCCAACGTCCTTGAAACCGTGAACGTTGATTGGTTAGCGCTCCCAGCGTCACAAACATCGAAGCACTGAAAAGTGAGGACAGCGATCCACTACAGGTACGATTATGGAATCTGGAATGCATAAAATAAATGGCCCTTATTTACACACGGAAAAAAATCAAGCAAAGTGAAAAGTGTATTGGCCTTCGAATGGCGAATGTTTCGCCTGTGGAACACTATCTTTTAGCAACTAACCAAAAATCATATTACGTTGATAATAGTAATGAAGATAATGGCAACTACGCGAACACCGTGGCTGAAGACATCAGCATTAAAAGACCCCGGCAACGATTTTTAAAGGCGATAGTCTTTCTTGGGCTACTTAAACCCAGAAATTTTGGTCTGTTTGTATGTCTGTATGTCTGTCTGTATGTCTGTCCGTCTGTCTGTCTGTGACTCGATTCAGCCACCCGGCCAAAGCAAAACAACGCCTGCGCAATAGTCTTATATAGTCACAGCTAAACCTACCCGTCTATGTCCGGTGTCATGTTCATACTTGTCAACATTGTTGAAGAAGAACAAGACATTACGCAAATATGAGACAGCAAATCAATACAGAAATGATATTTGCAGTGTTCCTTTATAAAAAAAATCAAACATGCTTGACATTTGCGAAATTAAATACTTCATAAACTGCAGAAAAAGAATTCACTCCGCCGTCGCCTGCTGTCGCCCGCGCCACTATAGCTTCTGGCGCCATTTTATGAAATCAACCGGCAACAGTTACGCAAGGTTCCACTAGATAGTTCCACGTTCTGCTTGCAACGTACGTGGAGTAGGGAAACGCGGTTCTATAAACGTTGAAGTAGGACGTCTCGATTAACGCGCGTCTTCGCCGTACGGCAGCGTTCGCATCGAGACACCCGGTTTGGAGCAGTGGAACGAGGGAAAATTAAAAAGATTTAAGCAAACCTTTGGCGTCTTTACCTTGGGAGGAGCGCTACGCAAGAGGAACAACATGAGAGGTGAGCGAGAAAGCGAAGGGAGGCAGGCATTTACTTCGCAAAAGCCGATAAAGACTATCGTCTTTTGACGGCATTTGCAACGAAAGGAGCAGATACGCGGCCAATTTTTTACGGGTTCTTTTCTGGCGCTACATCGCTTCTTGCTGCCGTTAAGATACAGGCGCAAAAAGAATTATCAAGACCGGTGGGCAAATAAAAATTTTATTCAATTTTTGCGTCTACAAATACAAGCAAATACGGCACTGCCTACGTCATGCCTGAAACCCCCGGATATAACTACGCAACGCGTTGACCCTACCCATCCTGCGATCGGTTGAGCTTGCAGTATTGTGTATGTCATTGCATCGATCAAACCAGCCTAAATAACGCTTCCGTTCGCAGTTTTTTTTTCTTACAGGAAGCAGAGCAGTTCACCCGCGATTGTAACTACTGCCAGCTTCGAGCGCTTGTGCGCCCTTCCAAGCCGTATTACGATGAGACGCTTTCTATGCTCTCAGCTTACCCCGACGTCCGGTGTCTGCGCCCTTCGCTAAAATTCATGCCAAATCGTCCCTCTGCGTTCCATATGACTATGTCTATGCTCGGCGGATATAAGCGTCGACGTCAGTAGTGGCGTAGCCGGTGAGCATTGCAAAGCGGACGAGAGATTTGGCATTTAGAGCCCGGCTCGAGCGTCCCGACGCTTGGGGACGTGCTTTTGCCTTGGGAAGCGCCGTTCCGTACACCGTAAAGCAAAAACACCTGTTTTTTTTTCTGTAGTAGCATTCTACTGCCATGAGACAGATTCAACCAAGCTATTTTTGTTGGAAAGCTGTTACCAAAAACAATTCCTTAGCCGGCGTCGGGAATATCGCGACTGTGCGATAGCTTTTTATGTTCCTTTATAAAAAAATCAAACATG